>NC_141691.1:483075883-483681554 GCF_964263255.1 Lissotriton vulgaris | reverse complement strand
GTGGAGGGACAGCCACCGCGGACTGCCCTACTGCTTCCGTCCTGCGTCTTGGAGCCGTCTTGCGCCCCGCCAGGCACCCCCGGGCTCTGCCGACAGCCGCCGGCTTGGATCCCCGCCCACCCCTCAGGTCGCTCAAACCAGAGCGGGCCCCAGCACCATCGGGCCTCAAAGCCGTCCTGGCCGTCCCTACATCTGCCATACCCCCCCCTGGGGGGTGGACCTGCACTGCCTTCCTGGCCCTGACCCTCCTAGACTCCTCCTCCCTCTCCGCTTCCCTTTCCTCGATGAATCGGTGCCCTTGTGCTGTTCGGGGGTCCAGGGGCCCCACAATGTCTATTCCCACTGGTTCGAACGGGGTGGTGACAACGGGGAATGGTTGCAGGGGGGCCTTGAGTTTTCGGCCGCTCTTGCCGCTGGCCTGGCAGGTGGGGCAGGCCCGGCAGTGGTTGGAAACGTCATTTCGCATCTTGGGCCAGTAAAAGTGTGTCACCAGGCGATTGTAGGTTTTATCTTGCCCCAAGTGCCCGGCCAGGGGGACATCGTGGGCCAAGTTTAAAAGGAAGTCTCTGAAACGGAGGGGTACCACCAGTACCCGACTGGCCCCCAATTCTGCAATTCTTTGCTCGCTGTACAATAGGTCATTGTCCCAGTAGATCCAGCGTGCCCCTGCGGGGTCTCCCGCGCTCTGGGCGAGGGCTTGCTGTCGGAGTCCCTCGAGGGAGGGACAGGTCTTTTGCTCCTGCCGAAATTGTTCTTGGGTGGGTCCCCCCTCTTGACGCCACTGAGCCAGGTCGGGAAGGTCCTGAGGCTGAGCGGGCTCTTCCGGGGCTTGTTCTGGGGGGTCAGGGCGGCCAGCGTCTTCCTCTGGAGTGATCGGGGGAGGAGGTGCTGGCCATTCGGGCTCTTCGGGTCTGGGGATGGCACGGGCGGCCATGGACCGGGTTGTTACGCATGCCCAGTCTGGGAGGCCCAGCATCCCCAGGTGCTCTCTTCTCTCCACGGCCGCCCACGGGGAACTCTCGAGATCGTTTCCCAGGAGGCAGTCCACGGGGGCATCATCTCGGACAGTCACTTTCAGCATACCGGACACTCCTCCCCATTCAAAGGGGACACAGGCCATTCGACATAGGCTCTCAGAATTGTCTGCTGATCGGACAGGGCAAAGGACGTTTGGCAGGATTTGTTCTGGGGTCACCAGGTGACAGCGGACGGCCGTCACACTGGCTCCGGTGTCACGCAGACCTTCGGCCTTGCGTCCGTTGATGTTCACCCACTGGCTGTATTTTCTGGTGTTTGCGGGTAGGGGGACCCGCGGGACCATGTCTCTTCCCCCTAGGCAAGCCAGGACCATGGCGGCAGGTTCCCACTCGGGCTGCTCCTGGTCGTATTCTTCATGCTCTTCGAAAGTTTGTTCTTCTCCTAGGGCGGCGGCCGCAACCTGGCGGGCCTGGGAGTCTGGTTCTTGGGGCAGTTCGGGTCGTTGGAATAGTGTCCGACCCGCTGGCAGTGATGGCACGTGACATTGGCTCGGAACCCTGGGCGCATCGGGGGTTCCCCCGCCCAGCCAGGGGCGGGGTGTTGTTGACGGGAGCTGCTGGGGCGGCATCTTTGCCCCGGCCCTGGCCTCCTCCTCCTCCTCGGGGACGATGGTGACCTTGGTTGTTCCGGTTCTGCTCGTTTGGCCCACTCCGGGCCACGCGGGTGCTCTCCCAACGGTCAGCCTCAGCGGCGAGCTGCGAGGGTCAGTCAGTTTACTGTCGAGGAGGTGCTGCCTGAGCTCGACGAAGCAGTTGTTGGAGAGGTGCTCCCATACAATGAGGTTGAAGAGTTGCTCGTAGGTGGTGACTCGGCTACCCTTGATCCACCCCTCGAAGGCTCGGCTAAAATAGTTCACATATTCCACCCAAGTTGTACCCGGGATCCGGGTGCAGTCGCGGAACCTCTGGCGGTACATCTCGGGTGTGAGTCCATATCGAGTGAGGAGGGCGGCCTTCATGTGATCATAGGACGTCATCTGATGGTCCGGGAGCTGTAGCAAGGCATCGCGACCTTCATTGACGAACCTCCCCCACAGACCGGCTCCCCAGTCACTTCGATCGATCCGGTGGGAGGTCATGGCGATCTCATAGGCCTTGAACCACTGTTGTATGTCGTCGTTCCGATAATACTCTCGGACGACGTCCTTGGGGATGTGGACTTTTTGTTCCGTAGCGCCCGGGGTACGCGGTTGCTCGGGCACCCCTAGTTCTTTGTTTTGTTTTCGTAGTTCGATCTCAGCTAGCTTGCGCTCGTGTTCGCATGCCAGTCTCTTTTCTTCGAGTTCTCTTTGTCTTTGCTTTTCTTCCCGCTCTTCTCGGAGCCGTAAGTGTTCTAAGTTCAGTTTTTGTTCCGCTAGTTTTAGCTCTCCGTCCATTTTGAGCCGTGCCAACTCTAATTCGTGGAGTCTGTTTTTTTCTCTTTCTCGGATCTCTTCCTGTGAGAGACCCGCTCTTCGTTCTTCGGGAGAAGTGGTGTTGGTCTCTGATGCTTCGACGTTTTGGTCCCGGGGTCTGAAGGCCCCGGTTTCCGCCCAAGATTCTATGGCGTGCTTGAAGTCGTCTTTCGTGCTCAGACCGGTGGTAGCAATGCCTAGTTCTATGCAGAACTGTTTTAACTCTCGATGGCTGTACTCTTCCAATTTTTCCATCTGGAATTTCTCTGCGGATCCGCTCTCTTTGGTTGTCATCGTGGTTTAGTCGTGGGGTGAGTTACTCTCTGTACGGTACGCGTTGATTTGGATCGCGCCGCTGCCCACCAATGTTAGACGGGACCTGGAGGGTCGGCCGAGGACAAGGGGAGAGGCCTCCGGTGAGGGCCGTCTCCAGCGATCGTACAGACGAGTAACTTCCCCCCCACAGATGGACACCACACAAAGATAAGGTTTAACGTTCTTTATAAGCAATCTTAAAGTACGGTAGAATGGTACAAGGAGGTCAGGACTCAGGGGTCCCCTCGATTCAAGTCTCTTGGAAGGGAAAAGGGGGTAGCGGGACAGTCTTGTTACCAATCTGGCAGTTGCGATGAGGTGATGAGTAGCTCACAATCCTCGAGCTCGGTGTTCTAAGAGGACGGGCCGCGGCAGCGCCAGCAGGTCCCGAGACAATCGAAGGTGGCAACGGTCCGCGGCAGCGCCAGCAGGTCCCGACGAAGATGGTAGTTACAACGGGCCGCGGCAGCGCCAGCAGGTCCCGACGAGGATGGAAGTTGCAGAGGGCCGCGGCAGCGCCAGCGGGCAGGACGACAGTTCACAAGGCAGGGCTGCGGCAGCGCCAGCAGTCCGTCAAGGATGAGTTCTTCACGGTGTCTCTCGACTCCAGGATACAACTGCCTTCCTGCTCTGGAGCTGCCCCAGTTATAGGTCTGGCGCCCTTTGATGTCCGGACCCTCGCACTTGGAGGTCGGGAGGTCCGGGATGAGGGAGTCCAGACACCCAGCAGGGGGGTGGAGCCAGCGCCCGGGGAGGCTGGGGGCGATCGGCACCTGGCGGGGGAGAGCCATCAACACTTCTTCCTCCCATTGACCTGCCAAGTGGTCCGTTCACCTCCCGAGTGGATGGTGGTGCCGGGATGTCGGGGCCTGGCCAGGCCCAGGGTTAGGGTCGAGCTGAGGCCACGCGGCCTCGTGGTGCAGTGTCCAAGATGGCGGCTGGGCCCGGGCAATGGTGCTGGTGAATGCCCAGGCCGGTGATATGGAGCTGTTCGGGGGCAGGCGTCCCGTGCGGGACGGGTTAAGGGTGGCTTCTGTGGGTGGCTTCTGGAGAGTTGGTGCCCTGGCTCTGTCATGCGGGGAGGGAGCGAGCCCCCTTCTGGGGCCTGTCCAACAGAAACCCTGTAATCACGGCAAGGACACAATATGGATGCTCCTACAGAAGATGTACTGAAATTTATGTACTGGTTACTTACCTTTCGTAACAAAATATCATAATGGAACAGTAGTAAGTAGCATGTTCCTGACTTTGAATACATACCAATCTTCAGACAAATTTGCCTCCCTGGATGCCATCTATGTGAGTCGGGGATATTGAGCCATCACTGGATGAAATACGGTGTTGCTGACTGGCATCCTACAAGTGCTTGGCCAAGTATTGCTCGTACCTACAACGCACACTCTGCCAGCAGTTACACAACCATGTCCCACAGACAGTGTGGGAAGCAGACAAAGAGGCATGTGATGTTGTAAGACCTCAGTCCCAGACTCAGGGAGGATGATGACATCTGTCCGTACTGCTCAGACCTCTTGGATACCCTCTACAGCGGAGCTACGGGGAATGTGGTCTGTGATTTGGCGGGCAGGATGCCCATGCTCTCTGGGGTGGGGTGGGAGGACAGGGCACATGGCCGGTCCAGGGAGGGGTGTGGTCGTCTGACAACGTGCCTATCTACAGCCAAACATGCAGCGTGCCTGTACATGCAGAACAATATAGATACAGTACATTCCTCAGGATAGGCCTGCAGACGCTCAGCGGAGCGTGACTGCACTTGAAGGACCTCAGTGAGGAGGTTGGTCCTCACCGCGGCAACGGGGAAATGATTGGGCAAGGCTATGGCCGCCCACATTAACATTACACTGTACGTTGGCCGCTCATCCATTAACACGTTTGGAGTAGAGACATCACCAGTGTCTGGCTAGGTGTCCAGACCACTTGCATGCCCCAGTCCACCTGTCCTGTCACCTTGGGACCGACACTCATGTGTCAGTGGGTCTTCAAGACCCTCCCAATACTCATTGACACCCATTTCATGATAATCAGGCCTGTCATGAGCTGTGGCCGGCTCGTAGGAGTTGAACTCCCCCTGCAGCATTAATGGCGGTATACTGCCGCACAGTTCCCACGCCAGTGCCGTACAGGGTGTGGTATCGGGGACACCACCACCCGAGAACGCCGCAAAGGCTGGCACCTGGGGGACAGTTGCCAGTGAGGTTGTGTGGTGAACCAGCGAGGACCAGGATCAACATTCAGATCCTTTCTGTCACAGCGGGTCTGGCACAAATGCGCCGCCTGCGTCAGGGACGAAGTGAGTGATGGCGTCACGGGCAAATCACCAGACGCGCAAGTGCCCCCAGACGGGTCCGCTGGGCCAGAATCTGCCGCGTAGGCCTTTGGTGGTGTGAGGGACATCATGGACATGAGTACCACAGGTCGTGGTGCAGGCTACAACGGCTGCAAATTTGACAGAGCCGCGTGGGCGGTGTCACCCGAATCCCATGCAGCATTGCACGTGCATTGTGTTGATTTGGAAGTGTGATGACATCTCTTTCACATATATGGGTTACCTGACGACTTGGCCCTGGAGGACTGATGTCAAATCCAGGGGCAATGATGTCTCAACACCCACGCCCAGGCACTCCTCCTACGTCCAGACCATGAGCCATTGTGCTGCAGGGACAACTGCTGGAATCTGAGCGGCATGTGTGACCAATCACACCTGCATTCATATGTCTGGTCCCAGCAGTCGGAGCAGCTCTACTTGTCTTGCTTGACGTGAACACTGTGGAGACACCGACGGTGAGGGTCAGTCACCAACATGAGAGGGTTGCAATCCTCACAGGCTTTGAAATGGACATCCCTATTGGCACCGTCCTGAGTCAGACAATCCAAGTGAAATGGTCAGAAGTGATCGTACTATGATCTTGTATCAAAAATGAGTTAGGTTACACTTATA
This sequence comes from Lissotriton vulgaris, assembly GCF_964263255.1. Taxonomy (NCBI): domain Eukaryota; kingdom Metazoa; phylum Chordata; class Amphibia; order Caudata; family Salamandridae; genus Lissotriton; species Lissotriton vulgaris. The sequence goes on along the minus strand of NC_141691.1, from coordinate 483,675,852 downwards.
CGGGACCAGTGAAGGTGTTGTTAATACAGACGACCTGACGTGAGCCCGCTGAGGTCACGTATGAGTACCCAGACAACGTCATCACGGCACACACAACGCCAACAACACACGGTGGGCCACAGGACATGCCTACCGACACACAAGTGTACTACTGAGCGGAAATTGGCATGTCCAGGATGACACGTGGGGATATTCTAAGGTGAGTAATATGATACTGTCCTGAACATTTCATATGCAAACAGCAGGCACAATATCACATATGGCACACACATGACGTGGTGACTCAGGGTCATGCTGTGCGTCTATTACACCTCTGTCACAGTGGGCATGTTGCTGTCATCATGTGCCAGTTCCCTGTACTGAATGGTGTGGCAGTCCAGTGTTGATGTGCATCGCAATATGTTGTAGACGTTACGCCGGTGCAAAGTGTTGTATGCATGTGATGCACATGTGCTGAAGGAGTAATGACAAGTCTTGCCAGCTCTTCACACATCAACTGAGGCACTAGTTCACAGTCCCTGTGCTTCTTCAATGTCTGCCACACTTGGGGCATGCTGATGTGAGGATGCCATGCTGATGTATGCATCCACATTGTCAACATGAGGGTAGAGTACATCCCTGCTATGTGATTTCCTGGAGTCACTCTCCCAATGGTGACATGAAGGAGGTCAGGAACGCAGCCTACACAAACGTTCACTTGAGCATGTCTGACGCACTATACATACGCCTCGTTTCCCTATTGCATTTCAGCCCTACGCGAGCAAAGCGTACCCCAATGGTACGTGCGTGTGTACGCCTCGTTTCCCTATTGCATTTCAGCCCTACGTGAGCAAAGCGTACCCCAATGGTACGTGCGTGTGTACGCCTCATTTCCCTATTGATTTTCAGCCCTACGCGAGCAAAGCGTACCCCAATGGTACGTGCGTGTGTACGCCTCGTTTCCCTATAGCTTTTCAGCCCTACGCGAGCAAAGCGTACCCCAATGGTACGTGCGTGTGTACGCCTCGTTTCCCTATAGCTTTTCAGCCCTATGCGAGCAAAGCATACCCCAATGGTACGTGCGTGTGTACGCCTCGTTTCCCTATAGCTTTTCAGCCCTACGCGAGCAAAGCGTACCCCAATGGTACGTGCGTGTGTACGCCTCGTTTCCCTATTGCATTTCAGCCCTACGCGAGCAAAGCGTACCCCAATGGTACGTGCGTGTGTACGCCTCGTTTCCCTATTGCTTTTCAGCCCTACGCGAGCAAAGCGTACCCCAATGGTACGTGCGTGTGTACGCCTCGTTACACCATTGAATGGGTTGCATTGGCAACGGCAATGTCACATTACTTGTGTGGGTATTTGATTACATACATAGGGGACATCTAGGGGAACAGTGGACAGTTCAAAATGCAACCAGGTTGTCATGGATACTGAATTTTTTTGAGCCTCCTACAGGTGTTAGAGAAAATTCAGTTGGGCAAAAGTATACAATGTTGCAAAAGTTGTTGTTCAGCTCAGGCTCAGTTTTCAAACCATGCATATGTGTGTCATGTCCTTATGTGTGAAGTGATTGGATGGAACGTAGGATGCTAACTATGGTGGCCTATCAGACACTACTCCTTGGACTCACAGCCCCTCTGCAGCACAGATATAAGGCAGCATGTGGCTGTGGTAGGGCACTTGCCTGCACAACATTAGTGTGGTAACCACAGCTGCTGTCTCTGAATCCTCTGGACCCTGATTGGCTTAGCATGGAGAGGGCACCTGCATTCACTGATGGTGAGAACAAGGCCCTGCTGGATGCCCTCCTGCCTAACTACAGCAAGCTGTATGGGAGACCAGAGGATCAGGTGAGTGATGTGTGCAATACCTTGGAGTGTGCACCTGTTTTGTGTGTGACATTATAGCCACTGTGTATGTATAGTGTCTAGATGCAATGTTGTTGGGAGTGAGTGCCAGGGTGTACAGTGTTGTTACTAGAGGCTTATTTGTTGCAGTGGGGTGTGTGACAGCGTGTCACGTGCTGCAGTGCACCCAGAAGTAGCATACATTGCTCAGTGAGTGCCATGCTCGGAGAGTGTTTAGCACCCATCATGTCATCTGTAGCCTTTCAATGGCATGTCATGCCGTGGTGTTTGCTCACACGCCACATACTCATGCCAAAAAATGCTAATGTGTTTAGCTTACAATGCCCTGTTATCATCAAGTTTTTTGTGCACATATGTGTGTGTTTGGAACATGGACCAGGTGTACTGATGCTGTTTTACTTTGCATTTGTGACAGGTATCTGCCTATGAGAAGGGTGAAATCTAGCTGGACATCGCCAGGGCTGTCAGGAGCGAGGGGGGGCCTCGCAGGAGGCTCCGGAACATCAAGAAGAGGTGGCAGGACATCCGGTGCTGGAGCCGCCGCATCGCCAGAGTACAGCTAAAGCTGGAAGCTCCACGCCGGCATGGCGGCACCCGACACCTCACCCCCAACATGCTCCGGGTCCTGGAAGTGGTGTTCCCAGACCTCCATAGGCAGTTGCAGAAGGGACAGCAGCAAGTAGTGGGTAGGTTTATGTCTGTTTGTTGTGATGTGTGTCACATGCTCCTTGCAGTGCTCAAAGGCATGGTTACACTCCCATAGTTTGAGTGTTGTGGTCAGACAGGCACTCCATGCATTGGCCTCAGAATGTCCCCGTTTCTGCAGCTGCTTCTTTACATGCCTTGCCCTAATCCACTTTTGACCTGCGCTTTGGATGATGTTTGTTTTTCACATGTACTCCTATGGTGCAATGTCTATGTATGCATCTTCCTTTGCACATCATCATGTTGGAGGGGGGGTCTGTGACACCTGTTGGAACCTTACATGTGGCACCACATGTGCACTGTGTCTGCTGTTCTACATATTTAGGCACTTATCTTGAGTCTAAACATGTGTCTTCTGCACGAGTCAGCCTCAGTGGCCTTTGTCCATGGTACTCTTTCAAATAGTCATGTGTTGGCTACAGGTGCACAATGTACAAGTGCAATATTTTGGGCTTATGCATACTCACACTGGGCAGTGCGTGTGTGCATAGTTGCCACATAAGTCAAATGTTCTTTGTAATTACTATTGATGGTCAGTCACACAATGAGGCTCGGGGTTTCAACAGCTGTGATGCCAGTGTGAGGTGATCTTACACTTGGTTCAGGTCCCAGGATGGCATCACATGTCACTTCAGGAAGGACTTTTCCCATGTGGCACAAGGTGTAAGGAAATTCAACATGTGCAGGTCTGGGTTTGGGTGGCAGGGTGTGTAAATGAGCTGTGATGCTTCATCAGCTATCCTGTTGTCAGGCAGTCAATCATCATTGTGTCGCTCATGATAGATTTTTCCATTCACTGTTGCTTGTATCCTACTATACATTATGCGTAGTGTCTCTCGCAATTGGCCACAACTAGACTTATCATTGTGCAGTGTTCAGTCTCCTGTGACTCATGATGCATGCCATGTTCAGAAATGAAGCCTAATGAATTGTAGCTGACATGTCTGATGTGTACAGGTGACTGATATGTTATTATTCTTCTCCTTGCCCATAGCATCATCATCTGAATCTGGAGGGGACACAGGCAAGGACCACGAAGAGGGACACACCGACAGTGCCACCTGCTTTGAGGAGTCGGAGGGAGGCAGTGGCACGGAGGGTGATGAGAGTCTGCTGGCCGGACGACATGTGACTGACACATCTTACCATGCCGACAACTCCGAGTCAGACTCTCAGGAGGAGGGGGAATATGCAGCAATGGTCTCTCCATCATCTTTGGCTGGCGTCCCCTCCTCCAGTACCATCTCCACCCTCCCAGTCATTAGTGTCCCTAGGGTCCGTGCTAGCAGCCGTGTCTCCTTTGTTCCCGGCACCGCAGCCCCTGCCCCTGTGTCCCCTGCGGCCCTCAGTACTGAGACTGTGGACCTACTCCGACAGATTGCAGTAGGTCAGACATCCATACTGACTGTCCTCCATGGACATACACAACTGATTACACAGTTGATGTCGTTCATGGAGGGCATGTCGTCGGCCATGTCTGATCTACGTCGGAGTGTGGCTGCCATAGAGTCAACGCTGACGGCAGCAATGTACTCCCAGCAGCCTCTGTCTCCCCCCCCATCCTTCAGACCCATCCACCTCTGCCTCTCCCATATCTACACAACATACACGCAGACGCCACAGGTCACACACACCCAGCACACCCACACGTCAGAAAAAGCTCAAAGCTCCACGCACGCAATCTCAAGGGGATTTAGGCACACCCACAGGGAGAGGGAACACAACGCACACACGCATCCACACACCCAGGAGTACAGACTCACAGCCCTCTACCTCCACCCCCAATGTGTCCCCGGGTTCAGGTGGTAGTTTTTCCACACTGGCTGAGGTGTGCAGCCAGGTTTTCGAAGCTACTTTTGGCAATACACCAGCCAGTGTGGCTGAATGCACTACACCTGCACCCACTCCGCCTGTCCTTCCCTCTCCTGTCCGTGCGGTGCCGGAGGATTCCACAGATGGTGGCCACATCGTTTCCACTGGGGATTAAACGCCATGTGCAGGCAAGTTTGGGTGTGCCCACACCCATGGAGCTACAAACTATTGCTCAGACTTTTTTGGACTGGACATTGGCCTTTAATGAGCAGGTACTCTTATTTGCGTATCTTTTTTGGAGCAGCTGAATAAAGCAATTCTTGTTATTTTCTGAAGTTGACTTTGTGTGATAATGTCTGTGACTGCTGTGTGCCTGGGAGCTGGTGTCATGTTGTAATTTAGGTATGTTCATATGTGTCAATCTCCAGATGGTAATGCGCTTCACAATGGAATGTGTTTTTGTGTAACAGCTGGGCAGGGGGGGATGTTAGCCACACACACTCTGATGCTGGGCACTGGGGGGCACTGGTGGGGGGGGTGTTAGGCACACACTCTGATGCTGGGCACTGGGGGGCACTGGGGGGGAGTGTTAGGCACACACTCTGATGCTGGGCACTGGGGGGCACTGTTGGGGGGTGTTAGGCACACAATTTGATGCTGGGCACTGGGGGGCACTGGGGGGCACTGGGGGGGGGTGTTAGGCACACACTCTGATGCTGGGCACTGGGGGGCACTGTTGGGGGGGGTGTTAGGCACACACTTTGATGCTGGGCACTGGGGGGCACTGGGAGGGGGGTGTTAGGCACACACTCTGATGCTGGGCACTGGGGGGCACTGGTGGGGGGGTGTTAGGCACACACTTTGATGCTGGGCACTGGGGGGCACTGGGGGGGGTTTTAGGCACACACTCTGATGCTGGGCACTGGGGGGCACTGGTGGGGGGGGTGTTAGGCACACACTTTGATGCTGGGCACTGGGGGGCACTGGGGGGGGTGTTAGGCACACACTCTGATGCTGGGCACTGGGGGGCACTGTTGGGGGGTGTTAGGCACACACTTTGATGCTGGGCACTGGGGGGCACTGGGGGGGGGTGTTAGGTACACACTCTGATGCTGGGCACTGAGGGGCACTGGGGGGCACTGGGGGGGGGGTGTTAGGCACACACTCTGATGCTGGGCACTGGGGGGCACTGGGGGGCAAGGGGGGGTGTTAGGCACACACTCTGATGCTGGGCACTGGGGGGCACGGGGGGGTGTTAGGCACACACTATGATGCTGGGCACTGGGGGGCACTGGTGGGGGGGGTGTTAGGCACACACTTTGATGCTGGGCACTGGGGGGCACTGGGGGGGTGTTAGGCACACACTCTGATGCTGGGCACTGGGGGGCACTGGGGGGGGGGAGTGTTAGGCACACACTCTGATGCTGGGCACTGGGGGCCACTGGTGGGGGGGGTGTTAGGCACACACTTTGATGCTGGGCACTGGGGGGGGGTGTTAGGCACACACTCTGATGCTGGGCACTGGGGGGCACTGGGGGGGTGTTAGGCACACACTCTGATGATGGGCACTGGGGGGGTGTTAGGCACACACTCTGATGCTGGGCACTGGGGGGCACTGGTGGGGGGGTATTAGGCACACACTCTGATGCTGGGCACTGGGGGGCACTGTTGGGGGGGGTGTTAGGCACACACTTTGATGCTGGGCACTGGGGGGCACTGGGGGGGGTGTTAGGCACACACTCTGATGCTGGGCACTGGGGGCACTGTTGGGGGGGGTGTTAGGCACACACTTTGATGCTGGGCACTGGGGGGCACTGGGAGGGGGGTGTTAGGCACACACTCTGATGCTGGGCACTGGGGGGCACTGGTGGGGGGGTGTTAGGCACACACTTTGATGCTGGGCACTGGGGGCACTGGGGGGGGGTGTTAGGCACACACTCTGATGCTGGGCACTGGGGGGCACTGGTGGGGGGGGTGTTAGGCACACACTTTGATGCTGGGCACTGGGGGGCACGGGGGGGTGTTAGGCACACACTCTGATGCTGGGCACTGGGGGGCACTGGGGGGGAGTGTTAGGCACACACTCTGATGCTGGGCACTGGGGGGCACTGTTGGGGGGTGTTAGGCACACAATTTGATGCTGGGCACTGGGGGGCACTGGGGGGGGTGTTAGGCACACACTCTGATGCTGGGCACTGGGGGGCACTGTTGGGGGGGGTGTTAGGCACACACTTTGATGCTGGGCACTGGGGGGCACTGGGAGGGGGGTGTTAGGCACACACTCTGATGCTGGGCACTGGGGGGCACTGGTGGGGGGGTGTTAGGCACACACTTTGATGCTGGGCACTGGGGGGCACTGGGGGGGGTTTTAGGCACACACTCTGATGCTGGGCACTGGGGGGCACTGGTGGGGGGGGTGTTAGGCACACACTTTGATGCTGGGCACTGGGGGGCACTGGGGGGGTGTTAGGCACACACTCTGATGCTGGGCACTGGGGGGCACTGTTGGGGGGTGTTAGGCACACACTTTGATGCTGGGCACTGGGGGGCACTGGGGGGGGGTGTTAGGTACACACTCTGATGCTGGGCACTGAGGGGCACTGGGGGGCACTGGGGGGGGGGTGTTAGGCACACACTCTGATGCTGGGCACTGGGGGGCACTGGGGGGCAAGGGGGGGTGTTAGGCACACACTCTGATGCTGGGCACTGGGGGGCACGGGGGGTGTTAGGCACACACTATGATGCTGGGCACTGGGGGGCACTGGTGGGGGGGGTGTTAGGCACACACTTTGATGCTGGGCACTGGGGGGCACTGGGGGGGTGTTAGGCACACACTCTGATGCTGGGCACTGGGGGGCACTGGGGGGGGGAGTGTTAGGCACACACTCTGATGCTGGGCACTGGGGGCCACTGGTGGGGGGGGTGTTAGGCACACACTTTGATGCTGGGCACTGGGGGGGGGTGTTAGGCACACACTCTGATGCTGGGCACTGGGGGGCACTGGGGGGGTGTTAGGCACACACTCTGATGATGGGCACTGGGGGGGTGTTAGGCACACACTCTGATGCTGGGCACTGGGGGGCACTGGTGGGGGGGTATTAGGCACACACTCTGATGCTGGGCACTGGGGGGCACTGTTGGGGGGGGTGTTAGGCACACACTTTGATGCTGGGCACTGGGGGGCACTGGGGGGGGTGTTAGGCACACACCCTGATGCTGGGCACTGGGGGCACTGTTGGGGGGGGTGTTAGGCACACACTTTGATGCTGGGCACTGGGGGGCACTGGGAGGGGGGTGTTAGGCACACACTCTGATGCTGGGCACTGGGGGGCACTGGTGGGGGGGTGTTAGGCACACACTTTGATGCTGGGCACTGGGGGGCACTGGGGGGGGGTGTTAGGCACACACTCTGATGCTGGGCACTGGGGGGCACTGGTGGGGGGGGTGTTAGGCACACACTTTGATGCTGGGCACTGGGGGGCACGGGGGGGTGTTAGGCACACACTCTGATGCTGGGCACTGGGGGGCACTGTTGGGGGGGTGTTAGGCACACACTTTGATGCTGGGCACTGGGGGGCACTGGGAAGGGGGTGTTAGGCACACACTCTGATGCTGGGCACTGGGGGGCACTGGTGGGGGGGTGTTAGGCACACACTTTGATGCTGGGCACTGGGGGGCACTGGGGGGGTGTTAGGCACACACTCTGATGCTGGGCACTGGGGGGCACTGGTGGGGGGGTGTTAGGCACACACTTTGATGCTGGGCACTGGGGGGCACTGGGGGGGGGGTGTTAGGCACACACTCTGATGCTGGGCACTGGGGGGCACTGTTGGGGGGGTGTTAGGCACACACTTTGATGCTGGGCACTGGGGGGCACGGGGGGGGTGTTAGGCACACACTCTGATGCTGGGCACTGAGGGGCACTGGGGGGCACTGGGGGGGGTGTTAGGCACACACTCTGATGCTGGGCACTGGGGGGCACTGGGGGGCAAGGGGGGGTGTTAGGCACACACTCTGATGCTGGGCACTGGGGGGCACGGGGGGTGTTAGGCACACACTATGATATTGGGCACTGGGGGGCACTGGTGGGGGGTGTTAGGCACACACTCTGAAGCTGGGCACTGGGGGGCACTGGGGGGCACTGGGGGGGAGTGTTAGGCACACACTCTGATGCTGGGCACTGGGGGGCACTGGGGGGAAAGGGGGGTGTTAGGCAAACACTCTGATGCTGGGCACTGGGGGGCACGGGGGGTGTTAGGCACACACTTTGATGCTGGGCACTGGGGGGCACTGGGGGGGTGTTAGGCACACACTCTGATGCTGGGCACTGGGGGGCACTGGGGGGCACTGGGGGGGGAGTGTTAGGCACACACTCTGATGCTGGGCACTGGGGGCCACTGGTGGGGGGTGTTAGGCACACACTCTGATGCTGGGCACTGGGGGCACTGGGGGGGGGTGTTAGGCACACACTCTGATGCTGGGCACTGGGGGGGGTGTAAGGCACACACTCTGATGCTGGGCACTGGGGGGCACTGGTGGGGGGTATTAGGCACACACTCTGATGCTGGGCACTGGGGGGCACTGGTGGGGGGGTGTTGGGCTCACACTTTGATGCTGGGCACTGGGGGGCACTGGGGGGGTGTTAGGCACACACTCTCATGCTGGGCACTGGGGGACACTGGTGGGGGGGTGTTAGGCACACACTTTGATGCTGGGCACTGGGGGGGCACTGGGGGGGTGTTAGGCACACACTCTGATGCTGGGCACTGGGGGGCACTGGGGGGCACTGGGGGGGTGTTAGGCACACACTCTGATGCTGGGCACTGGGGGCACTGGGGGGGTGTTAGGCACACACTCTGATGCTGGGCACTGGGGGGCACTGGTGGGGGGGTGTTAGGCACACACTTTGATGCTGGGCACTGGGGGGCACTGGGGGGGGGGTGTTAGGCACACACTCTGATGCTGGGCACTGGGGGGCACTGGGGGGGGTGTTAGGCTCACACTCTGATACTGGGCACTGGGGGGCACTGGGGGGCACTGGGGGGGTGTTAGGCACACACTCTGATGCTGGGCACTGGGGGGCACTGGGGGGTTGTTAGGCACACACTCTGCTGCTGGGCACTGGGGGGCACTGGTGGGGGGGGGTGTTAGGCACACACTTTGATGCTGGGCACTGGGGGGCACTGGGGGGGTGTTAGGCACACACTCTGATACTGGGCACTGGGGGGCACTGGGGGGGGTGTTAGGCACACACTCTGATGCTGGGCACTGGGGGGCACTGGGGGGGTGTTAGGCACACACTCTGATGCTGGGCACTGGGGGGCACTGGTGGGGGGGGTGTTAGGCACACACTCTGATGCTGGGCACTGGGGGGCACTGGGGGGCAAGGGGGGGTGTTAGGCACACACTCTGATGCTGGGCACTGGGGGGCACGGAGGGTGTTAGGCACACACTATGATGCTGGGCACTGGGGGGCACTGGTGGGGGGGGTGTTAGGCACACACTTTGATGCTGGGCACTGGGGGGCACTGGGGGGTGTTAGGCACACACTCTGATGCTGGGCACTGGGGGGCACTGGGGGGCACTGGGGGGGGGAGTGTTAGGCACACACTCTGATGCTGGGCACTGGGGGCCACTGGTGGGGGGGGTGTTAGGCACACACTTTGATGCTGGGCACTGGGGGGGCACTGGGGGGGTGTTAGGCACACACTCTGATGCTGGCCCCCTGGGGGCATGGGGGGGTGTTAGGCACACACTCTGATGCTGGGCACTGGGGGGGTGTTAGGCACACACTCTGATGCTGGGCACTGGGGGGCACTGTGGGGGGGTATTAGGCACACACTCTGATGCTGGGCACTGGGGGGCAGTGGTGGGGGGGGTGTTGGGCTCACACTTTGATGCTGGGCACTGGGGGGCACTGGGGTGGTGTTAGGCACACACTCTCATGCTGGGCACTGGGGACACTGGTGGGGGGGGGGTGTTAGGCACACACTTTGATGCTGGGCACTGGGGGGGCACTGGGGGGGTGTTAGGCACACACTCTGATGCTGGGCACTGGGGGGCACTGGGGGACACTGGGGGGGTGTTAGGCACACACTCTGATGCTGGGCACTGGGGGGCACTGGGGGGGTGTTAGGCACACACTCTGATGCTGGGCACTGGGGGGCACTGGTGGGGGGTGTTAGACACACACTTTGATGCTGGGCACTGGAGGGCACTGGGGGGGGGTGTTAGGCACACACTCTGATGCTGGGCACTGGGGGGCACTGGGGAGGGTGTTAGGCACACACTCTGATACTGGGCACTGGGGGGCACTGGGGGGCACTGGGGGGGGCGGTGTTAGGCACACACTCTGATGCTGGGCACTGGGGGGCACTGGGGGGGTGTTAGGCACACACTCTGATGCTGGGCACTGGGGGGCACTGGTGGGGGGTGTTAGGCACACACTTTGATGCTGGGCACTGGGGGGCACTGGTGGGGGGGTGTTAGGCACACACTCTGATGCTGGGCACTGGGGGGCACTGGGAGGGGGGTGTTAGGCACACACTCTGATGCTGGGCACTGGGGGCACTGGTGGGGGGGGGTGTTAGGCACACACTCTGATGCTGGGCACTGAGGAGCACTGGTGGGGGGGTGTTAGGCACACACTTTGATGCTGGGCACTGGGGGGCACTGGGGGGGGGTGTTAGGCACACACTCTGATGCTGGGCACTGGGGAGCACTGTTGGGGGGGGGGTGTTAGGCACACACTCTGATGCTGGGCACTGGGGGGCACTGGTGGGGGGGGTGTTAGGCACACACTTTGATGCTGGGCACTGGGGGGCACTGGTGGGGGGGTGTTAGGCACACACTCTGATGCTGGGCACTGGGGGGCACTGGGAGGGGGGTGTTAGGCACACACTCTGATGCTGGGCACGGGGGGCACTGGTGGGGGGGTGTTAGGCACACACTCTGATGCTGGGCACTGGGGAGCACTGGTGGGGGGGTGTTAGGCACACACTTTGATGCTGGGCACTGGGGGGGGTGTTAGGCACACACTCTGATGCTGGGCACTGGGGGGCACTGTTGGGGGGGTGTTAGGCACACACTCTGATGCTGGGCACTGGGGGGCACTGTTGGGGGGGTGTTAGGCACACACTTTGATGCTGGGCACTGGGGGGCACTGGGAGGGGGGTGTTAGGCACACACTCTGATGCTGGGCACTGGGGGGCACTGGTGAGGGGGGTATTAAGCACACACTTTGATGCTGGGCACTGGGGGGCACTGGGGGGGTGTTAGGCACACAGTCTGATGCTGGGCACTGGGGGGCACGGGTGGGGGGGTGTTAGGCACACACTTTGATGCTGGGCTCTGGGGGGCACTGCGGGGGAGTGTTAGGCCCACACTCTGATGCTGGACACTGGGGGGCACTGTTGGGGGGGTGTTAGGCACACACTTTGATGCTGGGCACTGGGGGGCACTGGGGGGGGTGTTAGGCACACACTCTGATGCTGGGCACTGGGGGGCACTGTTGGGGGGGGTGTTAGGCACACACTTTGATGCTGGGCACTGGGGGGCACTGGGAGGGGGGTGTTAGGCACACACTCTGATGCTGGGCACTGGGGGGCACTGGTGGGGGGGTGTTAGGCACACACTTTGATGCTGGGCACTGGGGGGCACTGGGGGGGGGGTGTTAGGCACACACTCTGATGCTGGGCACTGGGGGGCACTGGTGGGGGGGGTGTTAGGCACACACTTTGATGCTGGGCACTGGGGGGCACTGGGGGGGGTGTTAGGCACACACTCTGATGCTGGGCACTGGAGGGCACTGTTGGGGGGGTGTTAGGCACACACTTTGATGCTGGGCACTGGGGGGCACTGGGGGGGGTGTTAGGCACACACTCTGATGCTGGGCACTGGGGGGCACTGGGGGGCACTGTGGGGGTGTTAGGCACACACTCTGATGCTGGGCACTGGGGGCACTTGGGGGCACGGGGGGTGTTAGCCACACACTCTGATGCTGGGCACTGGGGGGCATGGGGGGTGTTAGGCACACACTCTGATGCTGGGCACTGGGGGGCACTGGTGGGGGGGGTGTTAGGCACACACTCTGATGCTGGGCACTGGGGGGCACTGGTGGGGAGGGTGTTAGGCACACACTTTGATGCTGGGCACTGGGGGGGAGTGTTAGGCACACACTCTGATGCTGGGCACTGGGGGCACTGTTGGGGGGGGTGTTAGGCACACACTTTGATGCTGGGCACTGGGGGGCACTGGGGGGGTGTTAGGCACACACTCTGATGCTGGGCACTGGGGGGCACTGTTGGGGGGGGTGTTAGGCACACACTTTGATGCTGGGCACTGGGGGGCACTGGTGGGGGGGTGTTAGGCACACACTTTGATGCTGGGCACTGGGGGCACTGGGGGGGGGGGTGTTAGGCACACACTCTGATGCTGGGCACTGGGGGGCACTGGTGGGGGGGGGTGTTAGGCACACACTTTGATGCTGGGCACTGGGGGGCACTGGGGGGGTTGTTAGGCACACACTCTGATGCTGGGCACTGGGGGGCACTGTTGGGGGGGTGTTAGGCACACACTTTGATGCTGGGCACTGGGGGGCACTGGGGGGGGTGTTAGGCACACACTCTGATGCTGGGCACTGGGGGGCACTGTTGGGGGGGGGTGTTAGGCACACACTTTGATGCTGGGCACTGGGGGGCACTGGGAGGGGGGTGTTAGGCACACACTCTGATGCTGGGCACTGGGGGGCACTGGTGGGGGGGTGTTAGGCACACACTTTGATGCTGGGCACTGGGGGGCACTGGGGGGGTGTTAGGCACACACTCTGATGCTGGGCACTGGGGGGCACTGGTGGGGGGGGGTGTTAGGCACACACTTTGATGCTGGGCACTGGGGGGCACTGGGGGGGTGTTAGGCACACACTCTGATGCTGGGCACTGGGGGGCACTGTTGGGGGGGTGTTAGGCACACACTTTGATGCTGGGCACTGGGGTGCACTGGGGGGGGTGTTAGGCACACACTCTGATGCTGGGCACTGGGGGGCACTGGGGAGGGGTGTTAGGCACACACTCTGATGCTGGGCACTGGGGGGCACGGGGGGGTGTTAGGCACACACTCTGATGCTGGGCACTGGGGGGCACGGGGGGTGTTAGGCACACACTCTGATGCTGGGCACTGGGGGGCACTGGTGGGGGGGGGTGTTAGGCACACACTTTGATGCTGGGCACTGGGGAGCACTGGGGGGGTGTTAGGCACACACTCTGATGCTGGGCACTGGGGGCACTGGTGGGGGGGTGTTAGGCACACACTTTGATGCTGGGCACTGGGGGGCACTGGGGGGGGAGTGTTAGGCACACACTCTGATGCTGGGCACTGGGGGCCACTGGTGGGGGGGTGTTAGGCACACACTTTGATGCTTGGCACTGGGGGGCACTGGGGGGGGGGTGTTAGGCACACACTCTGATGCTGGGCACTGGGGGGCACTGGGGGGGGGGTGTTAGGCATACACTCTGATGCTGGGCACTGGGGGGGTGTTAGGCACACACTCTGATGCTGGGCACTGGGGGGCACTGGTGGGGGGGGTATTAGGCACACACTCTGATGCTGGGCACTGGGGGGCACTGGTGGGGGGGGTGTTGGGCTCACACTTTGATGCTGGGCACTGGGGGGGTGTTAGGCACACACTCTCATGCTGGGCACTGGGGGACACTGGTGGGGGGGGTGTTAGGCACACACTTTGATGCTGGGCACTGGGGGGGTGTTAGGCACACACTCTGATGCTGGGCACTGGGGGGCACTGGGGGGGTGTTAGGCACACACTCTGATGCTGGGCACTGGGGGGCACTGGGGGGGGGGGGTGTTAGGCACACTGATTCGCGCCCTTCCTAGCTCCTACCTGCCGCCGCCATCGCCACCGGCGTGCGTGCTGACTCCGCCCCTTTTTGAGGCCACGCCCCCTGATTGTATTATATAAACCGCTGACCTTAGCGGCAACCAGAAACCTTTGACCCAGTCCTGAGGCGGAAGCCGGGAGCTGGAGGTACTTTGCTCATCTTTTTAAAATTATTGTGTGGTGTCACGATCTTTTGACTGCTTTTAAAACGGAAAGCACAACGTAGCGCTTGCATCTTTCATTGCGCACAGCTGATCTAAAAGCCGATTCGCTCCCTTCCTAGCTCCTACCTGCCGCCGCCATCGCCACCGGCGTGCGCGCTGACTCCGCCCCTTTTTGAGGCCACGCCCCCTATTTTTCCTTACAAATGTGCATGTACAGGAAGCGCAGCGGACGAGCGCAGCGGGAGCGCCGTTTGCGCGCCGAAGGCGCGCCTAAGGCAAGCCCGTCTGCGCCCGTCCGCGACCAGCCGGGACCAGGGGCCATAAACCCTGGCTCCCCTCCTACCCAGAGCAGGACCTACAGCTCGGCGGCCTTGCACAGCTTAGGTAGGAATGCCACTCCCCAGTGCCCCCATATATACGCTCCCACAGAACTACCCGCCCGATGTCTGGGGTGTAAACACTCCTTCCGCAAATCCCCGTCGGCCGCGACACAAACATACCGCATGTACGCATTAAATTGCCGCTCCTTACCAAAACATAGCACACAGATTGCCCTGCTGCTCGAGGAGCAAAAACCAGACGCGGTTTTCCTGACAGAAACCTGGCTCACTGCTCACTCTGAGCCAGACGTGGTCCAAGCACTACCCGTAGGCTACCATATCCTTAGATTGGATAGACCGGTAGGGAGAGGCGGAGGGCTGGCGATTATATTGAAGAACCAGTACCGATGTCGTACGACAGCAGATACTATCCCTGAGTGCGAGAGTGTAGCATTCCGCATAGAGTTTAACACAAATAGCTCCTTCTCAGGTACCCTGATCTATCTCCCCCCTGAGCCTGCAAAAGTGTTCCACAGGTCCCTTCCAGAAATTATAGCGGAAAGAATTCTGTCGTCCCCTAACCACACGATCCTAGGGGACCTGAATCTCCATTTCAATTCCCCTTCAGACCATATTGCTCAGGAATTGCTAGAGGATCTGGAAGCCCTGCAACTGCTCCAACTGGTCGCAGCTCCGACCCATGAAAAAGGCAACCTACTTGACCCTATATTTAGCAACTGCCTGGATCTAACTGTTGATAAACCCATCCCCCTTCCATGGTCAGACCACTTTCTGGTCCCTTTTACCTGGGTCACACATAAGACCCCCCAAATACCTCCCCAAGTCACCAGCAGGAGAAATTGGTCAAAACTCCCTTTGGAGTCTTGGCTGCATAAACTGGACGCCACTCGCCCTTCACCCTGCCCAGACCCCAATGTGGCAAACGCCAACTACGGAAGCTGGATCACCCACTCGCTAGATTCGACCCTCCCGCTTCGCAAATCCTCCTCGAAGAGACTACAGAAATCTGCTCCCTGGTTCTCCGACTCTCTAAGACAGCTAAAACGTACTTGCAGACAACGAGAGAGAGCCTGGCGCTTAGATTTCCTCCCAGACAAAAAGGCTTCCTACAAAGAGGCGGTCAAAGCCTATAAAGAAGGGATCAGAACGGCCCAGGCAACACATTACTCGGAGAAAATATTAGGAGCGAAATCAAAGCCCAAAGAAATCTTTCAAATTATAAAGCAATGCTCCAGTGCCAATACAGCGCCCCCTCCTAATAAAACCCAGGACCAATGTAACGAGCTTGCAGATTTCTTTTACAACAAAGTTCTAAAAATCTACTCTACCTTCCCAACTGCAGCCACAACCCCGGATGCGATTAATCCACTCCCCCCCAGACCACCTCTTCACCCGGACCAGCCTTCCCTCGAACATTTCCTTCCTCTTGACCTTGACACTCTAAGTAAAGTGGCTCGTTCAGTCAAGTCGGGTTCCCCCTGTGATCCCGCTCCTCCAGAAGTCCTGATGCAGGCAAGCAAAGCCACCCTGCCTGTAATCCTGGATCTCCTAAACACGTCCATATCCGCCTGCTCTGTCCCCACAGCCTGGAAGCAGGCCATGGTACGGGCGCTGTTGAAGAAGCCCAGCCTAGATCCAGATGACCATTCCAGCTATCGCCCCATCTCACTTCTCCCTTGGGCGAGCAAGGTGTTAGAGAAGTACATAAACGAGCAGCTGGTTCAGTTCCTGGAGGACCACTCTCTGCTACACACATCCCAGACAGGCTTCAGACCGAAGCACGGTACAGAAACCGCCTTATTAGCAGTCACCGAAGAAACCAGAAGGATACTGGACCAGGGAGGATCAGTGGCAGTGATCCTCCTTGATCTAAGTGCCGCCTTCGATACGGTCAGCTATTCCACCTTGCTGGACCGTCTCCATAACATCGGAGTTTCAGGTGACGCTCTAAGGTGGTTTGACTCCTTTCTGTCTGGGAGGTCGTTTCAGATCTTCGACGGTGAGACAGTGTCCTCTAGTAAACCTCTAAGCTGCGGAGTACCACAGGGCTCCTCCCTGAGCCCTGTACTGTTCAACGTATACATGAGGCCACTGGCGGGTGTTGTCGAACCGTATGGCATTAAAATCGTGTCATACGCCGACGACACCCAGCTTGTGGTCTCGTTGGCTACGGAGAACAGTAGGCACTCCCCAGTCGATCTGCTAAAGTGCCTAGAGAACGTCAAGGGATGGATGACCAACTCCTCCCTAAAATTAAACGGAGAAAAGACGGAGCTCATGCTCCTAGGCCCAACCTCCCCGGTACCTTTCACCTCCTTGTGGCCCAATGCACTGGGCCCCCCCCCCCACTCCCAAGGAAAGCGTGAAGAGCCTGGGAGTGTGGCTGGACAACAAACTCTCTTTTTCCACCCAGGCCACAAAACTGTCCGCTACATGCTTTGGCCTACTTAGAATCTTGAGGAAGGTTCTCCCGTTACTTCCTCTAGAGGCCAAAAAGGTGGCAGTTCAGGGTCTCATCCAGTCCCGCCTGGACTCAAACAATGCCCTATACGTGGGGGCACCCGAGCTGACCCTCCGAAAATTGCAGGTTGTTCAAAACTGTGCAGCACGCTCCCTGCTGAAAATCCCGCGCACCCAATCTGCCAGACCTGCTCTAAAAAGTCTCCACTGGCTGCCAGTGAGGCAGAGAGTGGCCTTCAAAGCACTGTGCTTGGCGCACCGCACCTTTTGGAAAACAGGCCCAGCTATTAACATTGACCTTGTCACCCCCTACCAGCCTAACAGGAACCTGCGATCGACGGAGGCCTTCCTCGCCGTCGTTCCCAGAGTCAAGCGAGCCAGGACCGGGGGTAGGCTGTTCTCTCTGAACACCGCCAGGCTCTGGAATGATCTTCCCCTCGCACTTCGGTCTAACTCTGATCTTCTCTCATTCCGTAAAAACCTAAAGACACTGCTGTTTGCCAAATCCTGTGTACCTTAGCTCCCCTGTCCGTCACCTCTCTGGTTCAACTCAGCGCTTGGACGCCTACGGGCAGCAACCGCGCTTAACAAATATTTTTACAATTACAATTACTCTGATGCTGGGCACTGGGGGGCACTGGGGGGGGTGTTAGGCACACACTCTGATGCTGGGCACTGGGGGGCACTGGTGGGGGGGTGTTAGGCACACACTTTGATGCTGGGCACTGGGGGCACTGGGGGGGGTGTTAGGCACACACTCTGATGCTGGGCACTGGGGGGCACTGGGGGGGGGTGTTAGGCACACACTTTGATGCTGGGCACTGGGGGGCACTGGGGGGGGTGTTAGGCACACACTCTGATGCTGGGCACTGGGGGGCACGGGGGGGTGTTAGGCACACACTCTGATGCTGCGCACTGGGGGGCACTGGTGGGGGGTGTTAGGCACACGCTTTGATGCTGGGCACTGGGGGGCACTGGGGGGGGTGTTAGGCACACACTCTGATGCTGGGCACGGGGGCACTGTTGGGGGGGTGTTAGGCACACACTTTGATGCTGGGCACTGGGGGGCACTGGGAGGGGGGTGTTAGGCACACACTCTGATGCTGGGCACTGGGGGGCACTGGTGGGGGGGTGTTAGGCACACACTTTGATGCTGGGCACTGGGGGGCACTGGGGGGGTGTTAGGCACACAGTCTGATGCTGGGCACTGGGGGGCACTGGTGGGGGGTGTTAGGCACACACTTTGATGCTGGGCACTGGGGGGCACTGGGGGGGGTGTTAGGCACACACTCTGATGCTGGGCACTGGGGGGCACTGTTGGGGGGGTGTTAGGCACACACTTTGATGCTGGGCACTGGGGGGCACTGGGACGGGTGTTAGGCACACACTCTGATGCTGGCGACTGGGGGGCACTGGGGGGCACTGGGGGGGGGGGTGTTAGGCACACACTCTGATGCTGGGCACTGGGGGGCACTGGGGGGCACTGGGGGGGTGTTAGGCACACACTCTGATGCTGGGCACTGGGGGGCACGGGGGGGTGTTAGGCACACACTCTGATGCTGCGCACTGGGGGGCACTGGTGGGGGGTGTTAGGCACACACTTTGATGCTGGGCACTGGGGGGCACTGGGGGGGGGTGTTAGGCACACACTCTGATGCTGGGCACTGGGGGGTACTGGTGGGGGGGTGTTAGGCACACACTTTGATGCTGGGCACTGGGGGGCACTGGGGGGCACTGGGGGAGGGGGTGTGTTAGACGGGACCTGGTGGGTCGGCCGAGGACAAGGGGAGAGGCCTCCGGTGAGGGCCGTCTCCAGCGATCGTACAGACGAGTAACTTCCCCCCTACAGATGGACACCGCACAAAGATAAGGTTTAACGTTCTTTATAAGCAATTTTAAAGTACGGTAGAATGGTACAAGGAGGTCAGGACTCAGGGGTCCCCTCGATTCAAGTCTCTTGGAAGGGGAAAGGGGGTAGCGGGACAGTCTTGTTACCAATCTGGCAGTTGCGATGAGGTGATGAGTAGCTCACAATCCTCGAGCTCGGTGTTCTAAGAGGACGGGCCGCGGCAGCGCCAGCAGGTCCCGAGACAATCGAAGGTGGCAACGGTCCGCGGCA
Source organism: Lissotriton vulgaris (assembly GCF_964263255.1). Lineage (NCBI taxonomy): Eukaryota > Metazoa > Chordata > Amphibia > Caudata > Salamandridae > Lissotriton > Lissotriton vulgaris. The sequence continues at coordinate 483,656,509 of NC_141691.1, read as the reverse complement.
GCGCCAGCAGGTCCCGATGAAGATGGTAGTTACAACGGGCCGCGGCAGCGCCAGCAGGTCCCGACGAGGACGAAGGTTGCAAGAAGGCCGCGGCAGCGCCAGCAGGTCCAACGAGGATGAAGGTTGCAGAAGGCTGCGGCAGCGCCAGCAGGCAGGACGACAGTTCACAAGCCAGGGCTGCGGCAGCGCCGGCAGTCCGTCAAGGATGAGTTCTTCGCGGTGTCTCTCGACTCCAGGATACAACTGCCTTCCTGCTCTGGAGCTGCCCCAGTTATAGGTCTGGCGCACTTTGATGTCCGGACCCTCTCACTTGGAGGTCGGGAGGTCCGGGATGAGGGAGTCCAGACACCCAGCAGGGGGGTGGAGCCAGCGCCCGGGGAGGCTGGGGGCGATCGGCACCTGGCGGGGGAGAGCCATCGACACTTCTTCCTCCCATTGACCTGCCAAGTGGTCCGTTCACCTCCCGGGTGGATGGTGGTGCCAGGATGTCGGGGCCTGGCCAGGCCCAGGGTTAGGGTCGAGCTGAGGCCACGCGGCCTCGTGGCGCAGTGTCCAAGATGGCGGCTGGGCCCGGGCAATGGTGCTGGTGAATGCCCAGGCCGGTGATATGGAGCTGTTCGGGGGCAGGCGTCCCGTGCGGGACGGGTTAAGGGTGGCTTCTGTGGGTGGCTTCTGGAGAGTTGGGGCCCTGGCTCTGTCATGCGGGGAGGGAGCGAGCCCCCTTCTGGGGCCTGTCCAACATGCGTCCCCCTCAGCTGAAGGCGGGGAGAGTCACCCATCCTCTTGGGGACTCTCTCCGTCGAGGCGGAAAAAGCGTGACAGGCCATCCGCATTGGCGTGATCCTGACCAGGGCGATGCTCCACAGTGAAGTCCATCCCTTGCAGGGAGATGGACCATCGCAGCAGCTTGGGATTCTCCCCCCGCATCTGCATTAACCATTGCAGGGGGCGATGGTCTGTTTGTACCCGGAAGTGGGTACCGAAGAGGTAGGGCCGGAGTTTCTTGAGGGCCCACACCACGGCGAAGGCCTCCCGCTCGATGGTACTCCAGCGCTGTTCTCGAGCCAGTAGGCGTCGGCTGATGAAGGCCACTGGCTGATCGACCCCCTCGGAGTTGAGCTGCGAGAGGACAGCCCCAATGCCATGGTCCGAGGCATCGGTCTGGACTATAAACTCACGGCTGTAGTCGGGTGCCTGGAGCACCGGGGCGGTGCACATGGCGGCCTTCAGCTTCTCGAAGGCCGCTTGACAGTTTGGGGTCCAGTTGACCGTTTTGGGATGCTTTTTGGATGTGAGTTCCGTGAGGGGCCCCACAATGCTGCCATAATCCTTCACAAACCTCCGGTAGTATCCGGTGAGCCCCAAGAAGGCTCGTACCTCGGTTTGGGTGACGGGGGGCTGCCAGGACTGAATGGCAGCGATCTTGAGTTGGAGAGGGGCCACCAGACCGCTCCCCACCTGGTGTCCAAGGTAGGTTACGGACCCTTGGCCGATTTGGCATTTGCTGGCCTTGATGGTGAGGCCAGCTCGCTGAAGGGCCTGTAGGACCTCTCGGAGGTGGCAGAGGTGGTCGGACTAGTGGTGGCTGTATACTACGATATCGTCCAGGTAGGCGGCGCTGAAGTCTTCGAGGCCCGCCAATACCTGGTTCACAAGTCTCTGAAAAGTGGCTGGAACGTTTTTCATACCGAAGGGCATCACAGTGAACTGGTAGTGCCCATCCGGGGTGGAGAAAGCGGAGCGTTCTTGGGCCCTGGGGGTGAGGCCGATCTGCCAGTAGCCCGCTGTCAGGTCGAAGATGCTTAGGTAGCGGGCAGCCCCCATGCGGTCGACCAGTTCATCTGCTCGGGGGATAGGATGAGCGTCGGTCCGGGTGACAGCATTCAGACCCCGATAGTCAACGCAGAACCGGAGCTCGGGGGTGGTGCCCGGGGCGGCTGCTTTGGGTACCAGTACGACCGGGCTGGCCCAGGGACTGTCTGAGGGCTCGATGACCCTGAGTGCGAGCATTTTGGTGACCTCTTCTTGGATGCAGGCGCGCACCCGGTCCGGGACTCGGTAGGCCCGGTGTCGGATAGGGGGACTGTCCCCAGTATCCACGTCGTGAAGGCACCAGGGGGTGACCCCGGGGGTGAGGGAAAACAGGTCCGCAAACTGCAGCAGGAGGGTCCGACAGTCTTGGCACTGCTCCGGGGTCAGGGTATCGGAGAGTCGGACCCCATCCACAGAACCATCTCTCTCACGGGTCCTCAGTAGGTCAGGGAGGGGCTCGGAGTCTTCTTCCGCCCCACTGTCTGTAGCCATCAGGAGGCTGAGCTCCGAGCACACAAAGTGTGGTTTGAGTCTGTTGGCGTGGAGGACCCGGAGGGGGTTTCGAGGGGACTCCATGTCGATGAGATAGGTGACGGGGCTCTTGCGTTTGACCACCTTGAAGGGTCCTGTCCATTTATCTTGCAAGGCACAAGGTTTGGTGGGGGACATCACCCACACCTGCTGACCAGGTTCGAACTCAATGGAGGAGGCATGTTGATCGTACCATTTTTTCATGTCCTCCTGACTGGCCTCTAGGTTGGCTTTAGCGATCACCCTGAATCGCCTGGTCGGGTTGCGGAGGGTCAGGAGGTATTTGTAGACATCCGGAGGGGTTTTCAGAGGGGCCATCTCCCATTCTTCTTTCACTAGGCTGAGGGGGCCTCGGACAGGGTGCCTGTACAGGAGCTCGAACGGGCTGAAGCCGAGGGACTTCTGGGGGACTTCTCGGTAGGCGAAGAGGAGGCACGGTAGTAGCACGTCCCACTGGCGGCGTAGGGGCTCCTCCAGCCCCATAATCATTCCCTTGAGGGTGCGGTTGAACCGCTCGACCAGTCCGTTTCCTTGCGGGTGATAGGGGGTTGTGAAACGGTAGGTGACCCCGCACTGCTGCCAGAGGGATTTCATATACTTTGAAATAAAGTTTGTGCCCCGGTCACTGACGACCTCCCGGGGGAAACCCACTCGCGAGAAGATCCCCATCAAGGCTCGGCCTACCACTGGTGCTGTTACTGTTCGAAGGGGGATGGCCTCGGGATAACGGGTGGCGTGGTCCACCAGGACCAGGATGAATCGGTGCCCTTGTGCTGTTCGGGGGTCCAGGGGCCCCACAATGTCTATTCCCACTCGTTCGAACGGGGTGGTGACAACGGGGAATGGTTGCAGGGGGGCCTTGAGTTTTCGGCCGCTCTTGCCGCTGGCCTGGCAGGTGGGGCAGGCCCGGCAGTGGTTGGAAACGTCATTTCGCATCTTGGGCCAGTAAAAGTGTGTCACCAGGCGATTGTAGGTTTTATCTTGCCCCAAGTGCCCGGCCAGGGGGACATCGTGGGCCATGTTTAAAAGGAAGTCTCTGAAACGGAGGGGTACTACCAGTACCCGACTGGCCCCCAATTCTGCAATTCTTTGCTCGCTGTACAATAGGTCGTTGTCCCAGTAGATCCAGTGGGCCGCTGCGGGGTCTCCCGCGCTCTGGGCGAGGGCTTGCTGTCGGAGTCCCTCGAGGGAGGGACAGGTCTTTTGCTCCTGCCGAAATTGTTCTTGGGTGGGTCCCCCCTCTTGACGCCACTGAGCCAGGTCGGGAAGGTCCTGAGGCTGAGCGGGCTCTTCGGGGGCTTGTTCTGGGGGGTCAGGGCGGCCGGCGTCTTCCTCTGGGGTGATCGGGGGAGGAGGTGCTGGCCATTCGGGCTCTTCGGGTCTGGGGATGGCACGGGCGGCCATGGACCGGGTTGTTACGCATGCCCAGTCTGGGAGGCCCAACATCCCCAGGTGCTCTCTTCTCTCAACGGCCGCCCACGGGGAACTCTCGAGATCGTTTCCCAGGAGGCAGTCCACGGGGGCATCATCTCGGACAGTCACTTTCAGCATACCGGACACTCCTCCCCATTCAAAGGGGACACAGGCCATTCGACATAGGCTCTCAGAATTGTCTGCTGATCGGACAGGGCAAAGGACGTTTTGGCAGGATTTGTTCTGGGGTCACCAGGTGACAGCGGACGGCCGTCACACTGGCTCCGGTGTCACGCAAGGCTTCGGCCTTGCGTCCGTTGATGTTCACCCACTGGCTGTATTTTCTGGTGTTTGCGGGTAGGGGGACCCGCGGGACCATGTCTCTTCCCCCTAGGCAAGCCAGGACCATGGCGGCAGGTTCCCACTCGGGCTGCTCCTGGTCGTATTCTTCATGCTCTTCGAAAGTTTGTTCTTCTCCTAGGGCGGCGGCCGCAACCTGGCGGGGCCCGGGAGTCTGGTTCTTGGGGCAGTTCGGGTCGTTGGCATAGTGTCCGACCCGCTGGCAGCGATGGCACGTGACATTGGCTCGGAACCCTGGGCGCATCGGGGGGTTCCCCCGCCCAGCCGGGGGCGGGGTGTTGTTGACGGGAGCTGCTGGGGCGGCATCTTTGCCCCGGCCCTGGCCTCCTCCTCCTCCTCGGGGACGATGGTGACCTTGGTTGTTCCGGTTCTGCTCGTTTGGCCCACTCCGGGCCACGCGGGTGCTCTCCCAACGGTCAGCCTCAGTGGCGAGCTGCCGAGGGTCAGTCAGTTTACTGTCGAGGAGGTGCTGCCTGAGCTCGACGAAGCAGTTGTTGGAGAGGTGCTCCCATACAATGAGGTTGAAGAGTTGCTCGTAGGTGGTGACTCGGCTACCCTTGATCCACCCCTCGAAGGCTCGGCTAAAATAGTTCACATATTCCACCCAAGTTGTACCCGGGATCCGGGTGCGGTCGCGGAACCTCTGGCGGTACATCTCGGGTGTGAGTCCATATCGAGTGAGGAGGGCGGCCTTCATGTGATCATAGGACGTCATCTGATGGTCCGGGAGCTGTAGCAAGGCATCACGACCTTCATTGACGAACCTCCCCCACAGACCGGCTCCCCAGTCACTTCGATCGATCCGGTGGGAGGTCATGGCGATCTCATAGGCCTTGAACCACTGTTGTATGTCGTCGTTCCGATAATACTCTCGGACGACGTCCTTGGGGATGTGGACTTTTTGTTCCGTAGCGCCCGGGGTGCGCGGTTGCTCGGGCACCCCTAGTTCTTTGTTTTGTTTTCGTAGTTCGATCTCGGCTAGCTTGCGCTCGTGTTCGTATGCCAGTCTCTTTTCTTCGAGTTCTCTTTGTCTTTGCTTTTCTTCCCGCTCTTCTCGGAGCCGTAAGTGTTCTAAGTTCAGTTTTTGTTCCGCTAGTTTTAGCTCTCCGTCCATTTTGAGCCGTGCCAACTCTAATTCGTGCAGTCTGTTTTTTTCTCTTTCTTGGATCTCTTCCTGTGAGAGACCCGCTCTTCGTTCTTCGGGAGAAGTGGTGTGGGTCTCTGATGCTTCGACGTTTTGGTCCCGGGGTCTGACGGCCCCGGTTTCCGCCCAAGATTCTTTGGCGTGCTTGAAGTCGTCTTTCGTGCTCAGACCGGTGGTAGCAATGCCTAGTTCTATGCAGAACTGTTTTAACTCTCGATGGTTGTACTCTTCCAATTTTTCCATCTGGAATTTCTCTGTGGATCCGCTCTCTTTGGTTGTCATCGTGGTTTAGTCGTGGGGTGAGTTACTCTCTGTACGGTACGCGTTGATTTGGATCGCGCCGCTGGCCACCAATGTTAGACGGGACCTGGAGGGTCGGCCGAGGACAAGGGGAGAGGCCTCCGGTGAGGGCCATCTCCAGCGATCGTACAGACGAGTAACTTCCCCCCCACAGATGGACACCACACAAAGATAAGGTTTAACGTTCTTTATAAGCAATTTTAAAGTACGGTAGAATGGTACAAGGAGGTCAGGACTCAGGGGTCCCCTCGATTCAAGTCTCTTGGAAGGGGAAAGGGGGTAGCGGGACAGTCTTGTTACCAATCTGGCAGTTGCGATGAGGTGATGAGTAGCTCACAATCCTCGAGCTCGGTGTTCTAAGAGGACGGGCCGCGGCAGCACCAGCAGGTCCCGAGACGATCGAAAGTGGCAACGGTCCGCGGCAGCGCCAGCAGGTCCCGATGAAGATGGTAGTTACAGCGGGCCGCGGCAGCGCCAGCAGGTCCCGACGAGGACAAAGGTTGCAAGAAGGCCGCGGCAGCGCCAGCAGGTCCAACGAGGATGAAGGTTGCAGAAGGCTGCGGCAGCGCCAGCAGGCAGGACGACAGTTCACAAGGCAGGGCTGCGGCAGCGCCGGCAGTCCGTCAAGGATGAGTTCTTCGCGGTGTCTCTCGACTCCAGGATACAACTGCCTTCCTGCTCTGGAGCTGCCCCAGTTATAGGTCTGGCGCCCTTTGATGTCCAGACCTTCTCACTTGGAGGTCGGGAGGTCCGGGATGAGGGAGTCCAGACACCCAGCAGGGGGGTGGAGCCAGCGCCCGGGGAGGCTGGGGGCGATCGGCACCTGGCGGGGGAGAGCCATCGACACTTCTTCCTCCCATTGACCTGCCAAGTGGTCCGTTCACCTCCCGGGTGGATGGTGGTGCCGGGATGTCGGGGCCTGGCCAGGCCCAGGGTTAGGGTCGAGCTGAGGCCAGTGGCGCAGTGTCCAAGATGGCGGCTGGGCCCGGGCAATGGTGCTGGTGAATGCCCAGGCCGGTGATATGGAGCTGTTCGGGGGCAGGCGTCCCGTGCGGGACGGGTTAAGGGTGGCTTTTGTGGGTGGCTTCTGGAGAGTTGGGGCCCTGGCTCTGTCATGCGGGGAGGGAGCGAGCCCCCTTCTGGGGCCTGTCCAACAGGGTGTTAGGCACACACTCTGATGCTGGGCACTGGGGGGCACTGTTGGGGGGGTGTTAGGCACACACTTTGATGCTGGGCACTGGGGGGCACTGGGGGCACTGGGGGGGGTGTTAGGCACACACTCTGATGCTGGGCACTGGGGGGCACTGGGGGCGGTGTTAGGCACACACTCTGATGCTGGGCACTGGGGGGCACTGGGGGGGTGTTAGGCACACACTCTGATGCTGGGCACTGGGGGGCACGGGAGGGTGTTAGGCACACACTCTGATGCTGGGCACTGGGGGGCACTGGTGGAGGGGTGTTAGGCACACACTTTGATGCTGGGCACTGGGGGGCACCGGGGGGGGGATGTTAGGCACACACTCTGATGCTTGGCACTGGGGGGCACTGGTGGGGGGGTGTTAGGCACACACTTTGATGCTGGGCACTGGGGGGCACTGGGGGGGTGTTAGGCACACACTCTGATGCTGGGCACTGGGGGGCACTGGGGGGGTGTTAGGCACACACTCTGATGCTGGGCACTGGGGGGCACTGGGGGGGTGTTAGGCACACACTCTGATGCTGGGCACTGGGGGCACTGGGGGGCACTGGGGGGCACTGGGGGGGGTGTTAGGCACACACTCTGATGCTGGGCACTGGGGGGCACTGGGGGGGTGTTAGGCACACACTCTGATGCTGGGCACTGGGGGGCACTGGGTGGGGGTGTTAGGCACACACTCTGATGCTGGGCGCTGGGGGGCACTGGGGGGGGTGTTAGGCACACACTCTGATGCTGGGCACTGGGGGGCACTGGGGGGGTGTTAGGCACACACTCTGATGCTGGGCACTGGGGGGCACTGGTGGGGGGTGTTAGGCACACACTTTGATGCTGGGCACTGGGGGGCACTGGGGGGCACTGGGGGGGGGGGGTGTTAGGCACACACTCTGATGCTGGGCACTGGGGGGCACTGGGGGCGGGGGGGGTGTTAGGCACACACTCTGATGCTGGGCACTGGGGGGTGTTCTGCTCACCACTTACACTTACAATCAGATTGCAGGCATATGTGCCACACGTCAATTGCACTGGTGTAGTGCGGTGATGTACCGTACCCCCTGGTCGATGACGTAGGTACGGCCGGTCTCCGTATTGCACTGGTGTAGTGCGGTGACCTGCCGTACCCCGTGGTCGATGACGTAGGTGCGGCGTATTGCGCTGGTGTAGTGCGGTGACGTACCGTACCCCCTGGTCGATGACGTAGGTACGGCCGGTCTCCGTATTGCACTGGTGTAGTGCGGTGACCTGCCGTACCCCGTGGTCGATGACGTAGGTGCGGCGTATTGCGATGGTGTAGTGCGGTGACGTACCGTACCCCCTGGTCGATGACGTAGGTACGGCCGGTCTCCGTATTGCACTGGTGTAGTGTGGTGACCTGCCGTACCCCGTGGTCGATGACGTAGGTGCGGCGTATTGCGCTGGTGTAGTGCGGTGACGTACCGTACCCCCTGGTCGAAGACGTAGGTACGGCCGGTCTCCGTATTGCACTGGTGTAGTGCGGTGACCTGCCGTACCCCGTGGTCGATGACGTAGGTGCGGCGTATTGCGATGGTGTAGTGCGGTGACGTACCGTACCCCCTGGTCGATGACGTAGGTACGGCCGGTCTCCATATTGCACTGGTGTAGTGCGGGAGTGTGTGGCGCAACATGGGCAGACATTACAATCGTGAAATGGAGATGTGCGCGTGTAGCAAGACGTACAGGTATGTAGAACCTCGTTGTACTCACCTTCTGCGCCGTCGTCGGTTTCTCAGTACGAGGTGGTGGGCGTACAGGATAGGGATTACACGGACGATGGCGTCCATGTCCTGCTTGTCGCGTACCGGGGTGCGGGTCGTGCCGGAGTCTGGTTTTACGGTAGTTTTGAGCTGTCGTAGAAAAAGAGCCGTACGGAGTGTGTGGAACACGGATCGTACTTTGTGGTTCGGGAGACGCGGTTTATGTACGTACGGACGTAGCGTCGAGCGTCAGCCAACTGCTATTCGTACGGACTTTCGATTCGTACGGCGTTTTTTACGGGACGTAAGGAGTGACGCATTAAGTTGTGATCGTACTTGCACATTCGTACGGGGACGCCTACTGGTACGATTCGTACGGGGAAAAACGCTCCGTACAGCAATTCGGAGCGCTTTTTACCGGATCGGAATCGAGCCCATAGTGTATTTGTACCTAAAAGTGTATAATGTATGTATGATCCACTGTTGAAATTTGTATTGATTGAAATAAACTTGAAATTGGTATTTTTTTAATATTAGGATGTGTATGTATAAGTTACGCTAGATTACTATAACTTATTGACCCAACACAAGATCCAAATTTTATATTCAGGGACTTAAGTGTTTTCCTGCTGGAAGAAAAGCCATCTCCAAGCCCCAGACAGAAGTGTACTTCAAGTGTCAGTTGGCTGACTTTGTGTTACAGCTCCAGGGCCACAAAACCTGAAGAAGTCTGCCTTGGAGAGTTGGTAGCTGTAAGTCATTGACCACCACTGACCACTTAAGTCTGAAGTGCAGCCTGGGAAACCAAGTCTCAATATTCAAAAGTTGTACCTGAGTCTGCTGGACCTGGAAGTCGTCAGAGTGCAGTTTGGTTGCCCAAAACACACATGAGTCTCAGTTAAAGAAAAACACTGGTTTCGCTGTAACTGGAGACCAGTAGACCAGTGGCAACTGGTTTTTGGCTTAACATCAACTGAACTTCTAGGGACACCATGGTCAAAGTCACCCAACCGTGTACGCTAACTAAGGGGTGGCCTCAGGAAGAACCCATCACTATATAAACATACTAAGCATCCTTCATCATCTTCAGCATCCTGTATCGCTTTCGGACCGATGCCCGCTGGAGATTCTTAGATAGCTATAGAGGAGACTGGCTTTGGATTATCTCCCTGGCATTCACCTACTCACTCGGTCTTTGGGCTGACTTTCCCTTTATCTCTTTTATGTCTTCCCCCTCGTCCTCTCCCTTCTCACTCCACCTCTCCCCTTTCCCTCTCTATTTGTCTCTCCGGACATTGGACACAGTTCTTCCTCGTCTTTCTGCTATGGCTCCTTCCTCCCCTTTTTTCCTATAAATTCTCTCAACCTCGTTGTTTGTTTACTGTACCTTACTACGCTATTGCAACTGATATAATTTGTAACGCAATGTGATACCTATGGGTCTAGCCAGCGCTTTAGAATCCTTTTGCTGTACCTTCTAATGCAACGTTCCCCTGGTTATGCGCTCTGATACCTCCCGGTCTATATAGCGCTGTATAACCTTCGCAAATCAAATAAATACAAAACTGCTTTTTTCCTGAACGCTGAGACCTGAGCAACATGGCTGATGACCGGTGGAGCTGTGTGCCAGCTAATGAGGAGATTGGCCCTGGTTTTCCCCCTTGACCGTCACCTACCCAGCCGGACATTGGGCATTGTTCCTCCTCGTCTACCCGCTGTTACTCCTTCCTCCCCTCCCTCATACGAATTATTAAAACATTGTTTATGTGTACTTACCTTACTATGCTCTCGTATCTGATGTAATTTGTAACGCTACGATCCTAAATGTAAAGCGCTCTGATACCCTCTTGGGTCAAGTTCGTGCTATATAAAACTTTATAAATAAAACAAAATAATAAAATGTCAATTGCGGTTCACCCAGAGCGCCTGCAGCTGGACTGGAGACTGATTCTACTGTAGGTTAGCTGCCCTGCCAAGCCTCTTTGGACCCTGTGACTTGCTCCCTGCTAGTGATGGTCACCCAAAGTGGGCCAGAGTACCCAAACACAACTTTACAAAAGTTTTCTAAAGATCTCGAAGTAACCGCTAACCGTTTTCAATGCTTGTTTGTGATTTGAATGAAAAGCAGGAATTTATTATTTGTTTGATAATTTATATCTCCAGAACTCTCTTGTGGATTTTGTTTGTAGTGGTGTCTAAACATTCAGAAAAATGAGAGCTATTTTTATAAAATGGGGTGGATTTAGTTTGAGTCGTGTTTCTTTTTTAATCAGCTGTTTGGTACTTCTAAGTGCTTTGAACTACCTTTGACAAAGCCTGACTGCCCAAAGCCACAGCCACCCAGGGTTGAGCTAAGGTCTTGCAAATGATCCTGACAGGAACCAAGATGGGTTTGTGAGTGTATTACTCATTGAGGTTGTACAATCACATCATATAATAAACAACTTTTCTCACAACTAGCACTTGCTGAATACCAGATCCATTCCATGAAGCAGAGCTGTCAACAAGGCTGCTGCAGCTGCTAGGGTGGCCCGGCCTTAAGGGCTCTGGGCTGCCACCCTTTTCTAAAGCATGATGGGTGATGAGTTTCTGTCAAGGTGAGCAAACATCAGCCTGACAGATGCTCACCTTGTCAGGATCAAGCAGCCAGGTGCTATGCATTCTTTAATAGTCAGGCGCCTGACAGCCTGAGCCAATGTTTGCTGGCTGAAAATTTCACAGCCCACGGGGTGTGACCTCATCAGCCCAGCAAAGCCCTGTGAGGGCATCTCCCTCACGGCGAGGGGGAGCGTCAATGCCACAACCAGACCTGGGTGCTTCAGATTTGAGCTCTGAAGTGCCCAGTGCTGACTGTCTATAAATGACACATTGTCACAACGTGGGGTCGGGTTAGCAAGTCTCATTGGCCCAGTCCACTATGTGAGGAGTTAGGGAAGATCCTCCTTTCATTGGGTGACCTATGACAAAGTCAGCCAATGAGAGTAGTGTGTGTGTTTATGTGCTTGTGAAGGATGGGTGTATGTGTGCATGTTTGTGAATAGATGGGCGTGAGTGAGCGTGCATGTGGATCATGGGGAACATCCTTTACAATGCAACTTTTACAACGCACTACCATTACAACGCAACTTTTACAACGCAAGTGCTTTTACAACGCATGTCTTTACAATGCATGCCATTACAACTCAGATGTCATTACAACGCATGCCATTACAACGTAAGTATGTTTTAGGTACGTTTTTTAAAATAATTTTTTAATATTTACAATATTTATTTGAAGATAATATGTAAGTAATAATTAAATTATGAGTAATGAGTAAATGCTAAAATATTTTATTACAATTAATACTCAAGTAATAATTACATTATGCCTGAGAAAATGTAAAAATATTTATTTAAAAATAATAATCAAGTAATAATTAAATTATGAGTAATGAGCAAATGGAAAAATATTTTTGTAAAATTAACACTCGAGTAATTATTAAAATATGAGTAATTTGTAAATTTAAAAATATTTATTTTTAATTATTACTCAAGTATTAAATAAATAAGGAGTAATGAGTATATTTAAAAAAATGTAAATTTATTTTATTTTTTAACCAACAACTCAAGTATTAAACTAAAAATAGAGTAATGTGTAAATATAAATACATTTTAATTAGTAATATTTATTTTAAATTAATACTCAAGTGTTAATTTTAAAAAGTGTAATGTGTTAATTTAAATAAATTTAATTTAGTAATATTTTTATAAAATTAATACTCGAGTAATAAAAAAATTATGAGTAATGAGAACATTTAATAATATATCATTTAAATTAATAAACCAGTAATAATTAAATTTTGAGTAATGAGTAAATTTAACAATATTATTTTAAAATTAATACTCAATTTATAATTTAATGAGTAATGATTTTTTTTTAATTAATACTTTAGTAATATTTAAATTAAGAGTAATGATTAAATGTTTAAATTTTTATTTATTGAATGTAAGCATTGAAATAAAATTACTCAATTTATTTACAATTTTGATGGGAATTTTTAAAATAGAACTCTTTCATTATTTGTAAATGATGGATTAAATTTAATCGTGTACTAATTTTAATTTTTTTTAAATAATTGGTCAAGATTATTACTTTAATTGAATCTTATTAAAATATAAGAATAAATAATATTTTTAATATTTTAAATTTTGTAAATATATTACAAAATAATAACATCTTATTTTAAAATATATATATATATATTTTATTTAGTAATGTTATGTTTTTAAAAGAATAATATATTTAAATAATATTGATTAATATATTATAAAATATGTAAAATTAATAACATAATTTTAAAAATATTTAAATAAAGAATAGTGAAATATATCTTTTAAAATTAGTTTAAAAAATGTTATGGCTAAATTAAAACTTTGAAAAATATGCATAAATGTAAATAAACATTTCTATATTGTTGTGTATTTTATAAATGTTACTATTATATGTTTAAACATTAATGAATGACATTTTCCCACGCTTTTCCATTGAATTCAATGGAGAGTTTTGTCCTTTATTTATTTCCATAGTTGAAGTTAAGAGTCCCGCGGAACTTCTTTGCAAGCTCTAAAAAAGGTATTTGTGACAAGTTTTGGATGGAAATGGAATCAGTATAGAGGTAAGTAGCATTTATCATAATTTTCTATGTTATACATATAATATAAAATCATATTTAAAATAATTACATTATTGAAAACAGTGACTCAATATTTTTCCTTTACTTTTTTTTATTTAAAAAATCATGTAAATATAAAATAAATTGTATTCATTATTATATAATTTGTTACAAAATGTTATATTGCAAAGATACATTGTAAAATAAATTATATTTAATTATACATAAATAAATATAAATAGTCGTTTTTTCATCTTTGTAGCTCCAGATGATGTTGACGCGTAAATGTGTATTCAAGGGGCCATTTTGAAGAGCGTCGAAGCTGGAAGCAGCAGGAAGCTGATCTGCGCTCAGGTAGGAAACTCTTTAAACTTCATTTGAAACATAATAATGTTAATTAGGATATATATATTGTAAAGAAAGGATAAGGAGAGGTTGCAAATGTAAATGTAATGTATACGATGTTATTTCAGCATGTCGCTGATCATGTTGCTATAGTATGCCTTTGTCGGGTCGCTGTAAATAATTGGGAAATGTTAAAAAATAGATGTTTTTAGTTTTAATTAAGTAATAGAAAATGTTACATTAGAAAATTAGACTTTATATTGCTTATTAAAAGTTATGATGTGAAATGCATTGCAAATACAAATCAGAAAGTGCAGTGTTGGACAGGCCCCATGAAGGGCTCGCTCCCTCCCCGCATGACAGGGCCCGGACATCTCTGTATCCTTGGCCCGGACCAGCCGCCATCTTGGACACTGCACCACGAGGCCGCGTGGCCTCAGCTCGACCCTAACCCTGGGCCTGGCCAGGCCCCGACATCCCGGCACCACCATCCACCCAGGAGGTGAACAGCCTACTTGGCAGGTCAATGGGAGAAAGAAGTGTCGATGGCTCTCCCCCGCCAGGTGCCGATCGCCCCCAGCCTCCCCGGGCGCTGGCTCCACCCTCCTGCTGGGTGTCTGGACTCCCTCATCCCGGACCTCCCGACCTCCAAGTGCGAGGGTCCGGACATCAAAGGGCGCCAGACCTATAACTGAGGCAGCTCCAGAGCAGGAAGGCAGTTGTATCCTGGAGTCGAGAGACACCGTGAAGAACTCATCCTTGACGGACTACTGGCGCTGCCGTAGCCCTGCCTTGTGAACCGTCGTCCTGCCTGCTGGCGCTGCCGCGGCCTTCTGCAACCTTCATCCTCGTGGGACCTGCCGGCGCTGCCGCGGCCCGTTGTAACCTTCATCCTCGTGGGGACCTGCTGGCGCTGCCGCGGCCTCTTGCAACCACCATCTTCGTCGGGACCTGCTGGCGCTGCCGCGGCCCGTTGCTATCTACGACCTTCTCGGGACCTGCTGGCGCTGCCGCGGCCCGACCTGCCGAACGCCGAGCTCGAGGATTGTGAGCTACCCATCGTCTCATCTCAATACCAGATTGGTAACAAGACTGTCCCGCTACCCCCTTTCCCTTCCAGAGACTAGATATTGAGAGGACCCTCGTGCCCTGACCGCATTGTACCGTACTACCTTAATTCAAGAAACTGCATATAAAGAGTGTCAACCTCATCTACGTGTGGTGTCCATCTGTGGGGGGGAAGTTACTTGTCTGTACGATCGCTGGAGACGGCCCTCACCGGAGGCCTCTCCCCTTGTCCTCGGCCGACCCTCCAGGTCCCCGTCTAACATTGGTGGCCAGCGGCGCGATCCGAACCAACGCGTAATCGTACAGAGAGTGACTCACCCTACGACTAAACCACAATGACGACCAAAGAGAGCGGATCTACTGAGAAATTCCAGATGGAAAAACTAGAGGAGTACAACCACCGAGAGCTAAAACAATTTTGTATAGAACTAGGCATTGCTACCACCGGTCTGAGCACAAAAGATGACTTCAAGCACGCCCTAGAATCCTGGGCAGAAACAAATGCCGCCGGTCCCCGGGACCAAAACATCGAAGCACCAGAGACAAACACCCCTCTGACGGAAGAAAGGAGAGCGGGTCTCTCCCGGGAAGAGATCCAAGAAAGAGAAAAAAGCAGACTACACGAATTAGAGCTGGCACGGCTCAAGTTGGACGGAGAGCTGAAACTGGCGGAACAAAAGATAAATTTAGAACACTTACGGCTCCGAGAAGAGCGGGAAGAAAAGCAAAGACAGAGAGAACTTGAAGAAAAAAGACTGGCATACGAACACGAACGCAAGCTAGCAGAGATCGAACTGCGGAAACAGAACAAAGAACTAGGGGTGCCCGAGCAACCGCGCACCCCAGGCGCTACCAAACAAAAGGTCCACATCCCCAAAGATGTGGTCCGTGAATACTATCGGAACGACGACATACAGCAGTGGTTCAAGGCCTACGAGATCGCCATGACCTCCCACCGGATCGATCGAAGTGACTGGGGAGCCGGTCTATGGGGGAGGTTTGTCAATGAAGGCCGCGATGCCCTGCTACAGCTCCCGGACCACCAAATGACGTCCTATGACCACATGAAGGCCGCCCTCCTCACTCGATATGGGCTCACGCCCGAGATGTACCGCCAGAGGTTCCGCGACTGCACCCGGATCCCGGGTACAACTTGGGTAGAATATGTGAACTATTTCAGCCGAGCCTTCGAGGGATGGATCAAGGGTAGCCATGTAACAACCTACGAGCAGCTCTTCAACCTCATTGTGTGGGAGCACCTCTCCAACAACTGCTTCGTCGAGCTCAGGCAGCACCTCCTCGACAGTAAATTGACTGAACCACAGCAGCTCGCCGCTGAGGCTGACCGATGGGAAAGCACCCAAGTGGCCCGGAGTGGGCCAACCGAGCAGAACAGAACCAACCAAGGTCATCATCATCCCCGAGGAGGAGGAGGAGGCCAGGGCCGGGGCAGAGACGCCGTCCCGGCCGCTCCCGCTCACAACACCCCGCCCCCGGCCGGCCGGGGCAACCCCGCGATGCGCCCGGGGTTCCGAGCCAATGTTACTTGTCACCGATGCCAGCGAGTCGGCCACTATGCCAGTGACCCGAACTGCCCAAAGAATCAGACTCCCGGGCCCCGCCAGGTAGCTGCCGCCGCCCTAGGAGAAGAGCAAATCTCCGAAGAACATGAAGAGTACGAGCAGGAACAGCCCGAGTGGGAACCCGCCGCCATGGTCCTGGCTTGCCTAGGGGGAAGAGACATGGTCCCGGGGGCTCCCCTACCCGCCAACACCAGAAAATACAGCCAGTGGGTGAACATAAATGGGCGCAAGGCCGAAGCCCTGCGGGACATGGGGGCCAGTGTGACGGCCGTCCGCTGTCACCTGGTGACCCCAGAACAATTCCTGCCAAACGTTCTTTGCCCCGTCCGAACGGCCGACAATTTTGAAAGCCTGTGTCTGATGGCCTGCGTCCCCTTCGAATGGGGAGGAGTGTCCGGTATGCTAAAAGTGACTGTCCGCGATGATGCCCCCGTGGACTGCCTCCTGGGAAACGATCTCGAGAGTTCCCCGTGGGCGGCCGTTGAAAGAAGAGAACACCTGGGGATGTTGGGCCTCCCGGACTGGGCGTGCGTAACAACCCGGTCCATGGCCGCCCGCACCATCCCCAGACCTGAAGAACCCGAATGGCCAGCACCTCCTCCCCCGATCGCTCCAGAGGGAGACACCCTCCGTACCGACCCCCCAGAACAAGCACAAGAAGTGCCCGCTCAGCCCCAAGACCTTCCAGACCTGGCTCAGTGGCGTCAAGAAGGGGGGCCCACCCAGGAGCAATTCCGGCAAGAGCAAAAGACCTGTCCCTCCCTCGAGGGACTGCGACAGCAAGCACTCGCCCAGAGCGCGGGAGACACCGCTGGGGCCCACTGGATCTATTGGGACAATGATCTGCTGTACAGCGAACAAAGAATCGCAGAGTTGGGGGCCAGTCGAGTGCTGGTGGTGCCCCTCCGCTTCAGAGACTTCCTTTTGAACTTGGCTCATGATGTCCCCCTGGCTGGACACTTGGGGCAAGACAAGACATACAACCGCCTGGTAACCCACTTTTACTGGCCAAAAATGAGAAATGACGTTTCCAACCACTGCCGGTCCTGCCCCACCTGCCAGGCCAGCGGGAAGAGCGGCCGCAAGCTCAAGGCACCCCTGCAACCATTTCCCGTGGTCACCACCCCGTTCGAAAGGGTGGGAATAGACATTGTGGGGCCCCTGGACCCCCGAACAGCACAAGGGCATCGATTCATCCTGGTCCTGGTGGACCACGCCACCCGCTATCCCGAGGCCGTTCCCCTTCGAACTGTAACAGCACCAGTGGTAGGCCGAGCCTTAATGGGGATCTTCTCTCGAGTGGGCTTCCCCCGGGAGGTCGTCAGCGACAGAGGCACAAACTTTATTTCAAAGTATATGAAATCCCTCTGGCAGCAGTGCGGGGTCACCTACCGATTCACAACCCCCTATCACCCGCAAGGAAACGGACTGGTCGAGCGGTTCAACCGCACTCTCAAGGGGATCATGGGGCTGGAAGAACCCCTATGCCGCCAGTGGGACGTGCTACTCCCGTGCCTCCTCTTCGCCTACCGAGAGGTCCCCCAGAAGTCCCTCGGCTTCAGCCCCTTCGAACTCCTGTACGGGCACCCCGTTCGAGGGCCCCTCAGCCTAGTGAAAGAAGAATGGGAAATGGCCCCCCTGAAGACCCCTCCAGACGTCTACAAGTACCTCCTGACCCTCCGCAATCAGACCAGGCGATTCAGAGAGATCGCCAAAGCCAATCTTGAGGCCAGTCAGGAGGACATGAAGAAATGGTACGACCAACATGCCTCCTCCATCGAGTTCCGGACAGCAGGTATGGGTGATGTCCCCCACCGAACCTTGTGCCTTGCAGGACAAATGGACGGGGCCCTTCAAGGTGGTCGAGCGCAAGAGCCCCGTCACCTATCTCATCGACATGGAATCCCCCCGGAACCCCCTCCGGGTCCTCCACGCCAACAGACTCAAACCACACTTCGTGCGCTCGGAGCTCAGCCTGCTGATGGCTACGGACAGTGGGGCGGAAGAGGACTCCGAGCCCCTCCCTGATCTACTGAGGACCCGTGAAAAAGATGGTTCGGTGGACGGGGTCCGACTCTCCGATGCCCTAACCCCGGTGCAGCGCCAAGACTGTCGGGCCCTCCTACGGCAATTTGCAAACCTCTTTTCCCTCACCCCTGGGGTCACCCCCTGGTGCCTGCACGATGTAGACACTGGGGACAGTCCCCCTATCCGACACCGGGCATACCGAGTGCCAGATCGGGTGCGCGCCTGCATCCAAGAAGAAGTCTCCAAGATGCTCGCACTCGGAGTCATCGAACCCTCGGACAGCCCCTGGGCCAGCCCAGTCGTACTGGTCCCCAAGGCTGCTCCCCCGGGCACCACCCCGAGCTCCGATTCTGCGTCGACTATCGGGGTCTGAACGCTGTCACCCGAACCGACGCTCACCCCATTCCCCGAGCAGATGAACTGGTTGACCGCATGGGGGCTGCCCGCTACCTAAGCATCTTCGATCTGACAGCGGGCTACTGGCAGATCGGCCTCACTCCCAGAGCCCAAGAACTATCCGCTTTCTCCACCCCGGATGGACACTACCATTTCACGGTGATGCCATTCGGCATGAAAAACGCTCCAGCCACCTTTCAACGACTGGTGAACCAGGTATTGGCGGGCCTCGAAGAGTTCAGCGCCGCCTACCTGGACGATATCGCGGTGTACAGCCGCCACTGGACAGACCACCTCCGCCACCTCCGAGAGGTCCTGCAGGCCCTCCAACAGGCCCGCCTCACAATCAAGGCCAGCAAGTGCCAAATTGGTCAGGGGTCCGTGACCTACCTCGGACACCAAGTGGGAAGCGGTCTGGTGGCCCCCCTCCAGCTCAAGATCGCTGCCATCCAGTCCTGGCAGCCCCCCGTAACCCAAACCGAGGTCCGAGCCTTCTTGGGGCTCACCGGATACTACCGGCGGTTCGTGAAGGACTATGGCAGCATTGTGGGGCCCCTCACGGAACTAACATCCAAGCACCACCCAAAAACAGTCAACTGGACTCCCGACTGTCAAGCGGCCTTCGAGAAGCTGAAGGCCGCCATGTGCACCGCCCCTGTGCTCCAGGCCCCCGACTACAGCCGCGAGTTCATCGTTCAGACGGATGCCTCGGACCATGGCATTGGGGCCGTCCTCTCCCAACTGAACCCCGAGGGAGTCGACCAACCAGTGGCCTTCATCAGCAGACGCCTACTGGCCCGAGAACAGCGCTGGAGCACCATTGAGCGGGAGGCCTTTGCAGTCGTATGGGCCCTTAAGAAGCTCCGGCCCTACCTCTTCGGTACCCACTTTCGGGTGCAAACAGATCATCGCCCCCTGCAATGGTTGATGCAGATGCGGGGGGAGAATCCCAAACTATTGCGATGGTCCATCTCCCTGCAGGGGATGGACTTCACTGTGGAACATCGCCCTGGCCAAGACCACGCCAACGCGGATGGCCTGTCCCGTTTTTTCCGCCTCGACGAGGAGAGTCCCCAAGAGGATGGGTGACTCTCCCCGCCTTCAGCTGGGGGGGACGCATGTTGGACAGGCCCCATGAAGGGCTCGCTCCCTCCCCGCATGACAGGGCCCGGACATCTCTGTATCCTTGGCCCGGACCAGCCGCCATCTTGGACACTGCACCACGAGGCCGCGTGGCCTCAGCTCGACCCTAACCCTGGGCCTGGCCAGGCCCTGACATCCCGGCACCACCATCCACCCAGGAGGTGAACAGCCCACTTGGCAGGTCAATGGGAGAAAGAAGTGTCGATGGCTCTCCCCCGCCAGGTGCCGATCGCCCCCAGCCTCCCCGGGCGCTGGCTCCACCCCCCTGCTGGGTGTCTGGACTCCCTCATCCCGGACCTCCCGACCTCCAAGTGCGAGGGTCCGGACATCAAAGGGCGCCAGACCTATAACTGAGGCAGCTCCAGAGCAGGAAAGCAGTTGTATCCTGGAGTCGAGAGACACCGTGAAGAACTCATCCTTGACGGACTACTGGCGCTGCCGTAGCCCTGCCTTGTGAACCGTTGTCCTGCCTGCTGGCGCTGCCGCGGCCTTCTGCAACCTTCATCCTCGTGGGACCTGCCGGCGCTGCCGCGGCCCGTTGTAACCTTCATCCTCGTGGGGACCTGCTGGCGCTGCCGCGGCCTCTTGCAACCACCATCTTTGTCGGGACCTGCTGGCGCTGCCGCGGCCCGTTGCTATCTACGACCTTCTCGGGACCTGCTGGCGCTGCCGCGGCCCGACCTGCCGAACGCCGAGCTCGAGGATTGTGAGCTACCCATCGTCTCATCTCAATACCAGATTGGTAACAAGACTGTCCCGCTACCCCCTTTCCCTTCCAGAGACTAGATATTGAGAGGACCCTCGTGTCCTGACCGCATTGTACCGTACTACCTTAATTCAAGAAACTGCATATAAAGAGTGTCAACCTCATCTACGTGTGGTGTCCATCTGTGGGGGGGAAGTTACTTGTCTGTACGATCGCTGGAGACGGCCCTCACCGGAGGCCTCTCCCCTTGTCCTCGGCCGACCCTCCAGGTCCCCGTCTAACATGCAGGAAATACATGTAATGTGAAAAAGGAAAGATCGTGTTTTACACTTAGCTGGTTTCGTAGATTTTTGATTAATTTGGTGTGGTTGTTGTTATAAACTTTACATACTGGAATTGTGTATGGTATTGCGTTTTTAAATCTACAAGATATTACCATAAGGACAGATCAGAAATAGTGCAAAGTTGTTTCGCATAGTGCTAGGAGGTCATAGTAAAAATTAATATTTCTAGAAAGTAATATTATTTGTAAGATAGACTTAGAATGTTTTAGGATATTGTGCATGTTGTTTTACTTTTTGGACGCATCTCGAAATTGAAAAACTTTCAAAAATGATTTAAACTGATTATGGATTTCATTGACTTTGGAGTGCTATCACGAAGCAAATGGACTTTAAAACTCTGTTAAGTAGGATTTTGTGAAAAAATGGATTTCCTGGGTTTTGAATAACTTTTAGGAGGTATATTTACTTTGGTTAGCTTTCGTGGTCTATGGATGACTTTCAGCATGTTTTTGAACTTTGACAAACCTTTGCTGAATGGTCTTTGAAAGAAAATGCTTTTTGTGGACTTTCGATTACTATCAGGATGGATATGGACGAAAGAAACCATTCAAGAAGGACTTGGAAAGAACATAGATTTCGTGGAATTTAGACTACTATTAGGATGCATATGGACGAAAGAAACCTTTCATGATGGACTTGTGAAAAATATGGATTTCGTGGAGTTTGGATGGCTTTCACCATGTACATGGTTGTTGAAAACCTTATCAAATGGTCTTGGAAACAAAATGGATTTCCTAGCATTTGGATTGTTATTAGGATGTACATGGACCTTAGGAACCTTACAAGATGGACTTGGGGGAAAAAAGGATTTCGTGGAGTATGGATGATTTTCTGAATGAATATTGAATTTGGAAACCAGACCACATGGATTTCAATAGAACGTGGATTTCGTTGAATTTGGATTAGTATCAGGAAGGAGTTATAAAAAAATTTGTATTTCGTGCACCTTGGATTTTAAAAATGATGCATTGTGATCTTTCATAATTTTCAAGATTGACTTAGTTAAATTATGTTTTTTGGGGATTTTGGATTTTTGCTTTATTGGTTTGGGTATTTGCCTTTTGCCTCCTAATGGATTACTATTGGAGAAACAAGAGGAAGAAAAAAAATGAAGACAACTAAAGGTAAGCTGACCCGACTTTAATTTAAAAAAAATAATTTAGAAAATTAAAAATGCCAATTGAATTGAATTTTTTATTTAATTTAGGTAAAAGCAGGAAAGTAAGGTGTAGATTAAAGTTAGAAATGTAGTATGTTAGCAACATTATCAAGGTAGTCTAAAGCCACACACAACAAAAATTGTTGTAGAATAGCCAATAGTCTCTCAGACATTTCCTTTGATTTTTTGGAAATGCGTGGGTTTAGACTACCAGTTAATGTTTGAGAGATTCTCATTTCTTGAACACTTTGCTCCTTCTTCAAAGTTTCCAAAAATGAGTAGAAGTTAGGGTGTGGTTTGCCAATTGTATGGTTGAAGGAGTTATGCCATGCCTCTATGGCATTGTTTGTTTTGCCTTCTCCTTCTAAGCAGCTTGTGTAGCAGTTCCACCACTCCACATGGAAACGTGGCTTCCTCCTGCGACCCGATCTGCTTAGATGTCCAATCCATGTGTCTTCAAAATAATTTAGTAAGGGTGCCAATTTATCTTCATTTTCATTAAAATAACCTGATTCTGTAATAGCTGTGTAGTACTCGTCTACACTTTCAGGAGGGGCAAAACCAAGAGTGGTAAGTTTTTTTAATTCAAACTGTAGTTTGCTTTCAGTTGAGTACTCTGCAACCAGGCATGTCTTTTGTAGTTTACGCCAGAATGCCTGGGAAAAATGGAAAAAACATCCCTGAATTTGGGTATCCATGTACGTTTTAGTGATCACATTGATCATAGCCAATTCAAAATCAATAATTATCTTCCTAGGACTTTTATTGGATGTTTTGCTTTTAATCACTGATAAAAGCTCAGCGTAGGTTGCAGATTGCTTATCAGGTAGCAAACTATATACTAATGGAATTACATTATGGTTAATCTTTGCGTGAATAGTGTAAATTTGGGTGAAAGGATGGGGTGTACTTTTAAACGTCCCAACCATCATCCAAATTTCACTATTTTCTAACTTAACAAGGTTGTGGGGTGTACTAAAGATAAGAATACGTTTATGAGGGTTTTGGTTGTCGTGCAGGAGGAAAGGTTCATTAGAAAAAGAAATAGTGAGTTCATTAGGAATTTGAATGTCAGAAAAAGTATGAGGAGTTGAAGTTTGAGTATTACTTGCCTGCTTTTGTCTTTGTATAATTCTTCTCAAATTGGGAATAATAGGCATACTACTAGCAACATGCAACCTCTCGTAATATAGATCCAGTAGTGTCATTGTAGGTGCATGCAATTTCTTTCATTTCATTTAAGGTTTCCCTTACTTCAATGTCCATTGCAGAGGCAGAGTGGTTATGTTCTATTGTTTTAATAATGATATCATCATGGGTAACCGCTCTGCCGCTGCAATGGGATGAGTAGTATTGCACACACCTACAATGTCTACGCTGTTCACTTATCCTTTCTTTACAATATATATATCCTGAATGTTTTAATAAAAGGTTTCCTTTTCTAAATTTAATGTATGTTGCTGTTTCCTGAGTTGACATTTTCTGTGAAAAAAAGAGATTTCTTTTAGTATGTGAATTTAATAAAGTTAATAAGTTACTACACTATTCTACACTTTCCCTACTGCTGCACCTTCCTTGAGTTAGAATAGTAAACCTTGCCCCTACACTATCCCACACTTACCCTACTGCTGCACCTTCCTGGAGTTAGAATAGTAAATCCTGCCTCTACACTATCCCACACTTTCCCTACTGCAGCATATTTCTGGAGAAATAATACTGAAGTATTGTGATTTGCTTTGTTTCATTGGTTGGAATTATGATTTGAATTACATTCTGAGTCTGGAGTTTTTTCCTTGTTTTGTTCTTAGATTGTCTGGGTTTTGACTTTGTTTTTGTTTTCTGAAGAGTTCTTTGAGATTCTGCAAACAGAGAAAAGTATGATTATGTAATTATTTGTAAAAATGTATTTTAAACAAACACAAATGTCTGCATTTATGTGCAAAAGCTTAAATTTACTTTACTGTACCCATACACTATCTCACACTTTCCCTACTGTTGCATCTTCATGGAATTTGAATAGTAAATCCTGCCCCTACACTATCTCACACTTTCCATACTGCTGCCCCTTCCTGGAGTTAGAATAGTAAATCCTGCCCCTACACTATCTCACACTTTCCCTACTGCTGCACCTTCCTGGAGTTAGAATAGTAAATCCAGTCCCTACACTATCCCACATTTACCTTACTGCTGCACCTTCCTGGAGTTAGAATAGTAATTACAGCCTCTATACTATCTCATAGTTACCCTACTGCTACACCTTCCTGGAGTTAGAACAGTAAATTCAGCTCCTACACTATCCCACACTTTTCCTACTGCTGCAAGTTTCTGGAGTTACAATAGTAAATTCAGCCCCTACACTATCCCTACTTTCCCTACTGCAGCACCTTTCTTGAGTAATAATGCCGAAGTATTGTTATTTGTTTTGTTTCATAGGTTGGAAATATGATTTGAATTACCTTCTGAGTCTGGTGTTTTTCACTTCCTTATATTTATGTTCGGTTTCTTCCCACATTTTAATACACTTCCCCACCCAAAACCCCTATTTTCCCTGCATCCCGTGCCAGGGTTTATTTTACAAATTTTCTTTTAAAAATGTATCGTTTTTTATGCGTTGTAAAGGTATGCGTTATAAGTGATTTCGTTGTAATGGTACTTTTATATTACTTATACTATTTCCGTTGTAAAAGAATGCGTTGTAAAGTCAGGCGTTGTAAAGGTACTTGCGTTGTAAAAAATGCGTTGTTAAAGCATGCGTTGTAATAGTATGCGTTGTTACATCATACATCCATGTGGATGGGTGTGAGTATGTGTGTGATTTTGTGAATGGATGGGTGAAAAAGAGTGTGCATGTGTGTGCCTGCCTTTATACATATGCACATTATGGGCCGCTACTGTGCAGATGGGGCTAATTATCTTGGGGCAGGGTCTAGGCAATGCTCTGCACTTCAGCTGACAACATGTGAGATGGATGCCCCATTGTAAAAAGAAGATTGCAATTTCAGTTTTAGCAGTAAAAGTGCTTTGCGGAAGCCCTTGAGCCCCATTTTCTTTTTGGTGTGGGAAGAATAAGCTGGATGGCTATTCCGATAAAAAGCAAGTCTACAGTATGTGCACACCGTGGTATAAGTTACAGTGTACTGTATGCTTTCCTCCGACTGTTCGATAACTATTTACAAAGCCCATCGTTTTCAGTAGCAACAAAAATGTCAGTGTCTACATACCATACCACTCAAGTTTTTGAGCCACTAAAGAGGGTGATATTGAGTGATTTTGGAGAGGGATCCATTGAAATCAATGAGCGAACATCCTTTTTGGGCAGTGAGGGGGATCCCATTGAACACTATGGGATGTGTTATCCATGTTTGGGGATTGAAGATGCTTCCAATGAGGGTGACATCCTGTAAATGAGGGTAAGGTGAGAGGTATGACACAGGCACATAGGTACAAAGGTAGATGTGGACAATTGGGACAAACAGGAAAGAGACTGGGAAATGTTTGTTTTGACTGGGCGATCTGGCTGTTATAGACATCTGTGTGCAAAGTTTACATCTACAGTTTTGAATCCAGACAGATCCAGCCACCGTTCAACCCCAGAAAAATATTTTGCCTCAAGCCCTAACAAAGCAGTCACACCACTGCCCTCAAGTGCACGTTTAGAGTGTCAGGACGCTCAGTCACAATGACAACAAGGAACTGAGGTACATGGAAATACAGTGATTTGCCATGAATCAAACAGTATGCTAGAATGAGGAAGCCAGGTTTATAAACCCAGTTCTCAGCCCTACTACTACACCACACCAGTAAACTTTTCACGGACACAATTGTAACTAAGCATGCACACAGCATATCTTCATACTTATTCATAACAGTTGTTAATTATGAAAATCATCCATGCGCCTTTACCTCATTTTCTCCTTCCTCCCTGTGCTTTCCCTGGTTCTTTCTGAGGTCGGCGTTAAACCTTTGAGGAGCCTTGAAATCTCTCTCTCCAGGTCCCAGGAACAGATTCAAATCCAGAATGTAGAGCTTAATTACATACATCCAGTATTAGAAATGGTCGAGATATAGACCAAAAATGAAAGGAGTTACATAACCCGAACTGAAAGAGCCAGGGACTAACTGGAACCAGAGAGAGGACACAACCTAACTCCTCCTTATGGACACACCAGCCTCAAGAGTTTGTAAGTAGCATTTATTCCAAGGTGAACGGAGTTCATTTAAACGTATAGTTTTCACAAGAGACTTTTCACTACTGTATTATTTAGGTGGCCAAACATTACCATATGCTGCTAGCCCTGTCTGTCTTTCTCTACGGTTTCCCACCTGCTCTAGTGCAGTCTGCCCAGCCAGCCCTCCCTCACCACCTCTTTAGCTACACCCAGTTCACACTGCAAGGATTTTCAGTGCTTCAGGCAAAACGGACCGTTCCCAGTTGGGTGTTCCCTTTCAGCTAGGAATATGACTTTTTAATGCTCATTTGCTGTAGTTTGGCATGCTGTTGTGTCCATTTGTGGTGGCGACACGAAGGCAGCAATTACAAGCCCAAGCCAAGGGAAAGAGGACCATAAGGAGTTCAAGTTCAAGTTCAGTGATTAGTATAGCGCACTTCTCACCCAGAGGGTCTCAAGGCGCTTGAGGGAGGGAGGGTGTATTACTTATCGAATAGCCAGGTCTTTAGCTGCTTTCTGAAGGAGAGGTGGTTCTGTGTAAGGCGGAGGTGAGTGGGGAGAGAATTCCAGGTTTTGGCCGCTAAGTAGGAGAAAAATCTTCCTCCCATGGTGGATCTATTGATGCGCGGAATTGCGGCGAGGGCTTGATTGGATGAGCGTAGTTGGCGGGTGGGTGAGTAGAAGGACAGTCGTTTGTTGAGGCATTCGGGTCCTAGGTCATAGAGGGCCTTGTGTGCGTGGGTGAGGAGACGGAACGTTATTCTAGAGGTATAAAGGCAATGGCGAGAGAGGCAGATGAAAGAGAGTGTGTGAGAAGAGCATATGTAAACGAGAAAGAGTGGGGAACAAACAGCAACATTAGAGAGGGAGGTCTTTAAGTGACCTTTCAAACTGATTACATTTTTGATCATTCTTTTATGCCCATGACATTTAGTCATTTTCTAATGTTTGGTGGAAAAGCCCACATAAAGTGGTGCTTTTGAACTTTGATCAGTATTATTTGCTCAATGTGCTATAAAAAGCATGATTCACCACAATGGCACCAAACTCTCCCGGGGGAGAACTCCAAGGCCCTTAACTGATGTCCTAAAATTGTCTTTAGTGTACAGACCTCAATTTCTCTTGCACGGTGGGCTATAAAATCGCATTAAGGTCCAACCAATGTCACTGGCCTCAAATGACACATTGGGAAACCTCTTAATATGCCTCCCTGTCTTTCCCCCACGTATGTTACTAGGTACGAAAATCCTAGCTAGAAAATCTTGGTAATGTCCACTAAAAGGCATGTCGCATGGTCGTATCTGGCTAGAAGCTTTGGTACCTCTGATGAAAAGTGCAACATGCATGTGGGAAAGTGTTGGTTCTTTGATGGTGGTATTATCGCAAGAGCTCAAAAAGTAATTTTCAGCTAGAACGCCCGTCGCCTGCTAACGGCATGAAATCTTGGCTTCAACACTTCGACCCTGCCACTAACATTTCTCAACAATCCCCCACAAGTAAATCTTTTCCAATCTTTTCCGGCTGTACACCCTCCTCCCACAATGCTGACACTATGCCGTAATATGTACTATTTATAACCAATGTTCCAGTAACATTGTTGGAAATTACCATCTTTTGTGTGGTTTTGCCCCAGATTTTCACCTTCTTTTTTCTGAACCCGTTTTTCCAGGCCACAGGGCTCTGTGCACTTTACCACTGCTAATCAGAGATAAAGTACGTGTTGTTCCCCTGTAAACATGTTATGATTGACATATCCTAAATTGGCACATATAAATTACTTATAAGTCCCTAGTAAATGGTACCATATGTTTCTGGGCATGTAAATTAAATGCTACTAGAGGGGTGCAGCACTGATTGTACCACCCAACAAAGCACTGCAAAATATTTCTCCAGGACTGTCACTACAGCCTGGGGTGCAATTTTAAACTGCTATTTCGACCTGGCAAACAGTTTGCCATGCCAAGACCTTCCTTTATAATACTTAAAAGTCACCCCTAACATAGGCCCTAAATTCCTGTAGGACAAGGTGCATGGTCTTTAAAAAGTAGGGCATTTATATTTAGGGGGCAGATGTATCAAGATTCCAATTTGCGAATTCTAAATAGCGATTTTTTGCGAATCGCTATTTAGAATTCGCAAAATGGAATGTATGTACAAAAACGCTATTTTTTAGCGATTCCTTATTATTCTTTATTTTCGAATTCGCATTTTGCGAATTCGCAAATAGGGAATAATTTCCAATGCATTCCTATGGGCCAGGAGGCCCATAGGAATGATTTTGAACTAATTCTCAAATTGCGAATTCGCAATTTGCTAATCGCAATTTGAGAATTATTTCAAGGGTGCAGGGGTGTCTGAAAGACACCCTGCTGCACCCCTGAAATGTACATATGTGTGCATATGGCGCACATACATGCCCCATGGGCACGTGTGCGCGTCACATGCCAACTTAAAAAATTTAAATTTGTGCATTTGTTGAGGACTTCGCAAATTACCATCAACTACAAGTTGGTGGTAATTTGCGATTCCTTAACCAAAATTCGCAACAGAAAAATGCTTCATACATAGAATTTAAGGAATCGCAAAATTTGCGATTCCTTAAATGCTATGGCAAATTAAGGAATCGCAAATCTTTGCGATTTCTTAATTTGCGAATTTATGATACATTCCAAATCATGCAAAATAACCATTTGCGAGTCACAAAGGCCGAAATTCTGCAAATTTCGGCCTTTGCGAGTCGCAAAACGGTTGATACATCTGCCCCTTAATGTTTTACATGTCATGGCAGTTAAAAAACCTCCAAGGTCGTTTTTCACTGTGGCAAGGCTGGTTCTCTCATAGGAAAACACTGAGTTACACTATGACAACTTATAATACTTAATTCACTTTGGGAGCAGTAAAAACATGCTTCAGGAACTTATTTTAATAATAATTAATTTAAAATCCAACTTAATGGTGAAGTCTGATTTTATATTTCCATTTTGAAAATAACACTTTTAGAAAGTTGTAATTTTCCTGCCTTGGGCCAAAATGGCCTTTCTGCCACTGCCCCGTGTCACATGACCACTGATGGTTATCTTGCCTGTGGGGAGATGCTAATTGCTCCCGGACAGTGGATAAAGGCCTCTGGATGTGGGGAAGGTGACTACTCCATTGACAGGATGTCAAGGGATGAATCACCTCTGTGCTCAGCCGGTTTCTGAGCTTTAAAGGATGCCTACTGTTTTGTGTATAGGTTTCACCTTTGCACTGTGTTAAGTTAGCATGTGCTGGTTAGAAGTTAAATGCCATTTTTCCTTTTCTGCTGCCTCTGCACACAACATGTTTTGTTATTAATGCTTTTCGCCTAGTTAGGTCAGATTCAGATTCATACGTCTTTATTTCGATTTTTACATCATAAAAGACAATTTACAAAAGGAGTTAAAGCCAGATCAAATATACATAAAATTTAACAACATCATATTTCATCCCAAAATCATCACTTTAAAACAAGAATTAAACAGTAAATTTTAAAGACCTAGTATTAGAATGGAGAACTTTTATGAAAGTTAAAATCAATGAACATGCAGGTGTCTAGCTCTGATAACCCAAGCCCACCCTAGGTACTTTGCTACTCCTATTACCACAATCTCTGAGGTATTTGTTCTTAGAACCCACAACGCCTCTGCACTCCCTCCAATATTCAACTGGCGACAAATGGGCCTAATCCATTTATTTCTGGCGGGAATATAGGCCGGGCAGGCAAAGAAAAAATGACCCACACTCTCCTTTTGGTCATTACACCAGGGACAGTACTCAGTTGTATAACCATCCCATTTCTTGGTAAAGACCCCACTCTAAACTGATGGTATAATATTTTATCCAGGCTCCTGGTAATAACATCCCAATAGTTCTCAAGTAGGGGATCCAATTTGTGCACCAAAAATCGGCCCGTTAGGGTGGTAGCATCAGACGGTGCAACAAGTTGGGTTCTAACAGAAGCCCAGAAAAGCATTTTAAATTCTTTTTTAGAGGGAAACACAGAAGACCCCGGGTTAGCCCACAATTGGTTAAGTCCCATATTTTCCAAAATTGATTTCACTTCCCGGAGCCAGGGGATATTACCAGAGCCCATGATTGATCTCACTTCCGCTAGTTCGTTAGCAAAGAGACTTAGGTCCGGCGACGTCCAGATCCTTCTCCACAGTGCTACAAGCCGATACCGAGCCATTTCATTTATCGGTTTACAACCCATATCTAGCAGAAGTGGTTTGATCGGTGTAGAGCCTACCAGTTTACGCAAAAATGTATTTTGGGCTCTTACTAAGGGTGTTAGGTCCATATGACCCCATAGATCTGCCCCATACAATATTGCAGAGTTAATTTTTGCTTCATAGATCTTTAATACTGGCAAGACCCTAGTTAGGTATTTTGCTTTACACGAGAATAACATGTTTGCTTATAATATCAGTCTTGCTTGGTAAGCTATGTCTGTACAGTGAGTGCCGAGGCCTTCAAGGTTATTTCAACGCAGCGCTTATTGTTTGGATTGATCAGCGCACAGAGTAGACATAATATGGATGCAGCTGTTGCCAACTTTGGTTTTAGGCACGAATAATAATGCACTGCACAAGGCAGGACACACACTTGATGAATATCTGTATGCAGAGTGTTGGTGCAGGAGATGATGTGATCCATTTCCACTGAACCCAAAGGTATGGGCCCGCCCTTCTAAACCCAAAGAGACCTTCTGTAGATATAATATAATATACTGGCTAGGGAGGGGAAACCGAGGTTCTATTTAAACCTGTTTCCTTTAGCATTTTAACCTGCTTTCACCCTTTGTATTTTATGGAATAATAACTATGCTATCAACCTTGATCTTTATAATATGTTTGCTTATATTAGCTAAGATACTGCGTTTGGGAACACTGCATTAGAAATAAACATTTCAAACTCGCAAGTGTCCTCATTGACTCCTCATTCTGGATTGATATGTTAGTATAACAAAAGAGTGTTCATGTGTTCCACGTTACCTGAGGTGTTCTAAGTCCATGTTCTGGGTTGTCTAAATCATTGGGGTTTAGTAAGTACCAATGAGACACTGATTGCTAGTCTGGTAGGGGATTTTGGATACTAAGGTGAGTTTTGGCACACCCTAATTCACTGAGGTTCTAAGTTTCTATGCACAGTTCTGTGTAGGAGCAGAATCCCTGCTACATGGCGCCGGATCGTTGGTGGTCTTATTACATGACACTTGAGTAGTGCTTATATCGGTCCTTAACACCCTTCGCTATTGTTTCCGGAAAACAGTAGTGTCGGACAAACCTGCCTATATTAATATAGGTATTTTCAAGCTTGATTCTTTCAAAACGGTTTCCTTGAATTACGACCCAGTTGTGCTACGTACTTTTCATTGTATCTTTTTCTTTCTGTGTCACTATGGCCGCGGTGGACATTCCGCAACATAGTCGCATTGCGGTGCGCAATCATTTGCAGACTTATAATTTCCCCGAGTATGGCATGGCTGTGATCATGGTGGTGAGTGCGGAAGTGGCTTACCCTTATGAAATATTTTATTCGTGGGTGACCTTCCCGGCTGTGAACGCAAATACAACTGTGTTCGACACATACACTGCCACGGCTGTTCCAAACAAATATGCTCCGTATAGGACACAGGAGGTTCCAATTAACGCTTGGCAGCACCGAGTTTGGTTTAATGGCGCCCTACCCCACTCCTTGGCGGCACTGAGATTAGGTCCTTTGTCCATTCCAGGTGCTACATGGCCTGTTTTGGCTGGATTTACACCGCATCCTCGTCATGGAGCGGTTGCCGTTGCTGATTTGCGGCTGTTACATGGAGTCGCGTGATTAGGTCGTTAGTGCAATACATTACCCGCAATCTCCCGGGCGGGCCCCGGGAGGTGCGGCGCTTCCTGCTGGACAGGACGGAATGAAACTTAGTCCTGTAATGGTCAACGCTGTGATGGGCACGCGCCCCCAGGATAAGGATGAAATTCCTTTCTGGCTTGCCAAGAAGTTTGCCCAGCTGGAAGCAGTATTTCCTAACACGACTTCTGGTGAAAAACACAGGATTCAGACAATGAACATGCCTAAGGACTTGACCCCAGAAATTGGTGACTGTGAGTGGTGGGGGAAGATCTTTGCGGCAGTTTATGCAAGGTGCTTCGGCACTCCGTCTATGACTGTCCTTCCGACGGTCATTAAACGTGTTCAGGATGAGCACGCACCTGAGGCAGCGGTTGAATTGGGTATGCGCCTATGCGGCTCCTTTGACGTAGTTTCCGATCTCATACTTGCGAATGTCAAGGGGGATGCGGTGAACTTTCAGGTGTCCAATGCATTATAGGCGGTTCCAGATGCCGACAAACCCCGACAGTTACCGAGGATTATTGTGGCGGCTTATAAAACCTTGGCCCGCAATATCGTGGGAGTCAAGCCATTTTCCTCTAAGGAGAAAAAGCAACCCCAAGGGCCGAAGTCAGAGAATGTCGAACAGCCCAAGACCAAAAAACAAAATTGGCCGAAAAAACTAAAACAGGGTAAACAACAACAGAAACAGGAGTCTCGTCCTGCATCACCAGTGCCTGCGCCCACAGAACGTGTTTATGACTTGCGCGACCGCGCGACGATAAAATCACCTGTTCGTTTTCAGGTTTCTGAACAATGCTCTCCTCATTCTTTTCAGGACTCATCGGCCTCATCGACCGGTGGTGGAGGTGGCGGCAGAGGTCGGGGTGGCCAGCAGGGACGAGACCAGCCCCGCCCAAAAGACGGTAAAGGCAAGCAGGACGATTCAACACCGAAGAGACCCCAGTTTCAGAAAAAGAAAGTTGCCGCTTTAACAGCGAGATATGCCACCGATAGTGAGAATGCAGCTTCGGAATCAGACATGGGCTCTGACCTTGCTGGCCAGCGCGGCGGAGATTACCATAGTGCGAGAGGCCCTGCGTCCGCTACTGAAGGTGACAGCGACTGATCGATATGTTGTTGTGGAGACAGCTGATACTAGAGTAGCTCCCCCTGATAGACTTTATGAAATAGTCCTTTTAATTGAAGGTGACATACAACGTACAATCAAGGGGGTATTTTGGCAAAATCTTATGACTACATATGACATTTTGTTAGCGGAGGCTGACTGGCCCCCACCTTTTGTGCTCACAGCTCCGAGAGGGGAGGAGGTGATCCTCCCTAGTTTCGCGCACACGGTCTTGAAAGAGCATGCGCTACATTTTGCAGAAGAGTGGGCTAAGGCTCTAGCGCCGGCTTTGTACCGTACACAGTGTGGTTGGGATAAATTTTCTCTGCACCACGAGATTCCTTTACGGTCTATGCCACAGCCTCAACCTCAATATCCCATCCAACGAGAAGCTAAGGCTTCAGTCGCAGAAATCCTTGATCAATTGGAATAGCAAGGTGTGATTGAAACTTGTGTATCACCGATAAATAACTCTCTTTTTACTGTGACCAAGCCTGACGGTTCGTACCGTTTGGTATTGGATTACCGGCATTTGAACTCGTATTGCCGTACTTGTGCAGTACAGAATACACACGGCTCTGCTCTTGTGGATGGTCTTGTGTGTAAACGATTTAAAACCACGCTTGACATATCCAATGGTTTTTTTGCCCACAATTTGGACGGACTGAGTTCCCAGTGGACCAGTTTTACCTGTGGCGGCAAACAACGCCACTATACTCGTTTACCTATGGGTTATAAGAAAAGTCCTAGCGTGTTTGCTGCCCGTATAGTCACTCTTTTAGAGAGGATAGACACTGATGCGTGTTCGTATGTGGATGACATATATCTCACAGACGTCGAGCGCTGGGCGCATCTGTGTCGCGTTGACCTTATAATTTATAACTTTGCTGACTTCGGTTACAAATTCAACTTTGCGAAGTCACACATAGCAGAGTTAACAGTGTTGTTCCTTGGCTACGAGCTCAAACAATGAAGGTAGAGGATTGGCTCCTCACTTCTTGGAGAAATGCGCAACTGCGCGCTCCTACAACTCTGAAGAAATTACAGTCCTTGCTGGGATTTTTGAATTTCGGTCGTACTTACATTCCCGAATATGCCCAGCGTATCAAACCTTTGTATGCTTTGATACAACCAACTTTTACCAAATCTTGCTGGCTGCCAGAACATTCAGCTATTTTTGCAATCTTTGCAGGCTGATCTTCTAGAATCTGAGATCTTACTGACCCGTGATAACCACACCAACCAAAGAATCATCCCTGGGGTGGTGGGTTTCACGTACCTTACTTTTAACGAAGGAGATACAGTACCTATTGCTTACAAGTCACACTTGTACACTTCGGCTGAAATGCGGTTTTCCTCTGTGGAGAAAGTTTTGTCAGCAGTGCAAATGGCGATTCTCAAGGAACGTGCACTGTGGCAGGAAAAACACATGTTGGTTGTAACCCCGTTTCCTGCATTAGAGGCAGTGACGAAAGCCAGTGTACCAAATTCTAAAGCTTTGCACCCTCTGTGGATACAGTGGGCAGAATCATTGACGTCTCCGGATGTCACATTTGTTTTTGATGCCTCCTTACAGTCGCAGGAGTTTTTGCAGTATGAGTTTGTTCATCCTGCCCCTTTGGCTATGAGGCCTTTGGAGGACTTCCATTGCATCATATACACTGATGGTTCAGCGCAGGTTGTGCATGGGTCTAAGCACGCATACGTTTCCGCTTGCGCTATTGTTGTAGGTGCTATGGTGAATGAGGAGTTCAAGTCCAGAGTCGTGCACACACAGAGTCTTGGGGACTGCACCGCACAATTGGCAGAGCTTCGTGCTCTGATGCTTGCATTGGAGTATGCTGATCCTGGTGGGACAACTCTTATTGTGAGTGATTCTTACTACTGTGTACAGTCTTACAATGAAAACCTGTTCTTTTGGATTCAGAATGATGTTCGTGATTCCAAGGGTAGCACAATTAAACATAAAATGATCTGGGTCTGAGTGGCTGAGCTTAAAGAGCAGTTGCTCCTCGTGTTTGGGATTCATACTCTCGGTCATCAGCGCGTGGGAGTCCACGCTGTTGGCAAATCGCTTGCCGTTGAGGCAGCAAAATCAGCCGTATCGACATATTTGGTTGCAGCAGTAACACGTTCCAAAAATAAGATTGATGATGATATCTTGGCAGCTGTTGCTGCAACTGAGAAGGGAAGTAAATATCCAAAAGGGTTCCCTTCAAAGTATTCATACCACTTAAGTCCTGATAAAGTTCCTTATGTGAAAATTCCTGACGTTGGAGAGAGGTTACTTCCCAACGCAGACGGCAGGCTACACTGATTACCGCGGCCCATGAAGGTGATGCGTCTGCGCATGTGGGCGTTTCCGCTACTGTGGCTCAGTTACAACAACGTTTCTGGTGGCAGGGACTATACAGACAGACGCGTGATTATGTCCTTCA
The DNA here is from genome assembly GCF_964263255.1 of Lissotriton vulgaris. NCBI lineage: Eukaryota > Metazoa > Chordata > Amphibia > Caudata > Salamandridae > Lissotriton > Lissotriton vulgaris. Next base: position 483,621,029 of record NC_141691.1, on the reverse strand, counting down.
ATGTGACATTTGCCAGCAGATTAAGCCTTCAACTGCTGCGCGTCCGCCCCAGACACAGTTGTACATTTCTAATAAACCCCTTGGGTGTGTTTATTTAGATCACTGCAGTCCGTTTTCTTCTGATACTGCGTATAAGTACATCTTAGTAGCAGTTGATTCATGCACACGCTTTGTGTGGGTATGGCCTCACCGCAGCGCGGATTCACAGACTGTCATAAGAGTCTTGGTATCTTTGTAGGGATTTTTGCCTGTGGCACCTTCCATTCGGATCAGGGTCCGGCTTTCGCCTCTAAGGCGTATAAGGATGCCATGACTTTGTTGGGTGTCAAGTTTTCGTCTCCATACAGACCTGAGGGTAATAGTGTTGTGGAACGGATGAACCGAGATTTAAAGCAGTCTTTGACGGCTCGAGTTACAGGCACTGGCAGGAACTGGCTGGACCTTCTCAATGGCATGCAGCGTGTTCTTAATAATCTCCCTAGAAGGTCTCTGGATGGGCGGACCCCATACGAAATGCTGTTTAGTATCAAGATGTATGTACCGGACCTTGACGGTCTAGACTCGGTGGCTCAAGCCACCTCCTTTGACGTAGATGAACATTGCAATGTTTTACAGGATCTACAAAAGACATGAGACAGTCTTGCAAAGGAACATTTGCCCTCCACCTCGGATGCGTTGCAGATCCCGGTAGTTGGCTGGCTACCCCAAGTTGGAGAACTGGTTTGTGAGAAGATCGAGAACAAGAAAAAATGTGGTCCCTCTTATCGAGCTCCGGTTCCAGTGCTTAGAGTGAAGGGCACAAGAACAGTCATTTTACCACCACTTCCAGGTTGTAAGAAGAACAGGTATATCTCCAGTGACAATGTCAAGATACACAGAGTGGCCGATTCTTCCTAGTATGACACCGGCAGTCTCATGTCCTTCGATTTTGAGAAATTCTGTTTTGGTCCCGGTTCCCAATACTGTGCCTGATGTTGCTCTCGAGTTGCCTGCAATTTCCAGTCCTTTATTGAGTATACTGCCTGGTACTCAACATGATGAAACTGACTTTACCTACTGAACTGACTTATCGATGCCTGATTTGCAAACTCGCTTGGCTAAAGAATCCAGATTTTCATTTGACACTGTTTCCAACACATCTAAAAAGCCCTCGAAGATTTCAGTTTTGGCAAGACTGTTTAAAAAACATTTTTTGATTCCCCCTTGGACTTATATTTGGATGGTGCTTTTTTCCATTTACCTTTTTATGACAATTGGTTTTGTGTTTTATTTTTTCCGTCTCATAAATGGACACTATGTCGATGAGAGAACTTGCATTCGACATATCAATGGAACTTTGGCTCCCCATTCTTCTTCCCACAGAGTGCAGAGAGACCTGGCTTTTGTTAACATCACTGCTTGGCCTGTCTTAGATAGGATTGTATGGGATGCTGTTCGATTTCAAATTCATGGGCCCACTGAGGTTATAAATGTACCTAATGTGCTTAGAGTGTCTATGGGGGATGTAGTTAAACAAAATATACGTTCTGATGATTGGGATGTTCAGGCCGTTGAATCATTGTTTTCTGATTTGAAATATTATGCTGCCTTTGATGCTGAAGATTTATACTTGGAGTCTGCTAATTACGGTGATTTGTATTGTTATCAACATTTTAGCTAATACCAGGAGACTCACGGTGAATTACACCCAGTGGGAACACTGTCCAGCTCCTATACAAGGCAGTTCTGCTACCTTTTTGAAAAGGTTCACATACTTTACAGATTTTAATCAGTCTAATCCTAATGCCTTTTATTTTAAAGTGACTGAAAAATCCATTTCCAAAGTTAGACTTACCAATACTAAATTATTGTATTCGAAGTCCTTTCTAGACCAGTTGGCCGTTGGGGGCTACGAGTTGTGGAAGGATACAATTGACCTTAAATCAGTTTGGGGTTCTAAGAGCTGGCAAGTGCAAGGCACTGAGGCTTTGCACCGTGCATGCCTCATCCCGAACCATATGTTATTTTTTAATTCAACTATTTCACAAACGGCATGCTTTGGATTGGCTACTTGTAAAAGATTAAATGCTCCTTCTTTTCCCCCGGCTTTGCCCGGGGCAGAAGGAGGCTGGGGGCAGCATTTTAAGCCTCTGTGCACCCCCCCCGGCATTGCCCAGTCCGCATCCCTCCTGCCTCCCGCCCCGACATTGGCCATACCGCCTCCCGCCTCCCGCCTTGCGCCTTGTGCCTTGAGCCTCCCGCCCGCCGCCCCCCGCCCCGACAATGGGCATAGCGCCTCCCGCCTCGCGCCTTGCGCCTTGAGCCTCCCTCCCGCCCGCCTCCCGCCTTCCGCCCCGGCTTTGTAACCCCCCCTCCAGGTTCCGACTTACCTCATCCGCCGCTCCTCCCTACGCTGGAGTGTTTACCTCTCCACTGCTTGACCGCTTGTCAGCTACCTCATCCGCTGCTCCTCCCCGCGCTGCCACTGCTCCTCTGCTTCCTCATGTTCTCCCCTCTTCCTGTTGCTGGTGAACTCCGCTCCTCCCCTCACGCAGACGCTCCTCCCGGCGCTCATGTCCTCGCTCTTCCTGTTGCTCGTGAACAACGCTACTCCCCTCACTCATACGTCGCGGCCGGCGCTACTTGCAAGGGACTACTTTATTTTTATTTCTAAATATTTTAAACAATGTTTTTTTTTATTTTTATGTAGCCTATGTCCTTCTGCTTGCCCTGAGGTTTTCTAAGATGTATTGGGTGTTCAGATTGGTGGTGTAGTTTTCGAGTTTACCTGGCTCAAAGGTGCAAGTTCTCTCTTTATAATAGTAGTATAGATTCCGGTTGGGGTAATTTTACTAAATTTTCCATGAGAGAGTAACAAACTCTATTGTTGAATTCCTCCTTTAACATATCCAGTTTGGATCCCGAAGGCTGGTTGCTCTGACACAAAAGTGCTGATTCGTGCCAGCATCGTTTTCTGGGTTTAGCTCAAGGCTTTACACAGGTCAGGGTGGATCCCCGTTTTGAAAGTGGCCATTCTGTGACTACCTATTCTGTAGGCAAATTGTGTCAGAACTGGCTCAGACATTCTACCTTGGCGTCAGTTAAACAGCATTTGTCTAAATTGACCGATGATGTTGATTTGAATGATTATATTAAAGGCCCGACTAAAGGTAGATCCAAAAGATGGATATGTGCTGTTTATAACGAAATCTGGAAGGCTTCCCAGGTTGAGGCGGCTACTCGCCTTAGGGCTATAGATCAAGCTAATTTAGAAAAAGTGCTGGCAGTTGTAGATAACAGCATTAACATGCTCTCTTCTTGCATTTACACATTGGATAATATTGTGTCATCAGTTGTAGATATTGTGCAAGATGAAGTGTCTGCTTTGTACCATGGTCAGAATCAGTTGCGTTCCATTATGCAATTTGCATGGACGTTGCAGACCCTTAAAGCGGGAACAGTGCCGTAGCATTACATGAATACGTCATCCTTATTTGCCCCTTTTAATTTGACTGACAAGCAACGCTTACTATCAATGAGGGATGCTTCTTTTTCCATGTTACACTTTGAGAAGTTAGAGCCTTTACCGTTTTCTGTGGCGGAAGCCAATGCTGCTACATGGCTTATTCATGGTTTAATAACTCTGCTGTTTCCTTTACTTGCATTTACAAATTGTGTGAAGTACTTTGCCATTGGCAGATACGAGCCTCTGGGAAGTTCTTATCTCTGGTCGCTTCCTTTTACATATAGATGTCTTAGGGAGGGAAGAGAAGTTTATTTGAATGGTGAAGAATGCACTGAAACGCCGGATCATTCCTTAATGTGTCGACATATCCAATTACATGGCTCTTGCAACCAAAACAAGCCTAATTTAGCCTGTGTTTTGAAAGGTACACCTGTGCCTGCGATAGTTCCCACATTCACGTTACTGGCTAACGAGTTATTTACTTTTGAACAATGAGGATCGTTGTGGGTTAATGAAAGGGATTGCTTATGTTGTTACAGTCAGTGAACGTGTAGTTTGTTGCAAGAATGTAATGTATCCACCCCCGCATGGGAAACTTGATGTTTCCATCTGGCCTAAGATTCCGACCTTGAAAGCAGAGTTCAATAGGATGAGTCGCATAAGAGCTCTATTGTCCCAGAAAGAAGTTGCCCTCACATCTGCTCGTGAAACATTTGTCCTTCATGTGGCAAACACCCGCACAGAGGTGCATGCCTTGTTAAATACTAATTTGCCCTTGCACTTCGGTGAATTAATTCATACTATCTTCAATGCATGCTCCACTTCGGGGCTGGCTCACTTTTTTAAAGTTGTGAGCAGTGGCTTGGTGACTTCCTTCCAAAAGATTTTCGGAGTCATTCCAGCTTTCTTTCATTCTATTTTCTCCAGCCTGTTTGGTGGATTTCCCTTGCTACTGGCTCTTGCTGCTGGCGTGCTATTGCTGTTCTGTCTATTTCAAAATGGATGCACATCTTGTGTTGCAAGACGGGCTGTCTCGGCTAGGGCTCCTTCGTGCCCGGATGCTTGAGTACTATGGCGCATTGCCGCTTGCTACACTGAGTGCAGCTTATGGATTATCGTTTCGATTTTCCTACTTTACATGCGTTCAGCCTGTTTTCCATTGCCTGAGTTGCGACTTCGAATGGGCCCTGGTTTTGTGTCTCTGCAATACGGTGTCTCCCGATGCTGATTATAATCAACTTATGAGTCCCTTAGTTACTCATGAATTGCTTTGTTCTGATGGAGGGATTATGGCCTTTGCAGCGATGCATGGTATTCTGAGTTGTTGGAATGTGTTCGCAGCGGCGCAAGATTTCTTGGCTCGCAGTTTCCTCGAGAACCCATCGAGTTGTCCTCTGATGGTGCAAGAGGCTCCGGTAATCGAAGAGCATGTATGTTCTTTCCCTTTGTTAAATTGGATGGTTGATCTGTTTTCGGATGATAACAGTGACTTCCTGTTGGAGGCTGTTGCTGCATATTTTGCCTATTCATTATTAGGATGAACTGTGTTTGCAGTCTCAGTTTTTTTTTTGACCTAAACATCTCGTTGGATTTTAGGATTTTTGGGGGGAAGGGGGAATTCAAAGAATTTTTTTGGGGAAGTCTTGCCTATTGACTTTATCAAAGTCCTTTCCTGAGTTGTTTCATGACTATTGAAATTTTGTCTTCATTTTTTTTTAAGTGCCATATTAGAGACTTGAGTTGAACTATCGAACTTGAACTCTGCGTTCCTAAATTTGTCCCTTCATTCTTGTCCTATCAGTGCTCGGATCAAAGGGAGGGTGTCTTGTGTATTGGTTTCACCTTTGCACTGTGTTAAGTTAGCATGTGCTGGTTAGAAGTTAAACGCCATTTTTCCTTTTCTGCTGCCTCTGCACACGACACGTTTTGTTATTAATGCTTTTCGCCTAGTTAGGTATTTTGCTTTACACGATAATAACAGGTTTGCTTATAATTTCAGTCTTGCTTGGTAAGCTATGTCTGTACAGTGAGTGCCGAGGCCTTCAGGGTTATTTCAACGCAGCGCTTATTGTTTGAATTGATCAGCGCACAGAGTAGACATAATATGGATGCAGCTGTGGCCAACTTTGGTTTTAACATGATTTAGGCTTTGGTTTTAGGCACGAATAATAATGCACTGCACAAGGCAGGACACACACTTGATGAATATCCGTATGCAGAGTGTTGGTGCAGGAGATGATGTGATCCATTTCCACTGAACCCAAAGGTATGGGCCTGCCCTTCTAAACCCAAAGAGACCTTCTGTAGATATAATATAATATACTGGCTAGGGAGGGTAAACCGATGTTCTATTTAAACCTGTTTCCTTTACCATTTTAACATGCATTCACCCTTTGTATTTTATGGAATAAGAACTATGCTATCAACCTTGATCTTTATAATATGTTTGCTTGTATTAGCTAAGATACTGCGTTTGAGAACACTGCATTAGAAATAAACATTTCAAACTCGCAAGTGTCCTCATTGACTCCTCGTTCTGGATTGATATGTTAGTATAACGAAAGAGTGTTCATGTGTTCCACGTTACCTGAGGTGTTCTAAGTCCATGTTCTGGGTTGTCTAAATCATTGGGGTTTAGTAAGTACCAATGAGACACTGATTGCTAGTCTGGTAGGGGATTTTGGATATTAAGGTGAGTTTTGGCACACCCTAATTCACTGAGGTTCTAAGTCTCTATGCACAGTTCTGTGTAGGAGCAGAATCCCTGCTACACTACCTTATCACTAGCCTGAGAGAGGAGAGGAACTGGCCTGAACTGGTTTAGGGGCTGGTCAAGGCTTGCGCCCCACCCACAGTCTGGCATTAGGTATATAAAACCGACCCTACAGACCTATCCTGAGAACACAACTGGACCTGTTAAGAATAAGATGTACTGCCCTGTTGTCTGAAGAGCCTGAAGGAAGACTGGATTTGGTTGCCTTGAACCCAGTACCCAAGAAGTGACTCCAAGGGTCAATTTGAGCTACAGAGACACAGCAAGCTTCCGGAGGCTTCTCTCCCTGCAACTGTCCAGCTGACCACTGCCAACTAGAGCTGCCCAGGACCCTCCTGCTGGCCTCTGTTGGAATGAATCCTGACCTCCAAGGGGTGGAACCCAGGTCCTAGACTATTGGCTGGTGTTAGAGTATAATCTCCCTTTCACCAAAACTGAAACAAGTGGGACTTAAAACATTTCTGCCAAATTTCTGCTCAGAGAACCAAGGGATACTGGGATCGCCATCAAAGCCACAACCGTCAACGTCAAAGTGCCTGTTGCTCTCGACTAGTTGATTTGCTCCACAGAAAGAGATATGACCTTCAGAAAAGTTTTTAAGTCTGACTGTAAAGGAATTAATCAAGACTAATGTCGAGCAGCACTGATGTCAAGTCTTTCCCGGGCACTGACTTCAGACGGATGTACCATGTTACAACGCATACCGTTACAACTACCTACTGTTACAACGCGACCATTACAACGCATACCATTACAACGCATAGCGCTTTGAGGTGCTGGATAGTGGTAAGTATAATTTACTATTCTAACTCCAGTCCCCGTGGACCCTAGGGAAGGTGTTGGATAGTAAATTATACTTATTCCCTAACCTAGAGCGCCCCCCAGCGCAATGCGTTGTAATGGTATGCGTTGTAAAAGTCGCGTTGTAATGGTAGTGCGGAGTAACGAATGCGTTGTAACAGGTGTATACCACTTCAGACTTTACCTTCTCTGTGTTCTCCTGCCTTAGACAACCAAATTGGGATCCCACTAATCAGCAAGCAACCTCGTAAGGCTGCAGAAGATAACAAGCGTGACTGCAGCACCCCGTTCTCCAGTTAGCAAGATTTACTGTGTGCAGTTACTTTGCAAAAAAAGCGCGGTAATAGCTGTTAATTTAAATATGATTTTATTTTGACCTGCTCTGAGTGGGGGCTGTGGGATAAAGAGGGCGGAGCCCCATCGCCATGAACAGAGACCGCCCCTGGAATATTCGAAAATCGGGGATGCCGGCTGAAAAAAATAATGTTTGGTTGCCGGAATGTGAAGTGTTAGTGTTCACTAATGAATCTGCCTGGTGGTAATACAATTCTACAAGATCTCAGAAGCCGCTGCAGTGCTCACAATGAGGGTGAATACACAGCTGGATACAGAAATATTTTTTCCAAGAACAAGTGACATGATCTTAGGGATGGTTGGATGTGCGTGCTTGGGTAGAGCATATAGTGAAACCACTTCATGGTCCCTCTGCAGGTACTCAGCATCATTATCTCAGGCTGTTATGAAATCCTGTGGTTTTGCTGAATAAGCAGTTACCCACATCAACATCATATGAAATCTCTTTATTGATGTCATAACTACACTATCACAATTGCTTTATCATCCTTCCTGCTTTCTCCAATTTGCTTGCACCATTTTCTAACTCTTTTTTTTTTTAAATCTTGGGGGAGAACCCCTCCCCTCAAACCCTCATCATGGAGATTGGGATTACTCGCTAAGCTTGCTTGCCACAGTGCACTTATCCACAATTTTTACGCCTCTCCACTTTCAAATGTCTCCAGCTGCCACTGCTCCATTTTTATTAATTGGAGTATTACTTTGATTGCGTTGTGTTTCCTACTTTTATACTGTTTTGATAGTGACAAATGCTTTACACATTCATTCCATATTAAGTTTGTCTGCTCTGTGCTGCAGCTGCCAGAGGTTGAATGAATAGTGCCATTATTACTTGTAGAGGACTACCATCCCTTTCATTGAATTGTCCATTCTCTTACAGTTGACAAACAGCATAACAACTGTAACATTCAGTTGCATGATGATATCTCTAACAGTGTGAAGCATCCATTTATCCAAAGTACATGACAAAGTAACACCCCTTTTGTAGCATGTGTATGACAGGAAACACAATGCATGACACTACAACCAAAATATAACCAAAAACGTAGTGAAGCACTAACACTGGGATCCCATGGTCAGTGTGCTACCTGTCTGAAATAGTACTACAGCATCTTATCGGGGGTAGCACGCACTAGAAATATATATATTTTTTTCAACCCAAAGATATTGGAGTGCTTTTCATGAACACCAGTTACGTTACACAAGGACCATTCATTTTTGGTAGGCATGGGGAGATTAAATGGTTTGCCCAGAATCACAGGATGTTGAGCCTACGCTGAGACTTAAACCTGGTTCTCCAGCTCCAAAGTCGACAGCTCTGGCTGTTACACCGCATCCTCTCCCATACTATACTACTTATGACAAGTCTACATGAGGCATGCTGGAAATAGAGCATTAAGTAGAGACTTATCAATGGCTATAGCCACTAGAGTTCAACCGAAGCTTTTGCATAGGAGTGTAAGCTGCATACCCCTTAGAAATGATCCTAGAACTTCCTCCAGCAGGCACAATATATTTAATATTTTTCTTGAGTGTTTTGGGGATAGCAGATTTGTGACGATTACAGTGTTTAATAGGCTACCTAAAGGTTCTTTTTGTTACCAGCCACCATAATGAAATGCCAATTGACAGACATTGTATTCATGATTTGTGATGCCTTTTCTCAACTCAGTATGCTCTTCAAATAACCAGGCACTATTCCCTTTTGTCTAATTCTGACTTCTTTGTATTTTTGAATGCATGATTCTACATACCTGAGAGTCCTCTACACATATAAGTACTTGTCGCAACTCTCAACTTGTCAGGCAGTTCGACTCATTTTGTTAGCCTGTTGCACCTATTTACATAGATCTTTCACAGTTGTAGACTGTGATCCTCAGCTCCCGCAGGGACCTGTCACCCTATTCTTATGTCACCCATCTGTTCTTAGCCTGATCATATTTTGCTACTTTCACTAAAACATTATCTCTGTGCACGCCTATCTGTGAAAATGTTTTTGCTATGTGCGGGAGCAAAAGGGTGTCCCAAAATCTGGACACCCCAAAATATTATCTCAATTTAACTTTCCACATTTACTGATATTGGTGATGAGGTTAAACCTCAATTTCATGAGGCAGTGTGTCCCCACTCTATGACACCTCCCAAAACATCTAAATCAAGAAAAATACAACTCATTAATTAATTTGGGCTGTTAGAAATGGGACCTCTGTTTGGCTAAGGCTTGCGCCAAAGCCAGGCAGAGACCAACACTTTAGTCAGGGCAAGGGAGTAACACGCCAAAGATAACCCCTGCTCACCCCCTTGGTAGCTTGGCACGAACAGTCAGGCTTATCCCCGAGGCCATGTGTAAAGCATTTGCACACGCACACAGCAACAACATCCCAGGCACACCACAAAAGGAACTCCACAAAAGGTTATATCAAAAATAGCCTTTGTATTCTCATAACACATTACATTAGTACTCGCATAATATACATGGTGCCACCTGGCACTAGGTCATATTTACAAAGGATTATATACACCTGACAGGGCCCACTGGACCACTGTCAGAACCATCACAAAGTGAACTTAGTAAAAGTAAGACATATCATAAACATACAACCAGTAATCACTGGTAACCACTGTACCCAGCATCAGCCTGTAATATATACCACATTATGCACAGTATCACATAGGCGCCAAATCTATTGTACGCCAACCTCAACAGCATAAACACATTATGCAACCATCTCATAAGTCTAAACGTGTTAGAACCCTCACCTGGTAAGCATAACTCACATTAGGGGCATAAATCACAGTTTAGGATAACCTCCCAAGCATAAACCATATTATGCAAATAACCTCATACCTAAACCACAGTTAGAGGCATCAAACAGGGTACATAAATCATACTACATGAATCACATTTCCTAGCACCACATTAATCACATTTAGCACATTGTCTTCTAATAAAGACCATAGTAGAGGCATTAATCAAATTAGGGCCTGGCGCCCTGTTAACCTCACTATTCCCCTGACCAACTGGCCTTCTCAAAAGGGGCTTAAATGCCCTATGTCCAAGAGCCAGGGCGCGCTGCCAATGCAGCAGTAGTCATGAGCACGCAATGGCGCATACCTAAACGTTGCAGCTGGCACTAAGTGCTGCGCAGCTGTGAAAGTATTGGGCAAAGGAGTGCATCTCACTCCTAACTCAAAAGACATGCCCCCAAAGAAAGAATGGCCTAAACGTTGCAGCTGCCCATTACTTGCTGGGCAGCTGTGAATATCACATGAGGCCTGGACACTCACAGTGCCTTTTGGGAGGTCAATTATGCAAAACGCTGCAGCTGCCCGCTCTGGTGCGGTGCAGCTGTGAATAGGCAAAGAGGCCATGGCACCACTGTACCCTATGGGCCCCCACCGGGGCTTTTAAATCACATTGACCCCCTCGCTTGAGCACACGGGCTCTCCAAACAACATATCTCCAAAGCGTGGCAGCTGCCCTCTAGCAAGCGGGCAGCTGTAAATGAAAAAAGGGGCCCGCACTACGGTGCCCTCTGGCCCCCACAGGCTTGTAAATAAACTTGCCCAAAGGGAAGGCATGGGCCCCTCTGGGCCCTCTGTCAACAACTATGCCAGCAACGTGGGAACGGCCCGCTCTCCTGGCGGGCCCGCTCAAACTGTGCCTCGATCGGCACACGCACTGGAGAAGCCCCTACTTACCGAGCTCTCCATGCCGTGCTGCTCCGGTCTCCTCCTACCTTCACAGCTGCTCTACCCTCGGCCCTCCTCACTCACTGAGGCTGGCGGGCAGACTCCACACAGAGGCAGGGTAGGCTCCTGGCTTTCCACTTCATGGAGCAACGCCTCCGCCCGTTCCTCCCGGGCCCGCACTGCGGGGCTCTCCTCAGCTTCTGGGAGCCCCGCTCGGCGTGTTCCGGCTACCGGACTCCGGTCAGGCCCCGTCCACGATACAGGCAGACGTGCCTGACTTCCTGGTCGGCCGCGGCTCGGGCAACAGCGGGGATAATTTCTTCTGGCGGCATTGTGGGTTGGGCACCCGCTCAATTAAACCCAGAAAGCGGAGTGGGCACCCGCTAGTAAGCACACCGGCGGGTGGGCACCCACAAGCCTAAAAGTACAAGTGATCGGCAGAAACGCGGGGTGGGATCCTACTAAAGGCAGGACGGGGGAATCCCTACGCTGGGGATTCCCTCTAGAAACAAAGACTTCAGCTCGGCACTGCAGACTCCATGTGCTCTTCTTGGGGAAGAAAAAGGTCTTCCAGGTCCTTAAGGTGTCAGGAGCATGGTGGGGCCCAGGGAGGTCGGCACACAGGGCCCTCCATCAAGGAGGAAAGCCCCAATGAAGGTTCCTCCTGGGCCCCAGCAGCAGCAAGCCCCCATGAGTATAGGAACAAGATGTGAACATTTTCCTGTGGTCACAGCCCCTATATTTATATTACAAAATCCCTTTGTGTTACAGCACAGAGGCTGGGGATACCAGTCAGAACTGGTTTAGGGGCGCTTTGGAGCACTTTGTTTTCAAAGCTCCTCTTCCCCTTTGTCAAGTGGGGGCTCAGTGATCAGACATACCACATGGGGCGGAGCCAGCATTGTACAGCCTGGGCACAGTCCTATTCAGAGTTAGGGGATTACTCCTCCCACTACTCTTAGCCCAGGTGTCCCTATTCAGCCTAGCTGACTCGCCCTGCCCCTCCTGGAGCCACCCACACCTCTCAGCTCCTGTCAATCACAAGCCAGACATGCAATTCACATCAGGCAGGCAGACACACAGCACACAGAAATGCCAACTTCTAAAGTGGCATTTCTCCACCAGTTTTTCACAAATCTGCGCACACCATTGCGCAGCATTTATCCTCACGAGTTCATACATACAAAACTCGATCCTGCACTCCTCTCATACCAGGAATTACCATGGACATACTTATCCCCCATGCATTCCTATGGGAGGGCAGGCCAATCTCACCACACGCACTCAGAGAGTGCATGCACTTTACACTGGGCCACAGTGCTAAAATGCCCAGAGGCCTAAAACCACTACCTCCATGTCAGAGCTTAAGGCAAAAAGTTCAGGGGTGAACCTGCCAAAAAGGGCCAAGTCCAACATGGGCCCACTCAATAATTGAGTTCTAGAACAATGAAAAGGTAACTGGTTTTATTACAGAATTTAAAAATAAGCAGTACAGAGTCAATGCCATGAAGGCTCTCAAATGCAGAGTTATACAGAGTATGAAAAAATCTGAAAATATTCTAAGTCTCAATGAGCAGCAAAATCAGAAAAGATTCAGACATCCCTAGCAACATCGGAAACTCTACTGGCTCACTCCCAAAATTGAGTGTTTTTATACACAATTCTTGCATATGAAATAAGAATGTTTGCAGAGTCATCGGGTTGTGAGCGAGCGCATCATTTTGTCAGCCAATCAGAGTACATGAAAAATAAGCGTCACATTACCTTAACACCTCAGCACTAACCCACTACTTGAATCATTATTCAGCGCCGCCTATTCTAATATCATCCAGAGATTCTGGAACAGAGCAAGTTACATTAATGATAATGCGTTATGTGAATGAATAGGTCTGACCAGGAAATAATAACAGTGGAAATATCACAATACATTTCAGCTTGACTGTTGCTGCGGAGCTTGTGGGCAGACAATGTGTGCTGGGGAGAGCTTGGGGTGAGGAGTACAGGATAAGTGACAGAGAACACTCTGTCTTAGTCAAGATGGCATTTTAAATTAAAATGTGGCCTAGTTAACATACACGAGGAAAAGACACTTCTACACATCATAGAAAATTTGTTTCAAAAGTAATTACACTACATCAGTCTGCACATGTGAAATCAAGAGCAAAATTTAATTTTGCTCATTGTTAATAATACATTAAAGTATGAAGCCATAAAAATCCCTTACAGCTGCACATACTTCCGATGTATTGCAATTAATATATCTCATTTTATATTGTTTCTCATAAAATGAAAATTGTGTCCTAAATTACGACTAACAAATAAGACAAAACTGCTTTATTCTACAGAGGTTTATGTGTGCTAATGGCGATCCCTCCTGCCTAACAAAAGGTTAGTGAAAGCAGACTGGGGGGTCCCAGCAGCAGGATTATCTGCAGAGTGCGTTGACAGTTTACATGAAATATGGCGTGATAAATCCAAAGGCAATTGGTTTTGCTGTAAACCTGTGGTAGCTTAGCTAGAATTAACAAAGTAATCAATAACGACAAGTGTGTCCAGCATTGTAATATCTTTCGCCTCTCTTTATCCCTACACTGCGACCCCCGTCTGAAATTAACAATCTCTTGAAAATAGAAGTCTCAGTGGAAAGACAGATATATGCACGCATTTTAGTGAATAAAATAGAAAATCAGTCCCGGGCCCTCTGGAATGCTGATGTGCTTTGTGCTGATGTGGAAGATCAGAGTTCAATTACAGCAGGACAAATTAGATCCACAAATTGTGGGCTGGCGCCATGCCAGAAGAGGCCTCTACTGCCGGCGGTTTTGATAGAAATACGTGTAGTGCCTTTAGACTGGGAACATGAACGAGATTAAGCGCATGCAAAGACAGAGGAGAGTGAGGGAGAGCAAAACGGGAGAAAATTTGGGAAAGGTTATTATGGGTTACTAAAGCAGAGTTATCGAATTTTGGACATTACTATCACTCTATCTGCTCTAAAACATTTTAAGCATTAAGCTTTTGTTGAAATTCTCACATTTCCCATTTTTTAGGACATTTAATACAAAATTCCGAATATAAACGCGATTTTAAGCCCACATTTTCGGGCAGGACACCTCCCTACACAAAAACAATCCTTGGAGGCCTTTTCCTCCTTTTACATTTGCTGCAGAAGGCAGGGCAAGTAGAAAGAGGAAAAAACAAGGATACATGAAGATATTTCTCCTTCTTACACCTCCCCTGGGAAGGTGTAGGATTTTGACGTATTCTCAGGTCTACCACTCAATTTAAATTTGGGAATGAGCCAAAATCCATGAGTGGAACGCTTCCCTGGGGAAAGGGTAACCCAATGCAGCGACGTGCGCTGCCTTGCCTTGCAGATTTACCAAGCACTGTAGGACCACGCAAGGCGAGCTTGCGTGGCTTGGTATATCTTATCTAGGTTTTGCATCGCCCTTGAGTTACTTTCCTTGGCCTTTGTTCACAACAACAGCTGTGAACAACAACTTTGGAATGTTGGAGCACCAGGCTTCTAGCAGCCATTGGATGCCCAGAGCACTCCATTGTTTTCAATGGAGCTCCCAACATTCCAGTGTTCTAATAGGCTGTAAAACTTAATGCACTTGGAGGTCTCATTTATGTCTGGTTGTTCTCAGATGCATTACTGAAACCTGTAGGTGGCCATCAACCTTTACTACAGATGCCCAGGTCCAATGAATTCAGGGTGTGTGCCCCCAGGCTGGTGAACTTGGCATAATTCTCAGGACCCTGGTGTGTGTCTGGTGTCTGATGTGTGTCTGGGCTATGGAACAACAGACTGCGTGCCAGGGCCCTGAGAAAGCAGAGCGGATGTCTGAGCTAAATGAGCATACAGGTGAGTTGAATACATCTTCAGAAGATGTCATTTATAAGGACGTACTCCAACTAAATTAGTATTGCGATCATCAGGATGTAAAAAATAAGGGACTCCGGTCTGAAAGGAGGTAGGAGGAAGGAAATGTTTGACAGAACGAAGAAGTGAGTTGCATTTGATCTGCCTGGGTTTTTGGTAATATATGCTTATACAGTCAGCTAGGAGACAAACGGAAAGTCATAAGACCACACAACCCCAACCAGAGTTTAAAATACTGCTCCATGTTTTGGAGCAAAGACGTTTCACCCAGCCTTACAGAGCCTTAGATTAGTTGAATTTGTGTTTGGTATTAATCATCCAGGCTTCTGTCAGCAAGAGGCAAAGCAATAGACAGCAAAAACCATTCGCAGGTGACAGCTTCTCTTTCGTGCCTCTTCCTTTATGGAACTTTCTGTCTGCTGAACTGTGAGACAAAATTGACCTTCTCAGGTTCAGTACCTCAAGACATCCCTATTTAATTAATTGCTTTCAATCAATCAGTCAATCAGTGAATTTGTAGAGCGCACTACTTACCCATGAGGGTCTCATGGCGCTGGGGGAAGGGGGGGGGGGGTGCTGCTACTGCTCGAAGAGCCAGGTCTTGAGGAGCTTACTGAAGGTGATCAGGTTCTGGGTCTGCCGCAGGTGGGTGGGGAGGGTGTTCCAAGTCTTAGCGGCGAGGAAGGAGAAGGATCTGCCGCCGGAGGTTGTTCGTTGGCTGCGCGGGACGGCGGCGAGGGCGAGGGTGTAGAAGTTGAGTCTGTTGTTCAGGTAGACTAGTCCGGTGTTGTGGAGTGCTTTGTGTGTATGGGTGAGGAGCTTGAAGGTGATCCTCTTGTTGACTGGTAGCCAGTGCAGGTCTCTCAGGTGGGGGGGGATGTGGCTAGGACGAGGGATGTTGAGGATCAGGCGGGCGGAGGCGTTTTGGATGCGTTGCAGTCGCCATAGGTGTTCGGCAGGGAATCCTGCGAAGAGTGCGTTGTCGTGGTCCAGCCTGCTGCTGACGAGGGCTTGGGTCACCGTTTTTCTGGTTTCGGTTGGGATCCACTTGTAGATCCTGCGAAGCATGCGGATGGTGTTGTAGCAGGAGGAGGAGACAGCGTTGACCTGCTTCGACATGGAGAGGGAGGAGTCAAGGACGAATCTTAGATTGCGTGCGTGGTCTGAGGGTGTCAGCGCTGTTCCTAGTGTGGTCGGCCACCAGCTGTCGTCCCAGGCAGAGGGGGTCGGGCCGACTTGGCAACCTCTTTGGTTTCCCTGGTACCTCCTCCCAATCTCTCCATGTGCATAGAAGCATTGTTTCATAATTATATAGGTGAGTAAAGAACTGCATTAAATACATTAATTAATCAATTAATGTATACAATAGAGCTATTTCATCAATGTACTAACAGCCAGATACCACATCACATAGTGACTCCATGTAAAGGTTGAATATGGAAGGACTCTCATAGCACCCCACAATAACACAAATGGATACACCTGCAAAGGAAGGGGATAAACTAAAGCAGTTCTCTCTTCCCAGTTCCCATAAGAGATAAAGATATAGACAGAAGTGTTGCCTTGTCCATCATATGAGAGATCCACAAGTGTGCACACTTCAAACTCCTCACCCACACCTACGAAGCACTCTACAACACAGGTCCGGCCTATTTGAACTTCTGCATTCATTGTGACCAACTTTCCAGACACTTCCTCTCTACCAGGCTCTCACTAGCACATACCCCACGCATACACAAAAGCAGATCGGGGATTCGAGCCTTCTCATACCTGGCTTCTAATGCCTGGGAAAATTCCCCCAACACATCAGAGCCTCCTCTTCCCTTCTTGAATTCTGCAAAAAGTTGAAGACCTGGCTGAGTAAGCCAAAAGGAAAAACGATGGACGGAATGCTAAACAGATCAAACATTCACCCCAAGTCACAGATCTGGGTTTAATCCTTTATTTTTTTGCTCACCACGCCACCCCAGTTTGGTCCCAGCCATATGCAAATCAGGCCTGACGCTGCTCCCCATGGGAACAGTCTAGCCCTAACTGCCAGGCCAGGTCCTCTTTGGACCGGAAACAAGCATCCTGTGACCGGTTTCAGGGTATCACTCCCCATCAGCCGCGCTAGCTTGAATCCAGTGGCACAGCAAGCATGGGGCCCACGTCTATTGTGGTTCTGGACCCATTGGCAGATAGATCTAGCGACTCTAAACGTCCTCCCCACCTCCAAATGCAGCCGATTTGCTGCGATCCTAAATGGAGGATAACAAACTCATTGATCTCTGGAGGACTCGACCGGGTGACAGTGAGGAAGGAATGTGCATAGCCCCCGCTCATCTCATGTGGTCACATATAGACTATTGGCTGGCGACCCGTGATGTAGATACGTGGACCAGTGAGGTCACCCACCTGTCACTTTTTTTTTGGATCACACTGCCATACTACTTCACCTCTTCCCGTCTGTCTCTATATCTCACGCCTTTACAAGGCACGTCCCAGCGGGTGTCCTGCGTGACAAGGTATTTAGGGATGAAATCCGGGTGGCCATTGTGGATTATTTCACACACAATGTGGGTACGGTTGACTCGATCTCCACCCTGTGGGAGGCTTTCAAGACAGTGATACTCGGGTGTCAAAAGCAAAACAAGTGGGCATGTTGCAAGACCTGTGGTGAGATCTGATGTGACTTGAAGCTGAAATCCACGCACTAGAGGTCCAATTTTTTCACAGACCATAGCACCTCCATAGTAGCCAGTATAAGAAACAAACTTAATGATTTTGAGGAAGCAGAGCTCAGGGAGACACATTACTTGAGCAGAATGGCACATACGCTGCAGTACGGGGAGGGAAATAGGTCTGGCAAGACACTGGCCAACATGCTGTGGAAACCCTGGGCTAGTGACTATATTATTGACTGATGATAATAACGTTGGGCCCGATTCACAGAACTAACTTAAGACAAAATCCTAAACTTACTACCATTTTGGTATTCACAGAAGGCAGTTACTCATTTTGGTATTCAAAAAAAAACTCAGCAATGAGTAAGTGCCTTCTGTGAATACCAAAATCAGTAGATTCCTTCTGTGAGTACCAAAATGAGTAAATGGTAGCAACTTTAGGATTTTGTTTTAAGTTAGTTCTGTGAATTGGGCCCGTAGTGACTGGGCTGGAAGCTGGTTTAGGAGGAAATTATCAATTTCTACTCCTCACTATATTAGACCACACAGGCCATTGTCTCGCCTGGCCTTGAATCCTTTTTCGATTTGGTGCAGTTACTATGGTTGAAGGACAGGCATCGTAGGTTCCTTGACAAACAGTTAAGGGAGGAAGAAGTAGTAAAGGTGATAAGTGCAATGCCTGGAGACAAGGACCCTGGCTTAGATGGACTTGCAACTATATTTTATAAAGAATACGCCCACTCTTGGCCCCGCACCTTCTTGCAATGTATGAAGAGTCCCATTGCGAGGGGTGAACTTCCACCCTCTCTGCGAGAGTCATTAATTATCACCATTTTAAAGCTGGACAAAGACATGCTGCAATGTGATTCTTACAGACCGTTATCCATGATTAACATGGATAATAAGATCCTCACTAAACTGACTGCTTCCAGGTAACTTCCACTGTGGCTACTCATAGCCAGGCCGGATCAATCTGGGTTTGTGCCTGAGCAGTCCACGTCTCACAATCTCCGCACCTTCTTTGTACTACTGCACACTATTGAAGCCACTCTCAGCACTGCTGCAATTTTCTTGGATGCCACCAAGGCATTTGAGTCACTTGAATGGCTGTACTGCTTTGCTCTATCGTCTTGACTCAGTATCACTCCCAAGTTCATTGGACTAATTGGCATTCTGTATGAACAACCCATGCTCGCCTCCGAGTCAATGGGTTGGTCATGTCTCAGTTTCCCATATCTTGCGGCACTCACCAGGGATGCCCCCTGTCACCCATCTTATTGCCATTGCATTGGAGCCTCTTGCGGCTACACTCTGACAGCATCACTCCCATTGAGTCCTCACATTCACACCCCGAGTTATACCGTTATCTATGTATGCGGACAACGCTACTCTGGACATCAAAAGCCCCGTGACAATCTAGACCCCCTTAGTCAGGGAATTCACTAGGTTCGGTGGACTCTCAGGGATTATGATAAATTGGGCAAAGTCAGTAATTTTCCCTCTCATAGCTGCAACACAAGTGGTTGCTTCGGAGTTTCATCTGTAATGGGCAACTGAGCCGGTAAATTACCTGGTGGTGTGGTTGAGGTGTGACCTGGATGTCCTTTGGAGATCCAACTATGGTCGCCTGATGAACTAGCTTTCTGGGTGGATAGATTCATGGATGAAGCTCCCGCTGTCTATGGTAGGCAGACTGCCCCTGTGTTGGAAAGTGGGTTATTGGTAGGGGCAAATGTAGGTCTGCCACTGGCAATAAGGCCACTAACACATGGTAGGACCCAGCATAGGTCCTAGAAAATTATTCCTATGCCCAACCCTTGGTAATGTGGCTGCGAGCAGACAGGCTTAACTTCAAAGACAGGTATGTAAAGCATTTAAAACACAATTTCAGTAAATAATTAAGACACAACACAAAATAAAAATCCATCACCAATTTATAAATATAAGTAATATTTTTATCTTTTAAATGACACCAAAACAAAAATAATCCACTGTAGGGAACCAGGGATATGAACTTTTTAAAGATTAGTCACTTTCTAGTGCTTAGAAACCCACAGTGCCCCTTTTAGTCATTTTGTTTTCTCTGACAGGGACACCTTTAAAAAGGGTTCTGGAGAATCTCACCAAATGTGCCGCCTATCCAGCAGGCGGGTCCAGTTAGAACTCCTTCCTTAAGTTCTGCTTGCTGGTCCCACAGTATCCAACACACAATCCAAGGTTCTGGAATCTCGAAGAGGGTCCTTGGAAGTGTGAAACTTCAATTCCGACATCCACCTAAACAACACCCTTACAAATCCACTGGTACTCCGGGCTGGGAATTCTTTGTGGGGCTGTCCAGGTGAGCTCTGTTAACCTGTAGCTTGCAGGGAGTCCACCGAGTCCTTTTGCAACAAGGTAAATCCACAGGGCTGCACTTTCACTTGGTGCTGTCTTCAGAGGTCAGGCCTTAGAAATCTTTGCACAGCAAAACTTCTCAGCAGGGCACTTTTTGCTTCAGTAAGTTTCAAGCAGAAGATCTGGAGGGCTCTGCCCCTCTCAGATACTTATTCAAAATTATCTGGGTCAAGCACCAGGTCACTTCTGACCAACAAGAGCAGGACAACTCCTCATAGTTATGACCACATCCTGTAGAGGCTGCCATTATTTTGTCCATGAGTGCACCATTATTCCAAATCCATAATGGCTGATTTTCCAGCAAGGAGGTAAGACCTGGCTAAACACACCCCCTGGGATGGCTTATTTGGCCTCTCCCCCTTCCATCTGCACATACCTTCCTTACGACTAGCCCTGACTCTGGGTCAAGAGTGTAAGAGTGAAACTGAAACTCAGGCCTCCGCTCTGCTTTTGAAGAGCATGGTTTACGACTTTACCCCCTGGCCTGGCATTCCTATGGAACAACACATTGCTCTCCCAGGACAGTTGGTAACCCCAGGGGCCCTTTATCACCTCTTCAAAGCAGCCTGGCTAATCCACTTAACTCTGACCAATCAGGGTAGACCACTGGAAGGCTGAATTTGGACTTACAAACAAGAAAGTCCTATAACTTATTTATGTACATTTTAGGAGAAATTCAACAATATGATATTGTTGGATTTAGCACTGCTATTCTGATAAGTCTTTGAATGGGGGCTCTAGGTCCTTCCTATCAGGGGTTATTATTTAATAACTTCCTGCAATGTTAACCTATGGGCCATGGGGTTTTCAATGGGGAAAATGACTTGGGCCTGTTTTCTAGCAACAGGGCTTATAAAAACATATTTTATAAGTATTTCCCTAATTTCTACAGGACCCCCCACCCCCTATGCAACTAGGGGAGACGTCAGGGGTTCTGAATCTGCAGAAAAATTGCAGATCCTCCTTACCCAGTGCTCCTAGCATCAAAGTCGAATTTGAGCAGCACTTTAAAATAATGTGGGGAGTGAAATGTGAAATTTCACTTTACCCAGGCATATAAAAACTCATTTTATCACGGTGGACTTTATAGATAACTGGCCCCCAAACCTTGGGATATCTATGGGAGACCCTGGGGGTCCTTAATATGCAAAAACATTGTAGGTTTTCCATTTTTAAGTGCCCCACCACCAAAGTAGAGTTTGGACATAATTTACTGTTTAAAAGCAATCCTGGCCACCAGTGCAGCTTTTAAACTGACCTCAGCCTTCAGCACTGCACACATGCTAGTGCAGAAAATCTGCTGGCCTCTAAACTGCCATGCCCCAGGATAATGGGGACTTCTAGGTAGTTTCAATCACCTGCCCTATTATATACTAGGGGTTTATGGGGTTGGTCATGCCGATTACAGGGGTACACCACCATACCATAGTGTACCCTAGTGTATGTTTGGTGTCTTAACTGTATTCTAATGTGTTCCTTTCAGCTTGGCACGGGCCCTGGGCCTAGTTAAACAGAGCCCAGGGTCAGTCAGAGTCAGTTACCACCAGTTCCAGCCAGCAAAGAGTTGGGGGGTGCCCAGGGCACAAGAAGACTTTGCAACACCCTGGTCAAGATGATTGTACTGCCCAAATTTCTGTACCTGTTTAATAACCTCCTGCTGCTGCTCTGTTTAAGGAGACATGTCTGTTCACACCTGGTAGCGCTTACGTGGGTGGAGTAACAGCCAAGGATTACATGGGAGGTGCTCACGGTTCCCTTTGAACAGGGTGGAATGGCCGTGCTGGATATGTCACATGGTGCACGAACATGATCATGCGGCACCGTGCCCCTTCTGGTTGGCATTGTACCAAACTGTGAGATGCCATAGAGCAACACTTGTTATGTTAAGTTAATTTCGATTTATATAGCGCCAAATCACCAACAGGTCTCTTAGCGCTTGCTTTGGGAACCCGTCCTGGCTTTCCCTGCGAGATAACCCCTACTGGGCATCCCCGAGGTGAAGACCAGGCATCCCATCGCAGTGGGGCCGTAGTGGCGATTAAGCAAGCTATTGCCCAGAGTTGCAGAGTGTGAACCCAAGAATTGAGTAGGCACCGAGGCGAGAAATATCAAGTCTGTGGACATTTTGAGCTCAAGACCCTGCCGCGTCGGGAATTGAACCCTGCTCCCGGGTCTGACCTCTGCATCAGGGTCTGCCTCCTCTAAACAGTGAGCCACACTTCTCCACTTCTTGACACGGTAGCCTGTATGATCTGGGCATAAAATGAACAGGGACGACAACTTGGGTCGCCAACCTTTTTGGCCCCTCGATCCTGCTTATTGGCCATCCCGCCTTACCCATTACCCTAGACACAGGCACACCCAATAGATGTGCAAGTTGCAACTTACTACCATGGGTGCTATCCATCCCGATGATCCTTCTCTACACCACAGCAGACATCACCATACTCGACACGTTCACTCATGACCAGCTATGAGTGGCGATATGAGCTCTTTATGTTTCATTCCCAGTGGTATACCCCACGTTTCGTGTTCTCAAGCCTTTCCTAGTGGACCCGTCCCCGCGCAGGCTCATCATCATAATATATGCCAGCATGCGGGAGGCAGAGGTTGGTGCGTGTCCCCAGCGCCAGACAGGTACGGGCTGATGTCCTTGCAGCCCCCATTTCTGAAGACCAGTGGTGTTTCTGTTGTTCCTAAGCTAGAGCTCTGTCATCCAACTACCGGCTGTGCTTAGTGCATTTTAAGTATCTACATAGGCTTTACCACACCCCTGAGCATTCGCGTAGACCTTATTGAAGATTTACGATGTACCCGTTGCTCTACGCCGTGCACTGATTTTCTGCACCTGGCTGGGGCTGCCTAGACGATTCTGACTTACTGTTTTTAACACCATTGATGAAGTCACAGGCCTACAGCTGGAGCAAACCCCCTGCAACTGAGAAAATGACTGCACTCCTGCTTTTGCTGGATAAACGTCGAGTGGCGATACACTGGGGACGCCCCCTGGCTCCACAGAAGGATGATGGGCTCAAGGATGCCGGGTGCCATCAAGACAACCTTACTGCCTATTGGACATTGATGCCGGTGAGGACTCGTCCTAAAGACTTCTGGTCTCCCCTTGAGTCATACCTGAGTGCGCCCGCTGAGGTGAGCATAGAGGCCATTGCCCCTGACATACAAGAGACAGATTAGTGGTCGTTAGACATTCTGCCCCTCTGGAAGACTCCTGAAGCAAGCCGCTGGTCTATACCCTGCAATGACTATAATTGAACCTGCTGTATGCTGTACTTGTGTTTTATGCAATACACTAAGTGACAGCGACAACACTGTGCGTACAATTGTGGCAACAAATAAAACAAATAAAATGTGTTATTGCTTCTCATGTCCCTAGTTTTGTCTTTAAGGAAGTGAGTAGTGCGCAAAGTATGTACTACTACTGTACTGTGTATATATATATATATATATATATATATATATATATATATATATATATATATATATATATATATATATATAAAACCTTCAATAAAATACTTTGAAATCGAGAAAAAGACATTTTAAGGTAGCATTCATAATTACGTGGAGAACGTGCATGCTCACAGTAACACATATTCCGTTTCTGGTCTGTCCGCGCGTGACCCACGCCAGCTGCAACACCTGAAGCCATGGCAGGTTGTATCAGTCAGTCAGACATGATGGTCCACAGAATGTTTTTCCCTGCAGCGTCCTTGCAGCAGCTTCTGTCGCCCGTGACGCACCAGAAGTGAAGATATAACACCAATGGTCTCAATAGGAATGAACTCGGGTCTGACCTCGCGCCACTAGAAATAGGAGGCTCGCATATACATAGGCACGGCCACTGGAATTTTGCGGCAGGAGAGTGTCAAATTATGCTTGCAGGGTTAAGTAAATTATGTGGCATAAAGCAGCACATTTTGTAATAGTTAGTATTACATCTTTTTATCATCATTTTTCATCAAATTGTGAATACTGTCTGGGTATTGGTTGCACCTCATAAGCACCTGTTTAACACCTAAATATACTAATAAGCAACAGAAGGTAACCAGTCCATCTTTGCAAAGGGCCTCCTACTGTGCTGCAACACTTGTCGCTGTTTTTTAGAGTAACATTTTAACTGTCTGAGCTAGAAAAACAAATGTGGGGGTAAAGTCTATGATTATGCAGCAGATAATGGAATATGTGGCAAATGCTGGAATACTATAAATATGCGAAAATAGCAACAGGCGCACAATTGCATAATTCCATTGGTCCAGCCTATCAGGCAATCGGGGCGGCTTCACAGGTCAGTGTATGGGCCGGTTGTTCGGCTGTTAATGCGGCTACTTTTATTTTGGTGCCCGGGCCTATTTTGTGTCCCAGTCCGACCCTGCATGCACCTCTTCACCTGAGCAGCTCGAGCTGAAGGTATGTCATGGGAGTTGCCCTTCCTCCCGTCACGAGCATCACGCCTCGTGCTGTTCCCTCCATCTCCTACTCTCCCGCGCGAGCCTCGGCGCGTGAAAACACCAGCTGTCACCAGCCAATCACAGCAGCCCACCCTGTCCCTGGGTGCCATGAAGTGCAAGCCAGGCCACAGAGTCAGGCTTTGTTGACAGCTGGGAACAGCAGAGCACTGCAGGGCGTCTCTGCCGGCACCGCTGCGCAGGGACCGTCAATCTCCCAGTGTCTCTGAGCCAAGATTGAAACAACAGTCTATTGAAGGGACAGCCAGAGGCGCCGGGGCGCCCTCCCACCAACGCGCTGCGAGCACAACTTCTACCATCAGTGCACGCTTGTGATTCGCACCTTTCAACTAGCTTCAACTATGTGGCTGTGCCCAATGTCATATGGAGATTTTACCTACACTCTCGTCACTCCTTTACAAGTCTGTAAATTAGCTCAGAAGGTTTATGCAATAAGTGGAGACATCACTGTGAAACCCGAGGGTTATTGTTTTAAATACAAGTAAGCTGATATAGTGTTGCTAATATGTTGGTTGATGATAACACCTCTTATACCTTTAAGAAATGATATGGTTTAAACTAGGAAGCGCACAGGGCTTTAAGTGGGATGAAAAAACTGGGGGGGTCTCTCAAGGGGGCGAGGCTTATGTAATTAAGGGCGTGGCTTAAAAACACAATCTAAAAATCTGTGCTTAGCATAGTGTGCCGCCCGACTGGTATTTTGTTGTTTCTGTTTTTAAATCCAAATATATGATACAACAAGTAACATCATACTTACAACAAAGCAGGACTATTGGCTTTGTCAATGGTTGTTAGTTGCATAAGATAAATAAGCAGCAACTGCGGCTTGTATACAATATTGAAAAAGCTTCCACATAAAGATCTGGTGACACCACGACAATGTTGCTGCTCCTTAGTTCTGAAAAGAGAAGAGAAATCCAGAGAAAAACTGACTCTCTTTGAAGGATTTCTCTTCCCCTATAACACACGAAAAAAGAAGGACCTCCTGCCCCAGGGCACAAAACAGAGCCCGATAGAGACCCGTTTCGAGGCCTCCTTAAAAAAACTGCCGGTGCTCAGACACGGTGAGGCCCAGCCCACTTAAAGCCCTGGAAGCGCAGCATGAAAAGGCATTGGGGAACCCAATAGCTCTCAGTACTTTGAACGAAGTTGGCATTCCCATTTTCACGCCCTTTCAAAAGCTGCGATCAGCATTTTCCCCAAGCAGGCCGCAGAACCTGAAGTTGCTACAGGAGGTCCTTCGAGTTGGACAAAAGTACCTTCTGCAGCATGCGGCAGTACCTGAAGTAGGTACTAGAGGCCACATATGCATAACGTGCCCCTTTTGACTAAGCACATGTCAGTCATTTTTTTTTTTAACTGTTTATTCGTGACTGTATCAGATATTACATGGTACAATTATTCCATTTACATTATATCAGTCTTTTCCTTTTTCTGTAACGTAACTGTGGCGTATTATTTATCATGCACTTATTTCTCGTCTTATCTTACATTTTTCAAGTAATTTTCTGTTACATCAGTTATCATTAGTATACAAATTGCAGTATCGCCTGTATGCGAACTATCCGTTAACACCCTCCCTCTCCCACCCCGTCTCCCAGCTGCATCCTCCGCACACACTGTAAGTTTGGATGTATTGGCTTGTAGCTTCTCCAGAGAATATTACTGTCCTCAGGCCCAGTTGACCCTTCCAGTAGTCTAAATACCCATGTTTGTAGGCAATCCGTACATCTGGCATACAATCTACAGGTACCTCACTGCGTCATTTCTAGGTCTACATCGTCCAGGTCTAACAGCATTCGTTCCCATTCCTGCGCAACTGGATATTTGCGTAGGCCCTTCTCCTCTTCCCTGCGCAGCGCGGCAGTTTCCGCCTTTCCCCATTTCAGCAGATCTGATCGCCATGTTTCTGCGTTCGGAGATCTGGGCGATTTCCATCTCATGGTGAGCACTCTGATGGCTAACAAAAGGGCTAAATCCTGAAATTTCAGTTGCGCCTTACAATTCTTAGGCCTCTTCCTGTGTCCTATCAGGCAGGGTAGTGCCCCCGCAGGGATCTGTAGGGCTGTTATAGTGTACAATATATGTCTAATCGTCCCCCAGTAGTTGCGGATTCTCGGGCATGTCCACAGCATATGGAGAATGTGTGCTTCGTCTTCCTGACATCTAGGGCAAGTGTGGGGGGTGGCAGGGAACATCCTATGGAGCCTTTGGGGGGTGAGGTACGCCCTATGTAGAACCATGGCTTGTATAAATTTGAATTTAACATTTCTGGACACCCTCCTGTGGTGACCCAGGATGATCTTCCAATCCCCATCTGAGATGGTCTCCCCTGTGTCCGTAGCCCAAGTTTCCCTAAGTGCGGTGAGGGGCAAAGCCGCACGTTCCCTGATACCCACGTAGAGCCACTTCACTAGATGTCCGCCCGTCCCCATGTAATGAAGGAGATGAACTAATTCATGCTGTTCAGGTTTGGTGCATTGTGGGGCCCAGGTGCGTCTGACATATTGGGTCACCGAGGCGTGCAGGAGATATAAGCGTTGTGGGGCGCCTGTGTATTGTGCGAAAGAGGCATGATCAAGTAGAATGTCGTCCCCAAACAGGTCTCCCACTCTATCTAACCCGGCCGTCAACCAAGGTTGTAATCTGCGTCGCGTCAGGGTCCCATGTGGCGTCGGGAGTCCCAGGAGGGGGATGTTGTCTGCGTAAGGAGTGGTTCCCGTCGTATACGACAATGCCTTTTGCCAGTATTTCAAGGCTACATGCAATAGGGGGTGGCAGTCTCTGGGGATCTTAGCCGTAGGCAATAAAAGGGAATGAAGAACTCCACGTTCCAATTGGTCTGCCGTGAGAGCAATCTCGTGTAGGTTCCTGCCCGCCACCCACCGTGACAGCCATTGAAGTTGGCTTGCATAGTAGTAGCTTTGTAGGTCTGGTACCCCCAGGCCTCCCTGTCTGGTGTTTAGTTGTAATTTCTTAAGGCTTATCCGCATATAAGGTTTATTAATATCGTGTTTAGTGTGGCAAAAATGCGTCGCAGGATTAATACTGGTAAATTTACGAAATAATACAGAATCCTAGGGAGTAGAACCATTTTTGATACCGCCACTCGGCCCATTACAGAGAGGGGCAGGGATGTCCAAAAGTTCACGCTGCCTCTAAGGCCATTGACTGCTTTCAGTATATTACCATCTATCTGGTCTTCCGGGCTTCGAAATACGTTAATACCGAGGTATTTAAACGTGGTTGGTGCTACCTGGATCTCGTGAGTTCCAAACTGTATTTGGGTGGGTCGCTGCCCGTTCCGAAAATAGAAACCCAGTGACTTTCTCGGGTTTATGGCCAGACCAGATATTTTCTCGAATTCGTATATAGCAGGCGAATCCATTTGATCAGGGCATCCGGGAAACCGAAACGACGCAGAGCTTCAAACATAAAATCCCAGGCCAGAGAGTCAAACGCCTGTCTTAGATCTAGGGCTATGCAGCCAGCGTGTGGCAGGTCTTGTGGGGTGGCCGACATGAGAGCGTTGAGTCTCCGCGTATTCTGGGAAGTGCTTCTATCCGGGAGGAAGCCACATTGATCAGTATGAATCAGGCCAGGGAGATGGGCCTGTATACGCAAAGCGATGATTTTACTGAGGATTTTATACTCTGAGGAGAGCATGGAGAGGGGTCTATAGTTGCCCACATCCAGGGTGTCTCTGCCGGGTTTCGGAATGGATATTACCAATGCCTGCATAGTCGTGACTGGCAGATGGCCGGTTTCATAAGCGGTTTTATACATTTTTTTCAACACGGGTGTCAGTGTCTCGGAGTAGACGTGGTAAAACTCCCCAGGCAGTCCGTCCATGCCCGGAGTCTTTCCCCGATTAAGTGAGCGGATAGCTATTTTTATTTCCTGTTGTGTTATGGGTCCGGCTAGGGCCGTCTGGGTCTCAG
The DNA here is from genome assembly GCF_964263255.1 of Lissotriton vulgaris. Classification (NCBI taxonomy): domain Eukaryota; kingdom Metazoa; phylum Chordata; class Amphibia; order Caudata; family Salamandridae; genus Lissotriton; species Lissotriton vulgaris. The sequence goes on along the minus strand of NC_141691.1, from coordinate 483,592,586 downwards.
GGGCCAGGGTCGGGATCGGCAGATCTGCCAAGAAGTCAGTCACTTCATCTCTATCCGTTTCAGGGGGGAGAGCATATAGTCCCTCTAGATGGGACTTGAACACGTTGTTGATTTCTAGTTGTGTGTGGACTTGTCTGCCTGTTGCATCCCGGACGCATGTAATTATTGGGGTGTCTGAGGCATCTCGGATCAGCCTGGCAAGCAACGCGCCGGATCTATCCACTTCCGCCTGCTGTCGCCTCAGGTACTCCCCATAATCATTGACCCTTAAGGTCTCTAGCAATTCTGCATGTTCTATGTTACTTAGCTGCAGGTCGCCTTTGCGCTCTGGGTCCCGTCCCACCTCAGTCTCAAGCTCCTTCAGGCGATTCTCTACTTCACAGAGTTTCCCGTGAATTTCTTGTCTGGCTCCTACCAGTCTACCAATCGCAGCCCCTTGTATCACAGCCTTCATAGCATCCCACACCACTAAGTTCGAGGATGTAGAGTCCCAATTTTCCCTGAAGTAATTGGATAATGTGTCGTCAAGGTGTGAGCGGAACGGGCCGTCGTCAAGCAGGGAGGGATTGAGCCGCCAGGTTGGGACTGGTGCAGGCACCCTACCCCAATGCAGGTCTAGTGTTTGCGGTCTATGGTCTGAAAAGGTTTTTGCAAGGTAGTCTGAGGATATACACTTAGTCAGTATAGGGGTGGTGCATATGAATCTATCTAGTCTCGTATGCAGGTTATGCAGTAGGGAGTAGTATGAGTATTCTTTGTGTTCTGGGTGCAGCGCGCGCCATACGTCTGCCATTCCCCATCCCTGTAGCCAGGTCCTAAAGGAGTCAGACAGTTTATGTACCCATGTCGCTTGTAGGGGAGGGTGCGATCTGTCCAGTTCTACGTCTAATACCATGTTCCAGTCACCCCCCAAAATCCAGGGAATGTCTACCCAGTCTGCCAAGGCCCGGCCGACGGTTGTTAGAAACCTGTCCTGGTCGAAGTTCGGGGCGTATATACTGCCCAACACCACCATTATACCATCTAGTGTGCCCTTTATCAATACGTACAACCCCTGTTCGTCTACCCTTCTTTCCAATTCCACAAAAGGGGTACCATATCTCACCCATATTGTGGATCCTCTGGAGAAGGCAGAGTATGTAGTGGAGAAAATGGTGCCTCTCCACTTTTTCCGTAGTGTGTGCGCTTCAGCCTGTGTCAGGTGTGACTCCTGTAGGAACACAATGTGTGCTTGCTGTCGAATCAGAAAGGCATGAACCCTATGTCTCTTCTTTATCGCCCCTAACCCTCTCACATTCCAGGTGACCAGCCTGTATTCACCTTTCGCATCAGCCATATCCAGAGTCAGGTATTAGTAGGAACAGTAGTTTACGTTTCAGTGTGTACATCTTCATTGCTAGCCAGGAGACGTTTCCCTCCCCTTCCCAACTACAAACTCTATAGGCGCAGTCTCGGAACCTTGCTGTGCCGAACATGGAACAGTAAAACATAACTAAACATTCTATGTTGCATACGCTTTTGGGGGGTCGGCTAAGCTTGGGCCGTGTCCAAAGAGCCATATCCGTCTGTGCCGAGGAACAGTTAATCTCTTATGTCTGGTAGCCGTGTTTATGGAGGGGGGGGTGACCCCCGGTGTCCTGTCTATGCAGTACTATATTCTTGTGTGATACAGGGGTACTGGGAGCATGAGGACCTTGTGTCAAAAACAGTAATTAGAGAGCTCGACTCCGTCACCACCAGAGTCAGCATATCCCCATGTATTTCCAGTCCTGCACCCTGCCCACGAGCCCCCCTCGCCCACCAAATCTCATCAGTACCTTCAGGTTACACTAAAGAAAGGATACCAGTTTGACTTGGGGTTCCGCGTCCCATCCATAGTAGGAGTCATTCTTGGGCATTGTCCAGGAGATCATCCGCCGCTCTGGGTGTAACAGTCGGGAATAGAACCATACTGTTTTCTGAGTCCGAATGAATCGTGCTGTCCTCAGTATCCGTGGGTATTGTTTCATGTTCCTCCCTGAAGGAGCCCAGCACTGCAATAGCATCTTCCTGTCCTTGTTTCTGTTGCTGGGCCGTAGGTTTTCTCCGCCTTGGTTCTGCGCTCCGTGCGCCTGGATTGCCCTCCGCGTGATTCAGTCCCTCCTTGGAGCCGCTGGCCGTTGAGTCTTGGGTCGGGTCCTTGTTCTCCTCAATGTCCATCACTTCCAGCCATTCTTCCACGTCCGTGGGACTTTCAAAGAAATGCGTTTTGTTGTCGTGGATCACCTTGAGACGTGCAGGGAACAACAAGGCATAGCGAAGTTTGGCTCTCTGGAGTCTCTTTTTCACCTCGTAGTAGGAGGACCTCTGTTTCTGCACCATGTTGGTATAATCCGGGTATAGGGAGATACGTTTATTTTCGTATTCTATGACGGATTTAATCCGAGGCCTGTCTGAGAAACATGTCCCTGTCTCTGTAGTTAAGGATCTTTACGATCAGTGGCTGTGGTAGCTGTCCTGGTCTCGGTCGGCCCGTGGGTATCCTGTGTGCTCTCTCCACACAGAAGAACGGCGATAGTCTCTCAGCCGCTGCATTCTCGCAGAACCATTGCTCCATAAATTCCGTCGCCTGGGGCCCCTCACATCGTTCCGGAAGCCCAATGACGCGTATGTTATTGCGCCGATTGCGGCCTTCTGCGTCCCCCACGCGTTCCGCAAGAGTTTTCATCTGGTGTTGGAGTTGGTTGATCGACGCAGTGTGTTCCGCCACCGTCGGGGTGAGTTCCGTCAACGTCAGCCCCTGGTCTTTGACTTTGTCCTCCAGTTTGTTTTGGTCGGCTTTAAGCAATGAAAGGTTAGTGGTAAGAGTGCCCATTTGCGTTTCCATCGCAGCTTTAGAGTCTCTGATTTCTTTTAGGATTAAGTCCAGTTTGTCCCCCTGTTGGTCTTCTGAGAGGGTAGAGGTCAGTGTGAGAGGTTTGGAACCTCCTAGGCCCGCGTCCTGAGTAGGCCCCACAGATGCCCCGTCCTTGCCATCCGTGGTCTTCGCCCCTTTCCGCACCATGGTTGCAAGTCACTTACACCTTCTTTCAGTTCTAAGGGGCGTCAGAGATCAGCTCGTAGGATGGGTGCCAGTGCCGGGCGAGTGTGTGTTCTCCCCTTTTGTTAGCAATGGCGTCCAGCTGCGCGCCTATCGTCGGGCCACAGGCCGTTCCCGCGTTGTCGCTGGGTTGTGGCCCCCCGTCCAGGACCTCACCCCTCTGGCGCAAGGTTGATCCAGACCAGTGATCTCACCCACGGTCACTACCTCCTCCTCACCTCGGGTAGTCGCGGTGGCTCCTCCTGCGGCTCCAGCTCAGGTCCGGTCCCCAACACTCGCCCTGTCCCGTTTTCGCTCTCCTCCGGCGCCAGCAATGGCAGCAATGGGGGAGGGGGGAGGAGATAGGCAGCGGGGAACGGCAAGAGGCTCAATGCAGCACTATCTCTGGTGTCTCGTGTGGCCCCCGCTCAGCGCTAGTCCTACCAGGCTCCGGTTCCAGGCGGCAGCGTAGCGCGGTCCCGGGATTTCAGAGCCAGCAGGTAGGGCTTGTGTTCATGCAGCAGGCTCCCTCTCCGGGCAGTCGTCCCCAGCCGTCTCGGCTCTCACATCGGTGGCAGTGGGGGGGAAAGGGGGTCACCCCAGCTTAGATCACACGGGCTCCTCCTCACGCCAGGCGCCACAACAGCCAAACACCGCAGGGCAGCTCCCGCCTCCGCGGCAGACAGCGCACCGCGTCCCGGGCTCAGCCCTTACTCGAGGTCCCGGCTTCTGAGGGGAGCAAGGCCGCAGATACGTGCTCGCGGCCCGCCAGACTCCCGCAGCACCCAGAGCCCCCAAACCGCCGTTGAGTCTAGCGGGGCACCTTGGGGACAGATTCCCGCCGTCTGATGTGCAGGACGGCCCTCCGGCACGGCGTTCAGGATTTATTGTCCCCCGGCGGCACCGGAGCTCTAGCAGACTCCGTCCGCCATGCTGGCTTGCTAGACACGCCCCCAGCACATGTCAGTCATGTAAGTAACCCTTTTGCACACAGCCCCCCCATGCATGAAGAGATTAAAGAGGTCGTCTGTCAGCCCACTCAGGCTCCAGCCACAAAGGCAGGTGACATTGCTAGGGTGACCAACCGTCTGTAAATTTCACGGACCGTCCGTCATTTTAGTATGCTGTCCACAAGGCGTCCATAATTTGGGGATCCCAAATTACGGACGCCTCACAGACATCATACTAAAATCGAAATGGGAAATCTCAGAAAGGAATGCTGTTTCCCATGCGAGAGGCCCCGTGAGTTAAGAAGATTTCACTCGGGCCTCTCGCTCTTATCTTTTAAACTGAAGAGGCTCCCTGCAGCCGCCCCTCCCGGACCTCCCTCGTGCAGACTTGTCAGTCTGAGACTACTGCTGATTCTCATTCTATAAGTGCTAATGGGCCCAATTGTAGTGACAGCATGTGGGGTGCCTTCTCCTGCATGGGACTAGGGCAAAGCATTCTGCTTTTGTCTTGGCGCTATGCTGGAAAAAATAAAAATAAAATAACACGGTTTACACAGTACACCCATTTTCTTTAAAATACCTCCAGAGAGTGTCTTCATTCTCTCTCTCTTTCTCTCACTTGTTTCTTACAAAAAAACAGGCATACAAATGAAAGCAAACACACAAACATAAGCAGACATACAAATGACTCAAGTATGATAAAAGCCATTTTATACTCTTCACCTATCATGGCTTTTTAAATGCCACTGCCAGGGGACTGCCATGATTCCTGTGTTTGCACAAATGCACACCATAGTGTGAATTTGATAGACAGCACAGGGCCTGAATGGACAGTGCTCTGCCAAACACAGTGTGCCGGTGAACACTCGGACATTATTCAAGTGAGCCCTACTGAATAGCTCAGCTGGGGCACAGATCAGGGCTACAGTGGTGCCTTGGCTGCCAGATACATGTTCCACTCCAGCTCACCAGCACTCACAGCCAATGAGCCTACCTTTTCATGAGTACTGTTACTCTCCACGTCAGTAGAGAAGTGCTGGTATTCAGAGTAATAAATCTAAGAAGAGCCAGTACTCAGTACCGTTGAATACCGTCCCATTTAAAGCATTGCCTATATGTGATAAACATTTCAGAAGACAAAGCACTGACCAGTTACTTTCCCGGTGTGTCACATAAGCCCTCATAAAACCTGGGTATAAAGCCGATATGCAGAGGCTTCGTGATTGTGAAAACTTGTTGTCAAAGCCTAGCGGAAGTGGCTTATTGCTTGTGGAATAAAACTCTGTCAAAGTGTCTCAGCAGGTGGTTATTATTAATAGCTGTTATAAAAGCCAACTAGCAGTAGATTATTGACTGTAAATGCAAACAATCATATGGCTAACCCCCTCATCTGTCACTGCCTGCTCCAGGCACAGGCTGATTGGCTTCCCCAAACCAGCCTCGTTCCAGATTGGACCAATCACTGACTATCCATTTAAAGTCCTTTTCATCCACATACCATTGTACGCAGCACTCTGAGGCTCGAAGGTGTTCTGTAGCACCCTATAAAACTTCCAAATAAATAAATTGAAATATGTAAAAACAAATAGCCAGGAATTAATTTTTTTGTGAAAAGACCGTTTTCGTTTTTGTCATTTCTCCATGTTCATTTATATTTTAATGTGCAGTATACAGCTATGTGCAAAATAAGTTGTTTTTCTTTTTAAAGCAAAAAACAATAATTTTACTGATACCGTTATTCAGTTTTCCAAATGATTTGATTAGGCCTTGGTCTGTAGCCCACACCATCTGTCTGAGTCAGCTTTGGTTCTCCTTGCCCAGTCACCTTGAGAGCCAAGTTCGAAGGGGCCCCAGGGGGTCAATTGTGGATCCAATAATGAAAATGCCCCAAGAAAGCTAAAAATTCAAATTGATGCAATTGAAGATGAGTCACCCTTGATAATCCTGGGAACCCCCAAATCATTCCCTAAAGCCATTGCACCAGTAAATAACTCTCAAGTTTTTTAAGTGGCTTTTGAAGAAGGTTGCTGGTTATGGGTTCTCTGAAGGCCTGTCAGTCCAGGTGAGGCATGGATGTCCCCTTAAGTGCTCCCGCCATCGTGAACACTACCTCCGTAGTGCTGCGCAAGTCCGTTGGCTGACGCGCCCTCGCCCACTGATTAAAACCACTGCACCGCAGCGGAATTTGCGCCGCGGTTAAGCGGTTAACGATTCAGGCCCTCATGCCAGAGTGTCACTTTTTATGACGATCCGGTGGCGCAGGCCTCTCAATCATATCTATGAGGCGACACAAAGCCACCCTGAATGACTTTGCATGGTCTCATAGATATGGAGTATGGAGATATGGAATAAGGCAAAGCGCTGCCTTGCCTTACTCTACGTCAAGGATGTTCTCCATGGGGGTTGCTCTGGCTGTTCCTAGTCAACACTCATAGATTTTGACACTGCACCAGATTGCAGAAAGCATAAACCTCCTCAGAGCAGGCGTAAGGAGGAGAAATATTTACATTTCTCTTCGTTTTTTAGGTCTCGCCTGTCGATGCGCATGCGCATCGAGCTTGCGAGACTATGGGGGCTTATCCACTCTTTAACCAACTTGCAAGGAATCGTGGCGATTCCTTGCAGTGCACGAGAAATTTAAGGTCAATGCGCATGCGCAATGAGCTTCAAAGCACGTGCACATGCCCCCAGCCGCCTGCCTTGCCTGCTCTCTCTGTCACAGCCTCCCCCAGCTCCGCCCCCTCACTTCTTGATTGCACGGCTGCTAGGCCGTGCCTCCCCTACTCTCCTCCCCCCTCCTCCTCCTCCTCCTACTCTCCTCTCCCCTCCTCCTCCTACTCTCCTCCCCTGCCTGCCGTGTCGCACCTCTCCCCGCTGCTAACAAAGACACATACCATTCACGAAAAATTGGATCCCGAAATCAAATTTCGGAGGTTTTTTTTTTTATCTAGTAACAGTATAAGAGTAATATTATGTATTTAGTGTTTAAAGGCAAAGTTATGTGGCATAAAAAACGTTTTGGAAATAAATGCCTGCCTGCAGCCGCCTGCCTTGCATGTTTTTCACCTCAGGCGCATCCCTCCCACACACCCGCTCCGCCCCCTCCCCTGCCTGCCGTGTCGCATTTCTTCTACAGCCTTCGACATCTGTTCCCCAACCCACAAACGCCAGCACCTCCCCTCTCTCTTCCCGGACACAGCCAGGCTCGCAATTCCACTCCCCCTCACGACGCACCTCCGGATCCGCCCCCTCCCCACTCTCTCTACCACCACTCTAGCACTGCTTGTCTTCCGTGAAACTGTCTGCCACACGAAAGTCTTACCATTAACAAGACCTATTGCCCAGCAAAAATGATTTTCGTCTTGAACTCTAACTTGCACAAATCTCTTTTTTGGGACAATGAAACATACTTATTTGTTAACAAACTTTTCTACAGCCTTCGACATCTCTTCCCCAACCCACAAACGCCAGCACCTCCCCCCTCTGTTCCCGGACACAGCCAGGCTCGTAATTCAACTCCCCCTCCCCAGACGCCAGCACCTCCCCTCTCTGTCGCTGCACACAGCCAGGCTCTCACAACACAATAAACGAAAGACTTGAAACTGAAATTGTCGACAAAAACAAATAATCACAGACGCATTACAAGCTACATCGCTGTGTACATTCCCCAATCAGCAGGCCTACTATTCCCACCCCTCCCTCTACAGCGTGCTACGCAAAAAATAGCGATTGTATCTATAGCATTGCACCTAAAAAACATTTAATATTTTGACATTATAAACGAAAAAAAGACACAGACTCACTCCCATTCAGCGGGCTTACTATTTCCCCCCCTCCCTCTACAGCGTGCTACGCAAAAATTAGCGATTGTATCTATAGCATTGCACCTAAAAAACATTTAATATTTTGACATGATTATAAACGAAATAAAAGACACAGACTCAGTCCCATTCAGCGGACCTACTATTTCCCTCCCCCGACACAGCGTGACATCACAGAGCCTCTAGCACATCCACGTGACTAAACAGTCCTCGCAACCCGCCCTAACCCCCAACAATACGTCGGACCTGCTCGGACCACTCTTCAATACCATTTACATGAACACACAGGCAGGCCACGGACTCCAAGGCTTTCGTCAACAAAACTACAGGATGCTAGAGTACTTTAAGCGCCGTCGTCAAGATTGTAATCACTTGTGAAGTTCCTTTGGGGATGTGCTAATTTAGAACAGCAGGATGCGAGCCGGGTGTTAGCCCGAGAACAACAACAAACCCAAAAAAACAAAAATCCCACTGAAAGAAAATACTAACACTAGAAACGTGATTTTTTTTAACAAAACTCCTTTACTTTACATACCATGCCTACTATTTCACAGCCTCCCTCTAGAGCGTGGTATGTAAAATTGGGGGATTGTACGTCGACGCTTGCACAGACTAAAGATTTCCTATGTTGCCTTCAGTGAAAGATTTCCGATGTTGCCTTCATTGGGATAACCACCATCTTTCTTATTCTACAACCCGTACACACACACCAAGAACAACAATTACAGGATTTACAAGTAGCCACACACACATTAAGGGACGCATCCGCAGCAAAGTTCAGTATTTACAACACGTACACACACAGCAAAAACAATTCCATCATTTAAAACTACCCACAGACACATTTAAGGGCCGCATCCGCAGCAATGCTCACGATTTTCATAATAAAAATAACAACACAACTTTGATGGCAAATATTGCATCCGGACTCTGACCCATTCAGCACCATACATCAGCTCATAACATTTAGCCACATCTGTCTCTACATTTATGTATTGCCAGACAAATCAGCCACCATATTTATCATTCTACAACCCGTACACACACACCAAGAACAACAATTACAGGATTTACAAGTAGCCACACACACATTAAGGGACGCCTCCGCAGCAAAGTTCTGTATTTACAAGACGTACACACACACCAACAACAATTCCAGCATTTAAAACTACCCACAGACACATTCGATGCTCACGATTTTCATAATAAAAATAACGACACCACTTTAAGGGTGTCGTTATTTTTGCACCCTCACCCTCACTCACCCTCACCCTCACTCACCCTCAACCCCTCACCTACCCTCACCCTCACTCACCCTCAACTCCTCACCCTCACTCACCCTCACTCAACACCTCACCCTCACTCACCATCAACATCTCACCCTCACTCACCCTCACTCAACACCTCACCCTCACTCACCATCAACATCTCACCCTCACTCACCCTCAACACCTCACCCTCAACCCCTCACCCTCAACCACTCACCCTCAACCACTCACCCTCACCCTCACTCACCCTCACTCACCCTCAACCCCTCACCCTCACTCACCCTCAACCCCTCACCCTCACTCACCCTCAAGTCCTCACCCTCAACCCCTCACTCACTCTCAATCTCACTCACCCTCACTCACCCTCAACCCCTCCCCCTCACCCTCACTCACCCTCACCCTCACTCACCCTCAACACCTCACCCTCAATAACCCTCAACCCCTCACCCTCACCCTCACACCCTCAACCCTTCACCCTCAACCCCTCACTCACCCTCACTCTCACTCACCCTCACTCACCCTTAACACCTCAGCCTCACCCTCACTCACCCTCACCCTCACCCTCACTCACCCTCAACCCCTCACACTCACTCACCCTCAACCCCTCACCCACACCCTCAACCCTTCACCCTCAACCCCTCACTCACCCTCACTCTCACTCACCCTCAACACCTCAGCCTCACCCTCACTCACCCTCACTCACCCTCACCCTCACTCACCCTCACTCACCCTCACCCTCACTCACCCTCAATCCCTCACCCTCCCTCACCCTCACTCACCCTCACTCACCCTCACCCACACTCACCCTCACTCACCCTCAACACCTCACCCTCACTCACCCTCACTCTCACTCATCCTCACTCACCCTCAACCCCTCACCCTCACTCACCCTCAACGCCTCACCCTCACTCACCCTCAACCCCTCACTCACCCACAGCCCCTCACCCTCAACCCCTCACCCTCACTCTCACTCACCCTCAACCCCTCACCCTCACTCACCCTCACTCATCCTCACTCACCCTCACTCACCCTCAACACCTCACCCTCACCCTCACTCACCCTCAACACCTCACCCTCACCCTCACTCACCCTCACCCTCACTCACCCTCAACACACTATCACACTACAACCACACACAAACACTTACCACCACAGCACCACTCATCACCACTACAGCATTACTCAGCAGACAAAGGTCATACAATCAAAACATGTACGCTTTTAACAGGCACACACACCAACAGCTATCAATGGACGCTTTCACCAGGCATACACACACAACAGTCATCAGTACTGCAGTTGTATGTATGAATGAGACTGTTGGTGTGCGAAATACAGATGTGGGGGTGCAGAGTGATGCTGTGTTGTTGCTCAATGGTACTGTGTGGGTGCAGAATGATAAAGTGGTATTGCTGCGTGTTGCATTGGTGGACATCAGTGATGACGTTGTTGGGAAAAGTGCAACTGTTGTGGTGCTGAGTTATGCTGTGGTGGTAATCATTGAACACCAACACAGCACCACTCATCACCAGCACAGAACAACACATCACAACAACAGCATTACTAAGCACCACACTAACATCACTCAGAAACACACCAACATCACTCTACACCACCACAACAGCATCATTCAACAACAACACACTATCACACTACAACCACACACAAACACTTACCACCACAGCACCACTCATCACCACTACAGCATTACTCAGCAGACAAACGTCATACAATCAAAACATCTACGCTTTTAACAGGCACACACACCAACAGCTATCAATGGACGCTTTCACCAGGCGTACATACACAACAGTCATCAGTACTGCAGTAGTATGTATGAATGAGACTGTTGGTGTGCGAAATACGGCTGTGGTGGTGCAGAGTGATGCTGTGTTGTTGCTCAATGGTACTGTGGGGGTGCAGAATGATAAAGTGGTATTGCTGCGTGTTGCATTCGTGGACATCAGTGATGCCGTTGTTGAGAGAAGTGCAACTGTTGTGGTGCTGAGTTATGCTGTGGTGGTAATTATTGAACACCAACACAGCACCACTCATCACTAGCACAGAACAACACATCACAACAACAGCATTACTAAGCACCACACTAACATCACTCAGCAACACACCAACATCACTCTGCACCACCACAACAGCATCATTCAACAACAACACACTATCACACTACAACTACACACAAACACTTACCACCACAGCACCACTCATCACCACTACAGCATTACTCAGCAGACAAACGTCATACAATCAAAACATGTACGCTTTTAACAGGCACACACACCAACAGCTATCAATGGACGCTTTCACCAGGCGTACATACACAACAGTCATCAGTACTGCAGTAGTATGTATGAATGAGACTGTTGGTGTGCGAAATACGGCTGTGGTGGTGCAGAGTGATGCTGTATTGTTGCTCAATGGTACTGTGGGGGTGCAGAATGATAAAGTGGTATTGCTGCGTGTTGCATTCGTGGACATCAGTGATGCCGTTGTTGGGAGAAGTGCAACTGTTGTGGTGCTGAGTTATGCTGTGGTGGTAATTATTGAACACCAACACAGCACCACTCATCACTAGCACAGAACAACACATCACAACAACAGCATTACTAAGCACCACACTAACATCACTCAGCAACACACCAACATCACTCTGCACCACCACAACAGCATCATTCAACAACAACACACTATCACACTACAACCACACACAAACACTTACCACCACAGCACCACTCATCACCACTACAGCATTACTCAGCAGACAAACGTCATACAATCCAAACATGTACGCTTTTAACAGGCACACACACCAACAGCTAGCAATGGACATAAACAGTGCATACATACTACCAATAAAAATACTTCAATGTGAACAACAAAAGGACAATGCAAAGCTGCGAAACAAAACACGTACGGCGAAACGCAAACCAAAAATAGCTAACAGCAACCTAAAAATTTTTTGGGTACAGGAGGCGAGTTCAGACGGAAGTACACTACAGGACCCGCATACCAAAACGACACGCGCAAACATAACTCAATGCATGGCAAAAAAACGAACTAAATAGCAGCCATTGGTAACATCAAAAAACAAACTCTAAAGAAAGGAGCCGGACAGAAACAAAGTGCGAGCAAAGCAAGACCCCAAACAATAATTAGATTCATATCACAAAAAGCAAATTCATAAACAAAAGTGTAACAACTCACAAAGGCACTCTTTAATAATACAAAAATAAAATAGTAATTACCTGTCGATCGTAGCAGCTCATTCACTGAAATGTAGAGAACAACAAAAAAAACACACAAAGAGAACATAAAAAGTGCATACATAATACGTTTAACTAAAACTATAAAAAAACAAAAAGGCCATAGCATAGCAGCGAAACAAGTCACATACGGGTCAAAACCACACAAAAAAAAGCCAAGTCAGAGGAAAAAAAAAAATCAGAGTGCGAGCTCAGGCGAAACGAAACTACAGGAACTGCATACCAGGAAGACACTAGCAAACATTAGTCAATGCATGGCGAACAATCAACTTAAAGACGAGCCACTAATAGCATAAATAACAAGAAAAATGCCAGACACAAGGCAAGTGCGACCGAAAAACACGTACGGCAAAACGGAACTCAATCCATGGCAAAAAATAAAACTAAATAGCAGCCATTGATAACATACAAAACACACTCTAAAGAAAGGAGCCGGACAGAAACTAAGTGCGAACAAAGCAAGACCCAAAACAATAATTAGATTCACATCACAAAAAGGAAATGCATAAACAAAAGTGTAACAACTCACAAAGGCACTTTTTAATAATATGAAAATAAAATAGTAATTACCTGTCGATCGTAGCAGCTCATTCACTGAAATGTAGAAAATAAAAAAAAAACACACACAAAGAGAACATAAACAGTGCATACATAATACTTGTAACTAAAACAATCAACAAACAAAAAAGCCAAAGCATAGCGGCGAAACAAGTCACATACGGGTCCAAACCACACAAAAAAAAGGCAAGTCGGAGAAAAAATAAACATCAGAGTGCGACCTCAGGCGAAACGAAACTACAGGAACTACATACCAGGAAGAGACTAGCAAAGATTAGTCAATGCATGGCGAACAATCAACTTAAAGACGAGCCAGCATTCGCATAAATAACAAGAAAATTGCCAAACACAAGGCAAGTGCGAGCGAAATATTTAGAAAATCCAAAAACACATTACATTCACAGAAATAAAAACTTATACAATTTTAAGGACCAAATTACAAAGTCACTCTTTATTTATTTATTTATTTTATTTTATGTGCTTCTATAGCGCCTGAATAGATCCCCGAAGGGATATCTCTGCGCTTAAGATGGAACAAAAGTGCTTAACCCCGGGCTAGTCATAAACAGAAAGGTAAAACACAAACTAATTAAATGGTGGTGAAAAGGTGGGTTTTGAGGTTTTTACGAAAAGATAAGTGGTTGGTGATGAGTTTGAGTTGAAGGGGAAGGGCATTCCAAAGGGTGGGTCCTGCGTATGCCAGAGCGCGACCTCCCTGGCGGGATTTTTTTATTTTAGGGACCTGTAATAGGTACCGATTACTCGATCGAAGTGATCGGCCTGGCACGTAGGGAAGGAAAACTTTTGTCAGATATTTAGGACCCTTTCCTATCAGAGACCTATGAATGGTGCACAGAATTTTGAACTTTGTGCGTTGCCGCACAGGCAGCCAGTGAAGTTTAGCTAGTATAGGGCGGGAAGGAGTTCTGGATGGAAGGTTGAGAACAAGCCTCGCCGCCGTATTTTGGACTACTTGTAGTTTTTTTAATTGGCCTTCATTGGTTGACAAAAGAAGGCCATTACAGTAGTCCAATCTACTAATCACCAGTGCCTGGACAAGGGTTTTCCTGTGACCATCGGGTATATAAGGAAACACCCTTTTCAAAAGTCCAATGGCTCTGAAGCAGGTGCCAGCAACTTGGTCGACATGATGTTTAAAAGTCAAGGCTTGATCGAATAACACCCCGAAGTTTTTGACAGTCTGCTTTGGGACCGGAACAGGTCCTAATTCTGTGGGCCACCAATCCCCAGACCAGAGTGTTGCTGCCTCCCCAAACAGTAACACCTCTGTTTTGCCCACATTGCATTGCAGGCAATTCTCAGCGATCCAGCATGACACAGCCCTCATGCCTTCCGCGAAGGATTTTTGTAGGGCAGGTGAGAAGGTTTTGAAGGGGAACATCAGCTGGGTGTCATCAGCGTAGGATATCGGGGTAAACCCGTATGGCCTTACTAAGTCGGCCAGGGGGGCCACATACACATTGAATAATGTGGGGCTAAGACATGAGCCCTGTGGCACACCCCTGGTGAGCTCCCTGGAGATGGACTTGTGGGAGCCCAGCCTGACTTCTTGGGAGCGACAGGAAAGAAAGCTTTCCACCCAGGACAGGGCCGTCCCTCCCAACCCTACACCCCTCAGACGACCGAGAAGCACTTCATGGGACACCGTATCGAAAGCAGCAGACAAATCCAACAGCACCAGAATCATGGAGCCCCCACTATCTAGTGTCAACCTGATGTTATTAGTAACTTCCAGTAGGGCTGATTCGGTGCTGTGATTTGGCCTGAACCCAGATTGAGAAGGGTCCAGGCCTTCTACTGCTTCAAGATGGTTCGATAGGTGGGTGTTTACGTGCTTCTCCGTCATCTTTCCGATGTAGGGTAGGAGGGAAATAGGCCGAAGGTTGGACAGATCTGTCCAAGGGGAGGCTGCCTTCTTCCTGATAGGGTTTACCGCCGCTATCTTCCATTCTCTCGGAACTTGTCCTTTCGTCAGCGAGGTGTTCATAACTGACTGAGTGGAAGGCCCCAAGATGGAAATAAGAGGGGCCACCATTTTAGCAGGAAGGTGATCGCTTGGGGAGCCAGTTTTCATATGGTTAATGAGAAGAGGAAGGTCTAAGTCACTAACTGGTGGGATAGCAAGAAAGGTGTTTTTGGTCAGTGCCGGAGATGTGCATGGGGGGGAGGACCCTGTTACTGTGCCTTGCGAGGCCAAGATTTTATTATAAATCAGGTTTATTTTGTCCTCAAAGAACTTGGAGATCTCTTCACACAATGTCTGTGAGGCATCATCAGGGCTCTCACTAGCTGATGGCTTTACAAAGCTTAGCAAGATTTTAAATAATTCCCTTGGGCAATTACCCGCCTCTTCCAGTTGTAGGGATAAATTATTTTTTCTTGCAAGCTTTATATTTTTATAATACTTTGCCTGGGCCTCTAAAAACATTTTCCTTTCCTGCTCATTTTTCGATTTTCTCCAAATTTTTTCTAGCCTCCTGCATTTCTGCTTTTCCTTCCTGAGGTCAAGAGTATACCACTTTTCTTGTTTGGTGGGGGGAAACTGTCTATGAAGTTTTAGCGGGGCAAGAGAGTCAATAGCAGACTTAAGAGATTCATTATATTTTTCTAGTGCTTCTTCAGCAGAATCACCTTTGGAAAATTGGGGTTGTTGCCAGTGTTGGCGCAGATTTTCAGCTGATATTTTTATATATTTTTACTAAAAAGGGAATTAGCTGGCGCGCGTAGCACATCAGTGACTAAAGTATAGAAATCCGACAAACTGCACACAAACAGCCACAGTGCATACATAAGACGTTGAAAACAAAACGTAGCACTGCAATTTGGCTACATAGTAAACGCGAGACAACATTTTCAGAAAAAAAATTTAAAACATATATATATATAAGAAATAAAATTCACACATAAAACATTACATAAACAAACAATATTTGGTCTTACCTGCAAATACACACGGAAGATATACGTAACTGACGTTAGCGTCAAAAACGTGCCACAAGAATGACGTATTACATTCAAATATTCGACGATAACAATTTGTGTTTAAGCACTTTCGACAAATAATATATTTAATAAATTCATTTCAAATGGATATTAATAAAAAAAATAACTAAAGGAAAATAACAATTAAAAAATACAATACACTCAAAAGATATACAAAAATGCATTTTAGCCAATAAAAACAGTATGTTGCACCAACTCGCACATATGCAAAACATCAAAAAGCAATACATACAAAAAATACATAATAAAAGGAATACTCATACAAATAGACTACTTATATACATTATAAAAACTTTCCCAATCAAAACATTCTAGTATTGCCAAATATAATAAACAAGTACATACCAAAAATCTTACAACGTTCGCAATTTAAAACACATAACACATACAAAAATATACATTGCTTTATGTAACATTTATAAACATTCCCATTATTACAGCATCTATCGTTTACAACAGTACAAAAGTATATTCTAAGTCAACGGTCGAAAATACACAAGTCGCAATACAAATAAAACACTAATACATCCTAATAAAACACTACTACTAATAAGTATATACACACAAGTAATAATACATTCAAATTCATGTACTCAATGTTAAAAAATTTACATCTTACCTGTCAAACGACGCAGCAACAACCACGGAGGAATAACACGCCTTTACCGCACGAACATTCACACCAATCTAGAAAACGCCCCGTTGACGCACGTCAAACGCAACGCTACGTCACACAACGTAGCGCTGCGATTGGCTAAAAATTACGTCACGCTAAACATTACATCACCATCACAAAAAAAACTAGAACGCTAACATCCCTTACGTAACCAACGTAAAGGGAATACATAGCGTACGACAGTTTAACATAACACAAATAAAACACAGATTAAAAAAATGCACTAAACACTTATAAAACCAATACACATACAAAAACACAAACACACATTACATTAAAATAAACATTAACACATGCTAAAGACTCACATATGCCAATCACACCCTCACTCACCCTCACCCTCACTCACCTTCACTCATCCTCACTCACCCTCAACACCTCACCCTCACTCACCCTCAACCCCTCACCCTCACTCACCCTCAACCCCTCACCCTCACTCACCCTCAATACCTCACCCTCACTCACCCTCAACACCTCACTCACCCTCAGCCCCTCACCCTCAACACCTCACCCTCACTCACCCTCACCCTCACTCACCCTCAACCCCTCACCCTCAATCACCCTCACCCTCACTCACCCTCAACTCCTCACACTCACTCACCCTCAACACCTCACCCTCACTCACCCTCAACACCTCACCCTCAACAACTCACTCACCCTCACTCACTAACGCTCACCCACCCTCACCCTCACTCAGCCTCAACACCTCACCCTCACTCACCCTCAACGCTTCACCCTCAATCACACTCACACACCCTCACCCACCCCCACCCTCCCTCACACACCTTCACACCCTCAACCTCACACATCCTCACTCACCATCACACCCTCACACACCCTCACTCACCCTCATGACCTCAACCACACACCCTCACATGCCCCCACCCTCACACACCCCCACCCTCACACACACCCGCCCTCACACACTCTCACACATCCTCACACACCCACACACATTCTCAATAAGCCTCACACCCTCACCCTCGCCCACCCTCACTCACCCTCACCCTCACACCCTCACCCTCACACCGTCACCCTCACACCATCATCCACTCACCCTCACTCACCCTCAACCTCACTCACCCTCAACACCTCACCCTCAACAACTCACTCACCCTCACTCACTAACGCTCACCCACCCTCACCCTCAACACCTCACCCACACTCACCCTCACCCTCACTCACCCTCAACACCTCACCCTCAAATACCCTCCCTCACTCACCCTCACCATCACTCACCCTCACTCACCCTCAACACCTCACACTCACCCTCACCCTCACCCTCACTCACCCTCACCCTCACTCACCCTCAACACCTCACCCTCACTCACCCTCAACCCCTCACCCTCACTCACCCTCACCCTCACTTACCCTCACCCTCAACACCTCACCCTCCACCCCTCCCCCTCAACGCCTCACCCTCACTCAGCCTCACTCACACTCACTCACCCTCAACACCTCACCCTCACTCACCCTCAACCCATCACCCTCACTCACCCTCAACAACTCACCCTCAACACCTCACCCTCACCCTCACTCACCCTCACAACACATATTATGTTACAATGGGTGTCACATTGGCAAAAGATAAAACTATTGGCATTGTAAATAACAAACATATTAATTCGCTATTTTCAAAACAAGCACATAAATAAAAAAGCTGTCCTTTACTATACCAATAGCTCAAACTTTCCTAATGCAAGACCTATTGCAACACACATCCACAAGCATCAGACATCCACAAGCATCAGACATCCACAAGCATCACAAGCATCAGACATCCACAAACATCAAACATCCACAAGCATCAGACATCCACAAGCATCACAAGCAGCAGACATCCACAAGCATCAGGCATCCACAAGCGGCAGGCATCCACAAGCGGCAGGCATCCACAAGCGTCAGACATCCACAAGCATCACAAGCAGCAGACATCCACAAGCAACAGACATCCACAAGCAACAGACATCCACAAGCAACAGACATCCACAAGCAACAGACATCCACAAGCAACAGACATCCACAAGCATCAGGCATCCACAAGCGGCAGTCACCCACTCTGCTTCAGTCACCCACTCTGCTTCAGTCACCCACTCTGCTTCAGTCACCCACTCTGCTTCAGTCACCCACTCTGCTTCAGTCACCCACTCTGCATCATTCACCCACTCGGCATCATTCACCCACTCGGCATCATTCACCCACTCTGCATCATTCACCCACTCTGCAAATTAAAGAATGTTATGCCATTTTCATAGACATAAACAACTTTTAGGACGGAAAAAAATAGGGGGTCTACGGAGTAGTGCATCAGATACGTTACACACAAAATATACTTCCCAAAAGTGAGCTACAGCATGCAAGGATGTTGATCAGGCTTCGGGCCAAAAAGCAAAAAACATTCGTACAATATTACACCAATATTACACCAACAAAACAAAGAGAAATATGTCGCAGGAAGCGAGGACGAGGATGTACAAAGACAAAAGTGAAACAGCCAACTTTTGATTGGGGCAATAAACAAGCACTATTCATCCGGGGAATGGGACGGATTAAAGACAATGGTCAAGAGTTACACAAAAAGCCGTACGCATATAACAATAGAAGTTATTCACACGGAATTACATCTAATATAAGAAACATATTACGAAAATAAAACTATTCTTTCACAAAACGCAAAAAAAAAACACATTACATCACTGTACATCCTCTTAATACATTGCAAGGGATAATAAAGTCAGCAAATACACAAAGTTTCCTTTCATACATCAAGTACGTCAATAACATATAATCCGGCTACTTCAGCATCACAAGAAAAGAAAATGCAAACGCAACATACATAAATATATTATAAAATAAATAGCACTTCAAAGTTCTAATAACAGCTCTTGTACGTCAAATAACAAAAAACAGCAAAAAATACATTACATTACAGTTTAAGAAAACATATGCATTACATATCAACAATTAAAAACAAAACTTTAATTTACATTACATTACAAACATTTACAAATATTACGATCGAAAAAAATACATTTCTCAAGTTATAAAAACACCCTCCTATTCAGTCTTTAACTTAAACATAGTATATATACTACATTACATTACATAAAAAAAAAATTGGGAATACATTCTTACCTGTCAAACGACGCAGCAACAGCACAGGAACAAGAACACGCCTTCCGCGCACCAACATTCTCGATCTCTGGGGAATTCCACCGTTGACGTAAGCAAATCGGAACGCAACGTCAAAAACGTCGCGCTCCGATTGGCTAGAAGTAAACATCAAAAAACGTAAACACTCGCAACACAAAAAAAACTAGACCGCTAACGTAGCCAACGTCAAGGTGACGCATTGCGTCGGCCATTTTTAAAAAATAAAAAATATTACGGGACTCCACAAACACGTAAAACACACATAACACCACACAGTTAGTACAAAACATACACAGTTAGATTACATACAAATATACACATAAGACAGGAGAAATACAAAGGGAACATCTATCACATTTTTTAAACACAACACATATTAAATAATTAATATTAACATACACACACTCATAACATCACCCTCACACACCAAAACTATCACACTCCTTCACACACCCTCAATAACCCTAACACAACATCTCCCTCAAACACCATCACACACCTTCAGCCTCACACCCACTTACTCACACTCACACTCACACACACTCACACCCCCTCACACTCACACACACTCACACACCCTCACTCCCCTCAAAAAAAACACCCCTCACAACAAGCTCACACTCACTACACCGGACAGCCGCACCCACTCACACCCCTCACACTCTATCACCATCAACACCCCTCAGCCTCACACAGCCTTAGCCTCATCCCCTCACCCTCACACACGCACAATAACCCTCACACCATCACCCTCACACACGCTAACTCTCAGCCGCAACAACTCACTCACACTCACACTCCCTCGCTCACCCTCACACTCACACACACACACCCCCTCACCCTCACACCCCATCACTCTCACACCCCCTCACTCACACTCACTCACAATAACTCACACTCAGCCTCACACACCCTCACGCTCACACACCGTCACACATCCTCTGCCTAACAACACCTCTCTCACCCTCAATCACCCTCACACACACTCACACTCACACACCGTCACACACCCGAAACGTCACACCCCCTCACTCACCCTCACACACACACCCCCTCAACCTCAAACACCTTACCCTCACACACACACGCTCCCCTAAAACTCATCACAACACTCTCAAACTCACTACACCTCACACACTCTCAGACGCAAACAACATCACTCATCCTCATCCTCACACACACTCACACACCCTCACACCCCATCACACTCACACACGCTCACTCCCCTCACACTCACAACAACACCCTCACACCCCCTCACTCACACTCACTCACACTCACTCCCAATGACTCACACTCACCCTCACACACCCTCACCCTCACACACCGTCACACACCCTCTGCTTAACAACAGCTCGCACACCCTCACTCACCCTCACACACACACCCCCTCATCCTCAAACACCTTACCCTCACACACACACGCTCCCCTAAAAGTCATCACAACACTCTCACACTCACTACACCTCACACACTCTCAGACGCAAACAACAACACTCATCCTCACACTCACACACACTCACACCCCCTCACCCTCACACCCCATCACACTCACACACGCTCACTCCCCTCACACTCACAACAACACCCTCACACCCCCTCACTCACACTCACTCCCAATGACTCACACTCACCCTCACACACCCTCACCCTCACACACCGTCACACACCCTCTGTGTAACAACACCTCGCACACCCTCACTCGCCCTCACACACACTCACGCACCATCACACACCCGAAAACTCACACCCCCTCACTCACCCTCACCCTCACACACCCTAACACTCACACCCCCTAACGCTCACACCCCCTAACACTCACACCCCCTAACAGTCACCCCCTAACACTCACCCCCTCACCCTCACCCCCTCACCCTCACCCCTCACCCCCTCACACTCACTCCCTCAACACCCCACCCTCACCCCCCTCACCCCCCCTCATTCACCCTCATTCACCCTAACACACCCTCACCCTCTCACACACCCTCTCACACACCCCTCACACACCCCCTCACTCACCCTCTCACACACCCCCTCACACACCCCCTCACACACCCCCTCACTCACCCTCTCACACACACCCTCACTGACCCTCTCACACCCGCTCACCCTCACCCTCACTCTCCCTCACACTCACCCTCACCCCCCTCACCCTCAACCCCCTCAACCTCACCCCCCTCACCCTCACCCCCCTCACCCTCACCCCCCTCACCCTCACCCTCACCCCCCTCACACTCACACTCCCCCTCACCCCCCTCACCCCCACCCCCCTCACCCTCACACCCCTCACCCTCACACCCCTCACCCCCCCCTCACCCCCACCCCCCTCACCCTCACCCTCACCCTCACACCCCTCACACCCCTCACACCCCTCACCCTCACCCCCCTCACCCCCCTCACCCTCACCCCCCTCACCCTCACACCCCTCACCCTCACACCCTTAACCCTCACATCACTCACCCTCACACCACTCAGTGCTACAACACATATTGTGTTACAATAGGTGTCACATTTGCAAAACATAAAACTATTGGCATTGTAAAGAACAAAGCAATTATTTTCGCTATTTTAAAAACAAGCACATAAATAAAAAAGTGCCCTTTACAATACCAATAGCTCAAACTTTCCTAATGCAACACCTATTGCAGTGCTATGCTTCTCTCCCCTGCTGCACTCTCCTGCTCTCTAAAGATGTGGCCTAACGACAAGAGCTGCCATCTAAGTCACGTAAATACAAAACATGTTGCATTCCAAATGCTATAGGTGTCACATTCGCAAAAGTTATAACTATTGGCATTGTAAATGACAAAGTTATCAATTTAGCTACTTTAAAAAGCAACAAATACATAAAACATTTGTCATTTACAAGACCAATAGCTCCAACTTTTCTAATGCGAGACCTATTGCATTTCCAATGCTTGTTCTTCTTTCCACTTGTGCTGCAGCACACACAGAACAAGGAAAACACCTCTTGTGATTGGATTTGCACAGGAAGGCGCCCCTTCCTGCACGAAAATAACTCTGCCTACAATGGCGCTAGGCAGCAAATTGTGCGTCAGCACAGGGGGAAAGGACAGGAATGCACCATATTTTACAAATACGATGCATTCCTCCCCTTTTCACATTGCATAGGGCAGCGCAACAAAAAGACTTGCAGCGCTGCCCTACGTCAATTCCTCATAATGAGGCCCATAGAGACTACAGTGAGGAACAGGCTGTATTAGCACCCACGCGAATACACAGTCATGAACGGAGCACGCCAAAACATATTTCTTGCCTAGAAGAGCAAGTGAATTTTAGCATACTATTACTGATGCTTGTTTTCGCTGCCTAGTAAGTAGCATCAAAATGTATCCACCCGCCCCCCCAATCTGGATAGACCCGCGTATCTGGCGCAAATTTGATTTTCGTTCAACTCTAAAGCACATGGGCAGCAGCTGTGGAGACGGCATTCCTCCAGAATTTCATTTTTTTCCCTCCAGAGTTATGATTTTAATTTATCCCATTCCTGCTGGATGCAGTTACCATGACAACCTCGGGCTTCACCGTCCACAAATTGCGGATGGGAAAAACTGAACACGCCTCATTCTGAGAATTTCTTCAAATTCAGACACCTGGACATTTCTGCATAGGCCGATGGATTTAATTCTCGCGTCTGAAAGAAGGAGGAAGAGAGACAGACGCGTCGGCAGAGTGTGCAGCCCGTTTCCAACCCCGACAGCTCCAGTTTTAAATTAGTAGATACATTACTTCATTATGTATAATTCTACCTTTTTCTTGTTGGCGGAAACATCTATTAACATTTTCGGGGAAAAGTTTCGCTACCATAAATTGCAAACTTCTACAGAATAAAAAACTAAAAGGAGTTGAAGGGGATGTCCTCGTTATCTCGGCTACAAGATCGAGCCACTCGCTCATTAGGATAACGATACAGTGCGGACTAAGTCCACAAACCAGCCAGAAACTGGCAGAAGAGCAAAACGGACATCAATCTTCGATTAGATGAAAAATAAGAAGGAACCAGCTAAGAATGCGAACTAGTCAGTCCCTTTGTATGAAGAATGACTAGAAAAAGTGATACACCAGCTGGCGACCCACCGCGCAAGAACTTTCGACCACCTTACCCGGTGTTCTGATTTTGAATCTAATAGGAAAATCCCTGGTTTTGTTCTCAAAACCCACAAACACCAACGACGTAAGCATACAGTGCAACTTTTATCAAACAGTTTTGAATGAGCAAACATTTAAGGTTTCCCTACTAGGGTTCACATGAATCAATCACATGATTATCCCCTCTCCCACATGTAATTTCTGAAAAAGATTAGATCACATTGTGTATCTACAGCATAATCTTCATATAGTTTGGCTAAACAAGTCATATTTTTTAGAGGGTCATCTTATGAAGTAGTCAAATACTTTAATGATATGCCAGACAAATCTGAACCTGTGCAGTTGTATTCAGAGTTCATCTTTCAAAAAACCTGGGGGCAAAATACAACATTTTTCATTCAACTTTCTCTAAGCTTCTATTAAAAATCCCTAACTTTTACAGGAAGTTCAAATGTATTTATTTTGGCATTAATTTTGTTTTTGTTTCGAAAGTTTTCATAAAGCAGGAACATGACCCAAAGGTATCAGAGTGCTGTTCAGAGCAAAGGCAGTTGCCGTTACATACATCTTTCTATGATATCCAAGAGGGGGAAGAAAGAGTCATTGAACCAAGTTTCGATCAGGAAAGCTATATCTCGTTCAAGTGATATGATTGCTTCAGCTATGTCCATGGCATGTTTACCTGCTGTTCTGCAGTTGAGTAGCATGCATTTTAGACCTCATGCTGGGGTAGTGGGTGAATGATGGTGATTCGGTAGGCGTGGAACTGACATTGGGTTATTTGGGTTCACCCCGTGCCCCTTCGGTAGCGTTCTTCCTGTGCTAGTGTTCCTAATAGTTGGTATGTGGGAAGCTGCCTGTGTCTGGGTGAGTACAGCCTCCTCATAAGAGTAGCTCCTGGTCAGCTGATTGTGAGATATTTTTGGCCGCCCAATGTTGGTTTGTACTGGGGTTGATATCCAAGGCAGCTTAATTGTGTGTTTGTCTACTAAGGGTGTAGCCAGCTGTTGTATAATTGTCTGTGTCTCCTGTATTGCTAGTGTGGCCCCCTGAAGTTTGATTTGGATGGTCATCAGATCTGGATGGTCATCAGATCTGCACTCAAAGAGTCTGCTTTATGTCCCATTAGGTAAAAACAGGTTTGAAGAGAGAAGTGGAGTGGAGTGAGTGTTTCAAATAAGTCTCAGCAGGTGCCTCCCCTGGGCTTTCCGTCGCATGATCGGATCGTGTGGTGAGGAGATACAAGGCCTCATTTACAAGACCATTGCGCCGCTAGTACATCACTTTTTTGTGATGCACCAGCGGCGCAGTGTGCCGGCGCATATTTGAAAGGCCACATAACGTCACACTGCATGACTTTACATGGCCTTGTAAATATGGGCCCCTTTCACGCATTGCTCTGCTCTGCGTGAAAGGGGTGTTCCATGCGAGTTGTTTTAGGTGTTCCCACGGAACATCCATGAATCCGGACACATTCCCAGATTTGTAAAGCTGGGAATGCATCAGAATCCGACACCTCCCCAAGGGAGGGGTAGGAGTGGGGCAACGAGGAGAAATACTTTGATTTCTCATCGTTTTTTCCTCTTTCTATGGGTGGAGCATTCTACACCATGCTTAGAAAGAGGAAATTGTCATCAATTATTGGTATTTTGCAGGAAGATATCTCTTCCTGCACAAAATAAATCATACCCGCAACACAGACACCCTTGCAACATGAGGCAAGAGTGCCTGTGCTAGCACATGGCAGCCAATTTTTCGCCAGCGCACGGGAAAGCACATAGATACAGCTTTAATACAACGCATCTCTGTGCTTTTAAAATTACGCAGTCCAGCACAGCAAAATGTCTTACGGTGCCACGCTGCGCAATTGTTTTGTAAATGAGGCCCACAGTTTCCTGGATTCTGACTTGGGTGATCTATGTGGGCAGCTAATCAAACTGTCGGGTAAAAGCGTGACTATAGTTCGCTCTTGGAGGTGTCTAAGATATGGGTCGGTTTGGTTGGTGAGACATTTGCAAGGTGTTGGTTAGGGGCCTGACATTCTTTAAAAATTTGAGCGAGTGATGTTAGGTGCTGTGTGGGGTTATCATAAGGTTGAATGCTCCTTAGGAAAGGAGTTTCAGGATTATTAGGTACTACCTGTAGGTATGGTCGGGAGTTTATGATCTGCTAGATGTCAGTAATGGGAGAATTTGGAATTGTGAGTCGAAAGAGTCCGCAATGCTGCGATGTTAAGATGGGATGGCACGCTGATGTTGGGTCTAGAAGTGTTAATTTTTGGGTTGGTTGGGGGAAGGACGATACAGTGTGAAGTGGGCTGGGGAGAGTTTTCCTGGGTGGATCGGGAGTGGTGTTGTTGCAAGGAGTCAGGACTTCTGTGCAGTTGAACTAGATGACTAGTGAAGTTTGGTGATACTTCAAGATGAGCAATATGGCACGGAGTGCGGCATGAGTACTGGTGTGTTTCTGCAATAGTGTGAGATCTTAGTAGGTGGAACATCTCGTCAAATATGTCTAGGTTTTTATCAGACTCTAGTATTAGAATATTGCCATTTTTTGTAGATGATATTGTTGCCTCAGCAATGAAGAAGGGAGAGACAGTGATTGTGAGCTCGAGCCTGTGAGGTATTTTGGTGCAACTCCTGGTAACTTTCAATTCAATATATGCATACATTAAAGGAGGGCATTGAGGTCCAGGTTCTTTCTGCTATTAGAGACTGCTGATATATTCTGTCATAAACTCTTAACTACATCATAATGTATTCTCCTGTTTGGTATGCACTCGGCTGCCAAAAACTTCTCCCAGTGCAATATCGCCAGGCTTTTTTGGGGGGCTATTTTTGCTGATTTATATAGCGCCAACTCGACTATAAGGTATTGGAGCACTTTACATGAGCACCAGTTACGTTACACAAAGGCACATTCATCTTTGGGAGGTATGGGGAGATTAAGTGATTTGCCCAGAATCAATGGATGTTAAGTCGATGTCCAGGCTTGAGCCTGGTTCCCCGGCTCCAAAGACGGCAGCTCTAGTCCTAAGGCTACATCCTCTCCTCTTCAGAAAGAGAAAAGAAAACATCTCGCCATTGCTCATTAGTATGCACCAATACTGTTAATGAGTGGCCAGCTTTGCACAGGCGGCACTCTATGCATGTCAGATAGCGGTGAGAGGGTAGCTGAGGCGCCTCTCGGTCTGTTCCTTTTATTTTTTTGTGAGATTGCTCATCGTTGGCCAAACCAGTAGACCACGACAAGGTCACCAATTTAAATATGTAAATTTGCATAGATGTATACATATTCTTTCTTGAAACTATTTTGAATGACAAAGTCAGATTGCAACTGAGGTTTGAGAAGAAGAGAATGCCACGCTTTGATTGTATGGTTGAAGAACGAGTGCCCTTCCAGTATGGGTTTCTTAAAATGATGCATTTCTAACAAGAATCTGAGAAAACGACCTTTGAAAGCATGCCTTTAGGGCAGGATGTTTTGAAGTGATTTTTTTTTTATAGTCTGAAAACCCTTACCCAGTGTAGACCTGTGGCAGATGCACAATACTTTGAACATGACTGTATTATGCACAGGAAGCCAGTGAAGTTTCCTCAATTGTTTTTAAATAGAGAGGCATTTAGGGAGTGTTGGAAAGTGAATTATTAGTAGGGGAAAATATCGATCTGCCACTGGCAATAAGGTCACTGAGCAAAACCAAAGGGGATGATGGACGGGGTGTTGAACATTGCAAGCATTCACCCACCTACAGTCAACTGATCTGGGTTTAATCCATCATCATTCTTTAGTTCACTCCCCCACCCCAGTTCAGACATGGCCATATGCAAATCAATCTGACCCTGTGCCTCATGAGAATAGGCCAGCCCGAACTGCCAAGCCATGTCTACCCTTGACTGCAAACAAACACCCTGGGACCGGTTTCCGGCTAATTAGCCAGAAACCAGTCCCAGGATGCTTGTTCTCTGGGTCAAGCAGGAGGTCACTCCTTTCCAATGGGGTGTAGGGTACCTCCCCAAGGTATGAACACTTCCTGCATAGTGTGGCACTATTTTGTCCCATAGTGCACCAATTCTTCCAAATTCATGGTGGCATATTTTCCAGCAGGGAGAGAAGAGCTGGCTAAAGACACCAGCCCACTTAACTCTGACCAATCAGGACAGACCACTAGAAGGCTGAATCTGGGCTTACAAACTAGAAAGTCTTATAACTTCTTGCCTGTACATTTTAGGAGAAATTTAACAATATCATATTGTTGAGTTTATTAATACCATTCTGGGAAGTCTTTGAATGGTATTTTTAGCCTTCTCCTATCAAGAGTTAGTAGTTAATAACGTATTGCCATGTTAACTTACGTGGCAGGGGATTTGCAATGGGAAAAATTACTTGGGCCATTTTTCCAGCACCAGAGGCTTATAAAAACATATTTTATAAGTACTCTGCCTACATCTACAGGACCCCCATCCCTAAAACACATTGGGGAGAGTTAAGGAGTTCTGAATATATCAAAATATTGCAGCTCCTCCCTTCACAGTGCTCCTAGCACTATGGTCGATTTTGGGCTGCACTTTATAACAATTTTTCTGGGAGTTAAATGTGCAATTTACTTAGACCCAGGGCATATAAAACTAATTTTATAAGGGTCCTCCTTATACATTCCTTACCCCCTACCCCTGGGACACCTAGGGGAGACCCCGAGGGTACCTAATATGCTCAAACATTGTAGGTTATCCATTTTAAGTGGCCCAAACACCAAACTCGAGTTTGGGCACAATGTACTTTTTTAAAGCAGTCCTGCAACACAGGACTACTATTAAACTGACCCCAGGCTCAGCAGTGCACACATTCAAGTGAAGAAAAGGCTGCTGGCCTCTAAATTGCCATGCCCTATTATATGTTAGGGACTTAGACGTAGTTTCAAACCCCCTGCCCATTTATGTACTCGGGGCTTATGGAGTAGGTCATGCCAATCACAGGGGTACCCCAACCCATAGTGTACCCTAGTGTTTGTGGATGTTTTCACTGTATTCTAAGTGTCTTTCAGGTTAGGCAGAGTCCAGGGTTAGTCAGAGTCAGTTACCACCAGTACCAGTCAGCAAAAAGTTGGGGGGTTACCAGGGCACAGGATGACTCTTCAACAAGGACATTTAGCAAGAGTCTTGCTGTGGCAAAATTGAGTAATATTGAGTTGGGTAGCAATAAACATCTGTTACTTAGCGCCAAGATCTCCTTGGGTGAACATGCGCTGAACAAATACACAGTATGCTATGTTATGTTATTCCAAATCAGCTGCAGTCTAGTGATTAACAACTTGGATAATCCAATTTACAGCCTATTGCAATAGTACAGGTTATGTTATGTTATGTTATATCTATTTTGTATAGCGCACAGCTACTCAAAAAGTGTCCCGGCGCTTTGATGCACACCTGTATCACAACATAACAGAAAGAAAAAGCAGAAAAGAAGGGGGAAATTAAGACTCAGCCCAAAAAACTAATATCTAAGAGGTAAAAAGCCAGGTTTTAAGGCCCTTCCTGAACGTCAGTAAATTTGAAGTACTGCGCAGAGTCACTGGCAAAGTGTTCCAGAGCTGTGGAGCCAACAGTCTGAAAGATCGGCCTCCTATGCGAGCCCTTTTGATACGAGGGACCGCGGCAAGGAACAAAGACCCGGACCTCAAGGGTCTTGTGGGATGGTAGAAAGCTACCCTTTTTTGTAAATATTTAGCTCCTGAGGCATGAAGAGCTTTATGAGCCAAAGTCAGGGCTTTAAAAAT
This sequence comes from Lissotriton vulgaris, assembly GCF_964263255.1. Lineage (NCBI taxonomy): Eukaryota > Metazoa > Chordata > Amphibia > Caudata > Salamandridae > Lissotriton > Lissotriton vulgaris. The sequence continues at coordinate 483,562,911 of NC_141691.1, read as the reverse complement.
TATCCGCTTCCAGATGGGGAGCCAGTGAAGTGACTGCAGGAGGCCCGAGGTTCTGGCACGGCCTGACAATCCAAAAATGGCTCGTGCTGCCGAATTCTGGACCACCTGCAGTCGTTGTAGCAGATACTCCGGCAGGCCGAGATACAGAATGTTAGAATAATCCATTCTCGAACCAATTATAACCTGCACCGTTATCTTCCTGTGATCTTCCGATAGTATGGGAAGAAACTTGCGTAGCATCCGGAGCAAACCGAAGCAAGTGCCAGTAGGACCGATTATCTGGGATCGTAGTGTCAGACCATTGTCGATCTTAATCCCCAGGTTCTTGGCCACCTGGGACGACCCTGCAGGTGGAAACATATTCTCCGGCCACCATTTCTGCCACTCTGGATCCGAACTGCACCCGAAGAAGAGTACCTCCGATTTATTTGAGTTGCACTTGAGGCTGTTAAGTTGGAACCAATTAAAAACAGCCCCAAGGCAACCCCGGATACTCTCTCCATCGAAATCCGCACCTTTCCCGCACGTAAAGAGGAGCTGGGTGTCATCGGCATAGGAAACGATATGGGCCCCGAAAGATTCCGCCAGTGCCGCCAGAGGGGTCATAAAGATGTTAAAAAGAGTCGGGCTCAGCACAGAGCCCTGAGGGACTCCGACACCCAATGGCGGCATCTCGGCGGAACTAGAGGAGGCCCAGACTGTTTGTCGACGGCCCGCCAAGAAAGATCGAAACCATCTGAGCACCGTCCCCCTCAGACCGATCTCATGAAGTCTGATGAGGAGACCCTCGTGGGGGGCGGTGTCAAAGGCCGCCGACAGATCGAGCATCACCAGCATTGCTTTGCCACCTGAATCCAGCACCTCCTTAATAGCCTCTGAAACTTCCAGAAGCACTGTTTCGGTGCTTAAATTGGTGCGGAAGCCGGATTGCGTGGGGTGCAGTAGATCATGTGATTCCAGATAATCGGAAAGCACCTTGTGCACATGTTTCTCAAGGATCTTGGTGAGAATAATTTACCCCTCTAATTAAACATCTGTTATTCAGCACCAAGATCCCCTTGGGTGAACGTGCGCTGTCAAATGCACGTTAATCTAGGTTATGTTATTCTGAATCAGCTGCAGTCTACTGAGTAATGACTTGGATTATCGCATGTTGCAATAGTCCAAGTGAGAATAATTTACCACCTCGATCACAGTCTTCCTGTAGCCTATCGGAAGGGGTAGGATTTTACAAAGCAAGCGGATATGAAAAACACAGAACAAGTACATTTTTCTAATTTGTGTGTTAAAAGAGAGCTTACTATCCACATAGAATTCTAGGATTTTAGCTGATTTCCTTGGCTATGGCAATTGTTCTAAATCCTCTGATCACCAACAGGAGGTGAAGATGGAGGGAGAGGAAACAAGGATTATAATGTAGCTCTTTGAAGGAGATCACAATCTGGGTGTCATCCGCATATGACATTAACCGAAGCCATAGGATCGTTTCAAGGCAGCCAAAGGGTCATGAACACTTTAGATAGGCTTTGGCTCAGAGAGGAGCCCTGAGGCAATCCACTTTTTGATTGCCATGGAGTGGACAGAAATGTGCCTAGTTTAATACTTTGAACACAATGTTCCAGAAAATAGGAGAACGACTCGCAAGCTATTCTTTTAATCCCAAACAATGCTAAGGCCCTCATTGTGAGTTGGCCATCATAACATGAAATTTGCAGTACACCTGTTGAAAAGTGTGCTCAGAATTTATCGGGATGATAATTATCACTTAAAAGTTTTTGGAACTAGCATGCAGCATCTGGTCCTTTATGCACTAAAATCCACGTGCTCAAAGAATTACCAACCAATTATTCTCCGATAAATATCAGCAGGTTTGACCTGTCAACATGTATCTGGGGATACCTTTTTAATGCAAAACTCATAATTCAGATATGTGTAAAAACATAAGATATTTTAAAAATGTATCAGCCCACTCATAATGAGGGCCTAAGTGTGGTATGAAACATGATTATGACTTCCATGACCTCATCACAGGCAAACCCCTCAACATACACCTAATCATGGAAATCTTGTACAAAAAATCATCCAACGTCTCCTTTAAACCCTTTAAACACCTCAGTCCACAGAATGTCACATTCACGCAGACCACCAGACATCAGGGAAGAACTGGAGGCATAGCTATAATACAATAAGTAACCATCTTCATAAGCCCATTTTTTAAATTTTATGGCACATCATTTCAAACCTACCCAAACCACATCTTCAAAATCATTAAAGCTACCACCAGCCTACCCCAACACAAATTACTCTAAGGAATTCTTTGCACTGTTAACCGATGTCTTCCTTACAACTAATCACATCTTAGTCACAGGAGACTCCAACTTCTGGCTTGAAGACTAAACCAATACATTCCTTCAGCCAAAGACTTCAGACACTTGTGAGACCATCAACATGGAAGTCCTCACTATCTCTCCCTCTCACCTCAAGGATCACTTACTAGACATTGTGGTAATACATAGCTTACATATGTCCACACTCATGATCTCCCGTGTCATCTCGTCTGACCACCATGCAATTTCCTTCAGGATCTCTCTACCCTCTTCCCAAACAGCAGATCAAAATGGCAATATGCCTAACTTCTGCTAACAAAATCCCTGTACTCTGAATCTTTTAAATCCAAACTGGAGGGTCACCTCAATTCCACATCAATAAATGTTCCAGGCCCAGACTGGAACCACAGTGCCATTTCTAAACCAATGAATGGTTGTATGTTGGAACCAATTTGTAGAAAGTAATATACCCAGGCCACACACAAACACTGGCGAAGTTCAAGTGACAAAATAAATAATAAATAATGAAGCACTAGATTAGCACAGAAAATACAATTTAATAGATTTGATAACGTGTCATGAAATTTTGTCACTTGAACTTCGCCAGTGTTTGTGTGTTGCCTGGGTATATTACTTTCTACAAATTACTTGCCCTGACCCAGGAACGTTATCCTCATCAGGGGGTCCTTGTTGTCTACATATTGTATGTTGGAACCACACAGGCATTTACCACGCCTGCCTTAACAAAGCATCAGAACCTCAAATGTGTCTTTACAATGCATTCCCTTACCACGCAAGTCGTTACCACGACTTTCCTTCGGGAAAGCGTTGGACTTAGGAATAGTATAATTTACTATTCCAACTCCAGTCTGCACATCAGTAGGAAAAGTTTTGGGCTTAAAGTCCAACATCAGTCCAACAATGATTACCTTAAGGCAAGTCGTTGTAATTACTTGTGTGGTAAAGAAATGCATTGTAAAATCACATTTGTGGCTCAGACTGTATTGTTAAGGCACAACGTGGTTCAAGCCACGATCTAAAGGCTGTTTCCCCCCTATGGATGTAAGTGCCCTAATAAGAAAAAGCATTAACAGGAGCAGACATAATCCTTGGTTCCCAGAGATCCTTAAACTACTCAAACATCAATGCCACAATCTAAGATCTGCCTGGTGCAGATCCACATCGCAATCATCATCAATGATATTCAAACATGCCAAAACCACCTGGTACAAAGCTATATTCAGTGTTAAAAAAGGCCTTGAGCCACACAAAATCTTTAAAGCAGTCTAAATATTCACCAATTCTCAATGCCCACAGCCAGTATATCAACGTGCATAATTCTTCATTGAAAAAGTTCAAAATAATAGACCCAATATCACCTCCAAGTTCCTCAGCCCACAGACAGCCCTCTCATAGCAATGGCATGGTTCCTCAGCTTCACAGATATATCTTGGACCAACACCGCCTCCTGACTGCAAGACCTCAAAACCAGCCAGAACAGAAGTTGCCCTTGCTCCACTAAAACCGCTTCTTACTTGCATCCACCATAACTGCATTCATAAATAGATATTTCCCAACAGGGTAAATCTTACACAAAAAACACTCTATGATCTCCTCAATCCTAAAAAGCCAATCTCACCCCTGATGATCCTAACATCTACCACCAGATGGCAAGCCTCAGATGGATTATGAAAATTATGGAGAAAATCACCATCTCTCACCTTCAATCACACCCATACTAGCAGCACATTGGACTCCAAACAATCTGGCTTCCGCCCCAAATGGGAAACTGATATAGCCTCCTAAATATCCGGGGCGACATCCTAGAAATTACTGACCATGGATCTGTTTGCATACCGATCCCTCTAGACCTGTCCAGTGCATATGCTTTAGTGGAATATGACAATCTCCTGCAGTCAGTGGCCCACATCACAGACAGATCACTTGGATGGTTCAAATCCGCTCTCAAAGACAGGCACAAGAAGCCAGATTGGGGAAGTTTACCTCCTGCCCCTCCCCTTTGCCCACTGGGCTGCAGGGTACCTCAGGGATCCTGATGTCTCTATTACAGTTTACCATTCACGTAAAGTACCCCTAATTGATCTCATTCACTCCACAACTTCCTAATCAACTCATCTGAAGATGAACCGCAAATATACCTGCAAGTCATAGGAACAAAAAAAAAATTCAGAGATATCTTCAATGGCTTAAAACCTCTCAAACCTCAACAGAGGTTTAATCCTCATTCCACCAACTAAAATTGCTTGAAATAACTTTACAGTCCTTTCTCAGAGAACACCACCCCTTCGTGGTCAGATCGCTGGTAAACTCCTGATTAGACTACTTCAACTCCCAAATTCACTGCCCTGACTTCCTACAAACGAAATAAAGAGACGTCAAAAGTTCAAAATTCTGAAGTGTACCTTATCTGTGTCCTGGGCAAAAACCAAAACATTACCCAGCATCACAGAAACCAGGGAAGGTTTCTGTGATGCTGAGTAATGTTTTGGTTGGTAATAAACAACTGGGTCAGCTTAAAAACACACTGCCTCATGTTCACTTGCCTTAATGATTCATCAACAAAATAGCTACAGACAAAAATCAAGAAATAGCACCAGTCCACTTCACTCTGACAATCTTGACTTCCTTGTTGCCTCTAAACCAAACTACATGAAGTAAGTAGACAGGACCCTTTTCATTGGCTGGATCTTTTCTGTTGTTAGAAAATCGTGTTTTGACTTAGGGGGGTAATAGCACAACTCAAGGAATAGCAAGAACCCTTGTCTGGGTGGACCACAAGTCACTAAACTAGCCTGCGCTTAACCCTCTAGTAGTTTGCCACAAAGCAGTTAGGCTTAACTTAGAGGCAATGTGTAAACTATTTATGTCATACATATACATTAATAAAGTGAAAACACAACACAAGAAAAAGCCCAAACCAATCTAGAAAAATAGAGGACAGTTTAATAAATAAAATTATAGGATGAGAAAAAATATGATCAGTAGAACACAGATATTAAATTTCAATGATTTTAGTAAAAATAACACATAAAAGCACAATAGTACCACTGAGAGTATCTGATAGCGCTGGACCAGAACAAAATCACATGTTCAGGCCAACTCTGATGGACGTTGCTTTGCAAGGTGTAGCATCGCTCAGCATTGATTCTGAGGAAGCTTGCAACTGTGCGGCTTGGCTTGGCAGGACTTTTCCTTACTTTGCGTTTGTTCCAAGGAAGCTTTCAGCCATGTGGATAAGGTTTGCGGGGCTTCACGTTGCTTCATTGTGGTTTTGAGGGAACCTCCAGTTAGGCCGGGAGGAGTTCTCTCTGATGCCAATCATGGTTCTCGGACTTAGAGAGGCACCTCTTGGGGATCAAATACTCACACTATAGCAGGGGCCTACAGGGCTCTGGAAGATCAAGTGCAGCAGATTATCTGGGAAGTTGCAGGGAGGCCTCCGGAGCTGGTGGTGTCCCTGTAACTCAGAACAGGATGCCAGCCAGTTGGCCCTTGGAGTCACACTGGTGGTCCTAGGCTTAGACAGCAGATGAAGGCTTCATTCCTCAGACAACAGGGCAACAGGGCAATCCTTCTAACAGCAGCGCAGTCTCCTATACGTCCAAAGGTTTCGGATGAGTGGCTGAGTAGGTCTATGTATACCGTGTGCCATCCTTTGAAGTGGAGGGACTCGCTATACTACCTCCACACCTAGGGGCCGATTATGATAGCGGTCGGACCTGAGTCCGTCCGCCACCATAGAGTAGGAGGGACCGTCCGCAGGGGCTGCGGCCGTCCCTCCGTGCAGATTAGGATGTGACCGCCAGGGTGGCCGTCACATCCTCAATCTTTAACATTGCGGCGGGTGCAGCTTCAAGCTGCACCCGCCGCAATGTTAAAAATGCATGCACGGCATTTGCGTGCACAAAGCAGCAAGCACCGCGCGGTGCCTGCCGCTTTGTCCACGCAAATGCAGGGGGGTACCATAGGTACCCCCCATGTGCACCCCCCACCCCCCTTCAACGGCCCCCGAAGTGAAGGTCCGTATGCTTTGCCACGGCGGAAAAGCCGCCGTGAAAAAGCATACTTTGTACTCCCTCCTAATATGGCTGGCGGTGTCTAACAGACACCGCCAGCCATGTTAATGCTTTTCCGCCGCGGTCGGAAGGCGACCGTGGCGGAAAAGCGGAGGACAGATTGTAAGACCCACCAGCCATCCTAATTTGGCGGTGGGTCTTTCAAGCCTCCGCGGCGGCTTTCCCGCATCCTCCCGGCCGGCGGTGGCTTCCGCCGGCCCGGTGGATGCGGGAAATCCGCCATCGTAATAGGCCCCCTTGTTCTGGAAAGTTCTTCCCTTCCCCTGTCAAGGATCCAAGTAATCTGAGGTGACAAAGACTAGTGTCAGGTCCCTTTGTATGTGTGCTGGAAGCAGCGCTTTGAAATTTAAGTGAGCCCGAGCAGCTCCAACCCAACCATCCTGGCATGATGGCCCATCCTGCCAACACCTATGCCCTCTTTGTCTCACTGTCTGGAAGAAATACACAAAGACCAACTGTCAAGCTATTCACTGTCATTCCCCCAGGACACAGACAGCATGTGCCAGATGACTAGGATAAGAAAATGCTAACTTTCTAAAACTGGCATTTTCAGAATTGGGACTTAACATACGACTTTACTATTAAACAGAATTGTAAATTGCATATTTATTTGAGTGCAAGCATCATTTTCCAATCTCACAGTAGTGAAAAACAAATTTAGGAGTTTTTCACTACCAGGACACATAAAATGTAAAAACATATGCCCCACCTTTTAAATACTATGCTCCCTGCCCTATGGGCTGTTTAGGGTCCAATTTAGGGGTGACATATGTTTTATATAGGAATGTTTAGGCTTGGTAAAATGTTTATTCTGCCAGTTTGAATGCAGGCTTGAGACATGTTTTAAAAGGCTACTTTAAATGATGGAGGTCCACTAGAAGCATTTAACTTACAGGCTCTGGGTACATGTGGCACCATTTAGTAGGTCTTACATGTAAAATAAATGTGCCAATTAGGGGTAGGCCAATTGTACCATGTTTTAGGGAGAGAGTACACGCACTGTAGCACTGGTAACCGGTGGTAAAGTGAACAGAGACCTAAAGCCAGCAAAAATGGTTCCAGCAAAACAAGAGGGGTGACGGCATAACATTTAGGGACTACATTCCAAGGTTGTCAGGTCTAACACCGGTGATATAACCTGTCTCACCAATTACATAATTAAACAACCTCCTGGTATTCATAAAACAATTGAAATTATTCCTATTATCTGACCCGGTGGTCAAATTCATCTCATGCTCTCTCAGCAATTCAATTATGCCATGTGTGATATGCAAATGTATAAATAAACACATAAAAACTTTCCACCTATCAGTTAGGGGAAGGGGGCAAAGAAGACCTATGAAGGTACACAGATTTCGTTATCAGTCGAGGGAGGTGAGGGGGTCGTGGCTAGCCAGCCAAGATGGTGGTTGTAGCCCGATAGAGCTCCGGACCCTCCCGGGGATAATCACCCTGACTGTGCAGTCCCAGCAGCGCCTGCACCTGCATGGGAGTGGAGAAGGTAATGCTGCCACCTCTGTGCCCCCCGGAAGATCACGCCGTCCCTGGGGCTTGCCCGGTGTTGACGAGTTGGAGCGAGGCCTGCCAGCTATAAAGTGAGGGCTGAGGCCGGGAGCTATGGTGGAGGCGGGGGGCCGGGCTCCGTGGAGCCGCCTCCTCGAGGCTGTGAACGCAAACCGCGGTGCGCGGATGCAGCCGCAGTTTACTGGATGCGGACCATGACGGCGCCGCTCTACATTAGATGCAGCCTGGCTGGGGGCGCCCCCGGTCATCACGCTCGTGGGTGATCCTTCAAGGGGCCTGGGTGGGCCTCCAACGGATTTCGACACAGCGCTAGGCCCATCACTGCAGGTAGGGCTTACACTGCACTGGGCCTGCTACGAGCTTTGTGGGAGTGCCCGGGCGGAGGAGAGTGGGAGCCAGGATCCGTGGGAAGGAGCAGAGGGAGCTGCGGCGCCTCTGCGTGGTCCGGGAGGCCCTACAGATCGCTGTGACTGAAGACCGGACCTGCTGGTAACTGCTGCGAGGCTGGGGGCTGTATGAGTCTTGTGCCTGCCTGAGCCTACGGAGGGCTTCATTGGACTCTATTGCGTTGAGCCAGGGAGCGGAGGAGCGAGAGGGAGCCCGAGCGACTGGAGGCCTGGAATGGGTCGATGCGCCAGGGCCTGAGTGCAGACCACGTCGACTGGAGTATTCCCTGCTGGGCCCGACCGTGGCTGCTGCGAGGGCTGACGGGGGCGTGGGCCTGCAGCGGGGGAGCCGCGGAGTCATCTGGAGCGTCTGGGCAGGCCTGAGACTGCGGGCCGCCTCTCTGGACTGTGAGGTTGAGGTCCGGGGAGCAGACCGGCAGAAGACCCTGTGGCATTATGACGGGCCTGAGTGGATGTGCCCCCTGGTGACTTGGACGCCTGCATTGACTACTGGAACCTAACACCTGCTCCCGCGGCGGCCTGGCCCGTGCCCCTTGATAGGACCAGTCGGGCCTGGGGGCTGAAGCTGCAGGAGTGGTGGGTCAGGCACGGGAGGCCCAGCAGAGAGACAGGGGTGAGTGCGGTGTCCCCCAGGGGCCCCCCCTCTCTTTCTCTGGCCCTTTGCGATTCATGCCTTTCCTCCCCTCCTATTGATGCGGGGCACACCCAATTTGTGACTGGTCGCTTTGGTCGCACGAGGGAGATAGCCTGGGACGTTGCAGGCTGGCCTCCCCCGGCCTGGACTTTGGCCTGTTGGTGCTGGTCAAGGCGCATCTTCCTCACTGGTCACTCTATTAGACCGCCACTGTGCATTGCGGAATACCTGTTTTGCCCCAAGGACCACTCTGCTAGACACTGGTGTATGCCTTTGCGGCCTGACACGGCTACACGGCCTTCGATCCTGGAACCCGTACCTCGGTTGCACGGTGTAGTGGCCCTGCGGCGAGTTTGGGGGAGTCTCCACATCATGGGCAGAAATTGAGCAAAGGGGCAGGAAGGACAGAATGGCTCTGATGCCCCCCGCAACATATCGGGTAAAGCCAGCGGGAGCTCCTCGCCGGGGGCCACCTCGACTGGACACGTGGATGGACAACCCCCAGACAAATTGGATCTGATTCTTAAAGAGATCCGAGTCTCCAGGACGGCGATGAAACCACAACTAGGGAAACCTTACTACTGGACTAACTCTTCTAAAAGAAGACCATGGCAAGCTGGCGGACAAAGTTAAAGAACATGGCTTAACCTTAACGGATCTCACACTGACGGTAGCGGAACACTCCACCTCCTTGAAGCAGCTCCAACAGCAAGTTACTACGCTCCTAGATTGGGTCAAAGATGCAGAAGGGAGAAATAGGCGTAACAATATATGCGTTATTGGACTGCCGGAGCGCTGCGAAGGGGCTCGGGCAGCGGAGTTTATGGAGCAATGGTTCAGGGATCACGTGGCACCTGACGGACTTTCTACGTATTTCTGTGTGGAAAGGGCACACAGAATCCCGACTGTTCAACCTAAACCTGGATTACCGCCCCGCCCACTGATCGTAAAGGTTCTTAATTATAGAGACCGGGACACTCTGTTACAGAAATCTAGGGAGAAAGCACTCATTCAATTCGAGAACCACTGGGTGTCCTTATATCTGACTACACATTGCTAGTCCAGAGACAACGATCCTCCTACCAAGCAGTGAAGAAAAAGCTTCAAACCGCACAGCTCAAATATGCACTTTAATATCCCGATCGATTGAAGGTCATCCACAAGAAGAAAACACACTTTTTTTAAAGTCCTTCGGACGTTGAAGAGTGGATGGAAGTTATGTGCATAGGCTCCAGCCAAGTCAGTGCTTCGGAGGTATTTACGCAGGGCTCGGGGGGTGCCCCTGAGCGGACCGCTCGCAATTCCCCGTGGTCCGGCCGGGGCGGCGGAGGTTCCGGCCCCTCGAGAGAACAACAGAGGAGAGACCAGGAGGGGGCGCTGGCGACGGCGGGAGCCTATTGTGAGGGCTCGCATAGAGCGGCGGATGACCTAGTGGATAATTGATTGTAGACACCGTATCCTTATCTCTGCAGAACTATGAACATGTACATTGGCAGTGCTCTTGCTTTGTTGTTTCGGTCTGGAATTGCTGTTTGTTTTTGCGACTGGGTACCTTGGGCCACAGATGAAGTCACTCTTAGATAGTACATCGGGGGTTGGGTCTCCTTTTTGAGACCTTTATTTATACGTTTCATGACCTTGATGCTGTTGTTGACCTGTATGGTGGGCCGTGGGGTTCCCGATTGTCGCAGGACCTAGCGTGGGATTGGGTCCACACTGCCACTCCCTCCACACTCATTGCCTTTATCTCCCCCGGGATGGAGTACCGTGGAGCCATCAGGTAACTATGGTTGGCTGCACTATGGTCAGGCAAGAGGCTGGCCACCTCCCTCTTGGCGTATGCACCCTCATTTGCTTTATTTGCTTGTTGCAATACTGTTGGGCTCAGTGCGGTTCTAGTATTGTGCCGGGTTTAGTTTTAGTTTCGGGGAACGGGGACTCCTGGTCGAATTTACTTGAGCACTTCACACGAGTGGGGACTGTACTGTACCATTGGGAATATGACAAGGACGGCTGAGACTAAATGATCCTATGATTTTCTCACGTGGAATGTGCGGGGACTAGGGGCAATACAGAAACGACACCGTATTCATGCGTTGCTCCTCAGACACCAAACACACATCGCGTTCCTCCAGGAATTCCATCTCACAGATTCCGAAACGCCAAAGATGCAGAAAAAATGGAGAGGATGCATCTATTCTACTAATTATTCGGCCTTTGTCAGAGGGGCGACTATCTGGGTACGATATGGGGTCCCATTGTTGAACTTGAACGCCGGGTGGGTGACCAGGGAAGATATATAATTGTGAAGGGTACTCTGGATGGTAACTTGTTGGTCCTAGGGAGCATTTATACTTCAAATTTTGAACAAGATAGGTTCCTATACAGATTGGGTATGGTTTTGGTGGATTGGGCCGGATTCCTTGGATACTTGGAGGAGACTGGAATGCGATACTAGACATAGGATTAGATAGATCACATCCACCACTTCAGGCCTCTGTCATGACTAGATTAACCGAGCAATTCACTTCCTGGGCAGATGGCTGGACCTTAGCAGATGCCTGGCGGGGTCTCCACCATACATATAAGGAATATTCTTTTTGTTCCCCAATACACAATCTTCACACTAGGATTGACCGATTTCTATGTTTCAGATCTATCATCACTAACATAGGTGGATCAGAGTATTTGGCTAAGACCTTTTCTGATCATAGACCCCTGACACTCACGCTCCTCTGGGGTAGGGTACTGACCCCGGTACCCACCTGGAGATTGAACCCATGCCTGCTAGAGGACGTTCCCTTTCGTTCATCATTATCTACTGTCATATCTAATTACCTGGGAGGGAACTGGAATACTGCCTACTCGAACCTGATAGAGTGGGACGCCCTGAAGGTAATGGTCTTAGGAGCGACAATAGGGCAACTTGTAGGAGCTAGACAAGAGATACATCAGAAACTTTTGCGACGTGGAAGACAGACTACAGACACTAGACAGGGAGGCAGCTCTCGACCCTGGGAAGAAGGGGAAGTTACAGACCGCCCTCATTGACCATGCTGAAACGTTAGAGACGCTCAGGACGATAGATTATTGGGAATACCTTCAATGGAAACACACTGAAGCTGACAGATCCGGCACACTGCTTGCCTGACTGGTGAGAGATCAACCGGATCCGCCGAACATAACCTGCATTCGTAACCATATGGGCATCGTCGTTAATAAACAAGCGGAAATAAATACAGCGTTCCGCGACCATCTTCAGGCCCTTTATGCACCCTCCGTGCCAATAGACAGTGCAAGGATTGCTGAGTTCCTATGGGACCTCCCCTTTCCAGTGCTGACAGAGGATACTAAGAAAGATATCGATGGCCCCATCACCCAACACGAGATACGGGTAGCGATTAAGAGCCTGAATCGCAATAAGACACCTAGCATGGACGGTTTTCCGGTGGAGTTTTATCTAACTTATTCAGATCTCCTAGTGCCAATATCAGAGATGGTTTATCGGGTGGTGTTTGACACTGGCCACCTACCTGAATCCTCTATGCAGGCGTTAGTTGCGTCCATACCTAAGCTGGGACAGGATATGCTAGAACTGACCAACTATAGAGCTCTCTCCTTGCTCTCCACCAAATATAAGATTCTCAGTAAGGCCCTCGCCAACCGCATACAATCATACCTCCCCACACTTATTCACCAGGATCAGTGCGGATTCCTTCCTAATCACAGCACATCTCTGAATACTTGTAGATTACACTCGATAATGGCAGCTACTTCACGCGAGCTTCTCCGTGCCGGATGTATAGCGCTTGACCTTAAACAAGCATTTGACTCCCTCTCCTGTGAATTTATGTTTGAATCATTGAAACGATTTGGGTTTCGGGAGAACTTTCTTAATTGGGTCCGCCTACTATATACATTTTCCTACGGCCAGGGCTCGCACTGGCCGATATATCTCAGAACGCTACCCTGTACATAGAGGTACGAGACAAGGCTGCCCCCTATCCCCTCTGTTGTTTGTGCTTGCCCTTGAACCCTTGGCCTTAGCCCTCGAGAGGACAGCAGATCATCTAGGGATCCGTATTGACGGAACACAGCACCTTATCTCTATATACGCGGATGATATTCTTTTATATCTCCGATCCGATACCCGCTCTATTTGACACGTTCGAGCAACTATCAGGCCTAGCGATAAACCCCGTAAAGTAGATCAGCTTCTTCTTTCGCAATACGCTACACTTCACTCACATACGATTTGGCACGTATGATATCCCTGTTAACCCTACCACCTTTAAGTACCTGGGTATACGAGTGTATAGGGCACCAGAGGATCAGATTGATGGTAATATTCAGAGTGCAATAACGAGGCTCTGTAGTAATGTAGGGTTCTGGACCTCTTTGCCTCTGTCGGTGATGGGTAGAATCGCCATCTCGAAAATGGTTATGCTCCCTTGCCTTCTATATTACTTTGTGAATTTACCGGTGAATCTCCCTCAATCTATCTTTAACACCCTGAACACTCTCTTGATCACTCTTATCTGGAGAGCTGACCGGAGACGGGTCAGCCTTCATAAACTCCAGCTGGGGAAGACAGCCGGCGGCCTAGGGGTCCCTCATTTTCGGGGATACTACTATGCTAGTCAGCTCCAGTGGCTTTCCTATTGGACTGCAGGTAGGAATTTGCATGAGATCGGCTTTACACCAGAGAGACTTAACCAAGGGGAACTCCATTCTTTATTGTTACCTAAGACCTGGATCCCCCCGGACTCTCCCCGCTTACAGAAAACCGCATTACATCCTGGAGGAAAGCCCTTTCCTATACGTCGGCGATACCACCTTATGTGGCAAATATTCCTTTATTAGGCATCCCTACGCCACAAGGTAGACTCACACGAACTAGACTACAAGGATGGACGGATAGTGAGGTGGAGGAAGTGGGATCCTTTTTTGGGGATGATGCTCTACTGGACCACGACTCCTTTGTACAGATGACTGGGGCTCCACCACGCCTATATTTGTTACATGCTACGGTGACACACTACATTAGGACCACATGGGCACCACAACGGACCAAACCTACACAGCATAAATTAGTACATCTTCTATATTACATGGGACCAGGCGGCCATCTGGTGCGTTGGTTGTACACAGGGATACGGGCACATGCAGTGATCCCATTCTTGACCCTTAGATTAAGTTGGGCGGAGGATCGGTCACCGAGATTACGGACAAACCATGGAAAACCATGCTTGAACACCCTAAAAGAGTGTCACGTAATGTCAGACTTAAATTTGTTCAAGCGATAGTGCTCCATAGATCATATCTTACCCCCAAGAAACTACACCGTATGTTTCCGGATTCCCCCCATTGTTGCCCTCGCTGTGGGGAGGAGAAAGCGGACTTCATCCATATGATGTGGTCTTGCCCTCAAGTATGGGGATACTGGGCTGAGGTCTGCCAAGCCCTCACGACTGTGACACAACTTCCGGTCCCTAATGAGGTACTGCCTTGCCTTGTGGGACTACGACGACGGTCAGGGAAGCCAAAAGTTATGCTGAGATTTTTAGATTTAGAAAAGGGGGTGGTGATGGACAGAGTATCTGAATTAAGCAGAACACTCCTACCCAGTCAACAGATCAGGGCTTGATCCATCACCGTTTTTTAGCTCACTGCACCATCCCAGCTCAGAACCTGGCTACATGCAAATTAGTCTGCCCCTGGCCCAGTGCATCATGGGAACAGGGCAGACCAAACTACCAAGCCAATTCTTTTACTGGAAAGGAAACAAGCTTCCGGGGACCAGTTTCTGGCATTACAGCCGTCTTCGGCCCGGCTTGCTTGAATCCTGATGGTGCAGTGAGCAAGGGACTCATGTCTGAGCATACCCTTCCACGCTTATGGTGGACAAAACGATTCAGAAAAGGGGGTGGTGATGGACAGATTATCTGAATTAAGCAGAACACCCCTACCCAGTCAACAGATCAGGGCTTGATCCATCACCGTTTTTTAGCTCACCGCACCATCCCAGCTCAGAACCTGGCTACATGCAAATTAGTCTGTCCCTGGCCCAGTACATCATGGGAACAGGGCAGACCAAACTACCAAGCCAATTCTTTTGCCAGAAACCGGTCCCCGGAAGCTTGTTTCCTTCCCAGTATAAGAATTGGCTTGGTAGTTTGGTTTGCCCTGTTCCCGTGATGCACTGGGCCAGGGACAGACTAATTTGCATATAGCCAGGTTCTGAGCTGGGATGGTGCAGTGAGCTAAAAAACGGTGATGGATCAAGCCCTGATCTTTGGACTGGGTAGGAGTGTTCTGCTTAATTCAGATACTCTGTCCATCACCACCCCCTTTTCTGAATCATTTTGTCCACCATAAGCGTGGAAGGGTATACTCAGATGTGAGTCCCTTGCTCACTGCACCATCAGGATTCAAGCAAGCCGGGCCAAAGATGGCTGAAATGCCAGAAACCGGTCCCCGGAAGCTTATTTCCTTCCCAGTATAAGAATTGGCTTGGTAGTTTGGTTTGCCCTGTTCCCATGATGCACTGGGCCAGGGACAGACTAATTTGCATATAGCCAGGTTCTGAGCTGGGATGGTGCAGTGAGCTAAAAAACGGTGATGGATCAAGCCCTGATCTTTGGACTGGGTAGGAGTGTTCTGCTTAATTCAGATACTCTGTCCATCACCACCCCCTTTTCTGAATCATTTTGTCCACCATAAGCGTGGAAGGGTATACTCAGATGTGAGTCCCTTGCTCACTGCACCATCAGGATTCAAGCAAGCCGGGCCAAAGATGGCTGAAATGCCAGAAACCGGTCCCCGGAAGCTTGTTTCCTTCCCAGTATAAGAATTGGCTTGGTAGTTTGGTTTGCCCTGCTCCCATGATGCACTGCGCCAGGGACAGACTAATTTGCATATAGCCAGGTTCTGAGCTGGGATGGTGCAGTGAGCTAAAAAACGGTGATGGATCAAGCCCTGATCTTTGGACTGGGTAGGAGTGTTTTGCTTAATTCAGATACTCTGTCCATCACCACCCCCTTTTCTGAATCATTTTGTCCACCATAAGCGTGGAAGGGTATACTCAGATGTGAGTCCCTTGCTCACTGCACCATCAGGATTCAAGCAAGCCAGGCCGAAGACGGCTGAAATGCCAGAAACCGGTCCCCGAAAGCTTGTTTCCTTCCCAGTATAAGAATTGGCTTGGTAGTTTGGTTTGCCCTGTTCCCATGATGCACTGGGCCAGGGACAGACTAATTTGCATATAGCCAGGTTCTGAGCTGGGATGGTGCAGTGAGCTAAAAAACAGTGATGGATCAAGCCCTGATCTTTGGACTGGGTAGGAGTGTTCTGCTTAATTCAGATACTCTGTCCATCACCACCCCCTTTTCTGAATCATTTTGTCCACCATAAGCGTGGAAGGGTATACTCAGATGTGAGTCCCTTGCTCACTGCACCATCAGGATTCAAGCAAGCCGGGCCGAAGACGGCTGAAATGCCAGAAACCGGTCCCCGGAAGCTTGTTTCCTTCCCAGTATAAGAATTGGCTTGGTAGTTTGGTTTGCCCTGTTCCCATGATGCACCGGGCCAGGGACAGACTAATTTGCATATAGCCAGGTTCTGAGCTGGGATGGTGCAGTGATCTAAAAAACGGTGATGGATCAAGCCCTGATCTTTGGACTGGGTAGGAGTGTTCTGCTTAATTCAGATACTCTGTCCATCACCACCCCCTTTTCTGAGAGATTTTTAGATTTGGCACTCATTTTGGCCATTAGGGTCATAACGATGAGATGGAAGTCTCTCAGATCCCCTATAGTGGCCGCGTGGAAGGCGGATTTAGTGCAGTGGGTTCGGGCGGAGGGAGCGGCCCTTTGGAGGGAGGAAGAGAAAGGGCTACGTAAACAACCTATATAACACTGGAGTGGGAAGCCATGCTGATCGGATTAGAAACACTCGACTTAGTCCCAACACAGGTGGCTGGGTCCCAGTGAAGTGTATGAGTCCCCAGGTACTTTTGAGTTAGAGACCCTTCCTACTGACACAGGTGTTTCCTCTTGTTCATACACCATTTAGTCTGAGAATTGCCACTAGTTACCCCATTAGTTGTGGAGGTGCCAGGAACGACCAGGAGTGGGTGGGGGCGGGTTAGGGTTGGATTGGGTAGTAGGTTCATGAGAGTTCTTGTTTAACTATAGATAATGCACTTTATCGCACTGATATTTCACATGTACTGAAAACACTCCTCAATTGATATGTTGGGTCATGACCACGAAATATGCTCAGCTTCTGACGAGATATAGTGTAATATGCAGGAAATAGTGATATGCTTTTACTTGTTTTATAGATGCGGGGGGGGTAAATTTGAAAAGGATTGTATATTGCTTTTTGACCCTGTGTTTCACCATGTAAACTTTGCAATCAATAATATAGTGTGTTAAAAAAAAAACAGTCAAGGGAGGCAGCAGGTCTACCCCTTAGGGTACAGAGATCTCACTTGCTCATACATTAGACATACCAGTCCTATTACTGTGTTCTTAAAGGTTTTCAACTCTGATGTATCCATACAGTTATGCCATTTGTGGCAATATAAATAATGACATGCTTGATCATGAGTCATGAAATTACATCCAGAGGAGTAGGTGTCCTCTGGCATCAAAGAAAATGCATAAGCAGTAAGTTTGCCTAACTCTGTTAATTATACATCAAACAGCAGTTTTACATGCATTATGGATATCCAATAATTTTGTGCACAACTATCTATGTGACATTTAATAAAAAACACCCATTTGTTCCCAAAAATCCACTTTTCATTTTAGATAAATAAACTCAATTTCCCTACAAACAAAATATTTTCTCACCAAAACGCAGTTATTCATTTTAAGCAGTCTATAAATATGGTTCTCAAATACCACTTTGTCTGTTTTAACGGGACTACTGCCCGCCATGGACAGAATAAGACACACAGGTCCATGTATCACATTCACTTTCCGGAATCCCCTTCATGTGTTAGTGGTAGACAGCAAATGTCAGGAATGGGAAATGGCCTTTACCCCTATGGGCAGAGCCACATGTGCTGTTTTCCCGCAAGCGAAACCATGATTTCCTCAAGCACACATCTGCCTTATCCACGCATATACATGGGTTAGGCAGATAACAGTCTGGTGCTTGGATGGGCGAGGAGAAGTCCTGGAACAGGAAGCTCTGGACACAGACAGGTAAGTGGAGTGTGGGCGGGTTTGGGGGGGTTGTTTTAGGGGTGGGGGTCGGTTTTGAGTCTAAAGGGAGATCTGGGTATTTTTTGGAAGGGGGACAGGGTTTTTTGGGGGGGATCAGGGCAGGGGAGGAGGGATGGATACTTTTAAGGGTGGGGTTTGTGGGGAGTTTCCTTAATGGGTGGCAGGGTTTTAGGCCTCAGCGCACTGGAAGGGGTTGGGGTAGTATAAAGGACAACACAGCAGTATGTTTTCGGACTCTGGGGTTTGTGTTGTGGTAGTTTATGGTAGGGGGCAGGGTTTTAGGCCTCAGGGCAGGGGAGGGGAAGAAGTATTTTTAAGGACAGGGTAGGGTAGGTTCTAGGGCTCGGGGGTCATGGTAGTTTTTTTTAATGTGGGAAGGGTTTTAGGCCTCTGGGCAGTGGAAGGGGTTGCGGTGGTTTAAAGGACAGTGCAGTGGTATGTTTTAGGGCTCAGAGAGGGGGAGCTAGGGTCGGGTACTCTACGGTCGTGAGCAAGGTTTAAGGCCTCAGGGCTGGGAAGGGGTACTTTTATGGGGAGGGTAGGTTTTAGTCCTCATGGCTGGGGCTGAGGTAGGGGGATAGGATTTGAGGGCTTAGGGTGGGAAAAAGGGGTCAGGGTAGTCTTTACCACATATATCCCTTTACCAATCATGCCTTTACCACAAATGTGTGTGGTAAAGGCATGCATGGTAAAGGCATGCATGGTTTAGATGCATGCATGCTTAGGACAGCTCAGTAGAGACACACGTGGTTAGCCATGCAGGCCACTGTCATACAACCGTCAGGAATACTCATCTTCTAAAAGGATTACATTCCAGAGATGGACACCCCTTAGCATGGATTGGCCATAAATATGCCTAAGAACAGCACTTTTTCCATGGCCATCATTACTCCAGGCATGGCCACCACGATTTCTAGGATGCCCATGATATGTTAATGATGGTCACCTAGTGGGTACCATAATAGCTAGAAATCCGATGGTATGTCAAGAAGGGCTGCATGATACCTAGCAGGCCCAGCTCTAGGGCGGTACGACCTATGCCACCACAACGGGCGCTGACTTGGGGTGGGGCATCATTTTTGCAAGTATATTCTCATTTTAAAAGCACCTGCTGCTCCGTTCCTGGACATCAGTCAGTCATGTAAACAAAAAGGATTTTCTTTGGATCGTACTTTAAGGCTACCACTATTCTCTATATATCTTATTAACCAACACGCTGGCATAGATCAATCTTGTTGACAAAAAACACCTATTAACTTCCTCCTTCTCATTATTTTCCTTTGAATGCTCGCCATTCTTTGTTCGTGTCTAGATTTATTTATTTTTCATTCCACCAGTTTTCTATTATATTAACCTTCTACTTCTCAGCTTCCTTTAGTATCTTTCATTCTCTTTTCTCACCCATTGTTTCTTTATTTCTTAGTTATTTACTCTTTTTTATCACTTTGTTTTTCTTCTATTCCTGTCACTTTATTTCTTTTGTTTCTTTACATTTCCTTCCTGTCTTTTATTATCCTTCCCTCTTTTTGTCTAACTGTATATTTCTCACACTTGTTCTTTCATCCTTTATTCTCACTATTTCTACCTTCCTTTCGTTCTTTCTTTCCCTACTGCCCTTTCTATTTTACATTCTCTCGTTCTTTCATTCTTACTGGCTTTATTTTTTCTTTCATAATTTATGATTCATTTCTTACCTTTTTTAAAGTATTTCTTTTTCTTTGTTCGGCCTTCCTAATTGCAAAGGAGATGGCGTTTACTACTCTGTAGAAAAAGAGGGCAGAGGACAACAGCTTTCCCAGCTCAGGGAGGAGAGCGTGCAAGAAATACAAGGACAGCATCAGTACTCAGACATCTGGTATGGTTGGGTAGAGGATGATACAGGCTGTTGAGCAGTGATGAGATGGTAGAAATTGAGGTGTGAGAGAGGGCAACAGCAGAGAAATAAGAGGCTATTGGTGGGAGACAGCTAGCGCGTAGTTGAGGGGGAGAAGTGCCCTGCTGTTAGGGAAGGTATGGGCACTGGAGAGGAAGCATCAAGTTTGGAGCATGAGTTGGGGCGATAAATTAAGAGCCATTAGCATTGGGGCAGGGGAGATTGTTTTTCAAACCCAATGCAATGTCCCAACCAAGGCCTGAGATGTTACCAACCTGCTGCCGATGAACTGCTCTCCCGATACAGCTTGTAGCCGGGCCACTGATGACCTCGCTGACGAGTGCTTCCGGTGTGAAAACTTGACTAAGTTAAAGGGTAAACTTTTCACTGGGACAAACCTGGTTTCTGCATCTGACCTGCACTCTATCGTGGTTGGCCTGAACTTTTGACTTTTACCCGGTCCAGCTCGATTGCATAACCGCAGTTGGCGCTTTGTGCTTTTAGGCGCTATTTTTGCCTAAACCTTTAAAAATTCATTACTCCAGTTCTACTTTTTGGGTTTTTGTTGTATTGTGTCATTTTATTTATAAAAATTTACTCTATTTTTCTATATTGGGTTGGAATTTTTTTTGTGTTGTGCTTTCACTTTATTACTGTTTAAGTGCTGCAAAAGTACTTTTCGTATTGCCTTTAAGTTAAGCCTAACTGCCTTTGGTCCAAGCTAACACAGGGTTAAGCACAGGTTTATTTAGTGATTTTTGTGGTTCACCCTGACAAGGGTTGTGTTTCTTACTTGAGTGGATTTCTCACCCCTCTTAACTACTACCCCAACTTCTTACAATCACTACTTGGCCACTCTCACCATCGCCAGTAGTACAACTACTATCATCACTGCAACCACTATCAACACCACTACTGCTAGAACCATCCACACTATCAATAACATCACAACCCCCATCACTATCACCAAGATCACTGGCACCAACATCATCACCACTGTTGTCACAATGATCATTATCACTACAACCACTATTACACCTATTAGCAGCATTATCACCATCATCACTACTAGCACCACACAAGCATTATCACCAGGGCTATCAACAACACCTCTATCCCCACCAGTATCACAGTTTGGCCCACCTTCCCTGTAAAACCCTGCCATCAGTCTTCTGCCTGGCAAAGGACTAGGGGCATGGAATTCAAACTAGTGGACCTCATTTATCCCTCCATTCTCTACCATTGTGGTAAATATTTAATTTACCGTCTTAATTTCTATGCAGGTAAGTACTTAATCAATAATAACTCAATCGGAAAGAAAGAGGCAGAGTCCGTGGTGTTAGAGTTCTTAGGGGTTTTATTCCTTAAAAAGGAATGGTCAAGACCTGGATATCATGTTCCTGCAACCACAGGGGTTCAGGAAGGGATAGAGCCATATTTTATTGACAATACATAGCTTATATACTTGAGTTGCATTATAGACACCAATACAGGAGGCGTAACAGCTGAGAGAAACAAGATAACAGCATGATAACAGCATCCACGTGTTAGCAATACGTAATTAGAAGGCGTGAACTGGGCGTGAACACAGAGGTGTGTGCTAGAAACGTCACAAGTAGGTGTCACAAGTGGGTGGCAACAAAGCAGAATCTTGTAATGTCAGCAGAAATCAGAGGCATGGATGCGCGCGCAGCTGCATGACGTATGATTGACGTGAAACCGGAGGGTGCAGGGGACTTGACATTTACACTGGCGGAAAGAGACAGAAGTCTGGCATGTCAGATCAACTCGTACTTCTATCATATCTGATATCTGATGTTTGGGAACCATACTATCTAGAGGGAAAGGTCTCTGGGGCAGAAGCTATTCTATACTGACTGTGAGTGCGTGTATAAGCGCCTGAGTGTCTGCATGAGATGCGAGGGGCATGGGCCTTCCATGGAAACAGAGGCTATGAATTACTTGCGCGGAGACAGTGAGGCCAGGCCCTTCGCTCTGCAGCTGGGGGAATGTTTACTTAAACTAGTAGGCAGGAATGCATTTTCGAGGAGCGGAACAGATAATTTCGAAGGTAGAATACAGTCTTGGCAGGCAGCAGGCTGAGCTAAGCGCCATGAGCCGCACAGGGAGTAAGGCAGAGGTCACGGGTACACAGACAGCCTAGGCTGAAGCTTTCGGAGTCAGAAAACAAGAAAAAGGCTCGATGGCAGAATTCGGGGCCTACTTTGCCAGAGCTGAAAAACGTGTAAAGTACACCACAAAAAGACGTTGGCATGGCATACTTAGGAACGGAATATTCAACCCATTCAGGGTGGGTCTGAAAGAGGACATGTTAACGTTGGACGCAAATGTATTTGCGTCTTCATAGCTGGCGCAGGAGGGAAGTTACATGCATTTTAAACTGGCATATGGAGACGGTGGGGTACACGCTAGGGAACATTTCTCGACCATAAAATTTACATTTCCTCATTCCCTCCTTGTTCCCTACGGACCCTTCATGATATATCGATTCTCATGAACCGATCAGTCTGTTCTTGCAACATCATTTGCTCATCTTTCTTTCTTTCACGTTTTGAGAAAAAACTGGAATGTTCGATGCACGATGTGGCACACAGTCCACAAATCGCTGGCCCACACTGTAGGCACAGACAACAACTGAATACTATGACAAGGGCAATGCCTAGGAAGGATAGGATCTTCCATCCCCAAGCGGTTAACGTTGTCCAGAACCAACCGGACCAAGTCCAGGTGCCTGGATTCTGATGTATCAGATTTGCAATTTTATGAAGACGTGTAATAGCTTGATATACTGTAGGCGCGTTTTCTGGGATGAAAATACAGCAACTTGACCCGATGACCTTACAAGCTCCGCCTCTGTCTGCCAAGATGACGTCAATAACAAGACGATTCTGAAGAACAACAATCCGCATAGCGGACTGCTCCTCTGTTAAGTTACCTAGGGCGGAGGCAGTTTCATTCACTACAGCTTCAAGTGTTCTAGTTAATCTGCGAATTAGTTTACTATTTTGGACGGGGCCTGTGAAGAAAAAGAAACCTTTATTGAAATCTGTGTATTGCTCCCATGCCGTTTCAGTATAGTCGACAATCGGGAGATCTCTTCGGAGTCTATTCTTTACTAGATTTGTATTTCTGTGATAGTCAGGAGGAGCTAGGAAAACAGGTGGCAGAAGGAATGCAATGTAACAGGTACCATCCCAATCTGGAGGTAAGCGTATGTATGCGGTATGACCACAAACAAAGTAGGAATGACGGGTAGCTCTAAAAGAAGATTTGCCTTGATCACTGAATTCGACCACAGTAGTACATTTACTATGACCTAAGTGTACGGAACCTTTCTTACTGACACATAATTCACCAGTGACTGGTAATACTGACATAGCAGAGAGAACTGGTGCAGTTTCGGATTCAACAGTAAGAATCATAAGGTTAATGGTATAATTACCTAATCCATATACTTCATTTTCTAGATCAGTTCCTATTCTAATGGGAAGTCCCTTCTTGTCAGGATAACAGGCATTAAGCAGAACTAAGTTCAAGTTTCCCCAAACCCAGCTCCCTTTAAAAACAGCAATATCAGGATCTACGGAATTGATTATTCTAAACCAGGCACCACAGGAACCATTGTGAGTGAATGGGTACGGGAAGAGGGGCAGAACTCCCTTGTATTTCTGGTAGGGAGGGAGTCGGCCACATATCCAACAGTTTGTAGCATTGTTAGTCTGATGGGAGTGATGTAACATACTAATGAATGTGTTGTTGCGCAGCGCAAGTCTGTAAGAAAGTTCGTGGGGAGGTAATTTACTAAAAGAATGTTCAGCAGTGACATTATAAGCAGATTGTTCACGCTTGAAAATAGGATAATATATAGAAAGCAATATACTTGCAACAATAATCAGAAGACTTAGAAAAAAAATCATAATCAATAATGTCACTATACAGTGACTACGTAGTGATTTACAATATGCGTGTTTCTTGAGTTGTTTCTCTCTCTCTCTATCTCGATCTAGGGGATACATGTCAGAAACTATTTAACCGATTCACCTAGGGGAGGACTTAAACAATTAAACTGTCTGACTTGCTAGATCGAAGTTTCAGTTTATACTCCTCTTGGGGAGTTGTCTCTTGTTTCGGAACTTTAAAGTCACTAGGTTCGATACAGTCTTTGGAAGGGGTGGACGAGTCTTTTCCTGGCGTCAGTTCATTGCACTTTTTTATATGACTTGTATGGATCCACCCCTTTCTGCCTTCAACTTTGATAGCGGTCCTCGTGGTGAGAAGGACGATCTTCGGCTCTTTCCAGCGGGGCTCCAGCGGACTTTTCCTGTCGAAGTTCCTAATCAGGACCAGATCTCCTGGACGGACATCATGCGGCTTTACATCAGTGTTGTCAGGGAAGGCTGCGGCAACCTGTGAACGACATGATTGGAGTGCAGACATCAAGGAGGCAAGGTAATCTGTCAGCATATTACAATCAACATCGGTAATTTTCTTCGGTATGGGCGTCCCCCACATATTCGGTGGCCTGCCAAAGACCACTTCATACGGGGATAGTCCTGATCGCGAGTGGGCGACCATCCTCATATAGAACAGTGCAACTGGCAGGGCGACTATCCAGTCGACCCCTTTTTCTTTACAAACTTTAGCAAGACGGGTCTTTAATGTCTGGTTATGCCTCTCTACAAGGCCTGCGGCTTCGGGATGTCGGACACAATGGAATCTCCACTGATATCCTAGCAGCAAGGAAACCTGCTTCATCAATTCGGATGAGAATGGCTGTCCGTTATCTGAGTACACGACACGAGGCAAGCCGTATCGTGGGAAGAATTCTCGAACCAGCTGCCTGGCAGTGGTCGGAGCAGTATAATCTGGGACTGGATATGCTTCGGTCCAACGGGAAAGTGCACAAACAATTACGAGGACATATTTGAATCCTCGACAACGGTCCATCTGGATATAATCCATCTGGAGGACTTCAAAAGGGTGATCGGGAGGATGAAATCCACCTTGCTCTACAGGGACGCTTTTACCTGGATTGAACTGACAACAGATCATGCAAGTACGCACTTTCTGTTTTGCTGCTGCTCGTAAGTGTTTGTTATACCAGAGATTCTGTAAACTGTCTAACATCGCTTTCTCTCCTAGATGTGCTGGACTATGTGCTGTATTGATTATGACTTGAACCATAGAGTCGGGGAGAAACCATGTAGATTTTCCCTTCGTCATCCATCCTTGATCTGTCTGGATCCCTCCTAGTTCGGTCCATTTCTTTATTTCATCTGTAGTAGCATGTGTTTGAATATCGATTACATCTAGTGTGGGATCCCTAACTATCATACAATGTGTCGGTACTATTGTCTTTGTCACGTCAGTTGTCTGAGTGTGAGTCAATGCTGTATGTTTTGCTGTCTGGTCTGCCAGGTCGTTACCCTGGGAAACAGAATCTGTAATTTTAGTATGTGCTTTACACTTCATGACGGATATACCTGAAGGCAGATGTATTGCTTCTAACAGTGCTTGAATGAGGGAACCGTGCTGGATCTTGGCACCATGAGAGGTCAAGAAACCTCGTTCTTGCCACAACATTCCGAAGTCGTATACGACTCCGAACGCATAACGGGAATCCGTGTATATGTTAACATTTCTGTTCTTGGCTAGTATACAGGCTCGGGTCAGAGCAATAAGCTCTGCCACTTGAGCAGACAGTGTATCAATACGATATGTTTCTTTTACTTCGGTTTCAGTGGTCACGGCATACGCGGCCACTAATTCTCCTGTACTTGTTCTCATACATGAACCATCCACGTAAAGTGTCAGGTCTGGATTTGTCAATGGAACATCGGTTAAGTCTCGTCGAGGCTTTGTTACTGCATTAATGATCTCTATACAATCATGCGGGGCTGGATCTGTCATAATTGAAGGTAACAATGTTGCGGGGTTCAGAATACTGCAGCGTCTGATTTCTATGTGTGGCTGGAATAGTGTTAATTCATAACCTGTCAGTCGTGCTATAGTCAAGTGTTGAGTCTGGGTTCTGTTTAAAAGAACCTCTACAGAATGTGGAACTTGTACTGTTAATTGATGTCCTAAAACAATTGAGTCGCTCTGTCTGATTGCTAGTGCTGTTGCTGCTACGGATTTCAAGCACGCAGGGAGTGCCTGGGCTACTGAATCCAATGTACTTGAAAAATAAGCGCAAGGCTTATGTGAACCTGCTTGATCTTGAGTGAGGACAGACAGCGCTGTACCATCACGTTCTGTAACAAAAAGTGTAAAAGGTTTGCTGTAACATGGTGTCGCTAAAACTGGTGCTTGACATAAAGCTTTCTTTAATTCTTCAAAGGCTTGTGTATGTTCCTGAGTCCAAGGAAGGGCAGTCGAAGTCGCTGCCTCCTGTGTTGTCAACTGAATGAGTGGTTTAGCTAGAAATGCATACTGAGGAATCCATTGTCTACAGTACGAGGTGAGGCCTATAAAGGCCCGCACTTCCTTTTGTGTCTGGGGTTGTGGCATATTTACAATTAACTGAATGCGATCAGGAGTGAGCTGTCTCCCCACTTTGGACAGCAAGTGACCCAAGTACACAACTTGCTGAACACAGAATTGTAGCTTCGAAGGAGACACCTTGTGTCCCTTGTCGGCCAGAAAATGTAAAACTGTCAGTGATGCTTGCTCACATTCGGGCTCACTTCGTGCGGTGATCAGTAGATCATCGACGTATTGCAGTAAAGCGGTATTAACTGGCATTTGAATACAATCTAGTTGTCTTTTCAGTGCTTGACTATAGATGCTGGGGCTTTCTGTGAATCCTTGAGGTGCGCGTGAAAATTTGAAACTTCGTCCATTTAAACTGAATCCGAAAAGATATTGGCTCTCTGGATCAATAGGCACACTGAAGAAGGCGTTCTTGAGGTCAATTACAGTAAAGAACGTTGCTTCTGGATCAATAGCAGTCAATAGGGAAGAGATGTCGGGAACCACAGGGTACTGTGGGACGATACATTTATTCAGTTCTCGTAAATCAATCACCAGCCGATATACTGGTGGAGCATTGGGATCAGTACGTTTAAGAATCGGAATGATAGGGGAATTACAGATATTGGAGTCGGTCTCTACGACCACTCCTTGGGCAATGAGCTCTTCAATGATTTTCAGTAAAGCCACTACAGCATCGGGCGGTAACTTGTATTGTCTGATTCTCGGTAAAACAACACCTGGTTTCAGTGTAACACGGTATGGGGTAATGTGCATGCAGCCTACATCGGTTGGGCCTTGTGCCCACAGATGGTCTGGTACATTTCTCAATCTGATATCAAACTCTCGTAATACATAGTGACCCTTGAAATCTCGCAAAAAGAGTCTAACTCCTTCCGGAGAACAACATATCACTGCTCCTAGAGCCTTCAATGTCTTTATTCCTAACAGATTTTCCGGACATGATTTTGTAAGTAACAAGTCTGTAACACGTGATAATGGACCCACAGCCAGGGGGACTGGTTCTGATACCTCATTTACAATAGGCTGTCCTGAAAAACCAAGGGAAACATTCTGTGAGCCTGAGAGGGGTGCCCCTGGAACTTCATCATGGCTGATTGTTGTGCGGCTTGCCCCTGTGTCAATTAAAAACTTTCTGTCTTTTCCCAATACTTGACTGTGTACATAAGGACCCTCTTGATCTACAGGAATCTCAATAAGAGGCAAGCCAACTTCCCTCTCTAGGCTGTTTCATGTGTATCGTGGATAATCGGGGTAAGCAGATTGGGCATACTGGTACATTTGTTGTGAAACTTGCTGAGTCGCGGCAATGGGCTGTGGCTGTGGTACCGCTACCGTCTGTGCTGTATGAGATGAAACATGCGTAGGCTGTGTATTCTGTGAAGTCTGTTGCTGGACCTGGTCTTGTCTAGGTGGATGCGGTCTTTCCTTAGTTTTACCTGTTGCTATATTATGTTTCAGGACTGGGCATTCATGTACGTAGTGACCTGGTTGCTTGCAATAGTTGCATGTCCCTTTAACGGGAGCTGCGGCATTTCCTGTCTGGGCCGTACCCTTTCTCTGGCCGTCGGCTGGAACCGACTGGGCCACTAACATTTTCATTTTCGTGTCTTTCATACGTTTCTGTTCATGATCCTGTTCTTCTCTAATTCTGTTCTGATGATATTGTAACATTTGTAACATCTGTGATGGCGTATTTGCTTGCCATGTACTCTCAACCTTGTATACACGGTTTTTAACTGCTATCAGGGAATTTTCTACTAACTTTGATACAAAAAGGTGCGGGTACAACTCGCTACTTGGTTTAAGACCACTATTAATAATGAAACATTTCTCGAATCTTGAATAGAAGTCACTAGTATCTTCATCTGGTTTCTGTTTACAGGCTGAGATTGCATCCCAGTCTTCCTTTCTAGTTGTCAGTAATCTTGGCAGAACCTGTACTATTAAACCTGGTAATGCTTTAGTTTTCTCCCCAAGGCCTAGCCCTGGGGTACGTTTTTCCTCCTCGTCTTCTATTTCTGCCCATACAATCTTTTTGTCTCCCACCTCCCATTCTTTTTCCTTGAGTTTCTCGTAGATGCCCGTGGGCAGCAGTACCTTTAATATTTTCATGATATCTTCATATGTGTAATCCCCCATCAGTAACATGTCTTTAAGTTCTCTGTGAAAACCTGCAGGGTCTTTATCGTGGCAGGGTACTAGCTTTTTCATTTCCAATAATTCTAACTTGGTCAGAGGTGTGTGTACATACACACGTTTCAGATTATTATCGGTACCCATAACTGGATGTACTTCTCGTAAAGGGTTCTGACTTTCAATACCATGTAGACGTTCCATATGATACATTTTTCTTTCTGGGGGCGGAGCGGAAACATATTGTGAACCTAAAAAGGTATTATATCTGTGTCGTTGTTCTAGAATTATTTGTATTAACTTGGTACTCAGACCTCTCCATCTATCCATGAGTAGTGCTTCTAATGTATCGTGTAAGGGACCTGGATCAGAATGTTGGTTTCTGTATAACGTGAGGAGGTGCTGAATCATGTATACACCTGCTAATTTCTGTTCATCTGGGGAGAGGTTCAGAAATGTCTGCGCTACTGTGTCATCATTGTATATGTTTGGATTGTCAGCCCATAGTACTGCTGACCGGGCTAGTTCTTGTTCATCCATAGAATTGAGTACGTGGTACCCCATTCGTTCTCGAAGCCTTTTATCAGTATCTTGGAACTGATGCTCAGGAGAATTCGGTTTTGCTATACCAGAGAGAAAAACTCTCTTGCTTTCTGGACGGATGCCTTTCCTAAGATAAGTTCCCTTACCTACATACGCTATCGTATCTGTAGTTTTTTCTGGCTCTTCAGGTTCTTCCTCCTCCTCGGAGGAGGCTTTCTCTTTTTCTCTTTCATGTATTTCTATTACTGTTTTTCTTATTCTCTTGTACATACTGGCTATGCAACCCCCTTTGTCATGTTTTCCTTCGGATATATTTTGACCCCACTTATTTAGTGCTTCCATTTCATCCTGATCTGTCTCAGGCCTGTCTCGTTCTCTTATTAGACAATTTATGAAAAAACGTAATATATATGCTTGAGTGTCAACTTTCTGATGTGCCATGGCCTCCTTAATACTGTCAGGGTCTCCCCCAGTCTGGACAAAATGATATATTCTATCTAGGCGCTCTTTCATTCCTGAGAATAATGTTAGGTAATCTGTAGCTTGTCGCAATCGTAGTGATGCTATCAACATTCTATCGTCTTTACCGGGTACTGGATCGTATCTACAAACTGGAAGCGGTTCTTTGAGTCTGTCGAGACGGGGTGATTGAAGCGTAAAAGGGTTCTGTAGGTCCCTAAGGTGTAATCTGTGTGTTGCTGGCGGGGTCTGGAGACCCCCTGTTGCACCTCCTGAGGCGGAAGCTTGGACATTATCTCTCTGTGGAGTCTGTATGTGTACTTGGACTTGTCTTTTAGTAGGATCAGGTAGAAGCAGTTTCGGTATATCAATCTTAGGTGCGGGAAGCGGTGGGGGTGGAGGAACAGGCTGTCGAACGGGGAAACCTGATTGCGGTAATGGCGGGTTCTGGTCTGGAGGCAGGTTGCCATCTCCGTCACCGTCAGTAGGCAGGACGTGGGCCACTGGATTGGTGTAGGCGGGTGCTACATCCTCTAGATAGGAATTCAGGAATATGTCTTTAGTAGTTCTATGATTTACCTTAGTTGGAACCAATGGTGGTGGCAGATTTTTCGGTATTTCTGAAGTGGCTTCAGGCGAACCCTTGGCCACAAGATACATACCATTTACAAGATTATTTCGTGCGTGGTCTATTTGCTCTGATTTTACTCGAATCCCTTCAGTAACTAATTCGTTTTCTTGGGCTTTATCTGATTCTTTAAGTCTGTCTTCTCTACGGAGTGCTTTTTCAGCACGCTTATGTGATTCTTTACGCCAAAATTCTATGGCGTCTTTCTGAGATTGTCTGGCTTTCTTTTTCCATAGTGCTTCTTCTACCTTCATGATGCACTCGGCATCCCATGTTCCGGTAACAGGCCATCTGTGTCTCTCGTCTAGATGCTTAGTATAATCGGCCCATAAATCTAGATACAATATGGCATCTAAGCCATGCTTGTGGTACATGAAATTTCCTGGGGTGTCCCTAGGGGGGATCGGAATTTCTTCTTCTAGTATCCCTTTCCTAGTTCCTATCTGCTTTAGCTTGTTGAAAAACGGCATCTTGTTTACTTAATACTGAATGCTCAATCTTTGCTACTTAATTCTGAACACAGCTAGTTACACAAGAACACAATAATGCACATAAGAAAACAGTCGCACTCATACCACGACATTTACCACATGAAAAACATTTAAGACATATATGACTACCCCCTTATACTGATGTACTGCTAAACAGCACAGATACACTGCTAAGAACAGTGCAAGGACTTGAAATAACGGATATACTGCTAAACAGTACAGATACACTGTCTAAAACAGTGCAGACCGAATTTGTGTACCCAAACCTGTCTTGATACGTCCCAGCAATGGTACTCACCGGGAAGCACGGAAATCGGAAGGCCTCGGAAAACTCGACTGGACTGGACCGGACTTGACTCGACTCGACACGTGGATACTTCGGAAAACTGGTGGGCCTCTTGACACCTCGGACCTTGCTTCTTTCGGCTAGGCTCTGGTCGGGATCCTCCGCACTCCTCACCGCCTCGTCTGGGTGCTGATCGCAGTCTTCGTCACCTCCGTGGGCCAGAGGGAGATACAGGAAATCCTGCCAGTACGCGTAGTTTCCGTCTAACTGATGGCAGGGGACAGAGCTTGCAACGCACCAACCGGCGCGTGGGGTGGGGGAGGGGTCCCTATTCGGGCGCCAAAATACTGTGGTAAATATTTAATTTACCGTCTTAATTTCTATGCAGGTAAGTACTTAATCAATAATAACTCAATCGGAAAGAAAGAGGCAGAGTCCGTGGTGTTAGAGTTCTTAGGGGTTTTATTCCTTAAAAAGGAATGGTCAAGACCTGGATATCATGTTCCTGCAACCACAGGGGTTCAGGAAGGGATAGAGCCATATTTTATTGACAATACATAGCTTATATACTTGAGTTGCATTATAGACACCAATACAGGAGGCGTAACAGCTGAGAGAAACAAGATAACAGTATGATAACAGCATCCACGTGTTAGCAATACGTAATTAGAAGGCGTGAACTGGGCGTGAACACAGAGGTGTGTGCTAGAAACGTCACAAGTAGGTGTCACAAGTGGGTGGCAACAAAGCAGAATCTTGTAATGTCAGCAGAAATCAGAGGCATGGATGCGCGCGCAGCTGCATGACGTATGATTGACGTGAAACCGGAGGGTGCAGGGGACTTGACATTTACACTGGCGGAAAGAGACAGAAGTCTGGCATGTCAGATCAACTCGTACTTCTATCATATCTGATATCTGATGTTTGGGAACCATACTATCTAGAGGGAAAGGTCTCTGGGGCAGAAGCTATTCTATACTGACTGTGAGTGCGTGTATAAGCGCCTGAGTGTCTGCATGAGATGCGAGGGGCATGGGCCTTCCATGGAAACAGAGGCTATGAATTACTTGCGCGGAGACAGTGAGGCCAGGCCCTTCGCTCTGCAGCTGGGGGAATGTTTACTTAAACTAGTAGGCAGGAATGCATTTTCGAGGAGCGGAACAGATAATTTCGAAGGTAGAATACAGTCTTGGCAGGCAGCAGGCTGAGCTAAGCGCCATGAGCCGCACAGGGAGTAAGGCAGAGGTCACGGGTACACAGACAGCCTAGGATGAAGCTTTCGGAGTCAGAAAACAAGAAAAAGGCTCGATGGCAGAATTCGGGGCCTACTTTGCCAGAGCTGAAAAACGTGTAAAGTACACCACAAAAAGACGTTGGCATGGCATACTTAGGAACGGAATATTCAACCCATTCAGGGTGGGTCTGAAAGAGGACATGTTAACGTTGGACGCAAATGTATTTGCGTCTTCATAGCTGGCGCAGGAGGGAAGTTACATGCATTTTAAACTGGCACATGGAGACGGTGGGGTACACGCTAGGGAACATTTCTCGACCATAAAATTTACATTTCCTCACCATCACATTCTAGGCCTGGGCATGTGTGAGAGAATCTTACAGAGCTGCCTCCGCCAAGAGGTTCTGGTCACCACCAAGTACAATATATTACCTGTTGTGACTCTATATCTGGCCCACTATCGCATTGAAATATGCCAGCAAGCTTCAAAGGGGTAGAGCACACCAGACTTACTGTCACTACAGCTTCATCCATGCACCAGACAGTTGACCATTACCTGTCACTGTCTTGCTGGGGCTCAGGTGAAAGGCTGCCTTTACCTCACAGGACCCACTACTTCAGCTATAGTTGTGTAGGTTACACAGACCCTGACCCAACACAGAAACCGCTGTTCTTAGTTTCCCAGTAGAGGGCTTGATTAAATACTGTTTCCTCTGAAGTTGAAATGTCCCTGTTCCCTCTTTAAGGGCCTAGGGACAAAGACCTGCTCGGCGATAAGTACTTCAAGTTGGCAGGCAACATAGGGCAATTGTTGTCGACACGAAGAGCTCCAGGCGGTGTAGTACGGGTTCTGCATCTGGGTAGCTTGCGTCAGCAGTCAAATGCAGGTCTTGTGTTGGCCTCAGTGAAGTCAGCTTGTGTTTCTCAAAGAGACCTAGGATGGTTCTTTTTAATGTGAAAAGCCCAGACCGTCTGTTTTTTTTAAAAAAAATCTGGAGTCCCATTTCTTGGGTAAGAAGAGCACACTCTAACACAAGGCACAGTTCCAGGACCTGGAGGGGAACTTCTTGGGGGTTAGGACTCAGTCCAGCAGAGGCCAGCTGCAGGGTTCAGGCAGGTCCAGATGGTGCTGGCCAGCTGAGCAGTAGCTAGGAAATGTCTCTGGAAGCTTTTTGTGTCCCTGTATCTCAAACAGGAGGTCAGCCAACTGACCCTTGGAGGCACTTTTGGGGTTGTGGGTTATAGGCAATCAGGTCTAGTCTTGCTTCAGGCTTCAGACAGAAGGGCAGTCCTTCTTTTGAATCACCACAAGTCAGGAGGGTAGTGATGTGAGTTTCAAAGGGTGCCACTTTTATACCAAATACCAGTCTGTGTGTGTGGGCCACCCCATTGGTCTACATCAAAACTGGTTATTATGGTCAGTTTTTCAATTCTCCCTCAATTTGACTCCAATCTGTGTAGGGAGCCAAAGAGAAGGCAAGCTCAGGTGGGAGCTGCATTTGCAATTACAGGGTAGACATCTTCAGAAGTCAAGAAGGGGGTGAACACATGCCTCAGACCACCCTTTGAAGTTCAGGAATGACTGAGTACAACACCCAGGCCCTCCAGCTTAGGACAAGAAATTAAAGTCATTTATAAAGCGTGCCTTAGACCACCATGGCATCCTGGTGGTGGCACTGTAAGTAAAAAAGGAACTAAACTTAAGGAATTCCTGCAAAAAGCCACTAGACCGGAAAGAGCCAAGTTTTTAAAACTTTCCTCAATAGTACCAAATCCTGGCATAAACCCAAAAGAGAGCAGCAGGCTGTTCCAGAGTTGTGCAGCTATGACTGAAAAGTCTTTGCCCCCATACAGACTTTCTTACATTTAGGGACACAGAGAAGATAAACCTTCGCGGAGTGCAGTGATCTAGACAAAGAATAGCATATACATTGTCTCCCAATATGGACTTTCTTAAATTTAGGGACACATAGAAGATAAGCCTGCGAGGAGCACAGGGTTCTAGACGGGGCATAGCATATACATTTTCTTTGCAGGAATGAAGAGCCCATCTTCTACACCGGTCTAAAGGTTATGCATAAAGCTTTGAAGATGACTACCTCAGGCACAGGGATCCAATGCAGCTTTGCAAGAGCCAGTGATGAAGATGAAGATCTGGGCAGGTTCATGGCCACTTTAGCTGCTGCTGTTTGAATACGCATCAATCACGTAAGTAAGTAGGCAGGGGAGCCAAGAAATACTGCATTACAAGTTAAGTTTGCTCAAAATGGTGCTTTGGACCACCAACACCTTGGGACGGTCAAAAAGGGTAATATTTTCCAAAGCATTCACAGAAAGGTGAAACAAGTGGAAGAGATCTTATTAACATGTGCAGTGTAAGAGAGATTACTGTCAAACTTTACTCCTAAATTGCACAAAGATGTGACACTACTGGCAATTTTTCCTTCTGGCAGGTACCAAAAATTAGACGGGATGGGTTCCCCTGTGGCACAGAAGAGGATCTCAGTTTTGTATCCATTAAATTTTATTGCATTGCAATTTAACCAGTCTGAGATGTCTGTTAAACAATTTTCAAAGGAGTTCACTGCTTCAGGCTGAGAATGATCCAAAGTTAAGATCAGCAGAGTATTGTCTGCATAGTTGCTGAAATTGCTACCATGAGATATATTAAGTGCAGTAAGTGAACATAGGTTCTTATTAAGCAAAGTTGGACTCAGGGCCAAGCCCTAAGACACCCCGTGTTCAAACAGTTTAAAAGAGAAACAGAAATGGTACATTTGAAAGGCTTGTGATCTATAGTCTAACTAGGAATAAATCCAGTCAAGAGCTCTGCCACTCATCACCACCTCAATTAGTCTGGTAATAAGGATCTTGTGGTTCACCGTTTATAAGGCTGCCGATAAATCAAATAAAACTAGAGCCACCAATTGACCTCTGTCCAATACCATCCTCAGATCAACCATAGCAGACACCAGGGATGATTCTATTCCATGAGCAGTCCTGAAGCCTGCTTTTTTGTGCATTATGCAAAAGGAAAAGCCTTTTGAGATGTTCTGAAAGCTTTCTGTTGACAAATATTTCCAGAACCCTACCCAGGAAAGGCAGCTAAGAGATGGGATCATAATCACTGAGTATTGATGGGTACACTGGCGCTTTTAGAGCAGTGGGAATATGTGAAAAGCTGTCCTGGTATATGATGTCTACTAATGTAAGGCGGCACCTTGCACCAGTCCAGACAACCCTTATGGTGATTTAAGAGGTCTCAGACAACCTTAGAAAGCTATCCAAGTGGTAGTTGTGGAGAGAAGCCTCTTGAAGGAGTGTAAAGCAGCTTGTTTTAACAAAATGCAATCTTATAGTATGGGTTAAATGACAAGAGAACCACACAGTAGTTATAAAAAATATGTGTTTATTATACAACACTATCTAGTACATTACAGTATCTCCCACACAGAGATAGATACAAAAAACACAATACTTTAGCAAAGAAATCACAGTAAATAGCACTAATACACAGTGGGCCTCAGGGTGGGACCAAACCATATACTAAGAAAGTGGTATAAGAACCACAACTTGAGTCAGGATGATGTCGAGAGGAGGTAGAATTGATGGGGACCCACAGAACCACCCAAGGTAATTAGCTAGGGTCCCCACGGAGAGTGTGTGAGTGTGTGAACACGACTGCACGCTCTGTACAAGTCTATGTGCAAGTCGCGGTTGGCTTTTTAAAGATTAGGTACCCTTCCCAGTAGACCCTGAAGAAAACCCAGTGGAAGACAGAAGATTGGAGAGCCACCCCACCCATGGATACCAAATTATCCAAGTTACCTATCCCAGGAAAGCCAGGTGCATAGGGATGGAGTGGTGTCAGAAACCGCCGTCGAACTCAATGAAGGACTTCAGGAAAGTGCCGCTGCTGGAAGAGAAGAAAGTGTCTGTGGGAATTCAAACGTGGATTCTTGAAGAGGAGTACCTGAAAGCAGAGGGGACAGAGGCTATGTCACTCGGGAGGGAGCAGGAGACTTGGAAGACTAATGCCCTCCGATGTTGGGTACTTCAGGGTAGATGCTGGTGACCTTGGCACTGCAGCTGTGGGGACCAGGCATTGCTGAGGATGACCAGGACCCAGATATGAGCTGACCCACGAAAGACGTCAAGTGCTGAAAAGGTTGGTGACTGGCAGGAGCCCCAATGAGCCTTGGCAAAAGCACCCCACGCAGGAAGTCAAGAAGATGCACAGTTAGGACCAGCAAGGTCCATAAGACTCACCTCCAGTAGGGGAATCGAGGCAGGCCCTGAGAAATCAGGGGAGCCGAAGGAAAATAAAGATGACACTCAATTGGACCCACAGGCCGGAGGCACAGGGCTTGAGAGAGGACCTTGAACAGCTCAAAAAAGAAGCAGGCCACAGTGCCCACAAGGTGGTGTGGCTGAATATCTTGCTGGAAAAAGTTGCCAGAGGTTGGGGCTACTGGGAGCCCAAAGCACTTGTCGCAAAGTTGCTAACCAGCATATGCACTTGCAAAAGTTCACAGTGCACAGGGGTTCGGTTAATGCGGTCCCCACCAGAGATTCTGACCTCAAACTTGGTGATAGGGCATCTCGGCCTCACGAGATGTGGATAACTATTACCTGTGCTGTTGAACCCTTCGGAGTCAGCAGGAGCTCTGGATCAGCAGACCGGTCAGCAGTGTTAAGATGCCTACACATGTAGGGGAGTGACTCCTTAAGTCCAAGGGAGATTACTTTGGTTGTCGTTGATGATTCACAGGCCTTGGAAGGTTCCTGTATGATGCACAGGCACAGGCGATGCAACAGACTGGAAGGGAGGCCTAAACGAAGTCCAGCATAGTCAAAAGTGCCCAGATGGTAGAAATGCAGTGGTTTCAGTTCTGAATCTTATCCCACCACTAATCTAGGGACGTACACTCAGGTAAGCCCTTAAGTACCCTAGGGAAAGGGTTGGGAAGATTCAGGGGACCCCTTTCAGTGGAGGGTCTGGACAGCGGGGAGGTTACTCCCATGTCCTTTGTCCAGTTTTGTGCCAGAGCAGTAGATTACGGCTCCCAGGACTGGTTTAAACTGGACTATGCACAGGGATACCAAATGTGCCCCTTATGCAGACTTTCAGGCGCTGGCAAGCACACCCACCCAGCCCTAATACACTAAATCCTGTCTGGGAGGTGGTTGCAGCTCCCTGTGACAGGATTCCTATTGTTCTGCCTTTCCCTGCTCGAGCTTGGCTCAGCAGCAGGAGGGCAGAAATGTGTCTCTGGTCGACAGAAACAATTTTGTGCTGTTCGGGACTAGATTGCTGGTATTGGGAACACCGAGAGCTTAACGGAGAGCTCTTCTAGGTCTTGGAATATTATCTCCCACACCGTTTATGGTGTGGGGGTGTGATTTCAACATGTTTGACACCAAACATGATAGGATTTGTTGCAGCAGTTTTCGAGATGGTCATTGTGCGGTCATGCCATGCTCCTCTGTGTAGTATATGGCAGCTTCACTGACAACTAGGGAGAATGGACTCAGTAGCTTCAGGGGGGTCCTGCTCATGCAGGGGCACCATTTCACTTATAAACAAGCACCCTGCCCTCAGCATTGTAAAGGCCTGCTATTGGGGTGACTTTTAGGTTTTAAGTGCAGTGACCCTTAGCTATAGTAAACCTATGCACCTAGCACCAACTTACACAGGCTGCAACGGTAGGCCTGTAGACCCATTTTGAATGGTCTCTCATGGGTGGCATAATACATGCTTCAGCCCATGTGAGACCTCTGGGGTACCTATGCCCTGGGTACCTGGGTACCATATAGTAGGGACTGATAAGGGTACCTCAGTATCCAATCTGGGATGAACCTAAGTACTGAACACAACAGTTTAGGGAGAAAGCAGCTGATGGACTGGGGTCCTGATTAGCAGGATCCCAATCAGACTAGTCCAACGAAAACAAATCAATCTTGCCAGAGTAATCCGAAGGGATTTGCTGACAGTAACGCTCCCTTCCGTCGAGCGAAACAAGTAGGGTGAGGCTCCTCTAGCGTACCACTGTCACCGCAGACGCATGCCATCTGCAGTGACAGATTGCTCTGGCAAGATTGCTTTGTTTCACTTGGACACTTGCCAAGTCTTTCAATAAGCTGCTATTCTGGTGTCAGTGAGCTGGAAGTTTTTAATAATTCTTGTGATTCGCCTGGTTCAACAAACTTGTTGTTTGACAAGACATAAGGGTCAATCATAACTCTCTACTCATCGTCCTGAAGATGGTCTAACAGAAATATATGCCACTCAGACCGAAACGTTGACAAGCTCATTTATTTTCCCAGTGATTGTTTTTTTAAGGAATTGTTTTCTGTTTTCATCAGATTCACTTTCCGGTATGACATTATTCTGGAATAGATGCTCACACAAATGACTCTGAGGTCCTAATCTCTGTACATCATTCATTAACCTCAGTCATTGTGTTTTGTTATAATTCTTTGTGCCCTCTTTGGTTGTTCACATTAAATCACTTCATATCTTGAAAAATGCACACCCATGTTGAAATTGTTTACCGTAGATTTATCATGATATAAATGAGCGAATTCATGTATTGATTGTTTAATTGTTAGCTACCGGTGTGGGCTTGACAACACAGTCAGTTATTTGTTTCAATGGTTTAATTGAAATTATTGAATGAAATTCCTTGTAGGTGCAATTACCTACCAATAGTTACATTTCCCAAGCCTCCAAGGGTAGATTGGGTTTCCCCTTTTTTCTAACTTTCTAAAAGTGGGATTATCAAAATAGCTATTTAAAATCAGATTTTACCATTTCAGAGGATTTTAAATTACAATTCAAATGAGTGGAACATGCATTTCTTGAGCTATTTCCAAAGTAAAACTCGCTCTTATTAAATGTAATAAGGTAACCCAGTGTTTGGGAGAGCCAGCTTTCCTACAGTGAAAAACGGCTTTGGTAGTTTTTGACAGCCAGGACATGTAAAACGTAAGCACACATGTCCTACTTTTTGAATACTATGCACTTTGCCAATTGAGTCTTTAGTGCCTACCTTAGGGGTTAAAAAGGAAGGTTTAGGCCTGATAAAAGGTTTATTTTGTCATGCTGAAATGGCAGTTGATAGCTACAGCACAGGCGGCAGTGGCAGGCCTCAGCGAAGTCTTACAGTTCCCTCTTAGTGGGTGGCACAAAGAGAGCTTTAGCTCTCTTGTAGCATTAAATTAGCAGACCCTGGGTATATGTACTAGCATAAACTAGGGATTTATAGGTAAATTAAATTGCCCAATCAGGTGTATACCAAGTTTACAATGTTTAAAAGGGAGAGCACATGCATTTTCACACTGGTTAGTAGGGGTAAATGTGCAGAGTCCTACAAATCAACGAAAATGGGTTCAGCATGGAAAGGCAAACATTTGGGGTGACCCTGCAGAAAGGGACAGTCTCAACAGTGATGTTGATGATAATGGTTGTGGTGATGATGTTGGTGGAGGTGGTGATAGTGATGTAATTGTGGTGTTGCTGGCAATGGTACTTTTGGTTGTATTGATGGTGGTGATGTTGGTTTTAGTCATGGTAATAGATAACATACTCTGCATTAAAACATACAACAACAAATTTGTCCAATATTTCGAAGTTTTTGGTCTTTTTCATTACAAACCTTTGAATGGTAAAGGATAAGCACAAATGTACTGTAATTAACCCTTCAAGTGTTGAGGTTTTTCCCTGCCCAGTACTGAGCAGATTTTCATGGTATTTGGAATAGTTTACACATAACCCTTCAGCAAATGTTTCTACGAGCAAACATTTTGGTCAAATTTGCACCCTTTTATTCCTCAAGGTTTGTGGATTGTAAAGGGACAAACGGTTTGTTATTTCCCCAAAAGTGCCATGAGAAAAAAGCCTAATTTATTTATACAAGAAATGGGGGGTTAGTGTTTTCCAAGAAAGAGTGATGGGCTGATTTAGAGTGTGGCTGGGAGGGTATTCCATCACTAGGGCAATGGAGTACCATCTCTGCCAAACTCTCAGTCTGCCTGCCAGATTTAAAGGTGGGCGGATTTCCAGGCTATGCTGATGGAGTAAAATGTAC
This sequence comes from Lissotriton vulgaris, assembly GCF_964263255.1. NCBI lineage: Eukaryota > Metazoa > Chordata > Amphibia > Caudata > Salamandridae > Lissotriton > Lissotriton vulgaris. Next base: position 483,522,433 of record NC_141691.1, on the reverse strand, counting down.
TCAATTGCTGTAAACCTTCCCCATAGAACCTGAGGCAGAAGGGGCCGATGGAAGTTAGTCTCCCAACCATTCACCCTATTTAAAGTTGGCAGTCATATGACTTTTTCTTTAGTCCATCCCCACCAGGTATATCTTTGTCGAGAGAGAAAGTAAAAAGAAATACTGCCACACCACAGGAGGACATTCTCATGGTGTGGGGTGGGGGTCATTATCTTTCTATTTAAAAAGATTTTTAAACAAAAAGCTTTGGAAAAGTTTAAGGCTGTCTACCATGTTTGACAGAGGCTTCTGTCAAACCTTTCCTAATGCTCCATAAAGGGGGCCCCTGCCAAAGTATAGCGATGTTCTCCGGGCTGGTGGACATCCCTAAATTTGGGGGCGGAGTAAAGGAAGGGGGGGGGTAAAGTCCTGTGCCACCCTTCCTGCCTTTACCCTGAGTCTTTTTCTAAAATCACATGAACAAAAGAATTGCTGTGGTAAGATTGTATCCTTCTCAGATTTCGGGAAGAGGCAGAATTGAAAAATAGTAACTCTTACCATTATATTTTTTCAAATTTTCTTTATGATTGTCTAATTGTCTAATACCAGAGTCATCAATCAAGCTGTAGCTCATAATGGAAGAACAATTAATGACTAACGTTCAACCACCTAGCTTTCTCACACATAACCCAATAAAAACAGACACCCAGGGGAGGTCAGGGTTGTGTAGTATGTGTGGATCCCAGCACATTTACCTACCCAGAATACCCCACAAACATCAAAACTATGACTAAAGATATCAAATTTCATATCAGTTTCCATGTGGAGTGACTTCAATATTCGTTTCCTAGATTGGCTGGTATGGAGGGAAGAATTGCCATCCTGGGGGATTGCCCATAACAAGTGACTCGGGTAAATTCATGATGCTAAGGGTTGCATGATTCCCTCGAAGTTTTCATACTTGGAATATCTCACTCATCTCACAATAATGCCTAAAAAAACTAGAATTTCTCTCCATTGTCATGGGATAAAGCTGCTGTGTTTGGATCTGTTGTAGATAAAATGTCCAGACTCCAGTGAATTAGATAATAGGTTTAATCTTCTTTGAATTCTCGATCAATTTTATACATTTCTCTGACTCTTCAATAACTTTAGCCAGATCTATCGCCGCCTTTAAAGTAGGGTTTTTCGCTGCCCACAGTCTCTCTTGGATCTTGCGATTATTAACTTGCGCGATCAGCTGGTCGCGAATGAGCTCATCACTCATAGCTCCAAACTTGCACTTAATCGAAAGCTCTCTCAGACGTGCAACAAAGTCATCTATAGACTCTCCCATCCTTTGTTTTTGGGTATAGAACTTGTAGCGATTCATAACAAGGTTCTCTTTTTTAGCGAATCTAACTTCTAGCCTTGAAATCGCTTCCTTATATTCATTAGGCATTGCCTGACCATTTGCTTGTAAGGCAATCGGTAGAAATCTAAAGATTCTTTGCCCTTCCTTGCCCAATGTACTCAACAGAATAGCCTTTTTACTTTTGGCAGAAAATTCTTGCCCACCTAGAGCCTCCAGATAATTATCAAAGATGATGAAGCAATCCTACCACGAGATCGGAGGATTGCCAGGCTCACTCAGGAAAGGAGGAGGAAGAGTTACATTAATCTGTTGTGCCATATTCTGTTATGACGTCGCGAATGTGCAAGGCTTACTTGTTATTTTGAAAATGCCCTGAAAAAAAATGTTTTAACAGTCTCGCATAGCTGCACACCTCTATTTTAAAACAAGAGTCCCACAAAGTAAGCTCTCTATGGTGTCACAGTTCACACCAAGATAGGCAAGGAAATGTTAAAACGAAATAAATACCTCATGTGCAATAAAAAATTCAAAATCCAAAGTTCCGATGTAAGAGTAAGCAGATGTCCGATGTCCGATGATGTCCGATACTGGGGCTGGAAGAAAACAGACAGATAAAATGGCCGCCAGACGAAACTGAGGCTTGAAACGCACACCAATGTAGTGCGTCACATCCGTTGGAATTTGGAATTTGGAAGTGGATTTATAGAGCGCATAGCTACCCTTGGGCATCCCAGCGCTGAGAGGACCTAGTATTTCCAAGTGGACAATTCACGCAAGGTTTCTTCGTAGGCTGTAAAGAACGCTGGAGGGTTGCTAGGAGATCACGCGCTCCACACACAGGTAGGCGTTGCGCTGCATTTCTCAAAATAATTTAAATTCCTTATGTCCCAAAACAACAGGAATACCCTCCGATTCCTTTACCTTTACTAACAGCTAGAAGGAAGTTGTCCGTTGAGTTCGTTTAGGTTAGGAAATGTTGCTGACACAAAACACGCACTAAAAAGTGCATAAATCCGATGGAAGAGTTTTACTCTTGCTGGACAGCAGGCCAATCGTCACCAAAATTGTTGTAGATAAAATGTCCAGACTCCAGTGAATTAGATGGTAGGTTTAGTCGGGAGTACAGCAAAGTATAACCCAAAGCCTGCTGACCAGTTTTCAAACTGCCCAACAGGATAACATAGAATGTGTATCATTAACATGCTAGCTCTAGAACACATGAAATACATAGAGACTAAGTATCATAGAGATGCAAGGCAAGAACTGACTGAATATGTTTACAACACATCTCCTCTCCTTGCACAAGAAAACAAAACAAAACAAAACATTAACTACAAACATAATCATTTAGATAAGAAGGTGGATTACGATACCTTTGACAAGCTTTAGAACTGACATTCTCACCGATGGAAGTTTGAGAAGTTTGAGAACCTGCAAAGGTTTGGGAACTTGCAAACCCAGAATCAGACACATCACCACCCACTTCACTACACCTGTCAGAAGGAGAAGAAAACTGAACACAATCTTCTGTAGATGAAAACATATAAGCATTGCTGTTACAATTATTGGAAACAGGAGTAGACTCTTGCAAAGAAGATCCAGAACCAGCTGAACCATTTCTCTGATAAAGAGCAACTCTTCTTAAATTCCATTTTTCTCCATTTGAAAGAACAACATAATGAGGAAACACTTGTTTTACACAGAATGGACCTCTGAACTTGGTTAAACCCTTAGAAATCCTCCCTAGTTTGACCTTCACAAAGCCCCCTTTAGAAATTTTTGAGTAAGGTTTGACACAAACAGACTCATCAGCCATATTCAATTTTTTTGGGAAAAGTTCCCTCACCCATGAAGGAAGCAGCTTTGTCCCAGGAACTTTGCCACGCATTAGCTCAAATGGGGATTTGCTCTTGCCAGCATGAACAGTAGTGCGATAAGCAGAAATCATTTCTTGGACAAAATTTAAAACATTGCCCTCCTTAGCCAAATCTAATTGAATAGTGCCTTTCACAAGCCTATTGATCCTTTCACAAAGACCATTGCCCTGTGGGTTGTAAAAAGTGGCACGATAATGAGAGATACCACAAAAAGAGAGAAAAGAACGCATACTGTGTGAAACTAGCTGTGTCCCATTGTCCGTGATAATGACACTAGGATAACCTTCCATTTGAAACAATGACTTTAGAAAACTGATGGTAGTGTCTGTGGTGATGTCCCTTCCAAATTCAACAACAAACCATTTACTAAAAACCTCAACACACACTATAGCAAAACGTTTATGAGAATTTAACTTCTCCATAGGACTGATTAAATCCAAGCAAATAGTATGCCATGGAATATCAGGAGAAACAATCCTACCCATGTCCGAACCAGAAGCAAGCTTTAACCTCTTTTCTCCTTCTAAACATGTCTCACACCGCTCAACCCAAAGCGACACTTGCAAATCCATACCTGGCCACCAAAAGTTCATTTTCAACCTTTGTTGAGTCAATGTCCGACCAAGATGGCCCTCATGGGCTATAGAGATAAGTTTATTCCTCAAAACTGAAGGAGGAACAATTTTGTCATTACGCAAAATCAAATTTTCACTACAAGCAGAAAGCTCATCTAACACCTTAACATAAGGCCGAACAGCAACTTGAAGACAACTCTCCCTTTTAGAACCTAGTTTGATCATGCTCATAACTTCTTTCAAAACCTGATCATCTTGCATGGCATTAACCCATTCATCATGCGAAAAAGAACCTTCACCAAGAAAAAGCACATTCTGAAGCCAAGCTACACTCTCATCTATGAATTCACACTGTGAAGCCTCGCCCTGATTGTTAATAGCAAGCCTTGAAAAGCAATCGGCCTGGAAGTTTCGCCAGCCACGTACATGCTGTGTCTTAAAATGAAAATCTTGCGGCTTTGCTGCCAATCTAGACATTCTAGGTGAACCCCTGATTGCTCCCCCAGGTGATAAAATGCGAAACAAAGGCTTATGATCCGTTTTAAGAATGAAACTAATGCCCCACAAGTAAGTGCGAAAGTAATGCACAGCCCACACAGCTGCCAAAGCTTCTTTTTCTATCACACTGTAATGTTGTTCAGACACAGATAAAGTCCTTGAACCAAAGGCAATAGGGCTTTCCTCTGAACCATGCCTTTGTAGAAGTACAGCCCCTAGACCGACTGCACTTGCATCAACCATAAGTACAGAGACCCTTTTCGTATCAAAAGGTGCCAACACGTCGGCCTCACTAATCTCATCTTTGATCTTTCTAAAAATAGAATCTTGTTCAGAACCCCAAACAAATTTAGACCCATTTTTGAGAAGAGCCCTTAAGCAAATTGTTTTTTTCTGAAAAAGTCAAAACAAAATTAGAGTAATACTCTATTAGGCCCATGAATGACCTAAGCTGTTCTTTATCCACAGGACACGGAGCTTCACGTATTGCCAACAAAAGATCTTTTTTTGGCTTTATACCAGAGACAGAGATCTCATGCCCCAAGTATTCAATCTTCTCCACAAGAAATTCACACGTTTCCTTACGTAGAGTAAGACCAGCATCACAAACTCTATGCAAAACATCCTTTAAGACACGATTGTGATCAGAAACAGAATTCCCAAAAACAAGAATATCATCTTGAAAATATACCACTTTGCTTAACCCTCTAAAGATCTCAGAAACCATCCTCTGAAACACACTAGCAGCTGAAATCAGCCCAAAGGGTAGACGTGTAAACTGAAAAATCCCTTCAGTGGTTATAAAAGCAGTATAATGTTTACAAGAGTCATCTAGCTTAATTTGATGGTAGGCACTCTTGAGGTCGAGCTTAGAGAAAAATTTAGCACCGTCAAGAGTGGAAACCATCTCACCTACATTAGGCAAAGGAAACGTATCCGCTTTGACACATTTATTTAATGACCTAAAGTCGACACAAAACCTCAATTTTCCATCCGATTTCTCGGAAATTACGACCGGAGAAACCCATGAAGAGCCTTCCACCGGTTCGATAACTCCACTCTGTAACATCTCTTCAATTAAAGTCCTCACATCATGTTTAATAGCCAAGGGAATCCTCCTGAGTTTGTGCTGGACAGGAAGACAATCTTCTTTTAGTTTAATTAAACGAGAATACCCTTTCAATTCTCCCAGCACTTTTTTGAAAACAGAAGCAAATTCTTTGAGAATGGACTCAATAGAAGCATCCTGTAACTGATCAGGGACATCCTCTAACACCATTATCTGGTCAGGAGCTCTTGGATTGATAATGATGTACAAGTCATATTGATGAACTCACCCCAAAATCGATGGGCCATCAAAAGACACATAAACCTTTCCATGAGTAGATCTATTCTTAAAGATTATATCACATTTAAAGTACCCCACAATCTCTATTGGCTCCCCTTGAAACCCTTTTGGAGAAATATCACTCTCTAACAATTCTTTGTTATCCCACAATTCATTAAATGTAGACTGGGGAATAATTGTATATCGTGAGCCAGTATCCACTATGAGTGAAATCTGATGGCTATCTATATCAAAACAAGCTTTCGGTCTATTCTGTCTTTTATCATCAACATTTGCAACATCAATGTCATTAACTACTAAAAGCTTGTTCCTTACAGATGGATAATTATCCGTGTAATCCTCCACAACAGCAACTTTTTGTCTATTCTTTGTTTTGCACATTTTCGAGAAATGACCAAGACGACCACACTTGAGACACTCCTTATTAGCTGCAAAACAAAACCTTGCTTCTGAAGAGTGAGAGTTACTACCACATCTTGTACAGAACTTATTAGTGGTGATGCTTTTCTTAGCGTTAGCTTTAAACTTATTTTTAACTACAGCCACAGAGTCATCAGACCTAAAGTCAAGATCACACTCATTGCCTTTCTCTGACACTTCAGAAATTTCTTGTTCAGTGTTCTTTTTCTTTGAATTCTCGATCACTTTTATACATTTCTCTGACTCTTCAATAACTTTAGCCAGATCTATCACCGCCTTTAAAGTAGGGTTTTTCGCTGCCCACAGTCTCTCTTGGATCTTGCGATTATTAACTTGCACGATCAGCTGGTCGCGAATGAGCTCATCACTCATAGCTCCAAACTTGCACTTAATCGAAAGCTCTCTCAGACGTGCAACAAAGTTATCTATAGACTCTTCCATCCTTTGTTTTTGGGTATAGCACTTGTAGCGATTCATAACAAGGTTCTCTTCTTTAGCGAATCTAACTTCTAGCCTTTAAATCGCTTCCTTATATTCATTAGGCATTTCCTGACCATTTGCTTGTAAGGCAATCGGTAGAAATCTAAAGATTCTTTGCCCTTCCTTGCCCAATGTACTCAACAGATTAGCCTTTTTCCTTTTGTCAGAAAATTCTTGCCCATCTAGAGCCTCCAGATAATTATCAAAGATAATGAACCAATCCTCCCACGAGATCAGAGGATTGCCAGGCTCACTCAGGAAAGGAGGAGGAAGAGTTACATTAATCTGTTGTGCCATATTCTGTTATGACGTCGCATTGTGCAAGGCTTACTTGTTATTTTGAAAATGCCCTGAATTTTTTTTTTTAACAGTCTTGCATAGCTGCACACCTTTATTTTAAAACAAGAGTCCCACAAACTAAGCTCTCTATGGTGTCACAGTTCACACCAGGATAGGCAAGGAAATGTTAAAACAAAATAAATACCTTGTGTGCAATCAAAAATTCAAAATCCAATGTTCCGATGTAAGAGGAAGCAGATGTCCGATGTCCGATGAAGTCCGATACTGGGTCTGGAGGAAAAAAGACAGATAAAACGGCCGCCAGATGAAACTGAGGCTTGAAACGCACACCAATGTAGTGCGTCACATCCGTTGAACGAGATTACCGTACAGTTCACGCAAGGTTCCTTTGTAGGCTGTAAGGAACGCTGGAGGGTTGCTAGGAGATCACGCACTCCACACACAGGTTAGGCGTTGCGCTGCATTTCTCCAAATAATTTAAATTCCTTATGTCCCAAAAACGACAGGAATACCCTCCGATTTCTTACCTTTACTAACCGCTAGAAGGAAGTTGTCCGTTGAGTTTGTTTAGGTTAGGAAACGTTGCTGACACAAAACACGCACTAAAAAGTGCATAAATCCGATGAAAGAGTTTTACTCTTGCTGGACAGCAGGCCAATCGTCGCCAAAATTGTTGTAGATAAAATGTTCAGACTCCAGTGAATTAGATGGTAGGTTTAAGCGGGAGTACAGCAAAGTATAACCCAACGCCTGCTGACCAGTTTTCAAACTGCCCAACAGGAGAACATAGAATGTGTATCATTAACATGCTAGCTCTAGAACACATGAAATATATAGAGACTAAGTATTATAGAGATGCAAGGCAAGAACTGACTGAATATGTTTACAACAGGATCCTGGGTCAGTAGGTACCCAGGGAATCCTACCAAACAAGGCATTACTGAAATAAGATACCCAGGGAAAATCAGGGAGCAGATTCATCACTATTTCACACAGCGCAGCTAGCACCTGGCTGCACTGCGTGGAAGGGCAGGAATGCACCATACTTAACATCATATGGTGTATTCCTGTCCTTTCCTTGCGCTGCTGCACTTTTGGCTGTCTAGCACCAATGTAGGAACTTTTGCACCAGGGTGCAAGGGTGCCTGTATTGTAAGCAGGATTGGTATTATGCAATAAGGGACACCTTCCTCTAAGAAATAATCCTGCGAGGAATATTCCTCTTTCTATGTGTGCCGCAAAATGCAGCACACATAGAAAGGGGAACGAATGACTAGGCCTCCCCTGTGGAACACCTGCGCTCCTCCACTCATGGAGCACCTGCCTGGGGAAGAGTAACCCAAGGTAGTGATTTGCGCTGCCTTGCTTTACATTTATGAAAAAATGAGAGTGACACAACACTCCCACTAGCAAAACTTGAAGTTATTAACTGCCCATAAAATGCGTGACAATCAAAGTGACCTTTCTCAATAGTGACATCAAATGATTAAAAAAAGTGTTGTTTGATTAAATTATTTTTATTTTGATTTTAGATATTTCCTATTTTCTTTTTATAAATATATTGCATCTCTTAAATAATTCATTGTTACATATACATGCATTCCATACATTGATATATATATACAATATTCAATACAAAAATACACTATACAAAACCAAACACAAAATCTCCGGTCGATGTAGCAGTGAAGTAGGCAAAGCGGTGGAATATAGCAACTACGCGCGTTTCGGCCAGTAGCCTTCGTCAGGTGACCGTCATTGACAAAAAAACACAAAACTTGACATAATACAACGTAAATTATTGAGGTATTTATATTTAAAATCTTGAATAATTAATATCTGGTCTGTTCTGTGCCATAGGGTGGAAAAAGAATTCCGCACATGTATAGTGCCTTTTATTTTATCCAATCCAAAAGCGGGAAGTCTATTGGACTCATGGAGTCGGTCCTTAGTTTCTGTGATGTTCCAATTAGATGCTCTCAATTGTATTGGTATAAAAAGGGAAGGATGTAAGGTAAATCAGCGATCACGTCCTTGTAAAGGGAATAGTGTTATCTGCGTGGTATCTCCTTTCAGAAGGAAGCCATCATTCTGTTGAGGTCCTCTTTTATTTATTCGGTCGTGCACGGTTCTATTGTCTTTTTTTACATGAAATGCGATCAATGGCCTTCCGATATTCTTTATTGGTAGTATAAGTTTATCTTTTTGACGGTAAAATCTTTCCGTGCAAAACGCCGGGGGTCCGCAACGATCAGCTGCCTTGCTTTACTCCAGATTTATCACGCCATGTGGGCCCATGCAAGGTGGCATTGTGTGGCTTGATAAATCTGATTCTAGTGCTGTGTCGCCCTTGGAACCAATGGACAGCACAAGGACAACGCAACATTTTGATAAATCTAGCCCTCAATTTCTTCAGCTTTATGTGACAGAATCGTCCAAAACTTGCAGCCAACAGCAAAAGTCCTGCCACACTGCATTCCTATACTTCTCCAGCTGAAAATAGTGCCCCACTTTTGAGTACTGTTGTATCGTACTGGACAGGACTGTGTGAAGTTAGTGCATTGTGATTGTTGCCTTTACACCATCACAGTTTAGGTCTGTCACAAAATTTCAGAGCTCACAGATTGCTGCAACACAAAGCACTTCACTCTTAATTTTGGAACTTTTACAAACAAAGTCCTGAGGGAAACTGTTGCGGTTGTAACAAACTGTCACACATACCACAGTGCCAACATTGTGTAGTTCGCTGTATTTCCCTATCCAGTGTACACGCTAAGGCTGTATGCATGCGCAGTAGAATTCTTGCACAATATATGCATGTTGATACTGCACTCTGCGCTCTTACAAAGTGTACTGCCTGAATAGCAGCTCCACCATTATATTCTACCCCGGAAGATAAACTGCAGCAAACTTTGCAGAGAGATGGTCAACAACAGACAAAACATTGAACAGGTTACCATAATCATGTTGGTTTCCTGGACTGCATTATCATTGCATTGCAGCATATTTCACTTCACAGACTTATAAACAATCTCTACTCATGACAGATTGGTAGATGTGTGTTGACAAAACTGAGGTAAAAAAACAAACCAATAAATCTGTACAAACATTTTCAGCTCCCTAAGTGAGGTGAGAGTCCACAGGTGTGCTCTGGAATAGGGTCTGGCTATGATAGGATAAGGAAACGAAGAAAAGCCAAGCCAAGAATTTAGGGGGAAAAGACAACATTGTCCATCAGGATGCAAATTACATGAAAAACCCCACAATAAACCATACTTCAACTAACAGGGGATGCACAAGCACACACACAACTTTCAGTCCTACTCTGAATGCAAATAGTAAATCCACATTGAGATCAAATTACAGCATAGAGAATCAATCACGTATGACCGAGCTGGAACAAATGTGTTACAGTTGCAATGTAACTAAATTTATAATGATAAAAAGAAGCAACTAAGCAAACTTTTATAAAATATGCCAAGCTCTCTAGAAGCCCCATAGCAGTAGTCTGTTTTTCCATGAGCCCCGGTTAACACCATCCATTGCTATACTTGACTTCTTCCTCCTTCACAAATGTGCAAGTACCAGAACACAAAGTACAAAACCAGCAAGTGAAGTGCTCTGCCTGTGTATCATGCACAGCTATAAATCATACAGGTGTGCATGGAAAGTACTCTCCCCTTTCCCGTGATGCATTTCCTAAGGTATTTCAAGCATGGGGCGGTAGCACCATTACCAACTGGGCGCAGGTCACGTATAAAAAAATTGTTGTTGCCATACATTCCTGGTTATAGAGTTGTTTTGCTTCCATGCGGGGTGTGTCACGGTATTGCTCATGCTAAAAGGAAGGGAAAAGACTTCAAATATTAGCTGGCGCAGTCAGCCTATATGCCAGTGGGCGTCTACCCATTTCCAATATCCCTGGTGGCCTAGTGGTACATTTCCCCTCAGCTATCAAGGACCTGTCACAATTGTTGAGTAGGAATACATTGGGAATTGACATTATTGGAAAGGGGAGACTGTAGCCTCTTCAACTGTGCCACTTTCATGCCGGGAGCTACGAGGGAGGAGGGGACATGCCCCCAGATGCAGACTGAAAGCCTCGCCTCTCTCCAGTGGCTGTGTCTTCCTCCTCATTGATGTCTTCAATGTGCGCCAGTGCACCAATGTCATCAGTCTGCCGGGTAGGAAGCAAGAGGTTGAGCTTGGAAGTGGTCCTACGTCAGATCCGGTAGTGGCCTGAAAATGGGGAAGCCTCAGATGGGAACACCAGAGCTTTCCCTGCACTTTGGTGGAATGACGTCACCTCTAAGTCCTCGACAATAGAAAGCTATTGTGGAGAGAGTAGAGGTTATGCGCTCCAGACTTAAGCAGCAATAATGCACACTTAGAAACATATGGTTTTATTACATGTCTTGCATTAACTTGTTCATGCTTGTTGCTTACAATTCACAGAAAGAAATTAAAAAAAATAAGGACAACTAGGAGAAGAAAAATAATGGTTTATTAATAAAATGATGTGTATGTACATTTCCTCAATAATTATGATTAAACAACCATTGGCAAAGCCAAAAGGGCTGACTTCATTGTGATAACACCTGCAAACGACATTTGTGCATGCTTCTGTCTCCATGCATTACCTCCTCGTCTGTCTTCCTCGCCACAGTAATTACTAATGAGCATTCTGCTCCTACAGAAACTCCAAGCAAAATTTACCATACTAGTCTTCCTATTTCTCCAACATGGCAACCACCAATCACATAAAAGGATACAAGATCCCCACCACGACCTGTTTTTTTGTTTCTGCACTGCTCCGAGTGCTGTTCATGTTCCTGTTCTACAGGTAAGTTGGGGCGGCGGTCCTGCTTTAGCGGACTCTTGTGCCATGTTTTCAGACAGGGATGCAATATCGTTTTGCTCTGTTTTTATTACCCTCTTGTTGGGCACTTTTTTCAAATTCCCCTGTCCTGCTTTAGCGGACTCGCGGGGTCTTGCCTTCCGTGCCTGTGTTGGTTTCTACTGCAGACACCGAGTCCTGCCTTAGCAGCCTCGGCGTCTTGTCTGGGTGCCGGACTTTGTTTAATCATGTTGCCGAGTCCTGCCTTAGCGGACTCGGTGTCTTGTCTGAGTGCCTGTGTTTTTTCCTCATGTTACAGGGTCCTGCCTTGGCGGGCTAGGCGTTTTGTCTGGGTGCCTGATTGTTTGCACATGTTGGCGAGTCCTGCTCTAGTGGACTCGGCATGTTACTTGGTGCCTCCCCTGAGAAAAGCTGTTATGCTTGGAGCAGACCCGGCGTGTTTTATGGGTCCGCTGGGCATTTCTCTTCACGCCTTCCTGCTTGTGGCCACAGCGTTTTGTTTTCTGCTGGCGGTCATGTACACAACATGGCGAGTGGGGGCTACTTTCACTCGCGGTTTATGTCTGCTTCTGCTGCAGCATGTGTTCCTGGTTATGCTACCACATATGCTGCTTGCCTCGAAGTGGGATCACCGTGAGTTACTGCATGGGTTGGCTGACGGGTCCGAGCTGTTCAGCGTGCCAGTGTTTGTGTTGTTGGAATGCTGATGTGACGCTTTTTCCATGCTTTTTTGGGTTTCCACCACTTGCGCTTATGCACACGTCTTCTTTTCACGTCTCTGGCACGTCTGCGCCCTTGTCCTGAGTTCTCTCCTCCCTGTGGCACCTTCTGTTGGTGTTGAGTGCGTTGCACAGGGTTCCCTTTGGTCAGTTGGGGTTGGGGGCCTTGCTGGTTTTGACGGTATGAGGGTTTGGGTGCTCTTGCGTGCTCTTCCTTCTTTTGAGCCCGCTTGTGCTCTTATTTAGTCGGTCGGCGTTGGTGTTGCTGCCTGTTGACTCCTTTGCACATTTTTGGTTGTGTAGCATGCCTTGGTGTGTTATTTGTCTCGCACGGCTGCTTTTTTTGTGGTCGCCTGAAGTTTGTCATTCTGGCTGCTCTGTCGGGGACTGCTGCCAACTCTTCCGTTCTCTATAGGTGGGTTTGGGCGGTTCTCCTTTTGCTGTCTGTTTCAGTCAGTGGTTCCCTCTCGTGCGATTGGGGGAGTTCTACTCATTTTGTTGCGGTTTCTTGGACCGCCTTTACGGTTGTTTCCATGGGTGTTTTGCGGGACGGCCACTTGGTCTTCCCCTCATGCCTTCTTTTCTCATTACCGTCTTGAGGCTGGTGCTTCTGTTGCCTTTACCTCTTTGGTTCTGTACTCAGTGGTTTCTTGGGGTGTGTCTCTCTCCGTTGTTGTCACTGACGTTTTTTGGTTGTACTGCCTTCCGTGTGTGGGCTGTGTTTCTTATCCATGAAGCTGATGTTGCTTTGGTATCTGCTCATTAGTAATGACTGTGTCGAGGAAGACCGACGAGGAGGTAATGCCCCGGTTACTTACCGGTAATCTTCATTACTCCGCGTCCTAGTCTTCCTCGTCACAGTATAGTTTCCCTTCCCTCCCGGCCCTTTGTTGTGGCTTCATGTATACAGCTTTGGTTTACAGGTCGTGGTGGGGATCTTGTATCTTTTTATGTGATTGGTGGTTGCCACTGGGGGCCATATTGGAGGGATAGGAAGACTAGTATGTTAACTTTTGCTTGGAATTTCTGTAGGAGCAGAATGCTCATTAGTTATTACTGTGGAGAGGAAGACTAGGACTCGGAGTAATGAAGATTACCGGTAAGTAACCGGAGCATAACCTCATTACATCCAGGCCAACTGGCTTAGTCAATGCTTTTTCTGTTGTTTTGAGCAGCTGCATTTTGTGTAAGCATGGGCGAATTTTGCGAATCTAGCGTTCGCGAATTTGCGTATTTGCGAACTCGCAATCCGCAAAATCCGCGAATTCTCGCAAATTTGCGGTTTTTTTTTTTGTGTTCGCAAGGGTTTCTGCAAGGTCGCGAGGGTTTTGTACCAGTTCGCAATTGCGAACTTACTTGTCGGCTCGCAACGGTCGCGACTATGTTGTTTCTTCGTCTGGTTCATCATCACAGGTTCCCAGCACCCTCTGTTTCACCACTGCCACCCTCTGTTTCACCCAAGCCACCCTCTGGTACATCAATGCCACCCTCTGGTTCATCATCACTGTAGATTATGGGGGGGAAAAGCAAGCACACCTGCCCTGCTTCAACTGACATGAATTAATTTAGGGTTGATTTATTAATGTGTCACTGTTTTAAAATTCCAGTCTGGCACCTGCTTCCTTATCTGTAATTTGCTTTCTGTTGCAGTGCAATTTTTTTTGTGTCACTGTTTTAAAATTCCAGTCTGGCACCTGCTTCCTTATCTGTAATTTGCTTTCTGTTGCAGTGCAATTTTTTTTCCAGGACCTTTGTGGCCTACTTGTAGCTATTCTATGAGCCTGCTGTGAGGGTCAGAGCAGGGTCATACAATTGTTGCAACTAGCAACTGAACTCTGGAGGGGCCCCAGTCAGGAAGCACTACAGGGAATGGTTACTAATGATGAGTTTGAACTTTTGCACCTGCTGAGTGCTTTCAGTTTTGCAAAACTCGTTTTTCTGCAGAACAGCAACTGTAATGCCCCAAACAAACATAGGCAACTGAACTCTGGAGGGGCCCCTCAGGAAGTACTACAGGGTATGGTTACTAATGATGAGTGAACTTTTGCACCTGCTGAGTGCTTTCAGTTTTGCAAAACTCGTTTTTCTGCAGAACAGCAACTGTAATGCCCCTAACAAACTTACTTGTGAAAGTTGATTTCTAATCCAAAAGAGATCCAAAGAAAGTCAAAAGGCCTTAAATCCAAAAAAGTGCAGGCAAATGTCAATCTGAGGAGTTATTCTGATAAAAAATCATCATTTTCAGAAGGTCTATGCTGCTTGCTAGTGGATTTCTTGTGCAGAATTGCAAATTTTGTAATTTCGCGAGTGCGAGATTGTTGCTGCCTACATGTTCGCAATTGCGAACTCTCGCTATGCGTCGCCAAACTCCCACGGGATCCAGCAGCAAGATCCAAAATGGCGCAGCACTCGCACAATATCGAGAAAAACAATTTGGCAAACGCTGAATGACGGTAAGTGAACACCGCACGCTGCAAAATTGTATCACCAAGAAAAAAAAATCCGCTGCGTGCGAATTTGCGGATTTTCGGTAAATTCGCGAGCGTTCGCGGATTGCGAATTTACCGAAAATCCGCAAAATCCGCGAGCGGAACGGATTTTCCGCCCATGCTTAATTTTGTGCCTCATTTATCTATGTGTGTATGTGTTTCTATGTTTGTGTGCGCAAGCACTGATGATTATGTGTGGCTTACACGTTATTCCTGATAAAGGGCCTGATTCAGAGATGTCCCCGGGCCCCCAGACTTCTTTTCACCGTGGCAGGAACCACCGGCACATGGTTCCTCCTGATGTTGTAAATGTTTGGCGGACAGTTTAATGAAAAAGAATGGCAGCTGTCAAACTTCTTATTAAACTTGACTTAAAAAAAAAAACCTCCTTGATTTGAAAAAAGTAAAATTAATAAGCCCCACACAAAGGTAGTTTTCCCCCATGTTGTGAAGCAATGTTTAACTTTTACTGTCCCTCATTAGCAGGTTTTACCTGGTAATGATGGACACCAAAAAAAGCCAACTGACCTTGAACTCTAAAGGTGCGAGAGCGATTACCCTTTTAAACAAAAAAACTATAAATCAGCCATTAGAATTTGATGTGTAGGAGAAGCAAATACATGGATAAAAAAACACTTCATCTCAATTATAATGGTGCTAAATATTGCATTTGCAGTCTAACAAAAAGAGAACGTACAGTCCTGTCATCAAAACTTAATTCTAACATACATGGGACAATGTAACTATAGGCAAATACCAAAGCCTTAATTGACAGCCCATCGAAACAGTGGAAAACTGTGAAAAACAGGGATAGTTAATGAGTGAAGAGGACTGACCCAAAACCCACTGTCTCTCTGTAGTTCATGTTATACTTTTTCAAGAATTGATAACAGGAAGCCTTTCACACAGTTAAAACTCTCTGTGCCTACAGAGGATTTGCAGATCACCAGTTATAGATTTAAGGCTAAGTACTAGTCATAAGTCAGCTGGAAGGGATTGTGTGACATGATGTCCCTTAAAAGACAAATTCTCTTCCTGCACATCCAAAATAATACCCTGAGTGATCTAAGCATGTTTCAATGGGTTTCATATATCTCATCATTAAAAATGTGAATAGACACTTAGAGTAAGAGAGAAAGTAGGACAGATTCTAACTCGCCATTAAACTGCACCTAGCAGAGGAAATGTTCAAAGAGAGCAGCCACTAATAGTAGAAAGAAAATGACTGAATATAGCTCTCAAATCAGAAGTTTTCCTCTCAAAAGAGAAGATTTGAGAAGTATGCTAATGATGGGTAACTACCCACACACTCTGGAAATAGGACACTTATTAATCTTGCACAGAAAGTGTCTGGCTAATTGGAATCCCATGCTTTTTCCCTAAATTTATTCATGAACTATTTTAAGTGATAGACGCTAATATAGAAAATTATGTTCCTGGATTTTAAGACTTTTTCTACTAAATGAAGCTCCTGAACATTGCACACCAAGGCATTTGTGCTCTGTAAGATTATAGATGTGTGTGTGTTAGTGTGCTTGCATGTGTATGTGCGCGTGGGTATGTGTGTGTGTGTGGAGGTATGGTGCGCCCGTGCTTCCAAGTTACTTGAACCACTTCTTTTAATGTCTACATGACATAATGCTATTACGGTGGTTTCAGGCAATATATTTTTGCAATTTCTAAGTATAAAGTGCACCAATGGTATACAGTTACTTTTATTTATAACAGCTTTTAGGCTATAAACTTGTGAGATAGTACTTTCCCATTGCAAAATGGAAGAGGGCATAGAATGAGTTGAAAAAAACATCTGCCCCTTTGTTTCCAAACTCTCTGAAATTCAAAGACATCATATGTAGTGAGGCAGAGCAGAGGAAGTCCCCAGCCCTGCCCTTCTGTTTTTCCCCATTTCTTCTGTATTTAAAATGTGTTCTACCTACCATGGCATAGCTGATGCCCTCCTAAACCATATGCTGGAGCTTAAGCCAACAGTGCAGGCCTGCTTTGAGGCTACTGCTGACACCTGAAGGAGCTAGTGGTTTCTAGGCAGAATGTGTGGTAGATGCAGTTGTTTATTACTGGTTTTCAAGTGCCATAAATACAAATGCACAGCAGTTTGATAACTATGGCACTCATTACGATGGCGGGCCGGGCATACCGCCATTAACAGGCAATTGGTGGCGGTACGCCAGCCATCTAGGTCATCGGTTCGACAGCTGCATTACGATGCAGCCAGTCAGATCGCTGAGGTTGTGGGTAGTGCCGATGCCTCTGACCAAAGCAAAGATCCCGTCTGGATGGTTTTCAGATTCCTAATCCCTACAATGGGGGTGGTGCCTTCACAGGCACTGCCATAGGGATTAGGATATCACTTTTCAACTGCCTGTTCATGGTGGTCCACTGCCATGGTCGCTGACCTAATTCAGGAAGGATCACAAGACCTGGCTCTTCGATTGACTCCCAGTGCTCAGACGGATCAGCAGCTCCCCCTTTCCCTCCAATCCCCACCCTCAGCACCTTGAGACCCTCATGGGTGAGTAGCTGCACTTTACAAGCCCTGATTAGTTGATTGATTAATTGATTGATGATTCCTGCTCTGAAACAATGGTGGTCGGACGCTGCTCCAACCACGATCATAATGTGGCCCTAAGTGCTTTCTTTATAACACGGACTGTAAACTGTTGGACTAATTGTCTAACTACGTATATTCTGGTAGGTGATAGTAGATGTGGAAGTTAGATTATGACACTGTAATCACGCAAATATTTCATTGTCCAGTTAGAGTTATTAACATTTAAAAAGGAAAAGTGGCCCAATTTAGTGTTTAAACAGTTAAAAACTGTTTCTTACACTGACAGAGTTTTCATATCTAGCAGGATGGTGTTTGATACCCTGTCAAATTTAGGCATGCCCAACTCTGTGGAAGGTAGCTGCAAATACCTAAGTGGCATTCAGTCCGGCAAACTTTTATGCAATATGTGTATGCCTCTTCTAATGAAAATGATTGCTGTCTGTACTCAAATTCTCTATTAATCTCTGTTATTCTAGAACATCAAAGATTGAATTGAATGTAATATAATAATGATTTTTTTAAATTTGTGCTTTTATGATTGTAAATTTGTAACAATCGAATAAAGCTTATGAATTGAATTGAATTGAATAGAAAAGTGCTAGTTTAACAGCCGCACTAGTATTATTTTGTAGATTTATTGATATCAGCAAAGTCTTTGAGCAGTTTATCCTACTGTTTTATGTAGCTCTGAGTCATACTAGCAGAAGCATTCACTACAACTCGGTCAATGGACAGTAATACTTGATTGCAGTCATGATGTTCTAGGGTACCCAAAGGAGTGGTTGGTACCCACTGGGGACAACTTGACACACTAGTATCAGGCTTGAGAATACCAGACCATAAAATATGATATCTCAAAAAACATAAATTGCAGGATGATGTTCAGACCTTCCTAAATTTGTGGTGACTAGACTTAGACAATCTTGTAGATAAAACAGGAGTAGGGTACCCGTCAACTGTGTTGGGATTGGGGCGTAATAGTATAAGAACAACAATGTCCCAACTGGTATAAATTAAAGACAATTAGTAAAGATATGTAAATACATTATCTGAAAGGGAACAAGGAGACTCTATATAATTCTGATATGTGCTAAAAGCATCAGTTCAAGAAGTCTTTATTCGATTAATTCATCATAAAAGACATAAATACAAAATACACAATAACATATATAAAACCAGTATTAAATCATCGACATCGAATTGACTTCGTACAGAACTATACAAAAATTTAAAAAATATGTCGAACATGACCATATTACCACAGTATATACAAGATTTAAACAATCTCTGCTAGTTTTTGTTTAATAAACCTACATCTGATCACCCAAGCCCAGCCAAGAAACTTGGCAACCCCCACAACAATGAGCGGATCCAGATTGGTTTTTAACAGTCTCAAGGCCTCAGCAGCCGAACGAGTGCCTAGATGACTACATACTGGTTTAAGCCACTTGGTTCTGGGGGCAGAGTATAGGGGGCACACAAACAAAAGGTGAGACAGACTTTCCCCAGAACCCTGACAGTTTGCACAGAACCCCAAACTATCAGTACCCCACTTTTTGGTGAAGTCCCCTATAGGGAGTGAACCACATCTAAATTGAAAAAAGAGTTTGCGGTCCAGAGGTTTGGTAATGATTTCCCAAAACCTTTCTAACCTGGGTAGATCTTTGTGTACCATAAATAGTCCTGAAAGACTGCTTGGGCTCGTTTTTGAGAAAATATTGTACGTCACCCAATCCCAGTAGCATTTTTTAAGCTCATTTTTAGATGGAAATTTGGCTGCCTCGGGCGATGACCACAACTCAATAAGGCCCATAGATAGAAGAGTGGCCTTAAGATCTCTAAGCCATCCGATATTTAAGGCTCCAGGAATATTTTTTACCTCCAGACATGCTTCTGCGTAATGGTGTAGATCTGGCGTTGTCCACAAGCGACGCCAGAATGATAACGGTCGGTATTTCGCATAATCGACCACCGAGTGGCACCCCAGGTCGAATAATAGGGGGATTAAAGGAGTTGACTGAGGCAGACCAGTTACCATCCTTAGAAACTTGTTTTGGGCATGTTTCAAGGAATCCAGGTTGCTACCACCCCATAGCTCTGCGCCATATAACACCGCTGATAAAACCTTTCCTCCATAGATCTTCATCAGCGGCGACATAGGCTTCGTAAATGAGCCTTTGTGTTCCTTAATCAAGACTCCGCCCTTTTTGTTGGTGTTTCAGGGTCATGAGCTCGATCTGGTGGGTCCAGCTTAATGTGTCACTGAAGGTAACTCCCAGATAGGTGAAGTACTTGGTCTGCTCCAGGGGGATATCCCCCATTGTAACCCTAGCCTTGACCTGTTTGTGCCCCCTCATAACCATGAATTTGGTCTTGGCTACATTCACCTCCAGCTCATGTTCGCCACAGAAACTCTCAAACCTAGACAGTGCAAGCTGGAGGCCCTGTCTGGTTCGCGAAATCAGGAGAGTGTCGTCAGCGAACATGAGCAGGGGGATTTTCATGCCAGCCAAACTTGGAGCATCAGTGGGAAAGCCATCAAAAAACTTGATGACTCTATTAATGTATAGAGAAAACAGGGTTGGTGCCAAAACGCATCCCTGTCTGACACCTTTCGATACGGGGAAGTTCTTAGTCACCTCTCCAGGTTTACCCCATCTTACAAAGGCATAAGTCTCTGCGTGGAGGTTGACAATGATGCGGACCAAAGAGGGAGGCATACCCATTTCTAGAAGGCAGTTCCAGAGCCCAGCCCTCGGAACAAGGTCAAACGCAGACCGAAGGTCTACGAATGCCGCAAATAAGTTACCTTTACCCAGGGTGACCGTCTTCCAGTGTAATAGCATAAAACGGAAAGCCTGGTCCAGGGTGCTTACATGGGGTCTAAACCCTGCTTGGAGAGGGGTAAGTACATTATATTCTTCAATCCAAGCCTGGACCCTAGAAAGGACAAGACGAGAAACTATCTTTTGTACCGCATCAATAAGGCTGATCGGCCGGTAGTTGGATGGTACCGACCGATCACCCTTCTTAAAGATGGGCAAGATCTCGGCACCAGCCCATGAATCAGGTACCTTGGCGCCCCTAGCCAACGTGTTTGCCAAGTGCAGTAGATAAGGTACCCATAAGTCTTGGTCCTGTTGAAAAATATCTGATGGGATGCAGTACGGTCCGGGCGCTTTGCCCCTAGGGATGGTATTCAGGACGTTTTCGACCTCTTTGGCCGAGAACACAAGGGTATCAAAGGTCAGTGGCCAACCAATGGGAGCTTCCCCCTCCCTGAGACACCTAAACTGTTCCTCGAAGTGGGACACCCATTTTTGTTGATCGACAGAAGCAGAGCAAGGTCGATCATCCTGGGACTTACCCCATTTGAGGAGATGCCAAAATTGCGTGAGGTTCCTAGAGCCGCAGGCCTCTACAAGGAGAGCCCAGCGCTCTTCATCCCAGGCGGCTTTAGCCCGCCGTTTGGCTTCGTTGTAAGCCTTCCTGCAAGATTTGATTAGGGCTGGGTTCCTAGATTTTAATGCTTTGAACAGGTTTGAATGGGATTTGCCACACTCTTCATCAAACCAGTTCGCAGGAATCCTCGGCTTTCCTAGGCCCTTTTTGGCTACGACTTTAACGAATAGTGTCTTTAGGGATACAAACAGGCTGGCATGAATGTCAGAAACTTTGGTGGAAGTTTGGTTCAGGTCGTCACATTTCTCTAGATCCCTTAGGGAGTCAGAAACCAGAGATCTTATTTTAATACGTGCATTCACGTCTACGGCAACCTTTGGCCAACGAACCCTCCTCATATCATTAGTTAGTACCAAGGCCTCTTGTACGAAATTGAAGTGTCTCACAGAGGGCCCGGCAAAACTGTAATCCTTCAGTTCTGCTATGAGAGGTTCGTGATCACTTTCAGGCCGTGGTCTGATAGTCATATCCGTTACTAGGGGCCACATAGTTGCATCGACTAAGATATAATCGATACGACTACTATGCCTGCCATTGAAGAATGTTGGGTTGCCCAATCTATCCGATCTAGTACGACCGTTTAGGGCACGCAGTCCCCAATTCAGACATAGGCCTTTGATGAAAGTGGCGCATTGGGACCACTTAGTAATCGGGGGGAGCTCAAGTTTTGGAATGCCCCATGTCATGTCCTCGGCCTCAGTTAGCATCCCATCCTCCCCACTTAGAGGTTCGAAACAGGTATTAAAATCACCCATAACCACCACATGGCCCCCTTGTTGTGTGGAGCCAAGAAATTCATCTAAAAGTGTTAGGGTGGATGATACACGGCCACCCGGTGTTCCTCTGGCATATACATTAAACAACAAAATATCCAGCCCACTATTAAATTTCATGCTCACTATGAGGATATCAGGACCATCGATATAAATTTCCTTTACAGAGACCCCTGCTGTATGGCGAACCCACACAGTGAGTCTCCCCATGGCCCTGCCTCTTTGGCCTCTAACTGCGGGTTTGTTAAAACTCAGAAAACCTGGGAAAAAAACCGGAAGGGTTGACCATGTCTCCTGAAAAGACCAAACGTCACCTTGGCGGATGAAGTCAGCCCAGTCAGGTATACATATACAGGAATCTATACCCGCAACATTCCAACATCCCAAAGTAGTACCCTTAACACAAGCTTGAACACACGGGACTATTACATCTGTGGGAGGGGGTTCACAGGGATGAGGGGAACTTTCTTCAGATGGGGGTACCTCAGCAAGCACCCCTTCCCTTGTCGTGCTACATAACCCAACCTGAGTTGCTTGCACTGGTAAAGAGCCTGTGGGAGAAGCAACCATAGAATGCGGTGCGTCATGAGACGGTGGTGATATGACCCGCTCACTTGGGTAAACTGAACTTCCTTCCTCACAACACTGGAGTGAGCCTTTGGAACTTGCAACATTACGTGGGAGGATACACGGGACCGCTCCCACACACGAATTAAACAGGTCAACGTTGCTTTTCTCTCTTGTTTGTCAATCATTAGACGACAGCCCAGAGAGAGTGTCATATAAGTTCCTCAGTGGAATGTTCCACAGGTCTTTGGGATGGGAGGGCCTATTGGTATAAGAATACGCTGGAAATAAGCTGGGAGGCTGCCGTAAATGTGTAAGGGCTGGTGTTGAGGGAGTCAAGGGATACGGGGGATTATTTGAAAATGGCAGTTCCAAAAGTGTTGGAGGACCAGAGGGCTGGATATATGGCTTAGCCCAACCCGGCGTTTGTACTGGGCAGTTGTAGGTAGATTGGATGTACGAGCGATACAGCGCCTCAGGGTTAAATTGGGGTACATGGAAACTTGATGTGAAGTTGGACCATTTGAGGGGGTTTTTAGATTTGTTAGTTCTACCAGGGGGACGTCTATTTGAGTTGAACAAAGTTTCAGGGTAGAAATAACTTAAATTCCTTGTGGAAATCCCTCCCTCGTTGTTCCCCACATACCAGTCTGTAAGGTGAGATACAACCCTATGGTCCCTGAAGTTAATGATCACAATGTCCCCCTCAATATCCTTAGGGCGCACCCCAACCCACTGGCATCTTCTGACCGTGACGATATCCCCGTTAAGGTTCGGAGGAAGGGGTCTGTTTGTTTTTAACCAGAAGATGACTTTGTTTTTTAAACTATCGTCATCTTCTCTGTCCCCTTCCTGAACTGGTGGCACACCTGTCATAACTATAACAAAATTTAATGAGTCTGGCGGCAAGTCTACATTTCTCTTTGACGGTAAGAGTTTCTTCTTTTTACAGTTTACGCCAGCGGATTTACCCATCCCTTTCTTTGTCTGCGGAGCTGCTCCCTTAGCCATTGATTTGCTAGCTACCACACTTGGGTTAACTGTCACGGGGGGGAGTGTTGGTGTGGATTTCGCAACCACTGTCGGTGCTTTGTTTGAAATGGTGACTGACTTGGTGGTATTGGAGGTGAGTGCTTTAGTGGTAGAGGTGGTGGGATGGCTGGTAGTTTTAGATGGTTTGCCAGCAGCAAGAGATGAGCCTGCTGGGTTAGAGGAGGGGCCATTGTTCCTATCTAGGCCAGGGGTTTGTGATGATTCAATGGTCGCCACAAGGCTATCCAATTTTTCACCCATAGACCTTACACGTTCTAGCAGGGGGAGCATGTATGATTTGATAAGCTTCTCCAAGATATCAAGGGTCACTTCACTTACCCCCTAAGTTTACTAACTCTGGGGATACTAACTCTGGGGATGCATGCTCACCTGCGTCTGAGGGGAGAGGCTCTACTGTGGGAGGAGGACCTGACTCACTATTTGGGTTGGGTTTCAGTGGTGGTGGGGACTGGCAACTACGCCCTTTCCTTTTTACCCCCCCCTTTCTCCTTTTCTTCCTTGGTGGGGAGTGAACAACCCTTGTAGCTTTGTCAGACGTAGGTCCTGGCTTTAATCCTCTCGACTCTGGAATGGTCTCGCCTGGGACAATACAAACCAGAGACAAGTTGGACAGCATAGGGGATGGGTCTACTTCCCTGTTGTGTGACTCAGGGATGTTTGTTTCAATTATACTTGAGTGATTGATAGGGGGACATACCAGCTGACCTCCGCAGGTAGCACTACTATAGGGCGGGGAGATAGCAGGAAACCTGAATATACTAGGAGTAAGATTAAGGTCAGTCGAGTCAGCATCAATAACGCTCAAAACTTGGGCAGGAAGATCCTTAGAGCTATTAAAAAGTGGCAGTGGGTTATTTTTTAACTGCTCAATTGAGCGTCTACGCTCTGCTCTCCTTTCGGCAAGGAGTAAATCCATATCAACCTCCTTTGCGGGTTTCTTAAAAAATGTATCTAGGGGGCCCAGAACTGAGACACTCACACCTGGTGGAGCAGAGTGGCTCATGTTAACGAGGGAAAAATCAAAATAATGGAGCTTGGAGTATTGGCTAGAAAACACTGCTAGCAATCCCAGATAAAAAGAACTAAGTCACAGCTTACTGCGAGTACAATGAAAATAACCTGGCCCAGCCCGGCCTCCTGCGGCCCCGGACGGCCACAGACGGTCCCGCCCTTGTCCCGGGCTTCTCCCGGCACCCTCCCGCGCGCCCCCGCGCAGCGGGGTTGGCCACTCCTCTTAAAGGTATACTAAGGTCACCTAGGGGGCGTGGCCGGCAGGGAGAGGAGCCCAGCTGGAAACGGGCGCGCGGGGACTCCTGGTCCGTGGAGTCCACCCGCTGTACCCTCGCAGCCCTGCCGGTGTCCAGGTGAAGCCCCTTGTGGTCAGTCAATCAGCCGCTTGAAACCGCGAAGCGGGACCCGCGCAGCGGGTCCGGCGAGCAGCAGCGGCTCAGCAGGCTGGATCGAGGAGATGCAGAAGTAAGTGGCGTGGATACCAAAAAAAGATTTCCGCCGATGGAAGGGCAGGAAGCCTCTTATGGATTGCTGAGTTGGGGGCGTGGCCGGCAGGGAGAGGAGCCCAGCTGGAAACGGGCGCGCGGGGACTCCTGGTCCGTGGAGTCCACCCGCTGTACCCTCGCAGCCCTGCCGGTGTCCAGGTGAAGCCCCTTGTGGTCAGTCAATCAGCCGCTTGAAACCGCGAAGCGGGACCCGCGCAGCGGGTCCGGCGAGCAGCAGCGGCTCAGCAGGCTGGATCGAGGAGATGCAGAAGTAAGTGGCGTGGATACCAAAAAAAGATTTCCGCCGATGGAAGGGCAGGAAGCCTCTTATGGATTGCTGAGTTGGGGGCGTGGCCGGCAGGGAGAGGAGCCCAGCTGGAAACGGGCGCGCGGGGACTCCTGGTCCGTGGAGTCCACCCGCTGTACCCTCGCAGCCCTGCCGGTGTCCAGGTGAAGCCCCTTGTGGTCAGTCAATCAGCCGCTTGAAACCGTGAAGCGGGACCCGCGCAGCGGGTCCGGCGAGCAGCAGCGGCTCAGCAGGCTGGATCGAGGAGATGCAGAAGTAAGTGGCGTGGATACCAAAAAAAGATTTCCGCCGATGGAAGGGCAGGAAGCCTCTTATGGATTGCTGAGTTGGGGGCGTGGCCGGCAGGGAGAGGAGCCCAGCTGGAAGCGGGCGCGCGGGGACTCCTGGTCCATGGAGTCCACCCGCTGTACCCTCGCAGCCCTGCCGGTGTCCAGGTGAAGCCCCTTGTGGTCAGTCAATCAGCCGCTTGAAACCGCGAAGCGGGACCCGCGCAGCGTGTCCGGCGAGCAGCAGCGGCTCAGCAGGCTGGATCGAGGAGATGCAGAAGTAAGTGGCGTGGATACCAAAAAAAGATTTCCGCCGATGGAAGGGCAGGAAGCCTCTTATGGATTGCTGAGTTGGGGGCGTGGCCGGCAGGGAGAGGAGCCCAGCTGGAAACGGGCGCGCGGGGACTCCTGGTCCGTGGAGTCCACCCGCTGTACCCTCGCAGCCCTGCCGGTGTCCAGGTGAAGCCCCTTGTGGTCAGTCAATCAGCCGCTTGAAACCGCGAAGCGGGACCCGCGCAGCGGGACCCGCGCAGCGGGTCCGGCGAGCAGCAGCGGCTCAGCAGGCTGAATCGAGGAGATGCAGAAGTAAGTGGCGTGGATACCAAAAAAAGATCATTTTATGTATAAAAGATTTTTTGGAAAAGAAACAGAAATATAGTTTACAGTTATAGCAGCACTGCAGTATATAAACCACAACAACTGAAAAAACAACCCAAATTGTACGTGGTGCTCTAGGTGTGACAGTGAAAACCAATACAGCGATGCAGGTGACAATGTGAAACAGCGTGAGTGGCGCAAAGTGACTAGTGAATAAATATACAATGTATTCATTGATATACGGCGGTTTCAGATAGATTAGAAGTTCATTTTGAAAGTATTCAATGAGTTCAACCACTTCCTATCTCACGCATATATTTGCACTGAAAGGTCGACGGCGTTTCGATCCAGGTTACTACAGGATCTTCATCAGGACTGGGTCATGGGCAGTGCTGGGGGCCCATTTACTGGCAATCAATCGCCGGATGTCAACAATAGCCAGATAGTATGTTGAGCTTCTGATTATGTAGATGGCAAGCGGTTGGTTCCGAAGTGCAATGGGACTTCTTGGCCCGGGTTCGGTTGGTAGGGTCCCGTGGCAATCCCAGGTGAGAAAATGGCTTCAGTGTGGCCAATCACAGGCGTTCTCAGTTGGCTGTGAAGATCGGGGTCAGAAATATCGAGTTCCTTCCCGATCCCGGAGCAAGTTAGATTCCTGGCCGCCGATCCCTAGTGTGGTCGGCTGGCTGAGAGTCAATCTCAAATGAAAACAACCTCGCGGACTGTCCAAGGTATTAAAAGACTTTTAATCCCTCGGACAGTCCGCGAGGTTGTATTAATGTATTAATAAACTTACTTAAAGGTGTAAATTATCTTTGTGAGGGTGGCTTGATTAAAATATTTTATAATTAAATAAGAAATATATACTATTTGTAGTTTTTTTTTAAAATATTAAATTATATTTACTTATGCTTATTTTAAATAATTGATTGTTGGTGTTATTTGGTGGTGGACACATGATGGACGTCATGTTGAGATAGTCAGGGGGTACAGCTGTGACATCTAGCTTGCTCACTGCTTCTCCTGGCACTTCCTTTGTGACCCCCTGGCCTTTAAGGATGCAAAAGGTTTGCTCCCTCAAAAGTCAGAGGTCACAAAGGAAGTGCCATGAGTAACAAGGAGCAAGCTAGGGGTCACAGCTGTGTCCCCTGACTACATCCAAATGACGTCCATGGGTGGTCTTGGCTTGTCCTGTCCTGTATGGTGGAAATTGTTCTCCTTCTATCACTTGTAGTTGGTGGTCTATTAAGTATTGGGTGGTCAAACAATGAGAAAGTAGAGCTGGCTTGGGTGGACCGCCCCCTCCATTCTTTTGAGAAGATATTTTGCAACCCTGTAATATTTTTTATTTTATTGCTTGTGGAAATATTAATTGAACAAGTCCAGGAATGTGTTACTGGCTTGAATCCTTATAGTTTCCTTTCAAATATTCAAATTATATTCACAATTGATGCGTTTCAACTTTATATGAACATCCTGAATATCTCGCATGACCATACATTGGTCTTCCTGATGTACTGCCCTGTAGGGCCCACATCGGAGTGACCTGTAGGTGACATAATTTGAGCAAGCATTATTAAGAATTTATAGTTTCATTGACTTCTGTGGAGTTCTCTACTTGCAAAAAGTCTTTGCCGCAAGACTGAATATCTGTTTCCAGGAAAGGACTGATTATTTATTTTTTCTGTTAAAGCTGAAGATGTAAAAACATGTCATAAAGTGGGGTTACAAAGCCCAAGAGGTGGATCTTACTTTGAGATAAAAGGCCAAGTACCAAATTACAAAATTTGTTTATAGCATGATCAGAGATAAACCAGCAAACTCAATTGGTTTTGTTAGTCAATGTTCCATCACAAGTAATAGCATCAGAAATGTTTCTTAGGAGGATTGGCCACTGTTTTGGTAAGAGAAGCATTGAAACATATATCAATTAATAGTACACATAGTATACTAATGTAACTTTTGTAGTAGCTTGGTTTATATGTTTAACAATCATAAACTCATGGAAAATACACTCACTGGATGATGTAATCAATTATACCATTTGAGATGTCATCAGAGATGTCACTGACCATGTCATGACTGATGTAATATATGAGGTCTTAAGCAAAGCCTTGCGGGGGCATAAGTTATAGTTAGCTCAGGGAACTATGACTGCAGAATTTCACTGGTTTTATACGAGAAAATTTGAGCCTAACTATAACATCCCTGAACCCTTTGGTTTTATCAGTGAATTTCTAAGCTTTTTTTAAATTCTATTTCCAATATAAAGCGTCCCTGTGAATTTTTTATTTTTCAGTGACTATATATATGATTCTGTAAAACATATAATGAACTTTAAAATATTAATGCTAAGTAAACATATATTTATTAAAAACATTTAATCAATATATAACTCTATGCACCACAGATATAATAGCAGAATGAGCCACTTACATCATGGCTCAAAAAGGGAAACAGTTATAATCTCAAACTGGATACACTTATAGTAAAGAGAAAAATGGAAGTTACAAATGTTTTACAAGTCATTAAAAAAACAAGCATTAGTTCCCAAGTACTATCACTAACCACTGTAGTACATATCATACCAAAAGTTCCTGACTATACTACAGGACAGCTCCCAGGCATCCCAAATGGAAAAAGACTATTTGCACAAACTGAACCCTGCTGGTCCTAAAAAAAGAGATAAATATCCTGATAATTTAGTTACAGCACTTAATGGCAAATTCTTCCTTAGGTCTGACATCACTAACAACTACACAATAATAATTATTCATGCCTTCATGCCACAGAAAATAACATACTAACATTAACACAAAGCAAAACCTGGATGATGGATGGCTGTTATATTTGACATCCTTGGCGGGGTATGTCCAGAGACCTTTTGCCTTCACTCAAATTTTTGCTGAAATACGTTTTGTAGGCATTAGGACACGGTGCACCTTCCCCCTGCTAACCAGTGGCAAAGTGCGTGTGTTATAAAATAATGGTATATGCACACCTGATGCGTTAAAAAACGTTCATAATAGTAAAGTTGATTTACTGCGTGCAACCAGGGTATTGCTAGCTGATCCACCAGCGTGAGGGAAAATTGGAAAAAGCGTTATCCCGGGGAAAACATCACTCGATTGCACAGCCAAAAGCTCTTGAAGGAGGTTCATCCAATGTTAATCAGCAAGAAAGTGAATGTTTGATCTGAATCATATATAGATTCTATTCATCATAATGATTGTATTCATATTCAAATTCCTTTGGATTACAGCACCGTCACTAAAATGAATGAGTCATGTAAATCTGGACCCAATGCATTTTGGGCAAACCCTTCGTCAGGGGAAATTAATTTGCCATAGTAGAGGACAAGGTGTTCCGCGTATGGAAGATTCCTAAGGAAACAACAAGCTTCAAGAGGTATCCCTGCAACTGACCAGCACCAACTGGTCCTCAAGTCATGGCTTGCATCAATGTGTACTCCTCTTCAAGAAAGACTGAAGATACAGAAGTTTTAAGCTTCTCACGACCACAAAGTGACCTCCTCACACCAAGAAACAACCTCCCCCGATGATCGCAAAACCAAACTCCAGCCGGACCTGCACTTTGTGCCGACAGCTACCGTCTATGACGATCGCCAATGAGAGGCTCCATTGAGACTTGCCATTTGTGATGACATTGACTGCCAACATTGACCACCGATGCAAAGTTGCAACAGTGACTGGCTCAACATGCCAAAACAGCGACGGTCCGTGATGCCAGACCTGCTCCCCACACCAACAATAACCTCCCCGCAGCCAGTGCTAACATCCTTGTGTTTGCTTGGTTCACCCTAAGTTGGCAGGGTATTCCCAGACATAGGTCCCTTGCTCACTTTGCCACTGGATTTAAGCTAACCTGGTTGAGGAGGGGTGTTACCCCGAAACCGGTACCAGGATGCTTGATTCCTGTCCAGGGTAGTCCTGGCTTGGCAGCTCGGGATGGACTGTTCCCCTAAGGAACAGGGTCAAGACTGATTTGCAAATGGCTGGGTCTGAAGTGGGGTGGTGAAGTGAGCTAAAGAACGTTAATGGATGAAACCCAGATTGTGACTGGAGGTGAGTGTCTGAAAAGTGTCAGCGCTCCGTCCATCATCTCCCTGTGTTTGCAACAGCGGCTTCTTGCATAAACCTGAGAAAGTACATCTTTAAAGTGTCGAACCTAGTCTCTGTATCTGACCTGAATTCCATTGGGGTTGGCCTGAACTTGTGAATTTTCCCCATTCAAGCATGACCAGATAACCACAAATGGCACTTTGTGCTTTATGGCGCTATTCTAAATTAAAACATTAAAAACACATGTCTAAAGTTCCAATGATTCGATTTTTGTCGTTTTGGTGTCATATTAGTTTTATTACATTTTTGGGGGATTTTTCTTTTTTGTTTTTCACTTTATTACTGTGTGAGTGCTGCATAAATACTTGACACATTGCCTCTAAATTAAGTCTGACTGTGTTTGGGCCAAGCAAACAGAGGGTTAAGCACAGATTTATGTGGTCACCACAAAAGTCCCCTCGAGACTTTTGTGGTGACCAGGATTGTATTTATTATTTGAGTGGGGTTTCCACCCCCCTCAACTAATAATCCAATTTCTTACAATGGCACTCTTAAAACATATCTCCATAATGATTTATACCATAGACAGAGAGTGGCACAATACTAACATACCTTTAGAGTACACAATACTTCTTAACAAATAAATTACCACATATTACAAACTACTCAGTTAAATGAACTCCAAAACTAACAACTACTATCCCCCCAAAATATCATTGACAGTAAGTACTGATTTCTTCTATACTAAGAACCTACCCACACACAGCAAGCCATGCAAGACTGTTATTATCATGTCAACCAAAGCATTTCGACACATCTCCAACAATATGCACTAAGGGGCTCATTAGGATGGCGGACCGAAGTGCCTCCGCAGACCCAGAGTATGCGGAACATGCCTATTTTCCGTGCGCCCGTCCCGGACACTCCGTCCGCCAAATCAGGATACGAAATACGTGCCAAAATCCGTCCGCGGCGGTAGAACACGGTCCGCCGCACCACCACACCCAACCACGCGGCGCACGTAACCTATCCAGAGACTCAGCCGTACGGACTGACGTCTAGGACCGTCCTCCAAATCAAGATGGCGGAAAACACACATAAAAGCGCGGCGGAAAAACAACCTGCCTGAACACGGCGGATGCTCCACAGCGACCATACCCACCACGAGCCGCTCGCCGACATGGACCCTGCACTACAGGCTTACCCGATACTCTACGCGATCCACTACGTCCTCGTCCTGGCCCACCATCGACGACGACGCAGGTAGGCTACAAACCATTCGCTGACTGGAGAGGAGTACCTGCAAGGTCCGTGACGTAGGGAGGGGGGAGTGACATGTCCCGAAATGGATATATTCCTGTGTACGGCAACGCCTCCAAGAGTCGTGACCCAGGTAGGGGAGAGTGACATGTATCTGAACCCACCGCCCTCAAGAAAATACAAATCCACACCAGCATCACACACGCAAGAATGACTCCGACAAACCACGACACATGAATCACAATTTTATTTACGCAGAATCGGAGTAACATCACAGTCTAGGATGGAGCATGGGCAGTGTGGACACCAGAGCAGGTACATCAGAGGCAGCACATGAGAGGGCACAATGCAGTATCAGAACAGCAACAGGGCAGTGTGGACACCAGAGCAGGTACATCAGAGGCAGCACATGAGAGGGCACAATGCAGTATCAGAACAGCAACAGGGCAGTGTGGACACCAGAGCAGGTACATCAGATGCAGTACATCAGTATGAGGATAGCAACAGGGCATTGTGGACACCAGAGCAGGTACATCAGATGCAGTACATCAGTACGAGAACAGCAACAGGGCATTGTGGACACCAGAGCAGGTACATCAGAGGCAGCACATGAGAGGGGCTAAGTGCACCAACAGTCCATGGCAAGGCACAGGTCCATCAGAGGCAGTACAGGAGAGGGGCTAAGTGCAACAACAGTCCATGGCAAGGCACAGGTCCATAAGAGGCAGCACGTGAGAGGGCACAATGCAGTATCAGAACAGCAACAGGGCAGTGTGGACACCAGAGCAGGTACATCAGAGGCAGCACATGAGAGGGCACAATGCAGTATCAGAACAGCAACAGGGCAGTGTGGACACCAGAGCAGGTACATCAGATGCAGTACATCAGTATGTGGATAGCAACAGGGCATTGTGGACACCAGAGCAGGTACATCAGATGCAGTACATCAGTACGAGAACAGCAACAGGGCATTGTGGACACCAGAGCAGGTACATCAGAGGCAGCACATGAGAGGGGCTAAGTGCACCAACAGTCCATGGCAAGGCACAGGTCCATCAGAGGCAGTACAGGAGAGGGGCTAAGTGCACCAACAGTCCATGGCAAAACACAGGTCCATCAGAGGCAGCACATGAGAGGGGCTAAGTGCACCAACAGTCCATGGCAAGGCACAGGTCCATAAGAGGCAGCACATGAGAGGGCACAATGCAGTATCAGAACAGCAACAGGGCAGTGTGGACACCAGAGCAGGTACATCAGAGGCAGCACATGAGAGGGCACAATGCAGTATCAGAACAGCAACAGGGCAGTGTGGACACCAGAGCAGGTACATCAGATGCAGTACATCAGTATGAGGATAGCAACAGGGCATTGTGGACACCAGAGCAGGTACATCAGATGCAGTACATCAGTATGAGGATAGCAACAGGGCATTGTGGACACCAGAGCAGGTACATCAGATGCAGTACATCAGTATGAGGATAGCAACAGGGCATTGTGGACACCAGAGCAGGTACATCAGATGCAGTACATCAGTATGAGGATAGCAACAGGGCATTGTGGACACCAGAGCAGGTACATCAGATGCAGTACATCAGTATGAGGATAGCAACAGGGCATTGTGGACACCAGAGTAGGTACATCAGATGCAGTACATCAGTATGAGGATAGCAACAGGGCATTGTGGACACCAGAGCAGGTACATCAGATGCAGTACCTCAGTACGAGAACAGCAACAGGGCAGTGTGGACACCAGAGCAGGTACATCAGAGGCAGCACATGAGAGGGCACAATGCAGTATCAGAACAGCAACAGGGCAGTGTGGACACCAGAGCAGGTACATCAGAGGCAGCACATGAGAGGGCACAATGCAGTATCAGAACAGCAACAGGGCAGTGTGGACACCAGAGCAGGTACATCAGAGGCAGCACATGAGAGGGCACAATGCAGTATCAGAACAGCAACAGGGCAGTGTGGACACCAGAGCAGGTACATCAGATGCAGTACATCAGTATGAGGATAGCAACAGGGCATTGTGGACACCAGAGCAGGTACATCAGAGGCAGCACATGAGAGGGCACAATGCAGTATCAGAACAGCAACAGGGCAGTGTGGACACCAGAGCAGGTACATCAGAGGCAGCACATGAGAGGGCACAATGCAGTATCAGAACAGCAACAGGGCAGTGTGGACACCAGAGCAGGTACATCAGATGCAGTACATCAGTATGAGGATAGCAACAGGGCATTGTGGACACCAGAGCAGGTACATCAGATGCAGTACATCAGTATGAGGATAGCAACAGGGCATTGTGGACACCAGAGCAGGTACATCAGATGCAGTACATCAGTATGAGGATAGCAACAGGGCATTGTGGACACCAGAGCAGGTACATCAGATGCAGTACATCAGTATGAGGATAGCAACAGGGCATTGTGGACACCAGAGCAGGTACATCAGATGCAGTACATCAGTACGAGAACAGCAACAGGGCAGTGTGGACACCAGAGCAGGTACATCAGAGGCAGCACATGAGAGGGCACAATGCAGTATCAGAACAGCAACAGGGCAGTGTGGACACCAGAGCAGGTACATCAGATGCAGTACATCAGTATGAGGATAGCAACAGGGCATTGTGGACACCAGAGCAGGTACATCAGATGCAGTACATCAGTATGAGGATAGCAACAGGGCATTGTGGACACCAGAGCAGGTACATCAGATGCAGTACATCAGTATGAGGATAGCAACAGGGCATTGTGGACACCAGAGCAGGTACATCAGATGCAGTACATCAGTATGAGGATAGCAACAGGGCATTGTGGACACCAGAGCAGGTACATCAGAGGCAGCACATGAGAGGGCACAATGCAGTATCAGAACAGCAACAGGGCAGTGTGGACACCAGAGCAGGTACATCAGAGTCAGTACATGAGAGGGGGTAGGTGCACAAACACTGCATGGCAAGGCACAAGTCCATCAGAGGCAGTACATCTGAGGGCACACCACAGCAACTTACAGCACACTATCAGGTGGATTGCGTGAAGTACCCGCATCGGACAGACTGCCAGCACCAGAAACCGGAGTGTGACACACAGCCACAGATGTAGTGACTGACACGTGAGCCACAGACCCAGATACACTGCCAGCACCTGATACATGAGTGTGAGACACAGCCACAGCCCGAGTGACTGATACATGGCCCATAGACCCAGATACACTGCCAGCACCTGATACAGGAGTGTGAGACACAGCCACAGACTGAGTGACTGACACATGGCCCATAGACCCAGATACACTGCCAGCACCTGATACAGGAGTGTGAGACACAGCCACAGACCGAGTGACTGACACATGGCCCATAGACCCAGATACACGGCCAGCACCTGATACAGGAGTGTGAGACACAGCCACAGACCGAGTGACTGACACATGGCCCATAGACCCAGATACACTGCCAGCACCTGATACAGGAGTGTGAGACACAGCCACAGACTGAGTGACTGACACATGGCCCATAGACCCAGATACACTGCCAGCACCTGATACAGGAGTGTGAGACACAGCC
Organism: Lissotriton vulgaris; assembly: GCF_964263255.1. NCBI lineage: Eukaryota > Metazoa > Chordata > Amphibia > Caudata > Salamandridae > Lissotriton > Lissotriton vulgaris. The sequence continues at coordinate 483,487,539 of NC_141691.1, read as the reverse complement.
ACAGACCGAGTGACTGACACATGGCCCATAGACCCAGATACACTGCCAGCACCTGATACAGGATATGTCTCAACTGATACCCTGCCACTAGCAGACACATGCGAGTCAACTGCACCAGCGCCACTGGGACCACTGAAATGATGAGCCACAGGGCTGTATGGTCCAGGAGGCAGGGTGGCTCTGGGAGCGGGAGATAGTTGCAATTGTGCGACATCGGATTGTGCATGTGTCAATGCTGTGTGTCTACGTTTCTTTTGGACATGTGCGTGCACCCTGGACAGGACAGGACTTACAAGTGGACCGGACTAAGAAGAAATTTCACCCACCATGGGAGTGGCATCTGCTGGGGGGGGAATGCTCTCTGGGGACGTGCTGGAGCCTGCTTGTCGTTTGCTGTGTGGCTGCCTTGTGGCCTCTGCAACATGTGTCATGGGGGATGCTACTACAGGGTCCACCTGCATCCGTCCCTGACGGGCCCTGATGGGAGTGGAGGTAAGGGGTGACTCCACTGCGGAGACATCTGTATTCCGTTTCCCAGAAAACAGCTGCCTCAGTGCAACAATGGGTGATGTATGCCTGTCCCTGACAGCGCCACTGTCCATGGCAGATGCCTTGGGCCTTGGATGTTCAATTTCCGTAGGAGTACTGTTGTCTGCGGACTTTCCCTGTTCCCTGGATGGTGCCCTGTTCCAGGCAGCAGACTTGTCGTGTGTGGTGTACATGTCCCCAGGACACACCTTCTGCCCGTGTGTGTCCCTGCCCCTGGGAGTGTCCGTGCTCCTCTTAGGTGCGTTTGTCTTGTGACTGTCCTTGTCCCTGCCCTTGGGAGTGGCTCCTTCCTTCCTAGGTTCCTTGCCCTTGGGAGTGGCTCCTTCCTTCCTAGGTTCCGTGCCCTTGGGAGTGGCTCCTTCCTTCCTAGGTTCCGTGCCCTTGGGAGTGGCTCCTTCCTTCCTAGTGTCCCTGCCCTTGGGAGTGGCTCCTTCCTTCCTAGTGTCCCTGCCCTTGGGAGTGGCTCCTTCCTTCCTAGTGTCCCTGCCCTCAGGGAGTGGCTCCTTGCTGCCTAGTGTCCCTGCCCTTGGGAGTGGCTCCTTCCTGCCTAGTGTCCCTGCCCTTGGGAGTGGCTCCTTCCTTCCTAGTTTCCCTGCCCTTGGGAGTGGCTCCTTCCTTCCTAGTTTCCCTGACCTTGGGAGTGGCTCCTTCCTTCCTGGTATCCCTGCTTTTGGGAGTGGCTCCTTCCTTCCTGGTATCCCTGCCCTTGGGAGTGGCTCCTTCCTTTCTGGTGTCCCTGGCACTGGGAGTATGCGAGCCCTCAAGGGATTCATTCGTCTTCTCAATGTCCTCGTACAAGGTAGTGTCACTGGAAGTGGGAGTGAGTCTTGGCTTGGTAGTACCTTGTGTGTGGGATGGCTGTGCAGCATGTGTGGCCATTACACCCAACCCCTCTTTAGCTTCACGTGTGTGTACTCCACTATATCTGACGTTGTCCTTTTGAACAGATTTACCTGACCCACGGGATGGGGTCTGAGGCCTCCGTGCCTTGACGTGCTGGCTGACGCTGCTTCTAGTGCAATAACCTGTATTAGAGTCCTGGTCATAAAATTCACTCCCACCTGACACATCCAGAGTTGTAGATGGTGGAACAGAAGTACCACCCAGTCCATGCGACTGTACAATGGCAGACGACACACTGTTAGACAATGACTGCAGTGTCCTGTGTACACCAGCCAGATCACCATGCATACCTTCCATGAATGCCACCACCTGCCCCAACTTCCTATTGTGGTCTTGGAAAGCATTAATCATATTGGTCTGCCCCACACACAGCTGTCGCAGCAGATCAACCGCCTCTGCACAAAGAGCATTTTGGCTCACCGAGGCTGGGGCAGCGGTGCCGACACCGAACGCCACTCTGCTCCCCCTACTCCTGCGTGCACGAACAGTACATGGTGCAGTTGGCGGCAGGGTGGGCCCTGTGTGCTGTGTCCCGACCGAAGGTGTTGATTGCCCACTCCCAGTCTGTGACAACAGTGCTGACTCACCAACACTGTCGGAAGATGATGACGATGTTGTCTCCACATGCGAGTCCTCCGGGACGGTCCTGTCCCCCTCTCCGGCGCTGCCCCCTTCGGTGTCAGTCTGCGTGTGCGCGACGTCTGATCCGGATGCATTGCCGTCTGTCATCTCCGCCGTCTGTGGCTGAGTGCCCTCTGCCAAAGCTGAAATGCACAGGAAATTGGTGTAAGTCATGGGCACACTCACGTACAGTACTGCTACGGAATCCCTAAAGCCAATGATGACAATGTCCATCGATCCCCCAACCTGCACACGGCCCACCCCAACCAGTCATCCTCACAGGAATTTAGTGGCGTTGGCCGTAATACATGTACAGCATGCACACTGGTCATGAGGAATTACATCTGCACACAAGTGTTGCCAAGGGGTGACGGAGCACTACAGCATGTGCATGAAAATTGAACCGCTTAGCGGGTGGCGTGTCAACATGCCGCATCGGAAAGTGAAATGTAACTGCGGCAATGTCACCAACATGCCATTGGAACGAGCCCCACGATCGACGGAAGTCCATAATGTGTGTAGTCAACCATACATGCATGGCACTCACAAGCAACATACACTGACAGTATGCTTACCGCCACGTTGCTGTTCATCCACACGCAAACGCTCGGACAGGTCAGGATGCGTCACAGCTATGATACGGTGCATGAGAGGGGTCATTGAGCGTCGGTCCAGACGTGCCGTCCTTGGAATCATCCCTAGTGTCACTTCCGCTACATTCTTGCTCAGTCTGGAAATGTCGTCCCAGCGTTTGTGGCAGTGTGTATGTCGTCTATTGGACACCCCCGCTGCTCGTACTTCACGTGCTATGCTCCTCCACACGTCCTTGCGAAGGTGCAGCTTCACCTACCATGATGGGAGACAAAAGGGTGGAAGTCAGTGGACAGTTGGCCAGTCACACAGATAGGAGCAACACATTTCTCTCTGCAGCCATGCACATATCGATTCTTTAGTTGGTCACACATCACACCGCCAAGCTTCCAGAGCCCAGGTGTCATATGACACCTCATGCACAACAACTTATCCCCCACTGCACTTACCGCCTGTCCGGGTGCGCCGTACAGGCGTCCGTAGTTGCGGAGCACAGCGTCCACGAGGACATCCAGCTCCGCGGCGGTGAAGGGACGAGACCGGACCTCTTTGACTCTCGACATGGCTAGGTCACGGAGTATGGCACTAGAGCGGCAGTCGGTAGTCAGCTCCGCAGCAGCAGGTGAAGGTGATGGTCACAGGCAGCAGTCGGTGGTCAGCTCCGCAGCAGCAGGTGAAGGTGATGGTCACAGGCAGCAGTCGGTGGTCAGCTCCGCAGCAGCAGGTGAAGGTGAAGGTCACAGGCAGCAGTCGGTGGTCAGCTCCGCAGCAGCAGGTGGAGGTGATGGTCACAGGCAGCAGTCGGTGGTCAGCTCCGCAGCAGCAGGTGAAGGTGAAGGTCACAGGCAGCAGTCGGTGGTCAGCTCCGCAGCAGCAGGTGGAGGTGATGGTCACAGGCAGCAGTCGGTGGTCAGCTCCGCAGCAGCAGGTGAAGGTGAAGGTCACAGGCAGCAGTCGGTGGTCAGCTCCGCAGCAGCAGGTGGAGGTGATGGTCACAGGCAGCAGTCGGTGGTCATCGTAGAAAGTATGCTTTTGCACATCACACATATATAGGGCCCTGTGGCCATGTCAGTGGCATACGGCGCCAGCCATTGGTCCGCCGTGAGAGCGTGTTTGGAATTGGGCCAATGATTGGCCCTGGTGTTGCGGTGAACAGCATACGGTACTTGCTATTGGCCAACCGTGGCCCATGTCCACACCTCCCATTGGCTGCACGTGCACAGACCGTCACGCTCACACACCGGCAAGTGCATGTGCTAGACACCGGGACGGAAGCATCATTTGCAACAAAGTTGTAACAGTGGCGCCACCATGGCGGGACACGTATTCGGCGGGGGAGGTGGAGGCCAAAACATCCATAAGCTGATGTCCATGCACATGGCCGTTCATGACCCCCCTTACAGTGACATTGCATCAGCCAGCCTACACCGGCCGGCCCAGCCCAGCCCATGACCGCCGTTCCGGCCATGCCAACTACCGCCGCTTCAGGCCCCCTCCACTACCGCCGTGCCAGGCCCAGCCCATGACCGCCGTTCCGGCCATGCCAACTACCGCCGCTTCAGGCCCCCTCCACTACCGCCGTGCCAGGCCCAGCCCATGACCGCCATTCCAGCCATGCCAACTACCGCCGCTTCAGGCCCCCTCCACTACCGCCGTGCCCTGGCGGCCCTGGCATGGCGGTCATGGGCTGGGCCTGGCACGGCGGTAGTGGAGGGGGCCTGAAGCGGCGGTAGTTGGCATGGCCGGAACGGCGGTCATGGGCTGGGCTGGGCCGGCCGGTGTAGGCTGGCTGATGCAATGTCACTGTAAGGGGGGTCATGAACGGCCATGTGCATGGACATCAGCTTATGGATGTTTTGGCCTCCACCCCCCCCCGCCGAATACGTGTCCCGCCATGGTGGCGCCACAGTTACAACTTTGTTGCAAATGATGCATCCGTCCCGGTGTGTAGCATATGCACTTGCCGGTGTGTGAGCGTGACGGTCTGTGCACGTGCAGACAATGGGAATGTTGAACGCGGGCCGCGTATGGCCAGACGTAAACAGCGGAAGCAGTGCACCGCCATGGCGGCGTCAATGATTGCATGTCAGCTGACGATGCACCTTGTTTAATTGTCTGCAGCTGCATGATGACGGTTGTATGCGTGATTGCGTGACTCCACACTTCATGCTCTATCCCATGTTTTTCCATACCATGACCATCGGTGTGCCACTAATGTCCGTCACTTTTGGGTCATGTCACATGTCTTGTTGGCAGTGATGTAGAGGTGAGACAGAGTGCATTGCACATGTTGCAACCCATCATGTAGCTGGTGGGTGCACATTGCTACGTCAATCCATGTTGTTGTGACAATCAGAGATGTCACACATATGCTAATTGAACACTGCCTATAACATGTTGGATAGAGTGCGGTGACATGTGAGTGAGTTGCACAGACATGCGTTGTATGTGAATTGACTTCCATTCCATTTACTCCCACACAGGAGGGCTCAAAATGTCCATCGCCCATACACTGTGCTGGAGGATATGGTGGACGAGGAGGTGATCAAGAAATTCAGGCTTGATCGACGTCGATTGCTGGAGCTTGTGAACAAGTTGTCTCCTCACCTGCAGCCGCGGAGAACCTATCCAGGCTCAATTTCACCCACCCAAAAGGTGATGGCGGCACTCCATTTTTTTGCAACAGGCACATTCCAGTACACTATTGGACATGCCGGGGGAATGTCACAGGCCATGTTCAGCACGGTACTTAGGGATGTACTGACAGCCATGATGCTGTACAAGAATGACTACATACATTTTCCACAGGCGGCAGAGTTGGCAGCGGTCAAAGCAGACTTTTATGCACTGGGTCGCATACCACACGTTGTGGGTTCAATTGATGGCACGCATATTGCGATCATTCCACCACGGGCACGTGAGCAGGTGTTTCGGAATCGGAAGCACTTCCACTCCCTAAACGTGCAGGTGGTGTGCCAGGCCGACAACATTATCTCACATGTGTGTGCAAGATTTCCTGGCTCTGCACATGACTCCCACATCATGCGGAGCAGCATTGTCCCCCAACTGATGGCAAATCTGCGTCCGGCACAAGCCTGGCTTGTTGGTGAGTATGCTGTGGTGACAGGAGTGATATCTGGGTGGCTTGGTGTGGCCACATGTTCAGGTAGTGATGTTTCTCTCTCTCTCTCTAATTTCCACAAACACAGGCGACTCGGCTTACCCAAACAGGCCTTGGCTTCTAAGTCCAATTCGCAATCCCACCACAGCAGGAGAAATGCGATACAACGATGCCCATGGTAGGACACGTCGAGTGGTGGAACGAACATTTGGCCTGCTTAAGTCTAGGTTTCGGTGCCTGGATAAGACTGGAGGGGCCCTGCCTTACGCACCAGGCAAAGTATGCAAGATTGTGATTGCCTGCTGCATGCTCCACAACCTGGCTGTGCGAAATAACATTGAACTGATCTTGGACCCAGATGAACAGCAAGTTCCTCGGCCTCCCGACCCACCCATGTCGACTGATGAGGATAGTGGTGAGGAGGAAGGTGTGGACCAGAGGCGCCAGCTCATTGAACGCTACTTCCCTTGATTGTGAGTGTGCCCCTCTTGTGCTGCTTGTGTATGCCCTGTGTAGGTTTGCTGCTCTTGTGTCATTGTGTTGGGCATCATCTATGTGTTTTGTTATGTGATGTATGCATGTGTGTGTGTGTCCTCATTTATGAGTACATGCACTTCTCCATGATGTGTGTAGTGTCATCCATTCGTGTAGTGATGTGTGTGGTTTGTTGCAAGTTGCACTGCAGTGAGTTGGGATGAGTGTGATGGTGTTTCCTAACGTGTGTTTGCGTTTTCTATGTTTCCCTAGGTGACTCCCTTGCGGCATGATTCTGTACCACTTGGATCCCTGTACCTGGTAACGTCTGTTTCTGATGCAATCATGTGAATAAACATGGAGGCAACACATCATTGAGTGAGTAAGTGGTATTTATTTACAGATTGTGCATAGGTGTAGGTGCATATTTACAAATGAGTGAAGGGGTGGGGGAGTGAGAGTTCAAGGTAATGGCAGATGAGATGTCCGTGCAGACACCACATAGGGTGTTGTCTGCCTAGTGCAGCAGGCCTGTGCCAGGTGGGACCGGATAGTTGGCAGGGTGGATGGCAGGCTCAGGTACTCAAAAGAGTCATTGTCGGCTCCTCTTGAAGCGTGTGGCAGGAGCTCGGACACTGCTCTCGCCCACTTCCTGCCTCGGACGGCCCCTCCGTCTTTGTGTCGGGACGGAGTCAGCTGGGGGCGCTGGCTGATCAGGTGGCACATCCGCCGCCAGGGGCGCAGGTGGCGGTGGCGGTGTTGTTGGCGGTGCCGTTGTATGAGAGGGGGTGTAGTGGGTGGTGTTGGCGGATGTCCTCGTGCTAAAAATGTCCACGAGTTGGCCAAGCCGCCTCTCGATGGCCCCCAACATCGCTGTGTTGTCCACAAAGTCCTGGTGGGCCCGGTCTGCATGTGCCTGGCTACGTGCATAGCCCGCCTCCACCCGGACTAGTGCTTCAAGACACTGTTGCACGGCATTGGGTGTAGTGTCATCATGCCTTATTTCCGCTGTGCTCCTGCCTGCAGGATCTGCCCTTGCATTAGTGGTTTGCCTCACTCTCTCCCTGCGTGGCTGGGATGGCGCTGCCCCAGCGTTGGCCGGTGGGTTGGGCAGGGTGGCAGGGGCAGAAGTGGTGGTAGTAGTGGTGGTGGAGGTGGTGCTGGAGGTAGCTGTGCAGGTCACAGTAGCCGGTGTTGTGGTGATGCCAGAGCCCGTAGTTGTTGTTGGTGCTGGTGTGACCTGCGAGCCAGAGGTCCCTGGCTGGCTGCTTGATCCGGCACCATCCTCTGCCCCGGAGGTGGCTGGACAATCGTCCCCTGAAAGTTCAGAGTGTGGGGATGCGGGAGGCCTGGTGTTAATTGCAGCTGTCAGATTAGGATCCCCTGCAAAACAGAAATGTGAGGATGAGTCATGTTGCCTAATCGTGTACATTTATTTCTATTTGACATTCAGTCGGCAATGGCACACACCCCACCCACCACCACCACCCTCTCTATGGACATGGGGGCCTGTTGGGAGTTGTAGTTCCGTCCCCTCACACACCCCACCCACCACCACCACCACCCTCTCTATGGACATGGGGGCCTGTTGGGAGTAGGACTAGTGACCCCTCACACACCCCACCCACCACCACCACCCTCTCTATGGACATGGGGGCCTGTGGGGAGTAGGACTAGTGACCCCTCACACACCCCACCCACCACCACCACCCTCTCTATGGACATGGGGGCCTGTGGGGAGTAGGACTAGTGACCCCTCACACACCCCACCCACCACCACCACCCTCTCTATGGGCATGGGGGCCTGTTGGGAGTTGTAGTTCCATCCCCTCACACACCCCACCCACCCACCACCACCCTCTCTATGGACATGGGGGCCTGTTGGAAGTAGGACTAGTGACCCCTCACACACCCCACCCACCACCACCACCCTCTCTATGGACATGGGGGCCTGTTGGGAGTTGTAGTTCCGTCCGCTCACACACCCCACCCACCCACCACCACCACCCTCTCTATGGACATGGGGGCCTGTGGGGAGTAGGACTAGTGATCCCTCACACACCCCACCCACCACCACCACCCTCTCTATGGGCATGGGGGCCTGTTGGGAGTTGTAGTTCCGTCCCCTCACACACCCCACCCACCCACCACCACCCTCTCTATGGACATGGGGGCCTGTTGGAAGTCAAGTCAAGTCAAGTCATAACACTTATATAGCGCACTACATACCCAGAGGGTTTCAAGGCGCTTAGGAAGGGGAGGTGGATTATTTGTCAAATATCCACGTTTTAAGCTGCTTTCTGAACGCTAGGTGATTCTGGGTGAGGCGAAGGTAAGCGGGGAGTGAGTTCCATGTTTTGGCAGCCAGGTATGAGAAGGATCTGCCTCCCATGGTGGTCTTGTTGATGCGAGGTACAGTGGCGAAGGCTTGGCTGGAAGAGCGCAGTTGGCGGGAGGGGGTGTAGAAGGACAGTCGAGAGTTGAGGCAATCTGGTCCGATGTCGTAGAGTGATTTGTGTGCGTGGGTAAGCAGTCGGAAAGTGATTCTCTTATTGACGGGTAGCCAGTGGAGGTCTTTAAGGTGACCAGAGATGTGTTCGTTGCGTGGGATGTCTAATATGAGCCTGGCTGAGGCGTTTTGGATTCGTTGTAGTTTCTTCTGGAGTTTAGCGGTGGTACCTGCGTAGAGGGTGTTTCCGTAGTCCAGTCGGCTCGTGACTAGAGCGTGGGTGACTGTTTTCCTTGTTTCGGAGGGGATCCAGCGAAATGTTTTTCTGAGCATGCGAAGAATGTTAAAGCAGGAAGAGGATACGGCGCTGACTTGTCTGTTCATTGAGAGTGAAGAATCCAGGATGACGCCAAGGTTCCGTGCGTGGTCTGTCGGGATGGGTGCATTTCCGAGGGCTTCCGGCCACCAGGAGTCGTCCCATGCAGAGGGGGATTTACCTAAGATGAGGACTTCTGTTTTGTCTGAGTTCAGTTTCAGACGGCTTTCTTTCATCCATTCGGCGACTTCTTTCATTCCTTCGTGTAGGTTAGTTTTGGCAGTGCTGGGGTCCTTGGTGAGAGATAGGATCAGTTGAGTGTCATCCGCGTAAGAGATGATGTTGAGGTTGTGTTGGCGGGCGATGGCCGCGAGGGGGCTCATGTATACGTTGAAGAGGGTGGGACTGAGTGAGGATCCTTGTGGTACGCCGCAGATGATTTCAGAGGCCTCGGACTTGAATGGTGGGAGGCGGACTCTCTGGGTTCTTCCGGTGAGGAACGAGGTGATCCATTCCAGTGCCTTTCCTTGGATACCGATGTTTCTGAGGCGTTGTAAAAGGGTGCTGTGGCAGACTGTGTCGAAGGCTGCAGAGAGGTCGAGGAGGATGAGGGCGACTGTGTCTCCATTGTCCAGTAGAGTTCGAATGTCGTCTGTTGCTGCGATGAGTGCGGTCTCAGTGCTGTGTTTGGCTCGGAAGCCAGATTGTGAGGGGTCGAGTGATTTGTTGGCTTCGAGGAAGGCGGAGAGCTGGTTGTTGGCAGCTTTCTCGATGACTTTGGCTGGGAATGGAAGAAGTGAGATGGGGCGGTAGTTTTTGAGTTCGGTGGGGTCTGCAGTTGGTTTTTTCAGAAGGGCGGTGAGTTCAGCGTGTTTCCAGTCTTCTGGGAAGGTAGCGGAGTTGAAGGAGCAGTTGATGACGTCTCGGAGGTGCGGAGCTATGACGGAGTCTGCTTTGTTGAAGATGTGGTGGGGGCATGGGTCTGTGGGGGATCCAGAGTGGATGGAATTCATCAGGCGGATGGTGTCCTCAGTGGAGATTGGGTTCCAGGCGTTAAGGGTGTTAACGGGGGGAGGATGGTCAGCTGATGGTAGGGTGGGTTGCCTTCCGGGTTGGTTGTCAAAGCTGTTGTGGATGTCAGCAATCTTGTTGTGGAAAAAAGAGGCTAGGGAATCGCAGAGGGTTTGAGAGGGGGTGATGTCGTTGGAGTTGGCCGAGGGGTTGGAAAATTCCTTGACGATGTTGAAAAGTTCCTTGCTGTTGTGGGCGTTGTTGTCAAGTCGATCTTTGAATGCTGTTTTCTTGGCTTTTCGGATCAGTTGGTGGTGAGTACGGATGGCGCTTTTGAAGGCGTCCTTGTTGCTGGTGGATGGGTCTTTTTTCCAGGCCTTTTCAAGGGAGCGGCACAGTTTCTTGGATTTCTTGAGGTCGTCGTTGAACCATGAGGCCTTCTTGAAGCCAAGTTTGCGTTGGCGTTTTTTCAGTGGTGCTAAGGTGTCGGCGGTGTTGGATAACCAAACGGTGAGGTTGGAGGCGGCTTCGTTGGCGTTAGAAGAGAGGGCTGGGGAGGATTGAAGGAGTGATGTGGAGATCTGCTCTGTGGTGATTTTGTTCCAGTTTCTTTGCAGAGTTGGTTGGGGGTGGTTGATGGGTTTCGGCTTGTTGTAGATGAAGTGAACGCAGCTGTGGTCAGTCCAGAGGAGATCCGTAGTGTGGCTGAAGGAGACATGGTTGCTGGAGGTGAAGATGGGGTCGAGAGTGTGACCTGCGATGTGGGTGGGGGAAGTGACCAGTTGTTTAAGTCCGAGGTTGGCGAGGTTGTCCAAGAGGGTGGCGGTGTTGCGGTCGTTGATCTTTTCAAGGTGGAAGTTGAGGTCTCCCAGAAGGATGTAGTCTTTGGAGGGGAGCGCGTGTGGAGTGATGAAGTCCGTGATGTCTTCACTGAATTTTGCGCGGGGTCCTGGTGGTCTGTAGAGGAGGGTGCCTCTGAGTGTGGTCTTGGGGTCGATGTGGATCTGGAAGTGAAGGTGTTCGGAGTTGGCGAGGTTGGCATCAGAGCTGGTTGAGATGCGGATTGTTTTCTTATGGACGATAGCGATTCCACCTCCTGTATGGTCGGTGCGGTCCTTGCGTGTGATCTTATAGTCATCAGGGATAGCAATGGCGATGTCAGGGGCGGAGGAAGCGTTCATCCATGTTTCCGTTAGGAAGGCGACGTCAGGAGAGATGGTGTCAAGTAGGTTCCAAAGGTCAATGGCGTGCCTGTGGACCGAGCGGGTGTTGAGAAGGATGCATTCTAGGTGGTTGGGGTCGGGAATCTGTGGTGTGGTCGTAGCGGAGATGTTGTCGGTGCCGCTAAATTTGCAGGAGAAGCAGGAGAACGGTCCATGGGTGCGTCCAGGAGCGGCTTGGACGCAGTTGGGGGCGCGACCGGGGTCAAGGGCTAGGAGGGTGGCGGCATCATAGGTAATGCGGGAGGGCTGTGGAGCGCGGGGGGCAGGGGGTCTGGCGCTGGGCGCGGTCCAGGCGCGGACGGGCGTAGACGGGCTTACCTTTGGCGCACCTTCGGCGCGAACTGGGCGCGGTCGCTGCGCGTGAACGCTGCGCGCGGAGGAAACTGTCATAAATGGATGGTGGAGGGGGAGGGGCGAGGGAGGGTCCGATGGGAGGCGGGTGCGTGGTGGAGGGGGCGGGCTCAGGGCAAGACAACAACAACAGCACAGCAAATGGCGGCTGCAACGCGAGGGCAGACCGGGTTGGGGGAGATGCGGAGGTAATTGGCAAAGGTATATTTTAACACAACACACAGTGAACAAATACAATAACAATTGAGCGCACAAGCAGGCAGGCAGGCACGTTAAAGCGCTAAGTGAGTCCAGCGGCGCTATGCAGGCTAGCGTGCAGATACAATGGAGCAGGCAGCTTCAGGTGATAGGAAAGCTCACCAGCGTAGAGCACACGATATCAGGCAGCTTTGAGAAGGAGGCAGCGAGGGCCACCACCACCACCCTCTCTATGGACATGGGGGCCTGTGGAGAGTAGGACTAGTGACCCCTCACACACCCCACCCACCACCACCACCACCCTCTCTATGGACATGGGGGCCTGTAGGAGTGGTTTAGAGGTTGGTGAGTATGTGGACTGCATGCAAGGCTGGGGTATGTGAGATGTGTCTTCAGAGTTGTGTGAGGCACACCATGTTGTTGTGTTTGTGGTGCTTGGTTGGTACTTACCAGCCTCTTCTCCATCAGCAAGTCCATCGAGGGTCTCAGGGTGCAGGATGGTCAGCACCTTCTCCTCCCACTCGGTGTATGGTAGGGGCTCCGGGGGGGTTCCACCGCCTGTGTGGTTGGCCCGGAGGAAGTTCCTGGCTCTGATGGACTTCACCCGGGTCTTGAGGTCGTGCCACCGCCTCTGGATTTCATGCTTGGTCCTCGGGACGGTCCCGGAGGCATTGACCCTGGTGACGATCCGGTCCCACAGGCTGTTCTTCCGAGCTATGCTCGTCTGCTGCACTAGGGATCCAAAGATGTGGGGTTCCACACAAATGATCTCATCGACCATTACCCTGAGCTCGGTGTCGGTGAATTTCGGATTCTTCTTGGGTGCCATGGTGCTCGGGGTGTATGTTTGTGTGGATTTCGGAGGTGCTGGTGTGTGGTGTTTGGGTATGGTGTGGTGGGTGTTTGTGTGCAGGGTGTGTTTGGGTGTGGGTTATGTGTATGAATTAAATTGTTTGCTGTTGGCCAAGTGTTGTCTCCTGCTAGCAGCTATGCTGTGATGCAGAGGATTTCTGGAGTGGGTGGGAGTTAATTTATAGTCTGTGTGTTGGCCCTGTGTGAATGTTGATTGGCAGTCAGGTGATAGGTGGGTGTGTTGTCAGGTGTGGTTTATGCAGTTCTTGGGGGTGGGTCATTGTGTCTTGTGTTTGGTTTAGATGTGTCAGGTGGGTGTTCGTCCATTTTCCTGTGTTTGGTGATGGATTCTGTCGGTATGTATGCCATTGGTTTGACTGGAGGGATGTTGGACTTACGCTGTGGTGCACCGTTTCTACTAGCATTGCTACCGCCGCGGACGTGGATCGCGGTGGCTACCGGGGTACTTGCGGAGTTATCCTAATTGCGGACACGGACAGTACGCAGGTATTGCGGGGGAGGTTGTTGTTCTCCTGGTCATGTGCGTACGCGGCGGTCGGTGTTTTGTAGGTTCCATCCGCATGCCGCGGCCTCAGGTGTACTTCGACCGCCGCGGACGGAGATTGTTGTGCTCCGTCCGCCGCGGTCGGCGTTTCGGTCACATTTGATCCTAATCGCTATTGCGGTTTTTCCGCGGGCAGGTCCGGAGTATCTTGCACCCTTCCTCGGCGGACGGAACACGTTTCCGTCCGCGATCCTAATCGACCCCTTAGTGTGGAGCACTAACTCAATGTACAGTTTGCCTATGGGATAAAAGCAATAATTGTCCTAGTGTATGTACTAGTTACAGAAGTAACTAACAACTGCAACCTCCTTATAGAATCAACATACTACAAAACACACAAAGACAAACTAAGTCCCCTAATGACTATTTTGAGGCTACTTGGGTGAGCAGACTACATCGTCTGGTCACAGACGCCAACCCAAGTATCAAATACCATGGCGGAGGGTATATGACAGCAACATGGATCAAAAGGCCAAAACAAACAATGCGATGGAATGCTGGCACAAAGCCTTTCAAGACACACAATGCCAAAGCCACCCTGCCCTATAGTAATTAAAAGAAATATTGAAAAAGAGAAAAGCTAGCAACAACTTTGAATAGAACAATCTATTACCCAACTAAAACCTAAAATAGCTAAATAAACAAATGAAATGAACCAAATACTACAATGCGAAGTACAAACATTTGTAATCAATCAAGACCTACTTTACCTATAATCTGTAGCAAGAAAACATATCTTATCTTGACTTGTATAGTGCATAGCTACCCTAAGGCTTCCAGCTCTGTGTGAGTCAGAATGTGCACATACAGGTCTGCAATTTGGCCTAAAAATTACTTGGGGTATAGCCAAGTTTTGAAACGTTTTCTGAATTTGGCCTCATCCGGCTCAGTTCTCAAACTGATTGGAATTGTGTTCCAAAGTTTGGGGAAGAGGTAAGAGAAAGATCTTCCACCCCATCTGGACTTCTTAATACGTGGAACTGTAAGGAGACCCAGGTTAGCAGAGCTTAAAATCCTGCTTGGAATCTAATCATACTGGGGCCCTTCCTATTTTTTGCCCTGTGAGTCAAACAAAGTGTCGTGAATTCAATTATATGTTCCACAGGAAGCCATTACAAAGAGGCCAAGACTTTCTTGGCTGAAGAACCTTTGTGTATCTTGTAGGTGGTTCTGACCACGGCATTCTGCAACACCTGGAGTCTTTTTTTACTGATTTGGTGGAGCCTTTATATAGAGAGTTTTTGTAATCCAGGCATTATAAGATCGATGCCTGGATTACCATTCTTCTGCAAGGAATAGGCAGTAAAACCAAAACTTTCCTCAGAGTCTTCAACATGGCTTTTTGGCTTGGGCTTCCATCGAAAGAGAACTGTCCAGCCACATTTCCAAGCTATTTTATAGAGGAAGACGGGATGTGTAAAGTCCCTAGACTATCTGGCCAACCCAACAATGTCACTAAGGGTGGATTGTTTCCCAGTACTATCAGTTCAGTTATGTCCCCTTTAATTTCAGTGAGCAGCTTGCCATCCAGTGGGCCACTTTCTCAAGGCATGGGCCTAAATGAGGCTGAGGACCCTCACTTGGAGTGGGAGAGATAACAAGCTGTGTATCATCAGCATAGGAGACAATAGAGGCCAGTGGTCTGACATAAATAATACATTTGTGGTGACTAGACTTAGACAATCTTGTAGATAAAACAGGAGTAGGGTACCCGTCAACCGTGTTGGGATTGGGGCGTAATAGTATAAGAACAACAATGTCCCAACTGGTATAAATTAAAGACAATTAGTAAAGATATGTAAATACATTATCTGAAAGGGAACAAGGAGACTCTATATAATTCTGACATGTGCTAAAAGCATCATTTTATGTATAAAAGATTTTTTGGAAAAGGAACAGAAATATAGTTTACAGTTATAGCAGCACTGCAGTATATAAACCACAACAACTGAAAAAACAACCCAAATTGTACGTGGTGCTCTAGGTGTGACAGTGAAAACCAATACAGCGATGCAGGTGACAATGTGAAACAGCGTGAGTGGCGCAAAGTGACTAGTGAATAAATATACAATGTATTCATTGATATACGACGGTTCCAGATAGATTAGAAGTTCATTTTGAAAGTGTTCAATGTGTTCAACCACTTCCTATCTCGCACATATATTTGCACTGAAAGGTCGACGGCGTTTCGATCCAGGTTACTACAGGATCATCATTAGGACTGGGTCATGGGCAGTGCTGGGGGCCCATTTACTGGCAATCAATCGCCGGATGTCAACAATAGCCAGATAGTATGTTGAGCTTCTGATTATGTAGATGGCAAGCGGTTAGTTCCGAAGTGCAATGGGACTTCTTGGCCCGGGTTCGTGTGGTAGGGTCCCGTGGCAATCCCAGGTGAGAAAATGGCTTCAGTGTGGCCAATCACAGGCGTTCTCAGTTGGCTGTGAAGAACGGGGTCAGAAATATCGAGTTCCTTCCCGATCCCGGAGCAAGTTAGTTTCCTGGCCGCCAATCCCTAGTGTGGTCGGCTGGCTGAGAGTCAATCTCAAATGAAAACAACCTCGCGGACTGTCCAAGGTATTAAAAGACTTTTAATCCCTCGGACAGTCCGCGAGGTTGTATTAGTGTATTATTAATAAACTTACTTAAAGGTGTAAATTACTCAACAGTGCAAGTTATCTTTGTGAGGGTGGCTTGATTAAAATGTTTTATAATTAAATATGAAATATATACTATTTGTAGTTTTTTTTAAAAATAATAAATTATATTTACTTATGCTTATTTTAAATAATTGATTGTTGGTGTTATTTGGTGGTGGACACATGATGGACGTCATGTTGAGATAGTCAGGGGGTACAGCTGTGACATCTAGCTTGCTCACTGCTTCTCCTGGCACTTCCTTTGTGACCCCCTGGCCTTTAAGGATGCAAAAGGTTTGCTCCCTCAAAAGTCAGAGGTCACAAAGGAAGTGCCATGAGTAACAAGGAGCAAGCTAGGGGTCACAGCTGTGTCCCCTGACTACATCCAAATGACGTCCATGGGTGGTCTTGGCTTGTCCTGTCCTGTATGGTGGAAATTGTTCTCCTTCTATCACTTGTAGTTGGTGGTCTATTAAGTATTGGGTGGTCAAACAATGAGAAAGTAGAGCTGGCTTGGGTGGACCGCCCCCTCCATTCTTTTGAGAAGATATTTTGCAACCCTGTAATATTTTTTATTTTATTGCTTGTGGAAATATTAATTGAACAAGTCCAGGAATGTGTTACTGGCTTGAATCCTTATAGTTTCCTTTCAAATATTCAAATTATATTCACAATTGATGTGTTTCAACTTTATATGAACATCCTGAATATCTCGCATGACCATACATTGGTCTTCCTGATGCACTGCCCTGTAGGGCCCACATCGGGGTGACCTGTAGGTGACATAATTTGAGCAAGCATTATTAAGGATTTATAGTTTCATTGACTTCTGTGGAGTTCTCTACTTGCAAAAAGTCTTTGCCGCAAGACTGAATATCTGTTTCCAGGAAAGGACTGATTATTTATTTTTTCTGTTAAAGCTGAAGATGTAAAAACATGTCATAAAGTGGGGTTACAAAGCCCAAGAGGTGGATCTTAATTTGAGATAAAAGGCCAAGTACCAAATTACAAAATTTGTTTATAGCATGATCAGAGATAAACCAGCAATTACAATTGGTTTTGTTAGTCAATGTTCCATCACAAGTAATAGCATCAGAAATGTTTCTTAGGAGGATTGGCCACTGTTTTGGTAAGAGAAGCATTGAAACATATATCAATTAATAGTACACATAGTATACTAATGTAACTTTTGTAGTAGCTTGGTATATATGTTTAACAATCATAAACTCATGGAAAATACACTCACTGGATGATGTAATCAATTATACCATTTGAGATGTCATCAGAGATGTCACTGACCATGTCATGACTGATGTAATATATGAGGTCTTAAGCAAAGCCTTGCGGGGGCATAAGTTATAGTTAGCTCAGGGAACTATGACTGCAGAATTTCACTGGTTTTATACGAGAAAATTTGAGCCTAACTATAACATCCCTGAACCCTTTGGTTTTATCAGTGAATTTCTAAGCTTTTTTTAAATTCTATTTCCAATATAAAACGTCCCTGTGAATTTTTTATTTTTCAGTGACTATATATGATTCTGTAAAACATATAATGAACTTTAAAATATTAATGCTAAGTAAACATATATTTATTAAAAACATTCAATCAATATATAACTCTATGCACCACAGATATAATAGCAGAATGAGCCACTTACATCATGGCTCAAAAAGGGAAACAGTTATAATCTCAAACTGGATACACTTGTAGTAAAGAGAAAAATGGAAGTTACAAATGTTTTACAAGTCATTAAAAAAACAAGCATTAGTTCCCAAGTACTATCACTAACCACTGTAGTACATATCATACCAAAAGTTCCTGACTATACTACAGGACAGCTCCCAGGCATCCCAAATGGAAAAAGACTATTTGCACAAACTGAACCCTGCTGGTCCTAAAAAAAGAGATAAATATCCTGATAATTTAGTTACAGCACTTAATGGCAAATTCTTCCTTAGGTATGACATCACTAACAACTACACAATAATAATTATTCATGCCTTCATGCCATAGAAAATAACATACTAACATTAACACAAAGCAAAACCTGGATGATGGATGGCTGTTATATTTGACATCCTTGGCGGGGTATGTACAGAGACCTTTTGCCTTCACTCAGATTTTTGTTGAAATACGTTTTGTAGGCATTAGGACACAGTGCACCTTCCCCCTGCTAACCAGTGGCAAAGTGCTTGTGTTATAAAATAATGGTATATGCACACCTGATGCGTTAAAAAACGTTCATAATAGTAAAGTTGATTTACTGCGTGCAACCAGGGTATTGCTAGCTGATCCACCAGCGTGAGGGAAAATTGGAAAAAGCGTTATCCCGGGGAAAACATCACTCGATTGCACAGCCAAAAGCTCTTGAAGGAGGTTCATCCAATGTTAATCAGCAAGAAAGCGAATGTTTGATCTGAATCATATATAGATTCTATTCATCATAATGATTGTATTCATATTCAAATTCCTTTGGATTACAGCACCGTCACTAAAATGAATGAGTCATGTAAATCTGGACCCAATGCATTTTGGGCAAACCCTTCGTCAGGAGAAATTAAGTTGCCATAGTAGAGGACAAGGTGTTCCACGTATGGAAGATTCCTAAGGAAACAACAAGCTTCAAGAGGTATCCCTGCAACTGACCAGCACCAACTGGTCCTCAAGTCGTGGCTTGCATCAATGTGTACTCCTCTTCAAGAAAGACTGAAGATACAGAAGTTTTAAGCTTCTCACGACCACAAAGTGACCTCCTCACACCAAGAAACAACCTCCCCCGATGATCGCAAAACCAAACTCCAGCCGGACCTGCACTTTGTGCCGACAGCTACCGTCTATGACGATCGCCAATGAGAGGCTCCATTGAGACTTGCCATTTGTGATGACATTGACTGCCAACATTGACCACCGATGCAAAGTTGCAACAGTGACTGGCTCAACATGCCAAAACAGCGACGGTCCGTGATGCCAGACCTGCTCCCCACACCAACAATAACCTCCCCGCAGCCAGTGCTAACATCCTTGTGTTTGCTTGGTTCACCCTAAGTTGGCAGGGTATTCCCAGACATAGGTCCCTTGCTCACTTTGCCACTGGATTTAAGCTAACCTGGTTGAGGAGGGGTGTTACCCCGAAACCGGTACCAGGATGCTTGATTCCTGTCCAGGGAAGTCCTGGCTTGGCAGCTCGGGATGGACTGTTCCCCTAAGGAACAGGGTCAAGACTGATTTGCAAATGGCTGGGTCTGAAGTGGGGTGGTGAAGTGAGCTAAAGAATGTTAATGGATTAAACCCAGATTGTGACTGGAGGTGAGTGTCTGAAAAGTGTCAGCGCTCCGTCCATCATCTCCCTGTGTTTGCAACAGCGGCTTCTTGCATAAACCTGAGAAAGTACATCTTTAAAGTGTCGAACCTAGTCTCTGTATCTGACCTGAATTCCATTGGGGTTGGCCTGAACTTGTGAATTTTCCCCATTCAAGCATGACCAGATAACCACAAATGGCACTTTGTGCTTGATGGCGCTATTCTAAATTAAAACATTAAAAACACATGTCTAAAGTTCCAATGATTCGATTTTTGTCGTTTTGGTGTCATATTAGTTTTATTACATTTTTGGGGGATTTTTCTTTTTTGTTTTTCACTTTATTACTGTGTGAGTGCTGCATAAATACTTGACACATTGCCTCTAAATTAAGTCTGACTGTGTTTGGGCCAAGCAAACAGAGGGTTAAGCACAGATTCTTGTGGTCACCACAAAAGTCCCCTCGAGACTTTTGTGGTGACCAGGATTGTATTTATTATTTGAGTGGGGTTTCCACCCCCCTCAACTAATAATCCAATTTCTTACAATGGCACTCTTAAAACATATCTCCAGAATGATTTATACCATAGACAGAGAGTGGCACAATACTAACATACCTTTAGAGTACACAATACTTCTTAACAAATAAATTACCACATATTACAAACTACTCAGTTAAATGAACTCGAAAACTAACAACTACTATCCCCCCAAAATATCATTGACAGTAAGTACTGATTTCTTCTATACTAAGAACCTACCCACACACAGCAAGCCATGCAAGACTGTTATTATCATGTCAACCAAAGCATTTGGACACATCTCCAACAATATGCACTAAGTGTGGAGCACTAACTCAATGTACAGTTTGCATATGGGATAAAAGCAATAATTGTCCTAGTGTATGTACTAGTTACAGAAGTAACTAACAACTGCAACCTCCTTATAGAATCAACATACTACAAAACACACAAAGACAAACTAAGTCCCCTAATGACTATTTTGAGGCTACTTGGGTGAGCAGACTACATCGTCTGGTCACAGACGCCAACCCAAGTATAAAATACCATGGCGGAGGGTATATGACAGCAACATGGATCAAAAGGCCAAAACAAACAATGCGATGGAATGCTGGCACAAAGCCTTTCAAGACAAACAATGCCAAAGCCACCCTGCCCTATAGAAATTAAAAGAAATATTTAAAAAGAGAAAAGCTAGCAACAACTTTGAATAGAACAATCTATTACCCAACTAAAACCTAAAATAGCTAAATAAACAAATAAAATGAACCAAATACTACAATGCGAAGTACAAACATTTGTAATCAATCAAGACCTACTTTACCTATAATCTGTAGCAAGAAAACGTATCTTATCTTGACTTATATAGTGCATAGCTACCCTAAGGCTTCCAGCTCTGTGTGAGTCAGAATGTGCACATACAGGTCTGCAATTTGGCCTAAAAATTACTTGGGGTATAGCCAAGTTTTGAAACGTTTTCTGAATTTGGCCTCATCCGGCTCAGTTCTCAAACTGATTGGAATTGTGTTCCAAAGTTTGGGGAAGAGGTAAGAGAAAGATCTTCCACCCCATCTGGACTTCTTAATACGTGGAACTGTAAGGAGACCCAGGTTAGCAGAGCTTAAAATCCTGCTTGGAATCTAATCATACTGGGGCCCTTCCTATTTTTTGCCCTGTGAGTCAAACAAAGTGTCTTGAATTCAATTATATGTTCCACAGGAAGCCATTACAAAGAGGCCAAGACTTTCTTTGCTGAAGAACCTTTGTGTATCTTGTAGGTGGTTCTGACCACGGCATTCTGCAACACCTGGAGTCTTTTTTTACTGATTTGATGGAGCCTTTATATAGAGAGTTTTTGTAATCCAGGCATTATAAGATCAATGCCTGGATTACCATTCTTCTGCAAGGAATAGGCAGTAAAACCAAAACTTTCCTCAGAGTCTTCAACATGGCTTTTTGGCTTGGGCTTCCATCGAAAGAGAACTGTCCAGCCACATTTCCAAGCTATTTTATAGAGGAAGACGGGATGTGTAAAGTCCCTAGACTATCTGGCCAACCCAACAATGTCACTAAGGGTGGATTGTTTCCCAGTACTATCAGTTCAGTTATGTCCCCATTTAATTTCAGTGAGCAGCTTGCCATCCAGTGGGCCACTTTCTCAAGGCATGGGCCTAAATGAGGCTGAGGACCCTCACTTGGAGTGGGAGAGATAACAAGCTGTGTATCATCAGCATAGGAGACAATAGAGGCCAGTGGTCTGACATAAATAATACATTTGTGGTGACTAGACTTAGACAATCTTGTAGATAAAACAGGAGTAGGGTACCCGTCAACCATGTTGGGATTGGGGCGTAATAGTATAAGAACAACAATGTCCCAACTGGTATAAATTAAAGACAATTAGTAAAGATATGTAAATACATTATCTGAAAGGGAACAAGGAGACTCTATATAATTCTGACATGTGCTAAAAGCATCATTTTATGTATAAAAGATTTTTTGGAAAAGGAACAGAAATATAGTTTACAGTTATAGCAGCACTGCAGTATATAAACCACAACAACTGAAAAAACAACCCAAATTGTACGTGGTGCTCTAGGTGTGACAGTGAAAACCAATACAGCGATGCAGGTGACAATGTGAAACAGCGTGAGTGGCGCAAAGTGACTAGTGAATAAATATACAATGTATTCATTGATATACGGCGGTTCCAGATAGATTAGAAGTTCATTTTGAAAGTGTTCAATGTGTTCAACCACTTCCTATCTCGCGCATATATTTGCACTGAAAGGTCGACGGCGTTTCGATCCAGGTTACTACAGGATCTTCATCAGGACTGGGTCATGGGCAGTGCTGGGGGCCCATTTACTGGCAATCAATCGCCGGATGTCAACAATAGCCAGGTAGTATGTTGAGCTTCTGATTATGTAGATGGCAAGCGGTTGGTTCCGAAGTGCAATGGGACTTCTTGGCCCGGGTTCGTGTGGTAGGGTCCCGTGGCAATCCCAGGTGAGAAAATGGCTTCAGTGTGGCCAATCACAGGCGTTCTCAGTTGGCTGTGAAGAACGGGGTCAGAAATATCGAGTTCCTTCCCGATCCCGGAGCAAGTTAGTTTCCTGGCCGCCGATCCCAAGTGTGGTCGGCTGGCTGAGAGTCAATCTCAAATGAAAACAACCTCGCGGACTTTCCAAGGTATTAAAAGACTTTTAATCCCTCGGACAGTCCGCGAGGTTGTATTAGTGTATTATTAATAAACTTACTTAAAGGTGTAAATTACTCAACAGTGCAAGTTATCTTTGTGAGGGTGGCTTGATTAAAATATTTTATAATTAAATATGAAATATATACTATTTGTAGTTTTTAAAAAAAATAATAAATTATATTTACTTATGCTTATTTTAAATAATTGATTGTTGGTGTTATTTGGTGGTGGACACATGATGGACGTCATGTTGAGATAGTCAGGGGGTACAGCTGTGACATCTAGCTTGCTCACTGCTTCTCCTGGCACTTCCTTTGTGACCCCCTGGCCTTTAAGGATGCAAAAGGTTTGCTCCCTCAGAAGTCAGAGGTCACAAAGGAAGTGCCATGAGTAACAAGGAGCAAGCTAGGGGTCACAGCTGTGTCCCCTGACTACATCCAAATGACGTCCATGGGTGGTCTTGGCTTGTCCTGTCCTGTATGGTGGAAATTGTTCTCCTTCTATCACTTGTAGTTGGTGGTCTATTAAGTATTGGGTGGTCAAACAATGAGAAAGTAGAGCTGGCTTGGGTGGACCGCCCCCTCCATTCTTTTGAGAAGATATTTTGCAACCCTGTAATATTTTTTATTTTATTGCTTGTGGAAATATTAATTGAACAAGTCCAGGAATGTGTTACTGGCTTGAATCCTTATAGTTTCCTTTCAAATATTCAAATTATATTCACAATTGATGCGTTTCAACTTTATATGAACATCCTGAATATCTCGCATGACCATACATTGGTCTTCCTGATGCACTGCCCTGTATGGCCCACATCGGGGTGACCTGTAGGTGACATAATTTGAGCAAGCATTATTAAGGATTTATAGTTTCATTGACTTCTGTGGAGTTCTCTACTTGCAAAAAGTCTTTGCCGCAAGACTGAATATCTGTTTCCAGGAAAGGACTGATTATTTATTTTTTCTGTTAAAGCTGAAGATGTAAAAACATGTCATAAAGTGGGGTTACAAAGCCCAAGAGGTGGATCTTAATTTGAGATAAAAGGCCAAGTACCAAATTACAAAATTTGTTTATAGCATGATCAGAGATAAACCAGCAATTACAATTGGTTTTGTTAGTCAATGTTCCATCACAAGTAATAGCATCAGAAATGTTTCTTAGGAGGATTGGCCACTGTTTTGGTAAGAGAAGCATTGAAACATATATCAATTAATAGTACACATAGTATACTAATGTAACTTTTGTAGTAGCTTGGTATATATGTTTAACAATCATAAACTCATGGAAAATACACTCACTGGATGATGTAATCAATTATACCATTTGAGATGTCATCAGAGATGTCACTGACCATGTCATGACTGATGTAATATATGAGGTCTTAAGCAAAGCCTTGCGGGGGCATAAGTTATAGTTAGCTCAGGGAACTATGACTGCAGAATTTCACTGGTTTTATACGAGAAAATTTGAGCCTAACTATAACATCCCTGAACCCTTTGGTTTTATCAGTGAATTTCTAAGCTTTTTTTAAATTCTATTTCCAATATAAAACGTCCCTGTGAATTTTTTATTTTTCAGTGACTATATATATGATTCTGTAAAACATATAATGAACTTTAAAATATTAATGCTAAGTAAACATATATTTATTAAAAACATTTAATCAATATATAACTCTATGCACCACAGATATAATAGCAGAATGAGCCACTTACATCATGGCTCAAAAAGGGAAACAGTTATAATCTCAAACTGGATACACTTATAGTAAAGAGAAAAATGGAAGTTACAAATGTTTTACAAGTCATTAAAAAAACAAGCATTAGTTCCCAAGTACTATCACTAATCACTGTAGTACATATCATACCAAAAGTTCCTGACTATACTACAGGACAGCTCCCAGGCATCCCAAATGGAAAAAGACTATTTGCACAAACTGAACCCTGCTGGTCCTAAAAAAAGAGATAAATATCCTGATAATTTAGTTACAGCACTTAATGGCAAATTCTTCCTTAGGTATGACATCACTAACAACTACACAATAATAATTATTCATGCCTTCATGCCATAGAAAATAACATACTAACATTAACACAAAGCAAAACCTGAATGATGGATGGCTGTTATATTTGACATCCTTGGCGGGGTATGTCCAGAGACCTTTTGCCTTCACTCAGATTTTTGTTGAAATACGTTTTGTAGGCATTAGGACAGGGTGCACCTTCCCCCTGCTAACCAGTGGCACAGTGCTTGTGTTATAAAATAATGGTATATGCACACCTGATGCGTTAAAAAACGTTCATAATAGTAAAGTTGATTTACTGCGTGCAACCAGGGTATTGCTAGCTGATCCACCAGCGTGAGGGAAAATTGGAAAAAGCGTTATCCCGGGGAAAACATCACTCGATTGCACAGCCAAAAGCTCTTGAAGGAGGTTCATCCAATGTTAATCAGCAAGAAAGCGAATGTTTGATCTGAATCATATATAGATTCTATTCATCATAATGATTGTATTCATATTCAAATTCCTTTGGATTACAGCACCGTCACTAAAATGAATGAGTCATGTAAATCTGGACTCAATGCATTTTGGGCAAACCCTTTGTCAGGGGAAATTAAGTTGCCATAGTAGAGGACAAGGTGTTCCGCGTATGGAAGATTCCTAAGGAAACAACAAGCTTCAAGAGGTATCCCTGCAACTGACCAGCACCAACTGGTCCTCAAGTCATGGCTTGCATCAATGTGTACTCCTCTTCAAGAAAGACTGAAGATACAGAAGTTTTAAGCTTCTCACGACCACAAAGTGACCTCCTCACACCAAGAAACAACCTCCCCTGATGATCGCAAAACCAAACTCCAGCCGGACCTGCACTTTGTGCCGACAGCTACCGTCTATGACGATCGCCAATGAGAGGCTCCATTGAGACTTGCCATTTGTGATGACATTGACTGCCAACATTGACCACCGATGCAAAGTTGCAACAGTGACTGGCTCAACATGCCAAAACAGCGACGGTCCATGATGCCAGACCTGCTCCTCACACCAACAATAACCTCCCCGCAGCCAGTGCTAACATCCTTGTGTTTGCTTGGTTCACCCTAAGTTGGCAGGGTATTCCCAGACATAGGTCCCTTGCTCACTTTGCCACTGGATTTAAGCTAACCTGGTTGAGGAGGGGTGTTACCCCGAAACCGGTACCAGGATGCTTGATTCCTGTCCAGGGAAGTCCTGGCTTGGCACTCGGGATGGACTGTTCCCCTAAGGAACAGGGTCAAGACTGATTTGCAAATGGCTGGGTCTGAAGTGGGGCGGCGAAGTGAGCTAAAGAACGTTAATGGATTAAACCCAGATTGTGACTGGAGGTGAGTGTCTGAAAAGTGTCAGCGCTCCGTCCATCATCTCCCTGTGTTTGCAACAGTGGCTTCTTGCATAAACCTGAGGAAGTACATCTTTAAAGTGTCGAACCTAGTCTCTGTATCTGACCTGAATTCCATTGGGGTTGGCCTGAACTTGTGAATTTTCCCCATTCAAGCATGACCAGATAACCACAAATGGCACTTTGTGCTTTATGGCGCTAATCTAAATTAAAACATTAAAAACACATGTCTAAAGTTCCAATGATTCGATTTTTGTCGTTTTGGTGTCATATTAGTTTTATTACATTTTTGGGGGATTTTTCTTTTTTGTTTTTTACTTTATTACTGTGTGAGTGCTGCATAAATACTTGACACATTGCCTCTAAATTAAGTCTGACTGTGTTTGGGCCAAGCAAACAGAGGGTTAAGCACAGATTTTTGTGGTCACCACAAAAGTCCCCTCAAGACTTTTGTGGTGACCAGGATTGTATTTATTATTTGAGTGGGGTTTCCACCCCCCTCAACTAGTAATCCAATTTCTTACAATGGCACTCTTAAAACATATCTCCAGAATGATTTATACCATAGACAGAGAGTGGCACAATACTAACATACCTTTAGAGTACACAATACTTCTTAACAAATAAATTACCACATATTGCAAACTACTCAGTTAAATGAACTCCAAAACTAACAACTACTATCCCCCCAAAATATCATTGACAGTAAGTACTGATTTCTTCTATACTAAGAACCTACCCACACACAGCAAGCCATGCAAGACTGTTATTATCATGTCAACCAAAGCATTTGGACACATCTCCAACAATATGCACTAAGTGTGGAGCACTAACTCAATGTACAGTTTGCCTATGGGATAAAAGCAATAATTTTCCTAGTGTATGTACTAGTTACAGAAGTAACTAACAACTGCAACCTCCTTATAGAATCAACATACTACAAAAACACACAAAGACAAACTAAGTCCCCTAATGACTATTTTGAGGCTACTTGGGTGAGCAGACTACATCGTCTGGTCACAGACGCCAACCCAAGTATCAAATACCATGGCGGAGGGTATATGACAGCAACATGGATCAAAAGGCCAAATTAAACAATGCGATGGAATGCTGGCACCAAGCCTTTCAAGACACACAATGCCAAAGCCACCCTGCCCTATAGTAATTAAAAGAAATATTTAAAAAGAGAAAAGCTAGCAACAACTTTGAATAGAACAATCTATTACCCAACTAAAACCTAAAATAGCTAAATAAACAAATGAAATGAACCAAATACTACAATGCGAAGTACAAACATTTGTAATCAATCAAGACCTACTTTACCTATAATCTGTAGCAAGAAAACGTATCTTATCTTGACTTATATAGTGCATAGCTACCCTAAGGCTTCCAGCTCTGTGTGAGTCAGAATGTGCACATACAGGTCTGCAATTTGGCCTAAAAATTACTTGGGGTATAGCCAAGTTTTGAAACGTTTTCTGAATTTGGCCTCATCCGGCTCAGTTCTCAAACTGATTGGAATTGTGTTCCAAAGTTTGGGGAAGAGGTAAGAGAAAGATCTTCCACCCCATCTGGACTTCTTAATACGTGGAACTGTAAGGAGACCCAGTTTAGCAGAGCTTAAAATCCTGCTTGGAATCTAATCATACTGGGGCCCTTCCTATTTTTTGCCCTGTGAGTCAAACAAAGTGTCTTGAATTCAATTATATGTTCCACAGGAAGCCATTAGAAAGAGGCCAAGACTTTCTTGGCTGAAGAGCCTTTGTGTATCTTGTAGGTGGTTCTGACCACGGCATTCTGCAACACCTAGAGTCTTTTTTTACTGATTTGGTGGAGCCTTTAAATAGAGAGTTTTTGTAATCCAGGCATTATAAGATCAATGCATGGATTACCATTCTTCTGCAAGGAATAGGCAGTAAAACCAAAACTTTCCTCAGAGTCTTCAACATGGCTTTTTGGCTTGGGCTTCCATCGAAAGAGAACTGTCCAGCCACATTTCCAAGCTATTTTATAGAGGAAGACGGGATGTGTAAAGTCCCTAGACTATCTGGCCAACCCAACAATGTCACTAAGGGTGGATTGTTTCCCAGTACTATCAGTTCAGTTATGTCCCCATTTAATTTCAGTGAGCAGCTTGCCATCCAGTGGGCCACTTTCTCAAGGCATGGGCCTAAATGAGGCTGAGGACCCTCACTTGGAGTGGGAGAGATAACAAGCTGTGTATCATCAGCATAGGAGACAATAGAGGCCAGTGGTCTGACATAAATAATACATTTGTGGTGACTAGACTTAGACAATCTTGTAGATAAAACAGGAGTAGGGTACCCGTCAACCGTGTTGGGATTGGGGCGTAATAGTATAAGAACAACAATGTCCCAACTGGTATAAATTAAAGACAATTAGTAAAGATATGTAAATACATTATCTGAAAGGGAACAAGGAGACTCTATATAATTCTGACATGTGTTAAAAGCATCATTTTATGTATAAAAGATTTTTTGGAAAAGGAACAGAAATATAGTTTACAGTTATAGCAGCACTGCAGTATATAAACCACAACAACTGAAAAAACAACCCAAATTGTACGTGGTGCTCTAGGTGTGACAGTGAAAACCAATACAGCGATGCAGGTGACAATGTGAAACAGCGTGAGTGGTGCAAAGTGACTAGTGAATAAATATACAATGTATTCATTGATATACGGCGGTTCCAGATAGATTAGAAGTTCATTTTGAAAGTGTTCAATGTGTTCAACCACTTCCTATCTCGCGCATATATTTGCACTGAAAGGTCGACGGCGTTTCGATCCAGGTTACTACAGGATCTTCATCAGGACTGGGTCATGGGCAGTGCTGGGGGCCCATTTACTGGCAATCAATCGCCGGATGTCAACAATAGCCAGATAGTATGTTGAGCTTCTGATTATGTAGATGGCAAGTGGTTGGTTCTGAAGTGCAATGGGACTTCTTGGCCCGGGTTCGTGTGGTAGGGCCCAGTGGCAATCCCAGGTGAGAAAATGGCTTCAGTGTGGCCAATCACAGGCGTTCTCAGTTGGCTGTGAAGAACGGGGTCAGAAATATCGAGTTCCTTCCCGATCCCGGAGCAAGTTAGTTTCCTGGCCGCCGATCCCTAGTGTGGTCGGCTGGCTGAGAGTCAATCTCAAATGAAAACAACCTCGCGGACTGTCCAAGGTATTAAAAGACTTTTAATCCCTCTGACAGTCCGCGAGGTTGTATTAATGTATTATTAATAAACTTACTTAAAGGTGTAAATTACTCAACAGTGCAAGTTATCTTTGTGAGGGTGGCTTGATTAAAATATTTTATAATTAAATATGAAATATATACTATTTGTAGTTTTTTAAAAAAATAATAAATTATATTTACTTATGCTTATTTTAAATAATTGATTGTTGGTGTTATTTGGTGGTGGACACATGATGGACGTCATGTTGAGATAGTCAGGGGGTACAGCTGTGACATCTAGCTTGCTCACTGCTTCTCCTGGCACTTCCTTTGTGACCCCCTGGCCTTTAAGGATGCAAAAGGTTTGCTCCCTCAAAAGTCAGAGATCACAAAGGAAGTGCCATGAGTAACAAGGAGCAAGCTAGGGGTCACAGCTGTGTCCCCTGACTACATCCAAATGACGTCCATGGGTGGTCTTGGCTTGTCCTGTCCTGTATGGTGGAAATTGTTCTCCTTCTATCACTTGTAGTTGGTGGTCTATTAAGTATTGGGTGGTCAAACAATGAGAAAGTAGAGCTGGCTTGGGTGGACCGCCCCCTCCATTCTTTTGAGAAGATATTTTGCAACCCTGTAATATTTTTTATTTTATTGCTTGTGGAAATATTAATTGAACAAGTCCAGGAATGTGTTACTGGCTTGAATCCTTATAGTTTCCTTTCAAATATTCAAATTATATTCACAATTGATGCGTTTCAACTTTATATGAACATCCTGAATATCTCGCATGACCATACATTGGTCTTCCTGATGCACTGCCCTGTAGGGCCCACATCGGGGTGACCTGTAGGTGACATAATTTGAGCAAGCATTATTAAGGATTTATAGTTTCATTGACTTCTGTGGAGTTCTCTACTTGCAAAAAGTCTTTGCCGCAAGACTGAATATCTGTTTCCAGGAAAGGACTGATTATTTATTTTTTCTGTTAAAGCTGAAGATGTAAAAACATGTCATAAAGTGGGGTTACAAAGCCCAAGAGGTGGATCTTAATTTGAGATAAAAGGCCAAGTACCAAATTACAAAATTTGTTTATAGCATGATCAGAGATAAACCAGCAATTACAATTGGTTTTGTTAGTCAATGTTCCATCACAAGTAATAGCATCAGAAATGTTTCTTAGGAGGATTGGCCACTGTTTTGGTAAGAGAAGCATTGAAACATATATCAATTAATAGTACACATAGTATACTAATGTAACTTTTGTAGTAGCTTGGTATATATGTTTAACAATCATAAACTCATGGAAAATACACTCACTGGATGATGTAATCAATTATACCATTTGAGATGTCATCAGAGATGTCACTGACCATGTCATGACTGATGTAATATATGAGGTCTTAAGCAAAGCCTTGCGGGGGCATAAGTTATAGTTAGCTCAGGGAACTATGACTGCAGAATTTCACTGGTTTTATACGAGAAAATTTGAGCCTAACTATAACATCCCTGAACCCTTTGGTTTTATCAGTGAATTTCTAAGCTTTTTTTAAATTCTATTTCCAATATAAAACGTCCCTGTGAATTTTTTATTTTTCAGTGACTATATATATGATTCTGTAAAACATATAATGAACTTTAAAATATTAATGCTAAGTAAACATATATTTATTAAAAACATTTAATCAATATATAACTCTATGCACCACAGATATAATAGCAGAATGAGCCACTTACATCATGGCTCAAAAAGGGAAACAGTTATAATCTCAAACTGGATACACTTATAGTAAAGAGAAAAATGGAAGTTACAAATGTTTTACAAGTCATTAAAAAAACAAGCATTAGTTCCCAAGTACTATCACTAACCACTGTAGTACATATCATACCAAAAGTTCCTGACTATACTACAGGACAGCTCCCAGGCATCCCAAATGGAAAAAGACTATTTGCACAAACTGAACCCAGCTGGTCCTAAAAAAAGAGATAAATATCCTGATAATTTAGTTACAGCACTTAATGGCAAATTCTTCCTTAGGTATGACATCACTAACAACTACACAATAATAATTATTCATGCCTTCATGCCATAGAAAATAACATACTAACATTAACACAAAGCAAAACCTGGATGATGGATGGCTGTTATATTTGACATCCTTGGCGGGGTATGTCCAGAGACCTTTTGCCTTCACTCAGATTTTTGTTGAAATACGTTTTGTAGGCATTAGGACAGGGTGCACCTTCCCCCTGCTAACCAGTGGCACAGTGCTTGTGTTATAAAATAATGGTATATGCACACCTGATGCGTTAAAAAACGTTCATAATAGTAAAGTTGATTTACTGCGTGCAACCAGGGTATTGCTAGCTGATCCACCAGCGTGAGGGAAAATTGGAAAAAGCGTTATCCCGGGGAAAACATCACTCGATTGCACAGCCAAAAGCTCTTGAAGGAGGTTCATCCAATGTTAATCAGCAAGAAAGCGAATGTTTGATCTGAATCATATATAGATTCTATTCATCATAATGATTGTATTCATATTCAAATTCCTTTGGATTACAGCACCGTCACTAAAATGAATGAGTCATGTAAATCTGGACCCAATGCATTTTGGGCAAACCCTTCGTCAGGGGAAATTAAGTTGCCATAGTAGAGGACAAGGTGTTCCGCGTATGGAAGATTCCTAAGGAAACAACAAGCTTCAAGAGGTATCCCTGCAACTGACCAGCACCAACTGGTCCTCAAGTCATGGCTTGCATCAATGTGTACTCCTCTTCAAGAAAGACTGAAGATACAGAAGTTTTAAGCTTCTCACGACCACAAAGTGACCTCCTCACACCAAGAAACAACCTCCCCTGATGATCGCAAAACCAAACTCCGGCCGGACCTGCACTTTGTGCCGACAGCTACCGTCTATGACGATCGCCAATGAGAGGCTCCATTGAGACTTGCCATTTGTGATGACATTGACTGCCAACATTGACCACCGATGCAAAGTTGCAACAGTGACTGGCTCAACATGCCAAAACAGCGACGGTCCGTGATGCCAGACCTGCTCCTCACACCAACAATAACCTCCCCGCAGCCAGTGCTAACATCCTTGTGTTTGCTTGGTTCACCCTAAGTTGGCAGGGTATTCCCAGACATAGGTCCCTTGCTCACTTTGCCACTGGATTTAAGCTAACCTGGTTGAGGAGGGGTGTTACCCCGAAACCGGTACCAGGATGCTTGATTCCTGTCCAGGGAAGTCCTGGCTTGGCAGCTCGGGATGGACTGTTCCCCTAAGGAACAGGGTCAAGACTGATTTGCAAATGGCTGGGTCTGAAGTGGGGCGGTGAAGTGAGCTAAAGAACGTTAATGGATTAAACCCAGATTGTGACTGGAGGTGAGTGTCTGAAAAGTGTCAGCGCTCCGTCCATCATCTCCCTGTGTTTGCAACAGCGGCTTCTTGCATAAACCTGAGAAAGTACATCTTTAAAGTGTCGAACCTAGTCTCTGTATCTGACCTGAATTCCATTGGGGTTGGCCTGAACTTGTGAATTTTCCCCATTCAAGCATGACCAGATAACCACAAATGGCACTTTGTGCTTTATGGCGCTATTCTAAATTAAAACATTAAAAACACATGTCTAAAGTTCCAATGATTCGATTTTTGTCGTTTTGGTGTCATATTAGTTTTATTACATTTTTGGGGGATTTTTCTTTTTTGTTTTTCACTTTATTACTGTGTGAGTGCTGCATAAATACTTGTCACATTGCCTCTAAATTAAGTCTGACTGTGTTTGGGCCAAGCAAACAGAGGGTTAAGCACAGATTTTTGTGGTCACCACAAAAGTCCCCTCGAGACGTTTGTGGTGACCAGGATTGTATTTATTATTTGAGTGGGGTTTCCAACCCCCTCAACTAATA
Source organism: Lissotriton vulgaris (assembly GCF_964263255.1). Lineage (NCBI taxonomy): Eukaryota > Metazoa > Chordata > Amphibia > Caudata > Salamandridae > Lissotriton > Lissotriton vulgaris. The sequence continues at coordinate 483,454,686 of NC_141691.1, read as the reverse complement.
ATCCAATTTCTTACAATGGCACTCTTAAAACATATCTCCAGAATGATTTATACCATAGACAGAGAGTGGCACAATACTAACATACCTTTAGAGTACACAATACTTCTTAACAAATAAATTACCACATATTACAAACTACTCAGTTAAATGAACTCCAAAACTAACAACTACTATCCCCCCAAAATATCATTGACAGTAAGTACTGATTTCTTCTATACTAAGAACCTACCCACACACAGCAAGCCATGCAAGACTGTTATTACCATGTCAACCAAAGCATTTGGACACATCTCCAACAATATGCACTTAGTGTGGAGCACTAACTCAATGTACAGTTTGCCTATGGGATAAAAGCAATAATTGTCCTAGTGTATGTACTAGTTACAGAAGTAACTAACAACTGCAACCTCCTTATAGAATCAACATACTACAAAACACACAAAGACAAACTAAGTCCCCTAATGACTATTTTGAGGCTACTTGGGTGAGCAGACTACATCGTCTGGTCACAGACGCCAACCCAAGTATCAAATACCATGGCAGAGGGTATATGACAGCAACATGGATCAAAAGGCCAAAACAAACAATGCGATGGAATGCTGGCACAAAGCCTTTCAAGACACACAATGCCAAAGCCACCCTGCCCTATAGTAATTAAAAGAAATATTTAAAAAGAGCAAAGCTAGCAACAACTTTGAATAGAACAATCTATTACCCAACTAAAACCTAAAATAGCTAAATAAACAAATGAAATGAACCAAATACTACAATGCGAAGTACAAACATTTGTAATCAATCAAGACCTACTTTACCTATAATCTGTAGCAAGAAAACGTATCTTATCTTGACTTATATAGTGCATAGCTACCCTAAGGCTTCCAGCTCTGTGTGAGTCAGAATGTGCACATACAGGTCTGCAATTTGGCCTACAAATTACTTGGGGTATAGCCAAGTTTTGAAACATTTTCTGAATTTGTCCTTATCCGGCTCAGTTCTCAAACTGATTGGAATTGTGTTCCAAAGTTTGGGGAAGAGGTAAGAGAAAGATCTTCCACCCCATCTGGACTTCTTAATACGTGGAACTGTAAGGAGACCCAGGTTAGCAGAGCTTAAAATCCTGCTTGGAATCTAATCATACTGGGGCCCTTCCTATTTTTTGCCCTGTGAGTCAAACAAAGTGTCTTGAAGTCAATTATATGTTCCACAGGAAGCCATTACAAAGAGGCCAAGACTTTCTTGGCTGAAGAACCTTTGTGTATCTTGTAGGTGGTTCTGACCACGGCATTCTGCAACACCTGGAGTCTTTTTTTACTGATTTGGTGGAGGCTTTATATAGAGAGTTTTTGTAATCCAGGCATTATAAGATCAATGCCTGGATTACCATTCTTCTGCAAGGAATAGGCAGAAAAACCAAAACTTTCCTCAGAGTCTTCAACATGGCTTTTTGGCTTGGGCTTCCATCGAAAGAGAACTGTCCAGCCACATTTCCAAGCTATTTTATAGAGGAAGACGGGATGTGTAAAGTCCCTAGACTATCTGGCCAACCCAACAATGTCACTAAGGGTGGATTGTTTCCCAGTACTATCAGTTCAGTTATGTCCCCATTTAATTTCAGTGAGCAGCTTACCATCCAGTGGGCCACTTTCTCAAGGCATGGGCCTAAATGAGGCTGAGGACCCTCACTTGGAGTGGGAGAGATAACAAGCTGTGTATCATCAGCATAGGAGACAATAGAGGCCAGTGGTCTGACATAAATAATAAAAAGAGTGGGTCTGAGTGTGGAATCGTGCGGGACCCCACACTTCAAAAGGACAATCTCAGAATAACAGGGAGGTTCCCTAATCTGGAATGATCTTTCTTTTAGAAATGATGCAAGCCATTCTAGAGTGGTACTCCTTACACCAATTTCCCTCAACCTGAGTGCCAAAGTCTTGTGATCAACAGTGTTGAAAGCTGCACTCAGGTTGAAAGAGTATGATGGTTGCCGCTCCTCCCTTATCTAGGATTTGTTTTACCTCCTCAGTTACCACTAGTAGCACCAACTCTGTACTATGCTTCATGCGGAATCCATTCTGGGAGTCATTCAGAAGCAAATTATCCTCTAGAGAGATGCTGGTTGATGTGTTTCCCTAGGACTTTCCCAAGCACTTGAAGCAAGATGTAGGCTTAAAGGTCCCTGGGAAAGCAGGGTCAAGTTTTGTTTTGTTTAGCAGAGGCTTGACCACCGCATGTCTCCATTCTCATGGAACTATGCCTGTGGAGATTGAAAGGTTTAATAATTTTAGAATTATAGGAAGAATTTCTTGAGTCCGACATCGCCATCGCCATCCCAGAGGGCTACAAGATCACCCGAAGAGACCGCGACAACCAGACTGGAGGAGGCATCGCCATCATCTACAGGGACACCATCCGCATCAAGACCAACACCGACGACACCCTGACAACCGCCGAACACCTGCACTTCCAGATCCACACGGACCCCAAAACCACCCTCTGAGGCACCCTGATCTACCGACCCCCGGGACCACGCACACAATTCAGCGAGGACATCGCCGACTTCATCAGCCCGCATGCCCTCCCCTCCGCTGACTACATCCTCCTGGGGGACATCAACTTCCACCTGGAGAACAACAACGACCGCAACACCATCACCCTGCTCGACAACCTCACCAACCTCGGCCTCAAGCAGCTGGTGTCCACCCCCACCCACCTCGCCGGACACACACTCGACGCCGTCTTCTCATCCAGCAAAGACATCGCCTTCAGCCACGCCACCGGACTCCACTGGACGGACCACAGCTGCGTCTACTTCACCTTCAAAAGAACAACGATCCACCACCACCAGCAACAGGTTGCTCGAAGAAGCTGGAACAAGATCACAGCCGACCAGCTCGCCGCTTCCCTGAGCCAGCACCCTCCCGCCAGCTCAGCGAACCCCAGCCAGGCCGCCGACGACCTCACGAAGTGGATCAGCAACTGCGCGGACGAACTCGCCCCACTAAGGACCCCGCCCAGCAGACCCGGCAGCAAGAAGGCCCCATGGTTCACCGACGAACTCAAGAGCTCCAAGAAGAACTGCAGAGCCCTCGAGAAAGCCTGGAGAAGGGAACCAACACCGGACAACATGACGACCCTCAAGCTTGCCACCCGGAAGCACCACCAACTGATCCGTGCCACCAAGAAAACTGCATTCAAGGACCGGCTGGACAACAACGCACACAACTGCAAGGAACTCTTCAACATCGTGAAAGAGCTCTCCAACGCCAACGCCGGAAACAACGACATCACCCCATCGCAAGACCTCTGCAACTCCCTCGCCTCCTACTGGCACAACAAGATCGCGGACATACACAACAGCTTCAGCACTCAACCGACGCACGCCACGACCGAACCACCGCCCCCCACCACCACCCTCCGCGCCTGGAATCCGATCAGCACCGAAGACACCGTCCGCATGATGAACTCCATCCACTCCGGATCTCCAACCGACCCCTGCCCTCACCACGTCTTCAACAAGGCCGACGCTGTCATCGCACCCCACCTGCGGGACATCATCAACACCTCCTTCGACACCGCCACCTTCCCAGAGAGCTGGAAGCATGCCGAACTCAGCGCCCTACTCAAGAAACCTACAGCGGACCCCACCGAACTCAAGAATTACCGCCCCATCTCGCTCCTCCCGTTTCCAGCCAAAGTCATCGAGAAGACCGTCAACAAGCAGCTGGCCGCCTTCCTCGAGACAAATGGATCCCTCGACCCCTCACAGTCTGGCTTCCGTGCCAACCACAGCACCGAGACCGCCCTCATCGCTGCCACCGATGACATCCAGCCCTGATGGACAACGGAGAAACAGCGGCCCTCATCCTCCTAGACCTCTCCGCGGCATTCGACACTGTCTGCCACCGCATCCTAGTGCAGCGACTCAGCAACGTCGGAATCCAGGAGAGGGCACTGGAGTGGATCATCTCCTTCCTCGACGGAAGAACACAGAGAGTCCGACTACCACCGTACAAGTCAGAGGCCACCGAAGTCATCTGCGGCGTCCCTCAAGGATCCTCGCTGAGCCCCACCCTCTTCAACGTCTACATGAGCCCCCTCGCGGCCATCGCACGCCCGCACAACCTCAACATCATCTCCTACGCTGACGACACCCAGCTGATCCTCTCCCTGACCAACGACCCCGCCGCCGCCAGAGCCGACCTTCACGAAGGGATGAAAGACGTAGCCGAGTGGATGACGACCAGCCGCCTGAAACTGAACTCAGACAAGACGGAAGTCCTCATCCTGGGCTCCTCGCCCTCCGCCTGGGACGACTCCTGGTGGCCCCCCGCCCTGGGCAACGCACCCAAACCGACAGATCACGCACGCAACCTGGGCGTCATCCTGGACTCCTCCCTCTCCATGACCAGACAAGTCAACGCCGTCTCCTCATCGTGCTTCAACATCCTGCGCATGCTACGGAAGATCTTCCAGTGGATCCCCACCGAGACCAGGAAGACGGTCACCCAGGCCCTCGTCACCAGCCGACTGGACTACGGCAACGCCCTCTACGCCGGAACCACCGCCAAGCTCCAGAAGAGACTCCAGCGGATCCAGAACACCTCAGCCAGACTCATCCTCGACATCCCACGACACAGCCACATCTCCGGACATCTGAGAGACCTGCATTGGCTCCCTGTCAACAAAAGAATCACCTTCCGTCTCCTCACCCACGCACACAAAGCCCTACACGATCAAGCCCCGAGCTACCTCAACAACCGCATCAACTTCTACGCTCCCAAACGCCATCTCCGATCAGCCAGTCATGCCCTCGCCGCCGTCCCCCGCATCCGAAGAACGACAACAGGAGGAAGGTCCTTCTCCTACCTGGCTGCCAAGACCTGGAACTCCCTCCCGACCGACCTGCGCCTGACCCAAGACCACCTCTCCTTCAGGAAGAAGCTCAAGACCTGGCTGTTCGAGCAGTAGCAGCACCCCCCCGCCCCAAGCGCCTTGAGAACCTCCGGGTAAGTAGTGCGCTCTACAAATGTCTTTGATTGATTGATTGATTGACTCCCATGTATAACGATGTGGGAAGGGGCTGGGTCTAGAAAGGAGTCCAATTTCCCTTTCCCAAACAGGTCTGGGAGTGCTTTTTCCATGATAAGGATAAAATTATGAAGACATTCTGGCCCTTCTACCAATGGCGGTCATTCTGGACCAATGTATAAGACTTCCCTACACTTTATGTAATTCACTGTAGATGTTGGCCACCTTGTTTTGGAAATAGCTCCTAAATCATTGCTGCGTCTTTCTGAGGGACTGGGCAGTGAGTTTCCGCTTTTAGGAGCAGTACAAGATTTTACAATACGAAATAACTCCTTAGGAGAATTAGCTGCCTTGCCCAGTAGATCTTCACTAAAAGCTGCTTGCATCTTTTTTATGTTTTGATGATAGTGCCGGAAGGCTGCCCGATAGGCATGTCTTGCATTATGATCATATTTGTGTCTCAATTTTCTTTCCAGTTATTTGCACCCCTTTTTGAGGTAGATTAAAAATTCATTAAACCAACACTTTAAAAAACAAAATCAAAAATACTTCAACAACAAATAAAGTACCAGTAGAAATAATAACCTCATCTCAAACAAATGAATTTATATATCACTTTTTGAATTATTTTTACAATTTTATCTGAAATAAATAAATTACTATTAGCAAAACAAAACCAGGCTGAATATTAAATACAATCTAAATACATATTAACAATTAAAATACAATAAAAAAATTAGGGATGGGTGGAGTTGGCAGTTTCATTTAATGGAACTCTGTGGATTTACATTAAACTTTCTGCTGAATTCCACCAAGGGGCAGAGTGGGAACTACAATGGGAAGCGCATACCCCTATGTAAGGGCACCGAGGGGTATATAGTGCACTCCAATGCAGAGCATATCACTCAGTGCCCTTAGATAAGTATGTAGGGGCACCACTGGGTATCCCGCCCAGTGCATACCCCTCTGTGCCCTTACATTCTTATCTAAGGGCACTGAGGGGTATGCACTGCACTGTAGTGTACTGCATACCCTGTGGTGCCCTTACATTAGTATGTAAGGGCATTGCAGGGTATGCAGTGCACCCCAGTGCAGTGCATACCCCTCAATGCCCTTACATATTTATTTCAGCGCACCAAGGGGTATGCGGTGCACTCCAGTGCAGTGCATACCACTCGGTGCCCTTAAATACTTATGTAATGTGCAATTCCCACGAAGGTAGTCATCAAAAATCAAAAGTCTTGGGCCCTATCAATATTTTGCAGCCTGTATTATTCCATTGATTCCTTAATTGAAACTGTCTCCTCCAGTTGGTAATGTCCAGTGAATGGATTGTGCAACCACTATTTGTATAAGAAAGAAGCAAGGAGACACTTTTAAATGTATTTTGTTGTAATTTTGTTTCAGTGACATAGGTGAAAGGTGATGGGATGTAAAACAAATGTGTAAATTTTTTTAGTTTAAGTTCCACTCCAGGGACTGGAGCACTGAGCCAAGACACTATACAGACAACTATTTACAAATGTTTGATTAAATGTCCTGGCATGTTTAAGCCAAAGGTCCCAGTGTTACAATGTTTGTTTTCGCTGTAGTAAAAGTCATTCATGAGATTTATTCCCGCAGGATACACTCTTTGCTTTTCCAGTATTTGTAGCCTAGGTATTTTGGGCACATCCCAAGTTGTCCTTTTCCTGCAGTCTTACTTAAGCAAGGCTGGAAGAGGAGGCAGTCCCCCTATGTTTAAAAATCACTGCAGATTAAAGTTTAATCTACAGTGTTTTTTAAAAAATTGAGGGACTGCTCCCTCTTAGCCCTGGTTAAGTACCATTACAGTGCTGATTTAATTCCACCAGCTTAACAGCAGAAGTAATTAGTAATTCCGCATTACATGAGTAACACAGAATTACTAAATTTTCCAATTCCACCAGTGGAATAAAAATTTCTGCCCAACCATATGAGAAACCTACACACATGCGTAAAAATCCAACACCTAATATCAATTGGCAATAAATAAATAAAATACATAACACTTAATCAAGCACCACAATACACAATTCTACAACAAATAAACATTTCCTACCCACTAAAAATATAATTTACAGTTTTATCACTGATGTGCATGATCTCCAATTATTCCACAAAAATAGATTTTAACCCCTTCCATGCTCATGACGGAACGGTTCCATCATGAGCGTCGGTTGGCCTGTGCTCATGACGGAACTGTTCTGTCATGGGTCCATAGGCTCAATGGAACGTTCAACACAGCGCAAGAATTTGCGCCGCGCTGAACGGGTTTAAAAACAATAAACACCCAAAAAAGTAAAACAAAGAACATACCCACAGGGGAAAATGGCGATCCACATAAACTGTACAAAAACTAAAAATGAAGTAGTAAAGCATGTTCCTGTAATAAAACACATAAAATGCTCACTCACAAAACACAAATTAACCCATAACCCCCATAAACAAAATACCATTAAATATAAAATAACATGCATACAATTTAATATCCTAAAATATATATATGCAATAGTGAAAATCTTCCAGTCCAATGAAAAACCTGTAATAAAACACAAAATACTCACCCAACCAACACAAATGATCCCATAAACCCTATAAACAAAATGACATCAAATATAAAATACCATGCATGCAATCTAATATCCTAAAATATGCATTTGTAATATATCAAGGCCTACCGGCACTAGATGACAGACAGTTAAACTACAACCTACCACTAAACTAATAAACCATAACTAAATACTAACCTCTACTAACTTTAGTAACTCTAGACACATCTTTCAAACACCCAATCCCCAAAAAGTAACTTAAAAGTACTCTTACCTGATCCATAGAGCAGCGGCAGGGAACCACGATGGAGAGCAACCAGAAACAACCCAAATAATGTGTGTAGACTTAAAAAGGAAAGTAGCAGTTAAAACAAATGGCTGCCAAATGAAAAAAAAGATTACCTATCCATGCAAATCAATGAGCATTAAAAAAATGCAAAAATAAATAATATATTTTGATAAAAGTTTCATAAATGTTTAAAAATGTGTGAAATTTTGAAAAAACATTAAATATTTTACAATGTAATTTAAAAATATATATTTTCATTCTTAGTACTTATTAAATTATGATAATTTTATGTGTTTGTGAAATGTATGAAAAATGTCAGTAAAATATCAAATGTGTTTATTAAAATTGTTTATGAAGCTATATTAATAAAATGACAATACGATTACATAGATATATCAAATGCTTTCTTTAAAACTAAAATCATAATTCTGTAACTAAAAAAGTAAATATATGTTGTATTTCAATGTTTGTTAAAAAATGCTATAAAAATTAATGTACAAACAAAAAAGTCATACAAAATGCATGACTAAGTGTTAAAAAAGCAATTACTTTCTACAAATAAACATGTGTTACTAAAGAAATGTATAACATTTATTTCTAATACCACAAAAATAGTATACTACAATCAACATATCTTAAACTCTACAATTTAAAAATAAATAATGTACTATTCCCACTCCAATGTGAGATACATTGGGAAAGCATTGCATTGCATTGGGAAAGCATGCTAAATAGATTAATTTACTATTCCCACTCCAATCTAAGATACATTGGGGAAAGGGTTGGGCACTGAAGGGCTTAGGTTTTGTATTCCGACTCAAATCTCAGCTACATTGGCAAAAGTGTTAGACACTGAATGGGCTAGATTTAATATTCCCACTCCAATCTAAGTTACATGGAGGAAAGTGTTGGACAACCAAAGGGTTGGATGTACTATTCCCACTCCAATACAAGGTGCATTGGGGAAAATGTTGGAAATCGGACGGGTTGGAGTTACAATTTCCACTTCACCCTAAGTATCATTGGGGAACTTATTAGATACTTTGAAGGGGGGTGGATTTACTATTCCCTCTCATATTTAAGCTAAACTGGGGAAATCATGGGAAATTAATGTGGTTATATTTATATTCCAACTCCAATCTAAGCTACATTGGGAAACACATTGGGCCCTAAAAGTGTTACATTTACTATACCCACTCCAATCTAAGCTCCATTGGGGAAAGCATTGTGCATTGAAAGGGTTAGATTTACTATTCTTACTTCAATGTACCCCGTAACCTACATTGGGTAAAGCACTGGACATTGAGGGGGTTAGATTTTAATATTCCCTCTCCAATCTGAGATACATTGGGGAAAGTGTTGGGCACTGAAGGGGTTAGATTTATTATTCTCACTCCTGTCTAAACTACATAGGGAAATGTTTTGGATACTTAAGAGGTTAGAGTTACTATTCCCACTCCAACTTATGCTACATTGGGAAAAGCGCTGGATACTGAAGGGGGTAGATTTACTATTCCCATTCCACTGTAAGCTACACTGGCGAAAGCACTGAACACTAAAATGGTTAGATTTCCTATTCCCACTCCAATGTAAGCTACATTGGTGAAAGTATTGGACACTAAAAGAGCTCGATGTACTATTTCCACTCAAATTTAAGCTACACTCGGGAAACAATTGACACTGAAGGAGTTACATCTACTATTACCACTCTAATATAAATTGCATTAAGGAAGGTTGGAGACTAAAGGGCTGACATTTACTATCTCAACTCCAATCTAAGCTACATAGTGTCATGATTGCCCACCAGACCTTCTGGGGTAAATTAATGCCAGGAAGACAGTTGGTCAAAGGGGGCTCGTAACACTCTTAGCGACCAGATCATCTCTGATAAAAACTCACCGCTATCCCATGTAACCAGCACTACCGTAATGTAGTATGTTCCTGTTTATGTATGTTAAAGTATGTGGTGTTACAATCTTTACTGTATGTATTCATATATGTATAGTTACCATTTTTGCACATTTCCAATTTGACACATTTGGCTATCTTTGATCATAGTACATGCAAAGTGTTAGCAAAAAGCATTTTTGCAAAAGACTGTAAGCTTACAGAACTCGAGCCAGTCGAGTTGTACGCTTCGCAACCAGTGTGACTAAAAGAAGGAATGGCCGTTAGCAATGCCACGTAATGCTGCACGTACGTCGGTATGGCGACCATCTGGGAGTGACAAGGCTATTTAAAGCCACACCCAATTCTGTAAGGTGCTTAGCCTTCCCGTTGTCATCCATGACTGGTCAGTATCCAAAGATGCTTACCTGAAATTGATGCTGCGTTCATCTTCTTTGTTTCCCGATTTCTAGAACAGCACATTTTCAGCTGGACATCAAACCTGTGGGAAGACAAGAAAAAAAGCTAAATGCAATTTATGATTTTAAGGCGCCCATCACAAGAAAGAGTTAGAAATTAACAACTTGCGTGTTTGAAATCACAAACTAGTTTTTGGAACCTTATTCTTCAAAACAAACATTACGTTTTAAAGAAGAGCACAACAGTTTGCTACAGAATTTATAAGAGCACAACACTTTGTTACAGAATATAAAACTATATTTGTTTCTCTTCGTATTTACAAGGAATACCAATGATTATATTTGTTTCTCCTAATATTTACAACAAAATCAAGAACTACATTTGTTACTTTTTGTATCTGCTTCAGTTCTAAGTGGTGAACTTTTGTACTCGTGACCCAAATAACATAGTACAAAAAACATGGATTTATGTAATAGTGGAAACTAGAACAATAAGTATTATTGTAAATGTGTGTTTAAGGATAATAGTGTAGGGAATCAGTGTAAGTATTGATACAAACTTGTTGGTATTCTATTTCATAGCACTAAAAAGTAAAAGAGCCTAGTGAAGTAAACTACGCCATACTCTTACCACCGCAGAACTCCAACCACCACAAAAGAATACCAGGACACTATGCAACACATCTTTAGATCACAGGTAGAAACAAGTGATAAAGGAATGGTGTGTACTTGTGTGAAGGGAGGGACCAATCGGGAATATAGTAGTGAAAACTTTTGACAGCACATTCTTGTTGCCTCACAGGTCGATAACAAAGATTCTTCCAGCCTCCAGTATCCGGCCCTCCTCCCTAAACCCTACTACCTATCCCTAGTGAATTACTGAAATACACAGGTTATCAGATAGGGTACTGGGAAGTTGGTCCATAATGTCTCTGCGAAATTCAACCTTGAGGACTTAGGGTAAGAACGCATGGTTAACCTGACAAATAGGGGAAACCATCTGACACCGAAGGAGTTAAATTTACTATTCCCAAGCCAATCTAAATTCCATTAAAAAATGTTGGAAATGAACATTTGTAGATTAACTATTCACAGTACAACCTAAAATATATTGTTGAAAAAAATGTGGCTTTATTAGTGAATATCAAATATGCTCATTTTAATCAACACATAAATTGAGTAAAATATTTTACATACAATGTAAATATTTAATTTTTATTAGCAGTAGCACACAAATAAAATATGTAAAAAGTATTTATATATTTTATACACACACACACACACAGTAAACTCCTTCTAGACCTCACCGGACCCACGAAGAGTGGAGCGCACGCCGGCGGAGTCAACCGGCAAATTAATATCCCAAAACCACTCAAATCAGAGTGCTCTCAGGAAAGTAGAAACAGCAACTCGTGAGGGTGTCTTTGTTGTTTACTTCACAACGCGTTTCGCCAAAGAAAAGGCTTGATCATGTGAAAGTGGCAAACACCATACACAACGTAAATATGGCACGGATCAGTGGACACAGAAATGAGACTCGCCCAATCGTGTTAAACATAATGATACAACGTGAGTACATCGTGAATGCAACTACTGTCACAGCTCATTGTTTATCACATGCAATGAAAATTAATATATACATACATCATGTAGTAAAATTGGAGGCATATATGAAGAGTACGAACAATTATTGACAATTGTCTATTCGTTGGAGAGCGCCTCAATATACTGCAAATAATTCTTAAATAGAGAAGAACACAGTAAGCAAGCAAATGTGGCCAAGTGTGGACATATTCCAAGTGTGACCCGGCGATAAGTAACGTGATCAACGAGAGCAGAGACCCGACTGCCCAGGGTTGCGATACGCATCAGGCGTGAATGCTTCCAGGGTTCTCAATAAAGTTATATGGAAATGACATGCATACCCGCTCCCAAAAGATATCAATGTTATAAAGGGAAAAAAAATGTGAGGCCGAGGTGGCAAATGGGATCTAATCCCATAGAATTGAGAGGTACACTGGAGAAGGATCCATGTACTGCAGTGCCAGCAAGTGCCTGACATTACTGTGGCATAGCCCGGAGAATCACTAGAGTTACTTAACCATGTCACGGTGAGTGAGGCAGGGTGACAGGGAATGGTCAAAGAGAGCAACATTCTGGGATGAATGTCAACAAAAGCAAGTCCAAAACACATGTTATTACCTGTAACAAATTAGTGGCCATGGTGAATACAGGAATGCCCTGGTGCTCGTGAAGAAGAAAACAAAGGGTGGGACGCCCGTGAGAAGTGAGTGTTAGTGACTTGGGCCCCTTCCTTTCCTCCTGGAAAAAGAACAGATAGATAGAACAAGAGTTAAAAAACAGGATGAAATGACATGTCATGAAGTTACGTGAATACATATTACAAAACAATGAAAACTAGGGTACAGAACAAGTTACATAAGGAATGGAAGATCATGAGGAACTTGCGCAAGTGACAGACATTATTCTTTCAGATGTATTGATAATTCCTCCTCTTGGTTCAGGCCTCCGAAGACTTAGGGGCCGATTATGATGGCGGACGGACCTGAGTCCGTCCGCCACCATAGAGTAGGAGGGACCGTCCGCAGGGGCAGCGGCGGTCCCTCCGTGCAGATTAGGAAGTGACCGCCAGGGTGGCGGTCACATCCTCTATTTTTAACATTGCTTCGGGTGCAGCTTCAAGCTGCACCCGCCGCAATGTTAAAAATGCATGCACTGCATTTGCATGCACAAAGCGGCAGGCACCACGCGGTGCCTGCCGCTTTGTTCACGCAAATGCAGGGGGGTACCATAGGTACCCCCATGTGCACACCATACCCCCCTTCACCCAGGGGGCCCGCAACAGGCCCCCGAAGTGAAGGTCCGTATGCTCTTCCATGGCGGAAAAGCCGCTGTGGAAAAGCATACTTTTTACTCCATCATATTATGGCTGGCGGTATCTGATAGACACCGCCAGCCATGTTAATGCTTTTCCGCCGCGGTCGGAAGGCGACCGCGGCGGAAAAGCTGCGAAAAGATTTCAAGACCCACCGCCATCCTAATATGGCGGTGGGTCTTTTGTGGCTCAGTAGCGGTTTTCCCACATCCTCCGGGCCGGCGGTGGCTTCCGCCAGCCCGGAGGATGTGGGAAAACCGCGATCCTAATCAACCCCATAGTTTGGAAGTCTATGATCAACTTGGACTCCCTTTGTCTTATTTTGAGGACCCTATTGCCTCCCCTGGGATTTTTTACAATTTGTTCAAGGATGATGTAACTGAGATCCTTGACGCTGGAAAAATGGTTCTCCCTAAAATGGCGTGCTAAGAGGGTATTTGGGGTCAAAATTAGTAATGGCCTGAGTGTGCTCTAAAATTTGTTTCTTTGCTATGCACGTGGTGCTCCCAATGTACCACTTGTTACACATGCATATTATGGCATAAATGACAAATGTGGAGGTACACGTGAGAAATTGGGTAATGTTTTTGGTGATCCCATTGTAGTAGACCTGTTTGCAACTTTTACTATGTGTACAGGCTTTGCAGTGGCCACAAGGGTAAAAACCCTCAGGGCCCTGCATGTTAGCGGGAGGGTAAGACATGATGTCGCTATGCACAAGCATGTCCCTGATGTTTCTACCTCGCCAATAAGTGATACTAGGTCTATCTGGGATACTATCCCCAATCACATTATCAGTCTTCAGTACCCCCCAGTTCTTGGTGATAATTCTCTTGATTGCCTCTGCATCAGAGCTGTACATGAGTATGAGCCTGGTAGTGTCATTGTCTTTTTCAGTATTGGTGGGTTTGTCAGCAATAGTTTGTGACCTTTCTATCTTTTCTGTTCTATTGAGAGCAGTTTTGAGCACCCAATTAGGATAGCCCCTTTCCCTGAATCTTGCCAAAATAACCTTGCTTTCCAGCAAGTATAGTTGGTTGGTGTTACAATTCTGTTTTGCCCTCAGCAGTTCCCCGTACGGAATGCTCCATTTGAGGTTGTCGGGGTGACTGCTGAGGGCATGCAGAATGCTGTTGCCAGCAGTGGCTTTGCGATTTGAGGGAAGTATGGACCCTGTTGTCCTTGATCTCCAGCTTTACATCAAGGTACTCAATTTCAGTTATATATACATATAAAAGGAAGCAGGTTGTGGGAGAATATTTAAATCGGAATACTCAACTGCCTCCTGTTCGTCACACCCACGGCGCTGAAGAAGGCTGATAAGATGCCGAAATGCATTCGCCACTGCGGGTGTCTGTGAACTTCTTTGTCGGTTTTTGAGAAATAAAGCTGCTTTCTACGTTTCCCCTGCTGTGGCCTTCTCTTCCTCGGAGGAGTGTTTTGGATATATTCATAGCGCGATCTCCAGTGTCGCGCTCTAAAGGCTCCCGCATCATCAAGGGCTCAAGTTTCACTGGTTTCCGCTTTGGTGGGACATTTTCGCTATCCTGGTTGCAGGAAGGACTTGAGCCTGCCTACTCGCACTGGAGTAGAAGGGGCGGAGTAGGTGTCTTCGACACCACGCAGGGCGAGGCAACTTTGTTTCCGTCCCCCCGCTACAGAGTATCCTGTGATGTGGTAGGAGATGCGGTTTGGGGACTCGAGGAAGGAGCCTGTTTCGAGACTGCCGAACTTTGGGGTTCCAGGCGGCGCTGCTCCCCCCTTCGCATTGCCTTCCAGCAGTTTTCCTGTGCATGCTGGTACCTGTAGGTGCTGGATGAGAGGCTTCTTGCAGGGGGCTAAGGCGATTGGTACTGACTATCATGGGCGGAGCAGTAGTTTAGGAAGCAAGTGTGGGAGGGTATTTAAATCGGAATACTCAACTGCCTCCTGTTCGTCACACCCACGGCGCTGAAGAAGGCTGATAAGATGCCGAAATGCATTCGCCACTGCGGGTGTCTGTGAACTTCTTTGTCGGTTTTTGAGAAATAAAGCTGCTTTCTACGTTTCCCCTGCTGTGGCCTTCTCTTCCTCGGAGGAGTGTTTTGGATATATTCATAGCGCGATCTCCAGTGTCGCGCTCTAAAGGCTCCCGCTTCATCAAGGGCTCAAGTTTCACTGGTTTCTGCTTTGGTGGGACATTTTCGCTATCCTGGTTGCAGGAAGGACTTGAGCCTGCCTACTCGCACTGGAGAAGAAGGGGCAGAGTAGGTGTCTTCGACACCACGCAGGGCGAGGCAACTTTGTTTCCGTGCCCCCGCTACAGAGTATCCTGAGATGTGGTTGGAGATGCGGTTTGGGGACTCGAGGAAGGAGCCTGTTTCGAGACTGCTGAACTTTGGGGTTCCAGGCGGCGCTACTCCCCCCTTCGCATTGCCTTCCAGCAGTTTTCCTGTGCATGCTGGTACCTGTAGGCGCTGGATGAGAGGCGTCTTGCAGGGGGCTAAGGCGATTGGTACTGACTATCATGGGCGGAGCAGTAGTTCAGGAAGCAGGTTGTGGGAGGATATTTAAATCAGAATACTCACCTGCTTCCTGTTCGTCACACCCACGGCGCTGAAGAAGGCTGATAAGATGCCGAAATGCATTCGCCACTGCGGGTGTCTGAGAACTTCTTTGCCGGTTTTTGAGAAATAAAGCTGCTTTCTACGTTTCCCCTGCTGTGGCCTTTTCTTCCTCGGAGGAGTGTTTTGGATATATATATATATATATATATATATATATATATATATATATATATATATATATATATATATATATATATATTCTCACACGCACAGGTAGCCCCCAAGAAGTTGAGACCGCAGACATTTCATGGGCTTGCTGATTTATTGGCGAAATGCAAGCAGGCAGCAAGAAACAAAACCGGCATCAGTTTTCATAGCGCCAGACGCGTTTCGAGAGTCTTCACTCCCTTCCTCAATGGCAAGTATTCCAACTGTGAAAGCAAAGTTCATTCCGCACCTGTTGTATTTAAATTACCCGCCCAGATGGGCGTGGCTCTCACACAGCCTTCTGGTAATTGTGGTCCGAAATATTCATATCCCCAGTGGGCATGCTTTCTTCCAGGGAAAATAAAACAGTTTGTTCCCCTCGTGGGTTGATGAAAGTCTTGTGCGCTGCCTGCCCTGCTTTCCAAACGCCAATAGAAGCTTCAAAGCGGCGCCATCCTGCACACGGCGTCCAACTTAGCATGTCTCCCGGCACAGCCGACCTAATGTCAGCCAGCAGGGACCCGCTGCAGCGGTGGGTCCAACTTCGCGGCTGGGCAACAGCCGCTATTTATTCTCACACGCACAGGTAGCCCCCAAGAAGTTGAGACCGCAGACATTTCATGGGCTTGCTGATTTATTGGCGAAATGCAAGCAGGCAGCAAGAAACAAAACCGGCATCAGTTTTCATAGCGCCAGACGCGTTTCGAGAGTCTTCACTCCCTTCCTCAATGGCAAGTATTCCAACTGTGAAAGCAAAGTTCATTCCGCACCTGTTGTATTTAAATTACCCGCCCAGATGGGCGTGGCTCTCACACAGCCTTCTGGTAATTGTGGTCCGAAACGCGTCTGGCGCTATGAAAACTGATGCCGGTTTTGTTTCTTGCTGCCTGCTTGCATTTCGCCAATAAATCAGCAAGCCCATGAAATGTCTGCGGTCTCAACTTCTTGGGGGCTACCTGTGCGTGTGAGAATAAATAGCGGCTGTTGCCCAGCCGCGAAGTTGGACCCACCGCTGCAGCGGGTCCCTGCTGGCTGACATTAGGTCGGCTGTGCCGGGAGACATGCTAAGTTGGACGCCGTGTGCAGGATGGCGCCGCTTTGAAGCTTCTATTGGCGTTTGGAAAGCAGGGCAGGCAGCGCACAAGACTTTCATCAACCCACGAGGGGAACAAACTGTTTTATTTTCCCTGGAAGAAAGCATGCCCACTGGGGATATGAATATTTCGGACCACAATTACCAGAAGGCTGTGTGAGAGCCACGCCTATCTGGGCGGGTAATTTAAATACAACAGGTGCGGAATGAACTTTGCTTTCACAGTTGGAATACTTGCCATTGAGGAAGGGAGTGAAGACTCTCGAAACGCGTCTGGCGCTATGAAAACTGATGCCGGTTTTGTTTCTTGCTGCCTGCTTGCATTTCGCCAATAAATCAGCAAGCCCATGAAATGTCTGCGGTCTCAACTTCTTGGGGGCTACCTGTGCGTGTGAGAATATATATATATATATATATATATATATATATATATATATATATATATATATATATATATATATATATAGATAGATAGATAGATTTACACAACATAAAAGAAGGACTATCGTAACATGTTTACATGGTAGAAATACTATTGTCATGATTTTTGTTGAAGAAAACAGACTCATCACCTGTTAATTAAAAAAAAAACATATGCGGAATATATATACATAGTAATACAAAGTAAATTCCTTCTTAAATGTGCAATAGATAAATTAGTTGAAAGAAAAGAAAATGTTTCACCACTGTGGTTACGCAGTACATTTCAGATGATTGTCAGGTTCAAACGCAATTGTGGCCCCAACCAAATTCAGACCTAGGTCCACTTTCAACTCCAACCTGCCACACGACTTATACTTTTAATGAGTTAGTTACAAAAGACCATATGAGAATTTGGAATAAAACCTCTAACAAGAATGCACACAACCTCACACTTGAACAGAAAACAGCCTTAGGAACACTCAACAGTGACCCCACTGTTGTCATTAAACCTTCTGACAAAGGTGGGAATGTGGTCCTGTGGGATATCAAACTGTATCAAAAAGAGGCTATGAGACAACTCACTCTCTCAGGTAAGCATGAGAGATCCAGTAAGAGGGCATATGATGAAGCAACCAGCTATATTTTTTTTGCAGAATTGACCACTGGAGAGAGCAGGATCTGTTGGGGGACCAAGAATACAAGTTTCTATGTAAGATATTTCCCACGGTAGCATGTTTTTACATGCTTCCGAAAATCCACAAGGACAACACTAACCCGCCTGGGTCAAGCCTTGTAAGACAGCATACTGCATTTCAACCTAATGACGGTCTTAATCATATGCAGCGCTGAGCATCGGTTTTTTACAACTTATATATGCTGGAGTAGCAAACAGCAAAGGAAGACACAATACACAGAAGCTCGATTGAAAGTGAAACCTTAACACTAATGAGTTCCTTATTAAATACAGCTTGGAGTCGGAGTTTCATTTTCATGATACTGTTCTGCATAGTGCAACCTTTTCGAAATAGTGTTCAAGTCTATATTGCTACAATTGTAGTGATATCCATTCTCGGACTGCAACCTCCATAATGCATTGTAATCCAAATGGAAAGTACTCTCTTATGTCCTCCAAAGTTACAACAGTGTGAAGTTTATATCTCAGTCAATGAAAATGAGAAAATACTTGCTCGTCCTTACATGCATCTCGGAATAGTTCCATTTAGGCCGATGGCAAGAAACCCGTTAGATTACCTCTGCATTTCGGTGAAGAAAAAGGACAAAGCAGGCAGCTGTGCTGTTTTAAAACTCCAGACATTCGCACGCTTGGGATGTGAATGGGTTTATTGCCATCGGCCTAAATGGAACTTTCCGAGATGCACGTAAGAATGAGCAAGTATTTTCTCATTTTCACTGACTGAGATATAAACTCAGCAAACAGCAAATAACATTCCTCTCCCCTCCCCCTGCCCCCCCCAACAAGTGTACCATTTTTCACCCTCAAAGTTTCCTAGTTCTCTTCACCAAATTCCCATTGTTTATCTACAATTTACCTTCATTGCTGGATGTTGTATCTAAACAAACAGTTTTAGGCCTCTCATTTTAGGGATCAGGTTACCTCCCTCTGCTCTTTACACATGTGGTCCACTATCTGGTGTAACTTTTTATGACATTAGCCTTCACTTTAGTAATATGAAACCTTTCAACTGCCATAGTCTCCTATATTCTCAAGCACCCAGTTTGCCAATTTGGGCCACCATGCCTCTTTCAAACTCTTGCCAGCGTTAGCCTATCAAGAACAGTTGGTACATTAACTTCCAATCCCTTTTATGGCCTCTGCACAATTATTGGGGTGGAAGCCTATTATTGTAACTGCTAAGTTACTGCACTTGGGTAACCTTTTATGTCTGTAACGCCTGCTAGGACCTCTTTCCAAACTAATTTTATTCATTAGTGTTGGACTTTGCTTCGTTGGCTAAAGTTCGCTTACATTTTTTGCTTTTCCCTTAGACCGTTTTCCTGACAGAGAGTTGTGAAGTTAGATGCCGTAGGTACTTGCCACTGCTAATCAGTGTGCAAGTACAGATGTTCCCAGTATAAATTGTAGTGGTGATTGGTTGTCTCTGATTGGTATGTTTGCCTTAATAGCAAGATCCCTAAGTGATGTGCACTGTGTGCGCCAGGGCTAGTACTTAAAGAAATGCGCAGAGAGTGAACATAAGTCTTCAGTGTAGGGCCTGCCCGTATTGTGCTAAATTAGCATGTTGTCCTGACAAGTGCTACCACTTGTCAGGCCTTACTTTCCCTTTTGCATACACATGGGGCACCCCTGTAGGACGTCCTGGGTATACCCTAGGCAGGGTGCAATGTAGGTAAAAGGCAGAACCTGTGCCAGTGTGGGTGCTACACCCTGACAGTGGAAAAAATTCCATTTCATTTTCCCTGGTGAAAGGCCATCCTGCCCAAGGACAGAATGGGGGAGGCTGGGTGTAGTATTGTTCGCCTAGTTTGCCAAGAATTGGAAATGGAACAGTGAAGTTTGATATGTCTGAACTCACAGTGTCATAACGCATCTTTTTAGGTAGATGGTTTTGTTGCTGTATGTCCAGAAACCGCTGTTTGAGAAAATGGCCAAGTTTGTGCTTTAGACCTTTTTTTGTGTGTCACAGCAGAATGTGAATTGCCTGCCTGGATCTGGGAGAGGTAAGAAAGGCTGAGGGAGGTTGTGCCCCGGGGAGGGTTGGAGATGGCATCAGGCTATCCTGCACCTGGAGCAAGTAGAAGGAGAGGCTTTGCGAGGTGAAGAGAGCTGGGTTTGAGCCATAAAATAATGGACCCATCTCCCTCTGAGTGATTAAAGGTCCAGGCCCCCAATATCAAAGAGTGGATGGTGAAACTGGGGGGGAGATAGGCAAGACTGATTTAGGGTGGGTTCAGGGACCCCTAATCACAAGGAAACCTCAAAGACGATGAGGGGTATAACTGGAAGAACTGTAACCCCAAAACGTTGATATCGTTTTGGTGATGTTGACAATATTGTCGAGTCGGGCTTGGTATCATTCAGAGAAGTGCTTGGAGCGCTTTGTAGACGCTGTGGCCTGGTCAAGTCTCTGGCGGCTTTGACCTGTCCGTGATTGTGAAGAAAACCTCTGCCTCAGGAAGAGTTGCTGAATAGGCTGCGGGAGACACTCGACCCTTGCTTCATGATCTGGGGCTTGTGGGCAGGTTGTAGCTCTTGACCGAGGAGAGACTGAAGGGGCGCTGCAGTGGGCCATGTCCCCCCTTCTTCTTGAGCAGGACTTTGCTTTGTGCTGCGTCCTGTACCCAAAGCGCCAGAGGTGAGCTGGCTCCCTGTTCGGAAACACAGGAACATAAAGTTTCCAGGAAGTCTCAAGTGAAGCGGGGGTGGGACGTGTCGTGGCAGCCTGAGACCTCTGAAGGGGTGCCTAAGGTGATCGTGGGCACCCAGAGCAAATCAAGACTCTGACGCACATGGTGCGTGTCTTGGTGCGGCTACAGGTGTTGGAGTGCCTGTGGATTGTGGGCATCGTGGAAGAGAGCCGAGATTTGGGATGCGCACGGAGTGCGTGTCGCAGTGCAGTCCAGGCACTAGTGAAGAGTGCTGGGACATCGTGGACACTAAGGAGGAGTGAGTCTTCGACACGCGGATCAGCGTGTGTTGGTGCAGCCACGGCATTAGTGGAGAGCACCTGAAGATCGTGTGCACCAGGAGACGGAGCGAGACTCAGATGCGCAGGGTGGTGTCAAGGTGCCAGCTGAGGCGTAGTGAGGTGCGCCTGGTCATCGGAGGACAGTGGAGGAGTGAGTCTCAGACACACCGGGCTGCCTGTCGAAGGTGCCTCCGGAGGTGCTGGTGAGAAGTACCAGGGAGTGGTGAGCACGGGGGAGCGAAGAAGTCCTAACAGCGCTGGAGAATAGGGCCAAGTGATCAGGCCCTCGAAGGCATGTGAGGTGACACCAGCATTGGGTGGAAGGCTTCATGGAAGGAGTTTGTGCTGAACGTTGGTGGCCCGGACAGGCAGCCCCTCAGGAGCTGAACTACCGGCCTGAGCGCGCCTTGCCCATTGTGACAAGGTTCTAGAGTGAGGCCAGGCCGCTGCTGCAGGAGAGGAGAGTGAGGTTGCGCCCCCCCCCCCCAGGTAAAGTAGATCATCGCCGGGGCATGGTGCGGGCTCGGAGGGACACTCTCTTGGCCTCTCACTGCTGGCAGCTGTGTGCGCCTTTTGCTTTGGCCCAGATCTCGGTATGTGCTGGTCCCGGACAGGGCAGTACAGGGGCCACGGCCCGGAGTGGAACTTGGGTATCATTGTTGATCCCTGCTGGTGGCACAACTTCTAAAAACAGTCGTATAACACTTTGCATATTTGCTGCTAATGAACTATCGAACTATTGGACAACGTCTGACACTAGAGGTGCTTAACATACTCAGAAGTTAGTGCGCTACGCACTACGTTATGTTTCTCTTGCAGGATACAGGATCATAGAGTAGCGCACTGCATTGATTGTTTACTGCACTGTACTGAATCGCACTGTGACGCATTACCTTATTCCTTCCTTGCACAGGGCATGCTGGTGGTGATACACATTGCATTGTCTTCCTATCGCACTGTACGTAATTGCAGCGTGACGCATTGCTGTATTTCTTCCTTGAGCAGGGCATGCTGGTAGCGAACCGGTTGCATTATCTTGTGTTGACTCAGTAAATGATCTTGACGCTACGCATTGCATTATTTCAGTGTGGCACTGTAGAGGAAACCATTGTTAGGGCAGTATTCCTTGTACTTTGCAATGTGTGGTAATCTAGTGATACGACGTAGATATTCTGTTGAGAACAGTTAAAAGTCAGCGTAACTGTTGGTCAGAAGCGGTGGTTGGGGATTGGGGGCCGCCCAACGCACCGGAAACAATATTACCTATTGTATATATGTGGGAGTTGTATTGTGTGGTGATTTTGTATATCTTTTTATATAAAGTATACTCGTTTTATACAAACTTGTATGGAGTTCATTTGTGGTGACATCATTGGGATTGCTGTGAGCGTGGTTGCATATACTGAACACTCGTGCCCTGGAGATATGCCTGGCTGCTCGTGTCAAGCTACTAAGGGGGTGAGAAGGTTTTCTCTCGAATGGTGTCCTTTTTTGGCCTAACGTGGGAGCAGGGTGGACCGGGTCGTGCACTTGAAAACAGCGGTGCACGCTGTAACGCCGGCTTCTAACAATTAGTATGCGTGCAGAGATGTCCCCATCTTCTCACTCACCCTCCATCAGGTGCCCATCACCCATTGAAACATATTGCTGAACTTCTGCGGGTCAGATACCATCCTGTCATGATTTTCAAAGCAGTTTTTGCTATTTACCACGAGGTTTGACTTCGTGGTAAGTAGCGGTCCTAAACTGCGAATTCGCAATTTTAAAATGTTTCATGAATAGCATTTAAGGAATCTTTAATAGAGATTCCTTAAATGCTAATCCTCACAAATTTTGCGAATTCTTTATTAGCAATTTTTGCATTTGGGATGATGAATCCCAAATGCAAAAATTGCACTCGCAAAGGGCCAGATTCTCAGAATCTGGCCCTTTTGCGAGCGCATTTCGCCTGATGAATCTGGCTGTAAGAGTTTCCGATGCACTCCTCTAAAGGGTATGCCTTTTATCTTCTCATCTGTTCATACTGCCAGTGCTAGGGGTTTGCTGACCATGACATATGTCAAGGGCGACACAGAGGGAACCTTTGTTTGTTCCCCTATTTAAATTCAAGAAGTTTGATCTACACCCATACAGTAATCCCTTTGTTTTTGAATCACAGAAACTGGTAAATACCATACCATACCTGCGAAAGGATTTTTCAGGATCTAATTTTATTAACATAGCCTCTTCAAGTTCTGTTTGTTTAGCCTTTTCAAAAAGGTGAGATACCCTGCTAATTATATTAAACATCTGCCTCCCAATCATGAGCCATGATTGGTCTTTCTTTATTGTAGCTGGAAGGAGAGTAGTTAGTCTCTAAGCTAATTCTTTCATATAAATGTAAACGTCAATATGCAGCAACATTATAGGCCTTTATGCCAAGCAGTCTGAATGACATTTCCCAGGTTTGGGTATTACCACTGTCATGACATCTTCCATAGTTGGTGTAATAATGCCCTTTTCTGAGGAGAAAAATACTTTTTCCACGTAGGGTGCAAATTTGGTTGCGTATACCTGGTGGAAATCTCTATTAGAGCCATCAGTCTTTACCACTTTGCTGCCCACTACAGTTTTGATAGTGAGTTTAATCTCGTCTTGCTCTACTTGCGCTCCAAACTTTGTTGTTCGGTCTTCTGAAATAGGAGGAAATGTCAGACCCCATCAACATGATCACCTAGCATTGACTTTTCCCTCTTTGGTGCATACTTGGGCATAGGATGCGCTGAATAGCTCAGCCTTCTCCTCTCAATCATATTTTGTGGTCCCATTTCTCAACTTCATGCCAGTGATGCTATCTCTAGACACCTTAGCTTTTAACACATTTTGTCAGGAGTCGGTGAATTTTATCTCCTGTTTTCAACACCTTCCTTTTTCTTCCTTCTCAAGATCAAAAGAGCTCGTTCTGCTCTATTCATCAGTATTGCTTTGTGTTCCCCCTAAATAGTTGTAAGCATTTGAAGGTGCGTCTTTGCCCCTGTTCTTTTCTGTTTCTCTTCTGCTTTTCCCAGTTCAGTCTTCTAGTGGCCGTGCATTAAATGTCAGTCTCTCTTCATTTCTGCTCCATAGCGATCACAAAAGTTTTAAAAGTGTCCCATAGCGAAGGAGGAGACATATTCTCTGAGTCACTGAGCTCCTATTATTCTTCTATGGCCTTTGATATTTCTTTCCTGCTTCCTATATCCTGTAACTGATATTTTTCTCCATTCTACAACTCATGTTCTATTGTTTATGCCCTCCTCCTGTCAACTTAATTCAGATCTGGGAGTGATATGAAACCGAAATTGATCCAATCACGGCCTCCAACAGCAAGGTAGCTGTCCATCCAGAGAGGACACAATATCTATTTTTGATTAGAAAGGTAATTTGAACATTGGAATGTTGAGCGCTCCATTGAAGACAATGGAGTAGCTCTTGGCCTTTAATGGCGGCTAAAAGCCCAGAGACCCAACTTCCAATGTTTGTGTTTCACAGCAACAGCTGTGAACAAATGGCATGGAGCCTGACTTAATAACTTAGGCTCGGGCCTTTTTAACACTGAAGCAGGTATTTAATAGCTGGTATAGCCCGCGACGTTAACATTAAGTGACAGGACATGGAATGTGGTGTCTGTATGAGTAATCCTTATTTATGAGTGTGCATCAAGGCTATTTACTGTTTATGTTAGTGTTGTTTCTGTAATGTACTTGTGAAACAGTCACCGACATATTCCCAAACACACTTTGTCAAATGTTAACGAACAATCACTGCTCTCCAGCTCCCTTTAAACAGCCTTTGCTTAGGCTCAAATACCTCTGATCTTGCTGTGGAAATTTAAACCCCATCCGGACCGATCCAACCTACAAGAGTATTAACAAATCTATTGTAGGCTTCTAAGCAATAATGACAACCCACGGTTACACCACAGTTCTTTGAGTGCTCCTGGTCAGGATTCATGTTTCTTATGCAACTTAATAATTTGTTTCCTTGTGACCATTGGTTTGCTGTCTCTCTTTTTGATTCCCAGCTTCCGGGGAGATCTTCTCACATATTGTCACCCATTTTTCCGCTGTGGTCTTAAGGGGGCTTCTTATCCAAGAAGAACCAGGCCCTGCTGAGCGGTTGTTACAGGATGCATTCCCCTGTTCAATATGAAGACCATCATTTAGGGGAATGTCCATTTGAATTTGACCTTCTTCCTCCTTACATCAACTGTTAAAGGTCACCTTTGTCCCCTCTTATGTAGCAGTCATTGGGCCAGGTTTTATAGTAAATTAATGAGCTCTTTCCAATTTCCACAGGAGATTGTTTCCCGACTTCTTTCAATATTTCTTCCTTCTGTGAAAGAGAAGGTAAATTTAGCACTATATATCTTTGCCATCCACCTGTGTTCAGGCGTCTCAGATCCACTCTGTGTGCTCTTTCAATAGACACCATCTAGCCTACTTTGAGACCAATTACATGTTCAAATGTTCCTTGGATGTGAGAGACCATATCTGATCCCTCTGCATCTTATTTCATATTCCAAATCCTTATGTTGTCTCTCTGTTCTGAAATCTCCAAATCATCACATTTCAGCAGCAGTGTAATAACTTGTGTTCCAAGCTTGTAACTCTCTTGTGTCAGTTGCCAATTTTTCAATTGCAGTTTCCATCTTTACTACTCTAGTGTTGATATGTTCAATATATTGTTTAAGTGAAGCTAGGGAATTATTGATGCTTTTTTTTCATGACGTCCAGCTCTTCCTGGAGGCCTTTGGTCCAATCATCTCTCCATTCCTCCACACAGGCCCTAAGATCCTTTTTGTCAAGCCCATGTCTTTCTTACGTGCTGCCTTTTTGGGATTGATGTGCTCAGACAACACTACTACTTCGCTGTTACTAGATGTGTTTTGAGTGGTGAGTAGCCAAACTATCCAATTTAAAATCCATACTAATATAATAAAGAGAGAGCCCAAACCTTTGAGGCCGGTAATCTCAGGAACCACAGCACCAATCACAACACCCAATACAGCGTTGGAAAGGGCAGTTGCATCAGAAGGACATAGGCTATGCAGATGCCCACCATATACATTTAAAAGGTAAAAGAACCGTGCCAGCAAAGTAGTCCCTTGTGGGCGTGTCTGTGTTGTGCTGTGGGCGTGTGCTGGGGGGCGTGACAAATGCTGGGGGCATGTGGTACGTTTCACCCTTCATGCCATGTCTCATATCGTGTGCTAATCCCACCCTGCTCCATTTAAATACACCTGCACCCCATAATCAAAACCTACCTTTACTCCTTAAAATACCCCAACACCCTTAAACACTAACCCATCTTAACCCTATAAATATACCCTGTACCCCAAAACCCAAACCTATCCCTAAAGCCTAAAAATACCCCTGTACCCCAAAAACCCAAACCTAGCCCTGAAACCTATAAATACCCCTGTACATCAAAACCCAAACCTACCCCTGACCCCTAAAAATATCCCTGTACTTCAAACCCCAAACCTAGCCCTGAACCCTAAAAATACCACTGTACCCCAAAACCCAAACCTACCCCTGAACCCTAAAATACCCCTGTACCCCAAAACCCAAACCTACCACTAAGCCCTAAAAATACCCCTGTACCCCAAAACCCAAACCTAGCCCTGAACCCTAAAAAACACCCTGTACCCCACAACCCAAACCTACCCCTGAACCCTAAAATACCCCTGTACCCCAAAACCCAAAACCCAAACCTAGCCCTGAACCCTAAAAATAGCCCTGTACCCCAAAATCCAAACCTAGCCCTGAACCCTTAAAATACCCCTGCACCCCAAAAACCAAACCTACCCCTGAACCCTAAAAATACCCCTACACCCCAAAACCCAAACCTAGCCCTGAACCCTAAAAATAACCCTGTACCCCAAAACCCATACCTATCCTTAAACCCTAAAACTACACCTGTACCCCATAACCCAAAACTATATCTGAACCCTTAAAATACCCAAACACCCCAAAACATATACCTCAGTACCCCAAAACATATACCCCTATACCCATTCTTACCTTATCCAAACATAAAAAAACATGCTTTTACCATTCATGCATTTACAGCGAATTTCTTTGTAAATGTATGCGTGGTAAAAGCATATAAAATGTAATGCCATGCATTATAATGGCATTACGGAGTCATGGTACTTTCGTAATGAAAGTATGCGGAGTGATGGTATGCGGAAAGAAAGTTGCGGAATAATGGGTGTTTATCCTCCCCCGGTAAGTACATTGGTGGCACGGCGGCCTACATCTCCAGCAACATACTCATATTTTTTCACCACCCATTTGAGAAATGCACAGGTCTCTCTCATTGATGGCCAGTACCGACATACACTTTTAGACACACCTCCAGCCACAAGTTCTAGAATTGCGAACTTTAGAGCTGGGGAGCTACGTTCGAATCTCAGCATCAGCTCAACATCCTGTGATTCCAGGCAAATCGCTTTGTCACCCCTTGCCTACCACAAATGAATGTGTTCTTCTGTAATGTAAATTGTGCTCATGCCATGTTGTCGAGTTCGCCCTATATAATATTGCAAGGAAAAATAAAGTAGGGAAACTCGAGTTCACACACTACTGAACGCGCACTCTTAAGTGCATCAGCAGTGCACTGTGAATCGCAGCGTTTCCCAGGCCTGTCACAGATAAGAAATGCTATCAAAACGAAATCCTACAAAACAATATACTACTGGCCGGCAGCAATTCATACCCGGACAACGTTGGGACGGGCTGCTAGTATTGATATACAATAATATCGACGTTTTAATTTCGATGGTACAAAATATTGATGTCAATAATTTTGATGGAAAGAATATCGACCTTGAGGTAAGTAAAATCGATGCTTTTAATATTTGAAGTTAGTGATATCGATATCAAATATATCGATGTTACTAATATCGATATTTGTATTATTTTCATGTATTTTGTTAATAATTGTATATGTTTATTTTAATTTTGTGTTTTAGTACCGTAGCGGGTTGTGGGTTTATAAGGGAATAGGGTGGGAAGGAATTTAATTATAGTAAATTAATTATTCATTTTTATTAATTAATAATGCATTTAATTAGTTTTATTGTTTAAGTTCTGTAGCGGGTTGTGGGTTTATAGGGAAATAGGGTGGGAAGTAATGTAAATGTAATTAATTAATAATGTATTTTTATTAATCGGTATTGATAATTATATTGTTGTTAAATATTATTAATTAAAATTAATTTGTATCTATTGGTAATTTATTTTTAATAATTGCTAATTAATATTTATTAATTGGTAATTACTTTTTATTAGTTGGTAATTAATTGTAATGATGAATTTTTTTGGTATACAACATTATTTAATTGTTAATATTTGTTAATTGGTAAACAAATATAATTAATATGGTCCTGTTATTTTTTAATATATTTTTTATTTTCAATTAATATTAATTAATTTTTATTTATTAGTATTTATTATTAATGTATTGTTAGTTAATTATTCATTAGTACGTATGTTGTTTTTAACTTCTACACTATACTACACTTTCCCTACTGTTGCCTTCTCTGGAGTTGGAATAGTAATTTTTACCCCTACGCTATCCAACACTTTTCCTACTGTTGCACTGTCTGGAGTTGGAATAGTAATTTTTACCCCTATGCTATCCAACACTTTCCTTACTGTTGCACTCTCTGGAGTTGGAATAGTAAGTTTTTACCCCTACGCTATCCAACACTTTCCCTACTGTTGCACTCTCTGGAGTTGGAATACTAATTGTTAGCCCTATGCTATCCAACACTTTCCCTTCTGTTGCACTCTCTGGAGTCGGAAAACTCATTTTTACCCCTACGCTATCCAACACTTTCCCTACTGTTGCACTCTCTGGAGTCGGAATAGTAATTTTTACCCCTACGCTATCCAACACTTTCCCTACTGTTGCACTCTCTGGAGTCGGAATAGTAATTTTTACCCCTACGCTATTCAACACGTTCCCTACTGTTGCACTCTCTGGAGTCGGAATAGTAATTTTTACCCCTACGCTATCCAACACTTTCCTTACTGTTGCACTCTCTGGAGTTGGAATAGTAATTTTTACCCCTACGCTATCCAACACTTTCCCTACTGTTGCACTCTCTGGAGTTGGAATAGTAATTTTTACCCCTACGCTATCCAACACTTTCCCTACTGTTGCACTCTTTGGAGTTGGAATAGTAATTTTTACCCCTATGCTATCAAACACTTTCCTTACTTTTTTTAATTTGTTTTACATTTTTATTTATTTTTTATTTATATTTTCATTTTATGTGTATAGATGTATTTGTAATTTATAATATTGTTATTTATTCATGTTAATAAAATAATTAATCAAAGTTATTATTAAGTAAGTATATATATTATGTATTATATGTATTTTTTAATTATTTTTTATTAAATTATGTGTATTAATTATTCATTTGAAATATTATAAAATATGTTTAACTATGTGGATTACATTTATCTGTATTTAATTAAAAAAATGTTATTATTTTAAATTTTAAAAAAAACGATATTTTTTAATTAAGATAGTTTTGACATTCGATATTTTTCTTTCAATATTTTTATGCTTACCTTAGAGATAAGATGTCGATATTGTTGACATCGATATTTTTGTTGCAAAATTTTTTGTAGTGACATTTTGTCAGACATTCGTTTTGAGACTCTTTGTATTGATCCCTCTGGCATGTTTCTTGCCCACTTTACACAGCATTCAGTACATACAGCAATCACATTATGTAGGACCTAAGTCTACACACAGACGCCTCTGTTGATATCTTTATTACTCAGAGCTCTTGCTCAAGACCATAATGTATTCTATGGGACCAGTTATTTATTTAGCCTTCTGTGCTGTGCCCATACTGATAGTAAAAACTGATTCCCTCTAACACTTCGTGTGTTGCCACATCAATTTGCCCCTGGAACAGACTTGAGAAGAAGAAGAAAAAGAATATAAAGATGAATGTAACTAAGACCTTTTAGTAGCAAGCTCTCTCTGGCGGATGTATGACGTTACAACGCATACTTTTACCACGCATGCCTTTACAACACGGTATTTACAACGAATACGTTTACAACGCATAGTGCTTTGGGGTGCTGGATAGTGAATAGTTTAATTTACTATTCCAACTCCAGTCCCCGTGGACACTAGGGAAGGTGTTGGATAGTAAATTAAACTTATCCCCTATCCTAGAGCGCCCCCCAGCGCAATGCGTTGTAATGGTTTTCGTTGTAAATACCGCGTTGTAAAGGCACAACGTTGTAAAAGTTGCGTCGTAAAGGATGTTTCCCCTCTCTGGCCGAGTATTATTGTTTCTTTTTGTATTTTTTTTGCATTGTGTTTTTAGTATATTGTCATAGGTTCTGGGGTCACAGGCTTGCTATGGACCTTTATCCTGGAGGCCAGTTTCGTCCTCTTGATATGCTAGTTTGGGTCCAATTCGTAGCCGCTCTGGGTCTCCTATGTCTGCACTCCCCACATTTGTCTTTGTTACTATGTTGCTCAGGCTGATTCATTACAGCTATTATGTCAACGTGGGGGGGGGGGGGGGGGGGGCAGCAGGCAGCGATAAAATGGGATCCTTTTTCCCTCCACTCGTTCTGCCCTTATCACCAACCGACTCTTCCTGCGTGCCCCTCTCTCTCAGGTTTTAGTCACCATGAAGTTCTGGCTGCTACCTTGGAGGCTGCATTTGTCTTCAAATGTCTCCTTGCCACTTTGCAGCCTGGACTTGAAGAATTTATCTCTCAGGTCTCATGCCATTAGAGGATCTCCACCTCACTTTACCACCTTCTCCGTCCACCTAGACCCCTCCTCGCTCCCGGATAGGTTCATACACTGGAAGCTCATGTTGCTGTGTCCGCTATGTTGTGTCGCCGGCCACAGTCCTCCCCAAATTATATGATATTTGAAGTGATATTTTTCAATTTCCCTGCTCAGAATATGTGAGTAAACTAGTTGCTAATTATTTGATTAGGGTTCTTGTGTAGCTCTACTTCAGGTATTCAGTTCCAGGTGATACCCAGACGGAATTAGTTGTAGGAAACAAAGCTAACATGGGTTCAAACTTGCTGATTTGTGAAGCAAAGTGGAGGCCTGGATTCTTATTTATCTTTTGACAAAGAGTGCTAGACTACTCTTGTTAAACAAGCATCTGCAAAGCAATAGGTCTCACATTTACACGAGTTTGAGCAATTGGCATTGTAAATGACAATGCCTTTTATTTATGTTTACAAGCTCAGCTCGTCATGAGCCACGGTTCTCGTGTGCTCATGACGAGCTGAGCTCGTCATGACCGTTAGAACGCTCACACGCGGGGCTGATTCCCCTGCTGTGCTGGACGTTCTAAGGAACGGGCGTGGTCATGACGAGCTCAGCTCGTCATGAGCACACGAGAACCGTGGCTCATGACGAGCTGAGCTCGTCATGAGCATGAGGGCGCTGTGCGCGCCCCATCCCCCCCAGCACAGCGGGGGAATCGGCCCCTCAGCGAAGGGGTTAAAACATAAATAAAAGGGATTGTCGTTTACAATGCCAAAAGCTTAAACTCTGGCAAATGCGAGACCTGTTGCATAGCAGATGCTTGAAGGCATCATTGAGTTGCCCCCTTCTGTCTCTCATGGCCCCTGAAGAGCTCCCTGTTTGCTATGAGTCAAATAAACAAGCCGGTGGTTACAAAAGTGCATGAGGGTACCTCCTGCCCTCCTGCCCTCCTGCCCTCCTGCAGTAAGGAAAACTCATTAAAGAAAATAGTGCTTACAGACTAAAGAAGATGTATTTTGTAACAACCGAAGTAAAAGAGCCAGTCCTCATGGGAGGTTACAAATGAAGACAAGGCGGGACTTAATGAGGGACTAACAAGCCTAATAGCGAATAAAAAGCCAGCATTTACGAAGGTTAATGACACAAGCCAATGAAAAATATGGGCGGAGAGCGGGCGGGGCTTCAACACAGCATGCTATACAGTCCAGTGCCTGCACT
This sequence comes from Lissotriton vulgaris, assembly GCF_964263255.1. Lineage (NCBI taxonomy): Eukaryota > Metazoa > Chordata > Amphibia > Caudata > Salamandridae > Lissotriton > Lissotriton vulgaris. The sequence goes on along the minus strand of NC_141691.1, from coordinate 483,422,644 downwards.
GCCCAGGCTCCACCTAAAAACAAACCACATTCAATATCAGGAAGTCCACATCAGTAAACAGAGGCAGGGTGGACTGACTAGTCTGTCACATTGGACTGCAAGCCAGAGGGCTGCTTTTAGAGCCACAAAGGTTTTTTTTGACCAAGCTATTAAAGCCCCAAGACCCTATTCTAGTCTCAGCCATCTGCGAGTGGGGCTGGTATTAAACATTGTTTTCAGGGCTGAATTTGGTTTCCACTGTGGACCTTGATAGAGGTTAAATGGCTCCAAATTTATCAATACCCTTGCCCCCCGCAGAAGAAAGAAAGTGGGTGTGATTTTTCTTTTCTTCAAAATTACTATTAATAAAATATATGCCTGAAACACCATAATAAAAGTGGCATATGATTTACTTCTTTGTTGACTGCATCGTAATTTAGTGCTTAAAGAGGTGTGTCTTCAGTTCTTCTTTACTAAACTGACTGATTCACTAGGGTAAACTTTCACTTTTGTGTAAGTTTACGATTGTTTGCTATTCACAAAGGATTTACGAGTAGCATCTTTACGAGTGCAGTGACTCATACATTTCGATGTTTGTTTTAGAGCAGCAAACAACATTCACTGACTGCCATACGGCACACCAGAAGCAGAAATTATACTAGGAAAATAAACTCAGCAACATACATAAGAACCAGGGGTGTTCGATATTCACGTCATTTTCTTTTGCGTAATTATGCAAAATTTTAGAACAATTATTTGAAATCAAGCAAAATACAAATCTAAAATGTTGTCTTGTCTTTCAATGGAATATGTATCATCACGTCAATTTTGGATGCAAGGATACATCGCGGGCTAAATGTAACAGCTCAACAATGCAAATGCTGTGAACAAGAACAGCTTATCTTCTCTCTGTTCTTATTGTTCTGGAGATCCTGAGAAAAGATTTGTACCCAAGCGACTGCCAATTAGGCCAAGTGGCATATTGGCAGATTCTCACAGAATTTAAATAAAAAAGCGCATTGCAAAAGGCCAGAGATCACGTGAATTACGTCCGCATAATACACATTTCGCCGTGCCTATACATCAACAATGCACAGCATGGAACCACTGTCCTATTTGTTATCATTTTCCAATTTGTACAGAAAATATGTTTATGGTTCACAACTCACAAGGACAATTAAAATCTAATGCCTTTAATTAACTAGTCATCTCATTAATTCATTCAATTTATTTTCAATTAATCATTTTTGTACATTTCTATAAAAGGAAAGCAAAATGTCCATGACAAAGCTGCTTCCTTTCCATTTATATCTTTCAGCTGTTTCCTGACTCAGATGGTTTCTGTGCATACTGGGAAATATTCAAAGACGGTAAGTAAGCATTCTTGTGTTACGCTGTCATAACATGTTGTCTGAACAGTATTAGATGGGACAGATTGGGCCTCGCTGGTCCTAATTTGCAAAGTATGAAACCGGCTCACACTGGCCCTGTTCCCATATTACAAGCTTCCCCACCCACTGAATTAGGAGCTTTCAGTGTGGTCTCTGATGACATTTGTGGGCTGGATCATTGCTTTAAAGGGCCAATAATCTAAGATATTGATTGCCGGCACTTCTCAAATTTGAAAGGAAGAATGCCATCACGTCTGAGGACGACTGAAATTGTTTTAAAAGGAAAGTGCGGTGCCAGCACTTATCTTTTACAAACAAGTTCTCTGAAACAGTGAGTATATGTGCTTTCATATTTCCATTTCAAACATTCGGAAAGACAATACAGTGATGTCTAAAATGGCTCATCTTGAATTTTGACAGAAATCTCAGGGTTGAGGCACATTATATTTTTCAGAACAATGATGCCATATCTTTTCTGCAGTGAATCATTAAAATATATGGTTGACATATTTTTTAACCAAAAGTAAATCTTCCACAAAAAAGGAAGGTGAAGATACCTGTGTGTACATGTTGTTTTAAAACTTTGGCTAGTGTGGTTTCACAGATTAGGTCAGCAATCAGAGAACTACAAAATTGCTCGGAAGGTTCAAAGTTGGCCTAACATGGTGCTCGAGTTCAGGTATTCACTATATTGGGAGAGCTGGTGCTGCAGTGAAATTGTGAAGCGAGTGAAGGATAGAATAAAGGTTACATATACACATTTTGATGATGACAAAAAATAGAAGAAGCAGGCATTAATAATAGAGTTTGCCTGTCAGTGAAACTACCTTCATGGCACAACTGTACTGGTTGTGGACTCAACACAATTGTGTCATACTAATGACTACAGCAAATGTAACAGTAGCTTGTGGTAAAACACTAACAGTAAGAGCCCCATTAGGATAGCGGGCAGAAAATCACCCCGACCGCCATGGAGGCGGAAAACAACCGCCCGCCAGGATCGGGGATAAACAGGTGGCCAAATTAGGATCAACCGCCACAAAAGACCGACCGTGGCGGTAGCGGGCCTACCAAAACAGCCCGACGCAAGAGGTGACGGCAAAAATACCGACTGCGTAGGTCTGAAAAGCAGCGGAAAAGCAACAACCCGCCACAAGGAAAGCGGAGACACCGCATGGGAAATTAGGATATCCCCGAGGGTCCCGCAGTCGGAACCGCTGTTCCCGACCGCCGCGGTCGCACACAGGAGTGAATGGGAGAGATAGCGGAAGAGCGGCAGCATAGCCACCGCAGCGGACTGAACATGAAAAACATGGCGGACGATTCCAAAACACCGCAGTGATGCCAAAAATTGCACAAATCAAAGTAGCCATGCCCCTCAAAAAAATAAAACACATACAAATAAAAATAAATAATGCCAATAAAAATATAAAAGCACAGGACTACTCCCACAACACATCTGACAGCCAAATTCCACTTGGACACACCCACACAGCTGAGTATAAAACCACCACCTTCACTGACCAAAATCCTTTGCAACACTCCAGAAGAGAACATCTCCACATCTGACAGGAGAGGCAAAAGTGCACAGCACACACACACATCCACCACCACCATCACTACCACCATCACACCAGCACCAACAATCCCCCAGCACACAACACACCAACACCACAACTGCCACCCACACACCTGCACCCACAAACACTTCAACCACCACACACCATGACATCACAGAAAATGCCCACATTCACAGAGAGTGAGTTGACAGTCATGGTCAATGAGATAGTGAGAGTAGAGCCACAACTGTTTGGTAGCCTGGTCCAACAGACACCATTAGCCACGAGGACACAAATGTGGGAAAGGATAGTCCAAAGGGTCAATGCAGTAGGGACCACCCCAAGATCCAAGAAGGAGATCATGAAGCGGTGGCATGATCTCAAGAAGGTTGCCAAAGAGAAGAGGAGCAAGAACTGGCAGCTGGCGAACTTGACTGGCAATGGCCCTCCCATCCCACCGAAAACATTCACACCATGGGAGGAGAAGGTGCTTGCCATACTGCATCCTGAGAGTCTCACAGGAGTAGCCGGGGTAACGGAGGCTGGTAAGTACAAACAAATGCCAAACAACACACTGGGAAGTACTTCCTTGCACAACCCAAACCCCATTACACTGTCCACCCTCGCCCAACAGGTAGCTAGCCATCTTCCTTAGGAGGCCTGTATGGGGGAGGGAGGTCTGTACAACAACTCACACCATACCCCCTCAACCACAGTTTACCAAGATGTATCCCCCCCAACACCACCCAGAAGCATGTGTCAGCCATTGCACTGTTGACCCTCACCTAACAGGTAGGTAGCTATCTTGCTTGTGATGTCTGTCTGTTGGAGGGAGGCCTGCACTATCACTCCCAGCATGCCCCCTGTCCCACACTCCATCAGCATGGAGTCCTCTCCACCCAGGAGCATGTGTCAGCCATTGCACTGTTCAACAAACAGGCTTACAGGTAGGTAGCCATCTTATATTGGAGCACTGTTTGGGGGTGGGTGGCCAGTATCACTACTCCCAGCATGCTCCTTGTCCCACACTCCATCAGCATGGAGGCCTCCCCCACCCAGGAGCATGTGTCAGCCATTACACTGTTCAACAAACAGACTTACAGGTAGGTAGCCATCTTGTATTGGAGCACTGTTTGGGGGTGGGAAGCCAGTATCACTACTCCCAGCATGCTCCTTGTCCCACACTCCATAAGAATGGAGGCCTCCCCCACCCAGGAGCATGTGTCAGCCATTGCCGGGACGCCTCTTTGCTGGGGCAGCTGTTGCGCTTTACTAAATCCCTAACATTAACATTAACATTAACAAACAGACTTACAGGTAGGTAGCCATCTTGCATTGGAGCACTTTCTGGGGGTGGGAGGCCAATATCACTACTCCCAGCAAGCCCTCTGTCCCACACTCCATCAGAATGGAGGCCTCCCCCACCCATGAGCATATGTCAGCCGTTGCACTGTTCAACAAACAGACTTACAGGTAGGTAGCCATCTTGTACTGGAGCACTGTTTGGGGGTGGGAGGCCAGTATCACTACTCCCAGCATGCACCCTGTCCCACACTCCAGCAGCATGGAGGCCTCCCCCACCCAGGAACATGTGTCAGCCGTTGCACTGTTCAACAAACAGACTTACAGGTAGGTAGCCATCTTGTATTGGAGCACTGTTTGGGGGTGGGAGGCCAGTATCCCTACTCCCAGCATGCCCCCTGTCCCACACTCCAGCAGCATTGAGGCCTCCCCCACCCAGGAGCATGTGTCAGCCATTGCGCTGTTCAACAAACAGACTTACAGGTAGGTAGCTATCTTGTATTGGAGCACTGTTTGGGGGTGGGAGGCCAGTACCACTACTCCCAGCATGTCCTCTGTCCCACACTCCATCAGCATGGAGGCCTCCCCCACCCCGGAGCAAGTGTCAGCCATTGCACTGTTCAACAAACAGACTTACAGGTAGGTAGCCATCTTGTATTGGAGCACCGTTTCGGGGTGAGAGGCCAGTATCACTACTCCCAGCATGCCCCCTGTCCCACACACCAGCAGCATGGAGACCTGCCCCATCAAGGAGCATGTGTCAGCCATCGCACTCTTCTCCCTCAGCTAACAGTTAGGTAGCCATCTTAACTCTTCCTGATGTGTGTGTGTGTAAGACCTGCATCCCTACACAAAGCAACAATTTCATGCAATGTATCGACACCTGACATGTATGAGTAAATGATGTTCTTCTGCACTATGAAATTACACACAGTGTTGCCATCAATAATACTAGTGGAGACTTCATAATTGTGTAGTGTACAGACAGTCAATGAAACGCAGATGATACAATACTTGCACAGTGCACAACACTGACCATTCCCCATCTAATCCACAGGTGATGAAGAACTCACTGCTGAGGACCAGGATAACGTACAGCAGAGCCAGTCTCCACCCCCGGTACATGGACTCTCGGATTTTGACTCCCAGGACAGTTTGGACGATGAGCTCCAAGCCGGCCCATCTGGTGTGCCACAGACCCAGAGGTCCCAAGACCCCATCCTCCCCACCACCACGTCTGCTGCAACAACAACAGCACAGCAGACCCCTGCAGTCGCTGCCTCTGCCTCCATCACCGCCACCACTACCACCACCACCACCAGCAGTGCCACCAGTACCACCTGCAGCACCCTCCCTGTCCCAGGGGATGACCAGGCCACACCAGGAACTGTGGAGGGCAGGGAGAGTATGTGTGGACCCACAGTGGTGAGGCAACAGGTCCGTGGCAGCAGGGCAGGTGGGAGGGCCAGGGTCACCACCAGACCTCAGGAGGTGTGGACACCATCCCTGGATCACTTCACCAGAGTTGTGGAGGCATACCAAGAGGTCCAGGGACAAGGTGGCCGGTCTGATGAACTATTAAGGGAGCTCATCCTGCTGATGAGGTCTATCGACAACCGCCTTGGACAGATGGTGGACTTCATGGGCCAGCAAGTGGCGTTGCAGAGGGACAAGCCTGTGTCCAAAACAACACCACAGCCCACTCCTGTTGTGCCGCAGGATGACAGTGCACCATCCTCCCCTGCGCCAACAGAGAGGGACGAGATCCCTGGCGCCGCTGGCCAGTCATCAGACCCCCCACCGCCAAAAAGATCAAAGGGTGTCCAAAGAAGAGCCTGGGAGTCTCCGGAGGCAAAGCACCTGCCACACACCAGTCACGGAGCCAGCCCTGATGGCAACCCTCTTCCCCACTGCATTGACTGTTTGGACTGTCTTTCCCCACATTTCCTTGACAATGGCACTTGTCTGTTGGAGTGGGTCTCCACATCCATGTGGTGTCTACTCTTGCATCTCATTGACCATGACTGTCAACTCACTGCTCATTCCCCACCTTCATGTAAATATTCATGCACAAATCACATGTCCACTTTACTAATAAAATACCTGACACACCAGATTTTGTGCAGTATCTTTTTTAGTACAACATTTTCAGTGCTGACAATGTCCATGATGTGTCCAAATGATGTACTGTATGTAGGGCAGGATTATTCTGAAGCACAACAGAACCACAGTCACTGGTGTCATTGTGGCATCACAGACAGAACACTACACAAAACATACACAAGACACTACTGGCATACAAGACAATGGGCTGTAGGTGTGAACAAATAGAGGCCAGCATAAGTCCCCATATGGAACGTCAATGTCACATTAACCACACACAGGTGACTGCACGTGTACCTGTCTGTGATATCTGCGCATAGCCAGTCACAACAACAGCAACCACACCAGACAATGTACACGTCGTACGTCGTCACCCACCTTCAAGTGAAGTAGCGGTCGATGAGCTGTTGGCGCAGGTCAACTCCTTCCTCCTCTCCACTGTCCTCATCACTGGACACAGGTGCTTGAGCAGGTGGTGGCCTTGGTTCCTCACCATCGTCCAGGAGCAGAGGGATCCCCTTGTGAATGGCCAGGTTGTGCAGCATACAGCATACCACAACGATCTTGCATACCTTCCCAGGTGAGTATACCAGTGCACCTCCTGTCCTGTCAAGGCAGCGGAATCTTGACTTCAGCACGCCAAAAGTCTGCTCAATCACACGTCGGGTCCTGCCATGGGCCTCATTGTACCGGATGTCAGCCGGGGTCCTGGGATTCCTTAGCGGGCTCAACAGCCATGGCCTACTGGGATATGCAGAGTCACCTGTGAATGACAAACACCCATTGCAATGTTGCACAGCCAGAGTGCATCAGGTGACACACAGCATGCAATATCAGTAGGCATACTCACCCACAATCCAAGCACGCTCGGGATGCAGATTTTCCATCATCCGGGGCACCATGCTGTTCCTCATGACATACGAAACATGTGCAGAGCCAGGAATTCTTGCACACACATGGAAAAATGGTCATGTCCGCAAGGCACACCACCTGCACATTGATAGAATGACAATGTTTACGGTTTCTATAAATGTGCTCTGTTGCCTGTGGTGGCACCAGAACTACATGGGTGCAATCGATGGCACCAACAACATGTGGGATGCGCCCAAGGGGATAGAAGTCACCCTTCACACCGGCCAATTCTGCTCCCCTAGGAAAATGAATGTAGCGATTCCTATAGAGCATCATGGCTGCAAGAATATCCCTCAGCACCTGGCTGAACATGGGCTGCGACATCCCTCCAGCACTAGCCAGGGTCTCCTGGAAGGAACCAGTTGCAAAAAAGTGGAGGGCTGCCATCACCTTGAATGTGGGTGTGAATGCAGTTGGATAGTGACGGCGAGGCTGCAGGTGGGGCTCCAAAAGAACACACAGGATCTTCAGTGTTGGTCTGTCCAGGCGGAATTTCCAAATTATTGCAACATTCTCCATGTCCTCCAGCACTGTCAGGTGACGGAGGAGATTTGGCCTCCTCCTAGTTGAGATGTAAATTAGAAAATGTCAGTGACAACCATCATGAGATGGCCACAGCACATACCATCAACAATGTCATGGAAAAAAAAAAGACTGCTTGAGAGATGCATAGCACACCAGGTTACAAGGGTGGCCTTTTGATACACACAGGGGTCACACCTCTCCACTAACAATACACGAGTGCCACAAACACATTGGTGAATGTGAATGCACACATACTGAACCACACATGTCACATGTGCACACCAGGTGCTGTAACTGCATCTGCAAATGTGTCTGAAACTACCATGACTGTATCATACCCATCTGCTGTACCTGTCACACCTCAATGCATCATGTAAAGTCTGCACACATCCATCCACACATTCATCACAGTAGCAGGAAAACTTTCAGTTGTGTGCATGAGCTGATGTGAAAGCACCAGTCCGGTACGATACCATACAGTGACACAAGCCTTGTCAAGGTCCGCACTGACCCACAACACATTGATTTCTTCAACATCATTGACACCAGCTCAAGAGTGTCAAGCATCATCAACCATCAAATACATAACTAACACGGCAGGGACCACAGACCAAAGTGTGTCACACAGAACGTGCGTCCACCTGTGGATGACATGGAAGAATGGCATTGTGTGTACAAGGATGTGCCCTTCACCATGTTGCTGCTGGGTATTCATACAGTGTTCACGATGGACATAGCCATTTAATGTTACGATAATGGCGGTACCTACCACCTGGTCCCGGCGGTGTGACACCAGCACCACCCCCTTCACAAGTGCGGTAGCCATTGGCATGGAGACATGTGTAGATGGCGGTGGGCATGCTCCGCCGCATGAATCGTGGTACCTACCGCCTGGCCCTGGCGTTGTGACACCAGCACCACCCCCTTCACAAGTGCGGTAGCCATTGGCATGGAGATGGCGGTGGGCATGCTCCGCCATGCTCCGCCACCGCGGAGGAGGTCATTGAATACTTTTGAATGATGCACCATCACGGTAGCGCACCCCGGGCACCCCCGGTGCGTCACCGCCATGGAGCATTGCCTACAGCCAATGGGAGCGATGATCGGAGGTGGTCATTGGATGCTTTTGAATGAGGCAGACCTGGACAACCAATTGTAGCAGCTCACAGAGCCTGCTGCCTGGAACCCTCTCCTGCTGCTGCCTGAAGAGCCTGCTGCCTGGGACCCTCTCCTTCTGCTGCCTGAAGAGCCTGCTACCTGGGACCCCTCACCACTCACTTCCACCACAGGTGTTCCATGTCCACAGGGATGGCAAGGATAGAGAAGATCCATGCCAGTCCATTCACAAGTGAGGAGCTGGAGGTCCTTGTGGACGAGGTGCTGGCACAGTACCCAAGGCTGTTTGGTGGTCCCAATGTAGTGATAAGTCTTCATGAAGGTAGCTGTAGGGCAGGGGGGTGTCAGACGTGTAGTTGCGCAGCTGCAGTATATGCCTGAGGGTGTGGGGTTGTGTAAAATACCGACAGACAAGCTGTCTCCAGGGTGAGGGAGTGTGTGTGTCCCAATGCCACTCTTTTCTATTCCTATACTTGTATGTGTGAGTGGGGTGTGTTACATTGTCAGCCATACAGAGCCAACAGATGTTAGCCATGTAGGTGCCAGGACAGTAATTGTTTGTGTGTGTGAATATTTCAGTGTGCCCCTGTAGTCTGAGTCAGTGTGACCCACATAGTAGGTTCAGTGGCTGCCCACCCAAACGATAAAACATCACCAGACTTACATGCTCCTGTTCCTTCACACTGAATAGTAGATATGCCCCATCTGTGCCCTGTATAATTTCAGACTGACACACATCTGTTGATGCATATTGTGTTGAGGCATCCTGCATTTGTGAGATTATCATGGAGCCTATACGCCCCAATGTGTGCATGCAATCACAAATGTTTGGACCATGCAGAGTGCCTTTGTGAGGGGTCCCCCAGTTTTGGAGGGAGGGAGGTTACAATGAGTCCTGAGTCTGTGTCTTGCTACTGTACTGATAGATGTTGCTATCTGACATTGTGTAACTGTTCGTTTACCCTTCTTTTCTCTCAGCTCAAGGTACACCAGCGAAAGACCCTGTGGAGGGCCATTGCAGAAAAGGTGCGAGCCCTGGGGGGTTCCAATTGACGACGCACCCACTGTCACAAGAGGTAGGACGACATCAGCCGGCTGGCAAAGCAAGTGGCAGAGATGACCTTGGGGATGCTACCACTCACAGGGTGTTTGGCACGGCGCAGCATGACTCCACTGATGGGCCGCATACTGGCAGTGACTCATCCAGACCTGGATGCACGTCTGAAGGAGCATCGGCAGCAAGGCAGGGGTGGTGAGTATCTGGGGAGGGTGACTTTAGCTGGGAGTGGATGCATGTGTACAGGGCCTGTGGCAGCGGTGACCCATGTGATGTGCGTGTGTTGCTATGCTGTGCTGTGTGATGTGAGTGGCTACTGTGGCTACTGTGATGTCTGCTTGTATGAGGCATTGGGCCACCCTGGCCTTACTGAGCTGATCCTCCCTACTGTTCTTTCGCATTGCCAGATGTGTTAGGCTCCACGTGGTCATTCATCATTGGGATAGTGTGGGCAATCTATATTGTGGTGAACTGCAGTGTCATCTTTATGAGCGTGACTTCATGTATGCTTACTTTGCATGCACCATGATGGTTGAGGCCCACACATCTGACAACAATGTGACCCAGATTACCACATGGTGCTTCCTATGGCCTACTTGGCAGTGTAGCATGTAATGTCATAATAGTTGTGTGTGTTGTCCCCTCCTGTTACCTGAAGGTCTGTCAGTGGTAATAAGTGTTCTACCCACATCATGTCCCTAGGGAAGGTCAGGTTGGGGGGGGGGGGCACTCCATCTACGGGCAGGGTGTAGTGCTGTGTGGCATCAACATGCCTCATCCTGGCAGTTATTCTGCATTACAGGCACTGTTGTGGTCTATGTAGTGTGTTACTGTACAGTGATTGCAGGGTGTGGTGGTTCCCATGTAGATTTGGGCCTCTCCTGTACTGCATTGATTTGAATTTGTGTGCCCAGATGATGACACTTACACAACCCTGTATTTCTCTCTAATGCAGATTCGCAAGAGACCACGGAGGAACATGAGCCAGAAACCAGTGGTGGCGAGAGTAGCACAACAGCTGCAGCCGAGGCAAGTGACACTGAGCCCACCAGCGCATCTGAGGGAGACAGAAGTATGCAGGAGGAATCCGTGGCTGAGACACAGAGTACCACATCATCTGATGCCAGCGGGGATGCATCCATGTTGGCAGGCACAGGGGATGGGAATCTGCATCATCATCTACCACCCAGCGGCTACTGCCCAGCCTCCCATCCACTTCCTCTGGGTCTGCCCGTTTCCGTGTCACTAAGAGGGGATGAGCCACATTCACACCTGGCACCGTTGCCCCTGCACCTGTCTCCCCTGTTGCACTCAGTGCAGAGTGTGTAGAGCTCCTGCACCAGATTTCGGTGGGCCAGACTGCCCTGCTCAATGCCTTCAGTGACCATGAAAAGAAATTAGGCCAGAAGATTGCATACATGGAGGGCATACAATCTGACGTGGATGGGCTACACCGTACAGTCCAGGCGTTGTCATCCACAGTCACGTCAGCCCTTCAACAGGCACATGCACCCATTGCAGCTCAGGTGCCTTTGTCCACCCCCCAGTCAGTGGCCACATCAGATGACAGTGACCACGGTTCGCTTGCGTCAACGGAAAGGTACAGCACAAGGAGCACACAACAGACACAAGCCAAACGCTCCGGCCCACAGACACCATCCCCACTGAAGAGCATGTCCACCCCAGAATGCACAAACAAGAGCCAGTCAGGGAAGAGCAAGACCAGAAGAGCAATCAGGCAGACATCAGGCTCACATGCCGCAGAGGCATCACCAGCAATAGACTCTCCTGTCACTAAAACATCACACAAACCTACCCATGCAGTGTCTGTGCCCACTAAGGAGGTGTTGCATATCATGGGTACACCTAGGAAAAGCACAGGGACACATCCACCTACCACATCTACCCCAATTCCACAACCATTGCTGCAGGTGGAGGAGGGTACTGTAGAGACCACCCCTAGCAAGAAATCAAAGGAGGGTACTGTAGGGGGTACACCTGGCAAGAAGGCAAAGGAGGGCACTGTAGGGGGTACACCTGGCAAGAAGGCAAAGTAGGGCACTGTAGGGGATACACCTGTAGTGACCAGCCCTGGCAAGAAGGCAAAGGAGGGCACAGTAGTGACCAGCCCTGGCAAGAAGTCGAAGGAGGGCACTGTAGGAGGTACACCTGGCAAAGAGGTGAAGGTGGTCCAGAGACGTAGCCAGACCAAGCGTTCTGTGGGATCCAGCGCATCTCCAGAGGTGGTGCCAGTATCTGCACCTGATGTGGGACAGTTGGGGTGTGTGCCAGTTGTGTCATCACCACTTCCCATCAACCCCAAGACAGGGAAGCCATTTCGTATTCCCAAAAAGTGGAAGGGCACCCCTCCAACCTCTCCCACCCACACTGTGAGTCTGCATGACTCCACCTCCAAGTGCCACTATGCCACCTGGTCTACACAGCCCTCCAGCTTGCAGAGTCACTGTTAGCACCACATCACCTGGGGCTCTGTCAACACATTCAAGTGGGCCTGCTGTCCCCAACACACAGCCAGGTGCAGGTCCGCAAGACAGCCAGGAGTGAGTTGACATCCCCCTCATACGCCTGTGCCTCATACAGGTGTGCTAGTCCTGAACATTGTTTAGTATATGGGTGTGTTGCTGGCCCTGCTGCTCTGCTGTGTTGGCCTCTCACCTACCATGGACACTAGCCCTGTTGCTCAGCTGTGTTGGCCTCTCACCTGCCATGGACACTGGCCCTGTTGCTCTGCTGTGTTGGCCTCTCACCTGCCATGGGCACTGGCCCTGTTGTTCTGCTGTGTTGGCCTCTCACCTGGGTGTGTTTGTGTAGACTGTGTGGCCCTGCTGCTCCACACTGGCATTGTGTTTGTGTTTGTCATGCATTGCAGGCACATGGTGTTTTTTCTCCTCCTGTATGGCATGGTGTGTGTGGTCTTACGCCACCCTCTATGTGTGCCACTTGTGCATTGCCATTGTGGGTCTTCCCTCCCTCTATTTGTGTGTGGTACACCCATTACATGTCTGCTACTGACATGCAGGGTATTTCACTTTGATGTCAGCTGTCCCCTTGGTTTCCATGTGTGTGTGCCTCCCCATCACTTCATTTGGGAGCTTGTGCTTTGTGGTGCAGTTCTTGGGCCATACGTGTTGTTCCACTCTGGACATTGCCCCAATGATGTATGTGTGCTGTCCTTGTGCTATTAGTCATTCTGTAGTGGTCATGTGCACTTCATCTGTGTGTGCTGCCCAGTGCTCTGGTGGAGATGGCTTGGCTCTTGTGTCCCAGAGTGGTGCATGTGTAGTTGTTGTGTTGGATGTGTTGGTATTGGCTGTGGTATTGCTTCAGTTCCTGGGTGTGCTGTTGTATTTGTGCAATGCTGATTTGTGGTCTGTGTGATGTGGTTGTGTTAATCATGTGTGTGTGTGGCTGTTGTGCTTGTTATGCACACACTGCTTGTTGAGCATGCAGTTCTGTGTGTATGTGGCCTTGGCATTGCCTGATGTGCATCCCCTGATGCCTTGTGGTGTTTGTTGATTGGTGTTTGATGTGCATCTGTGGTCGGTTTGATGTGTCAGTGTGTGTTTGACCAGATGCACTTCTTGTGTGATTTGTGTTATGGTGTGTGTGTTTTGTTCCTGAGTGATGATGTTATGTACTCCTGTTGTGTCTGTGCTCCCATTGCTTTTCCCCAGTTGGGAGTACAGGGTATGTCTGTTTCTGTTGGAGTTCAGTATGTGTTCCTGTAGTGTTTGTGTGTTGTTCTTGTGCAGGCATTTGTTGAGGCATCCCGTGTGTGTGTTGTGTTTGTGGCTACACCCAGGGTGTGTGTTTGTTTGTGTGTGTATGTGCTGGCAAGGATTGTGAGCCTTCAGTGTGTGTGGCACTGGTGTTGTGTGTTCCTTGTCAGCCACTCCTGCAGTGGCTGTCGCCCTGGTTGTGTGTTGTGTGGTGCAGAGAGTGCGTATTGTGCTTGTTGTTGCAGTGCTTGTTGGTGTGCATGGGAGTGCACAGGATGGGCACCTGGCCTGTGACTTGATGGGTGTGTTGCAGTGTGGTTTGGGGTGGTGTGGCCCTGTGGTGTTTGTGCCCTGCCCATGCCTTGGAGTGGCCCTGCCTTCTGCATAGTGCGCATGTGTTGACCACGGTGGTGAAATGACCGGGACCGGGACATTGCTGCTGGTTGGCGGACGATGTGTGTCCCGGAAGCTGAGGGGTGCCATGTTGTCAGGTGGGTGATGTGTGGGTGCCCTTGTGGATATGTTGTGACCCCCAGCAGGGTGTCTGTGTGGTGATTGGACCCTGTGTCGGCCTGTGTGTTGTGTGTTGCATTTGTGTAGTTGCGTACCTGCGGCAGCATCCGCGGTGGATCCTCTGGCAATAGTGTTGTAGGAGGAACATCACTGGATGCATATGGAGGGCTGGGTTCATGGCGTTCAGGAGGGGGTCTCGGCTATCTTGCTCCGCTGTCGAGTTTCCGCCAGCTCAGACTGGGCGGTGTCTCCGCTGCGGTGCGTCGACTTGTTTGGGCCATCCTAATTTGTTGAGCGGGCGGACGTCATTCCGCACGGCGGAGAGTCTCGATTGGCTCCCACCACCGCGGTGGCGGGTGCACTTTGATGGCGGTGCGAGGCGCTCCGCGGCGGACGGGAAATTACCTATGTTTTGCTATCCTAATGTGGTGGACGTGAGTTCCGCTGCTCGCTGGCGGAAAAAGCGTTTTTTCTGTCCCGCCACCACCGCCTGATATCCTAATGGTCCCCTAAGAATCTACTGGGAAAGAAGCATTTCTCTTTATGGAACTTTTGCATCTTCATTAGCTCATATTTCCCTTTGTTTTTACACACTTTGAGAAAATTGCTCATGCACATTTGCTGAGCTTTAAGACAGATGCTTTCCATTGACACAAATGTGGAGTGTTTTTTTAGGTCGAGCCTAGACACCAATTGAGCTGTCTCTTCGAGACATGTTGTAAATACGTTGTAAGCTTACAGGCCACCCATTGTTTTTTCATTTGTTTCTTACAGTGTCCTTTAAAAATTCTTGCTTCCAAGTGGTTAATCTTTCTTATTTGTCCCTCCTTTTTGTTGGTTGTTCACTACCACAGAGCAGCACCACATTGCTTGTAGCCTTCTACTTGTCCTATTTGAACAACTGTAAGAGAGCCTACTTTTTCCTTTATCTAAGAGCACTCCAAAGGAGCACTCGATGATTTTAGTTGCTCCGAATTCCATCTTCTGTGAAGAAGGATGCAATTCTTGTTGGGCTTTTATCACAGGGAAATTGAGTAATTGGCCTAGAATCACAGGACGTTGAGTCGACGCTGAGACTCGAACCCTGTTCCTCAGAACCATAGCCGGCTGCTCTGGCCATTATGCTATATACTCTGCCCTTGTCTGTATTGCTACTTTTCAAATCCCCTCCCATCCGCTATTTCCTTGTATTGCAGACCCCCGTTCCCCTCCCGCCCTCCACACGTGTTTATCTGAGCAGTTTTGTTTTTGAAAGAACTGGACTCTGGGCATGCACCAAGGTGAGGATCTTCAGAAACGGAGGTGGCTCGTGTATCTTTCCATGTCATCAAATAACTCTACTTCAGGCCGTTTCATATGTTAACTGGTCCCATCTTTCCATGAGGGATTGTTACATAATTTGAATTGCATTCTGTCTGCTCTTTACATGAAAAGTTCTGAGCAGGCACAGATTGGAGAGAGAAGCGGCCATGCGATCTAAGTGTGAAACTCAGAACATTACAGAATTTCTCTGCACACATTATTACTACGTTTTATCTGTTAAATATTGTGCAAAAAAAAGTGCAATCTCGATTTTGGCACAATCTCTTCTTTTGGCCCACCCCGATCATCATCGGGATATAAGAAAGTATTTTTACTTACAGAAGAGATTCAAAAAGGCCACATTTTTGATTGATTTACTTTCTAGCCAGTTTGTTTTATATTTGCTGTTCAGAGAATGCTTGTTTTTCCATTTAAAAGCTTAACCAGCAGTAAAATACCACTTTTGTGTTTGCTTTGTTCTAACCACACAATGTTTCGTTTTGGTACCAGTGGTGGATTAGGGCCTCCCTTTCCCCTATTGAACACCCCTAAGCCCCGGCAGCGGCTTCGGTCCCGATGATGGATCCCGTGATGGCAGCAGGGCTTGAACCTGCCCGTTCCTCGAGTCATGGAAACATGCTGCTGTTGTGAGCTGCAAGCATCTGCCTGCATCTAAACCGCCTCGACTTTGCTGCTTGTTCTTTCAGTTTTTCCACCGATGTGACGTGTGACGTGCCTACTTGACTGCATTCAAAGTTGTTTTAACTACACTTTAGTTTTCGACAGACTAACACGATATTTTGACTCCATTTTTAAAAGCTTTTATGACAGATATAATACAACGACTTGCACAAAACGTGTGACGGCGGATTTCAGTCACAATGGCTCTAGAACTCTATAGGCAGGTTCCAGTAGGGTCTTCACATGACTTCATGTCACATTACACAATTTATGCCAATCAGTTTTTTACTTTTGCACATCATTATTTCCAGGTGCGTTAGTCCAGTTGGTTTAGTTGGACCGAACCAAGACTACATCTCCCCAAAAGCCCTGATTGACCAGAGCCAAGGTGCCCAGAATCATGTTTAATCTAACCCTGGGCGTAGTTCGCGGAGTCGGACTCCGCGGAGCTACGCGAAGACGTATTTGCACTCCGCGAACTACGCGTAGCTCCGCAACCATGCGGAGTTGCTTGCTGGGCCCGTTCGCGCGCCGTTTTTCGTCTTCGGGAGCGCGGTGCGCGTGTTCGGGGCGTTGCCTGCATGCTCGGGATGGCTAGCGCGCTAAATTACCCCAGAGGTTTGTCCCGCCTGCTTGCGTTCCCTTATTTCCTGTTCCGGGTCACAATTAACGTGGTCGCGTTGTGCAAGACATGTTCGGGAACTCATCTTCTCGTTCGCACTACAAAAGTGCGTGATCGCGCTAAATATCGCGCGAACCTACCCATGCGGTCGCGATGGGCGCAGCCATCTTGGATCACACACTCTGGCTATGGTTTTGGGCCTACTTTTGCATCCTGTTAAAATCTCTTTAATCCTTGTCTTTTTACCCACTTTTTCTAACTTTCTTTAGTTATTACCTATTTCTCTCTGTGCCTAGGTTTATATTTTTCATTTTATTTCTACTTTTACAACTTTTCTATTGCTTTTTACTTCCTTCTTGTTCTTTTACCTTGCTTCTTCTTTCCCCTACCTTTTTGTCTTGAACTTTTAGTTTTCTTCTACCCTCCACCCAGAACCATGGTCAAGGGCGCCAGCAGCAGCGGCGGCTCAAAGGGCAAGGCGCCAGTGCCCCAAAAAACTAGGCTGCCTTGCGGCAGAATGCGCCCCCTAGGGGTGAGGCCCCGCCAACTTTTTGGGGAGGAGGAGGTGGCTGCCCTGGTGTTTTTTATCCAGCGCTACCTCCCCTTGATGTTGGCAGCAGGTGGCAGGCCCGGCTCCGGATACCACCATATTGAGGAGCGTCTCCGGCGGTGGGTGAAGGTGCGCCGGGCAGTCTTCCGCTGCTCCGGTATCCGGCGTACCCACCATCAGCTGACCCACCGTTGGGCAGACATTTTGGACCGGGAGAAGGACCTGTTGGACCTGCTTGGCGTCGAGGTCGTGGGTCTTGGTGAGTGGCTACCCAAAAAAAAAAGTGTGTGTATAATATATCTCTATAGTAGTATAAGTATTGTTATTGTATCTTTGTAAATCTTGGCTGAATAAGTAACGCGATGACTGGTGCTCCTAGTTACATTTCCGATGTATTCCGTTATTATATCTACTGTAATTGTATGACACTGGTCTATGCTGCGCTTCTTCATCTTCACTGACTCTTGCGTGTTCAATTTGGCGCTAGCTTTTGCTGTTTATTGGTGTGAGATTTTCTTTATTGTAGAGAACTGAAGTTAGTTAATGCTATTAATAGAGTCTTGTCCTTCCTTTGTCCGTCAGTGAAATAGCCGTTGATGGATAATTGTACGTGTTTGCAATGCATATTGTATCATTTTCTTTTCACGGCCTTCTCTTCTGCATGAATACTCCTCTGGCAATGAATGCAAAAGTTACTTTGTTCTTCTTACCTCAGCCAGGGCCGGATTTAGGCATGTTCAAGCTGTGCAACTGCACAGGGCCACCAAACGCCAGGGGCCACCCCACCAATATATATCCTTAATTTAATAATCCTCAGAGGATGGATACATATTTGCGTGGCGGCCCCTGGCAGGGATTTGGTGCCTCCGGCTCTGTTCCACTTCCAAACACCCTGACTCCCCCCTCTTCACTGGCCTCCGTGCTCCGCCCCGACCTCCTCTTCCAGGCCCCCCACCTACGCTCCCTGGCCAGGAGTCCAGGACCACCATGAGCCTAGAGCCGCCCCTGCCTCAGCCCTCCATAGAACTGATGTAGTTTGTTTATTGAGTGGGTAGGGCAGCAGTAGCATTCAGTCAGTAGCAAAACAAAATATGATGCCATGAACGTACAATTTTGTGTTAGTTAGTATGCACAAAGTTAAGCATGTCTCCTCCTTGTGATCTATGCATTTTGCTGGCAAAAAATGAAAAAGAAATGGCTACTTACAGATAATTGATTGATTACCCCATTCTTGAATCTGTGGTGTTGTTCAGGTCTTACTGCCTCTGTGTTACTTAGTAATCTGCAATCAGAATGTTTATGGAACATTTGATTTGTTTTCTCCAAGTACACTAGTCAGTGAATCATGCAAGGCAGTAGTCATTTGGTAGACCAATGTTTGTTTCTTTTAATGTTGTAGCAGTGGTTTTTGAAATGCTGTCTATGTTTCACAGCACTCAATGTTTTCCTCTTTCTTTATTATTATTTCTTACATGAACCACAGAACCCAGGGGCAAGCAGAAGACTGGGACCGAGTCGGCGGGTGAACGCGAAGAACCACAGGCACAGAGCTCCTCTACTGAGGATCCTGCTGCTGTCCCCAGTAAGTCCAACAGTGTTTTCTTTTGGAACAATGATATTTCCCTAACTTTCTAACGGAGCTTTTTTTCCAACCGATTAATGACATTTCACCTAACTAAATTTTGACAAATGCTTGTTTTTGTTTTATGTTTTCAAAATTTTGGGTATTACTATCTGTCCCTGCCTTTCTGTTCCTTGAAAAGAGCCTCTCTTATGACTCTCTGTGCTACTACTAGACTGTCTGTAGGTAAGCTTGCCCTGTTGCCCACTCTTTAGTTAAGGTATTAATCTTTTCAAAAAATCTGTGATCGAATAGTGGAAGGCACAGGGTCCACTCCTGTCTTATGCTTTTTCCTCTGTAATGTCTCTTCTTTGCCAATTGACACCAACCAAGTATGCATCCAGATGTTGGTCTACTATTTTGTAAGCGTTAGTAATGAATACCACTACCACTCTTGCGGGTATTCTTCTATGCAGTCACATACATAACTATGTATGCACCCCAAAATTGGATGTTGTTGTTGATAGGCAGGTTGGACCTTACTTACTTACAGTCTTACACCTCAGTCACAGAACTCAGAGGAACCCACAATTCAATGAACGACAACCTATATGGGCTCAGTCATTGGTCAATTATTCAATTACCCCATTCCTGAACCCCAATATGAAGATGCCAAATGCTTTTATTACACAATCCATAACCTAATTAACCCCCTTTTGCTCACTCTCTCGTGTAAGTCTACAAGACAACAGACACTGAAAATATACTTCCGAGTCAATGTGGTACTTCAAAACCTTTATTTTGTTAGAAGTAACTAAGTAAGTAACATCAATGTTTTTAAGTTGTTCTGTGAAATACGTCAAGGGCAGGGCCACCAGAAAAAATCCAGAGTTAAAAAAGGCTGAATAAAAAGTAATCTACATTTGTACAGCTACCAGTGCACGGTAGGGAAATGTGGGAAATGTCGGAGACCCCTCACCATTGAACGTATACTGGTTGCATATGCCTCTTTTTGGTAAGCTCTGGAAATCTTTGCTTCGTAGAAGGAAATCTTCTCATCTGCCGAAAGATAATGACAAAAGTGGTGCACGTTAGACAGTATGAAAACATTACATACATTTATTCAACTTTTTAGCTGTCATGCTAAAAAAAAGGTGTAACCTGAGGCTGTAAGGAAACTCGATTCCACAATCCACATTCAAAAAGTAAATACGGGCCTTTCTATTTTCCAAACTCTTCAGGTGTATGCTTTGAACTATCATGTGGCCTCAAAGGCGTCTTCTCGTACTGCGCAACAAGCTGTGAGGTAGCATGCGCAAAACTGTAGACATGTCATTGATGTACAAACTGGTTAGGTTACATGGTTCAGTCTAACTTTCCAAGGACTAGAGTAGCAGTATAGATGAGATGAGCTTGGGTACCATACCATACCAAATAAATGCTAATATGTGTAGTGTGTTACTTACTCTGCTGTACTAGGCAATGTGGACTACTACTGATTACGTTGTACTTAACTGTTTTGCAGAACTCCGTTCTTGGTGATCAAGTACAATGGGGGCTGTGCATCCATCTAAAAAGGTGTACTTAATTACTTATTTTTAATTTTGCAGAACCGGTACCATCCACCAGTGCCGACGGGGGCAGCGGCGCTGCAACGGCGTCAGCAGAGTCGATCCCGGAGGGGAATGGAGGACCACCAGAGGCACCTACAGCAGCACCGGCAGCAGCGGGGGAGGAGACAACAACGGTGGGCGATGGTAAGTTACATTCAATAGTGATCCGCATTACTTGGTGGGTGGGGAAAACTTCCTCACTGTACTCTGATATTTATAATGAACTTGAAGTTCTACTGGACAATATATGACGCCACCGTTGTCATTACCAAGCTTAGCAAAAGCATTACCACCAGCGAGAATTGATAAAATAAGTTATACAGGCCTCTTCTATGTGACTACAACTCAGCTGTGAAAGGTTGGTGGCAGACTAAAAAAGTCTTATCCACAACATTACATGACTGCGATGGATTAACATGAGATTGATTTTAAGTATGATGAAAGGAGCAAGGAAAAAGCTCCAATCATATAATATAGAAGGATACTTTGGAATCAGCAATGCAGGTGTTTGAGAGCAGTTGGATGCGTGGGTTGTTGTGGAAGCATAGAAAGGGGAAAACAGCACAGCTGCCTGCGTGGGTGGGAGACACATCCAATATCGGTTGTTAGTGGATAGTGGATACTAGTGTCGGCAGCGGTGTTTTGGTTAAACCCAAAGGCAAGGGAAGGAGGGGACGACTGGATGGATTCCGGGTCGTTGCTGGCGAAACACAAACCACCTAACGTTTGTTGCGCGATATAAAGAATGATAGTCTCTAGAGTAGACATTTACTAGTACTAGCTGGCCCCTATTAATTAATGTTAGTTTGAGACTGTCACTTTTCCCGGAAGCACAGAGTATATGATATAAAAAAACGAGATATGAAAAAGACAGGTGTTCGTATGTGACCGTTGAAGTACACCCATGCTATGTTACTAGGGCAGGCATAATGCCGTGCCAAAAACTCAGACAAATGAAGTATATAAGGCGTAGAATGTTCAAGAGATAGATAAAACAACATTTTTGGTACTCAACTTGCTTGCTATTGCTACTGTACTGTGCCGCCCACTATGTGTTGGATACATTTTGTGTTCTTGATTTGCTGGGATTTTGGATTACAACAATGCTGTCTCTTTCTTTATAGTTACTCCTTCTAAACCAACGAGGAAGGAGCTGGCAGTCCGGGCCCGTCAGCGGAAACTGCAGGCCATCGTGGAGGCCTACCGCCGGCTGGTGGCTCAGGCCGAGGAGGAGGAGGAGGAGGCGGCGGCAGCAGCTGCTGCCTCTTCCAATGCCCCGGCCCCCAAGCCTGCAGGAGTACGTCGGCGTGGTCAGGCAGCCGCCCGCCGCCAGATTTTCCCAGCATCGTCCACCTCCCCACAACAACATGGCTGCCAATGTAGGTGCCGCCAGTTCCAGAGAAAAATTCTCCTCCGGGTAGCCAGGCTGGAGGCTCAAAGTAGTCAGACCAAAAGACAAATAGAGGAGCGTGTAAAGATCCTGGTGGATCAACACTTAAAAGCCCGCCGGCTATGAGATGGACCCTGTTTGCCCCTTTTTCAATCCTTTTGTTGGTGGGTGGGAATTGGGTCTTGGGTTTTTCCTTTTTTTTACATTACATTGAACGTGGGAATTTGGTTGGGGTTAGGGGCGGCGGGTAGGGACAGCTGTGGTGTAAGATTTATATATATTTTATTTTTGTATGAACTTTAGTTATATATTATATTATGTTAAAAATAAACAAGCCACAAAGTTATGTTGAAAAGAAAACATTTGAAGTTCATTTGCGTTTCTTGGGGGGTTTGAGGGGGGGAGTGTTTCACCAAATAATGTACGTTGTGCAACCTCGCAAGGTTTAATTTGGCCATGCAGGTCGGCGGACAGTGCTTTTTAATAAAAAAATATATTGCCCACATCTTTAACATGCAAACAGATAGATGCGGTAAACCCTCACCGAGTTATATTTGTAGTATTAGAAGAACGACCAGTCTGTCTTGCGTTATACCTCACTGCAAACCTATCTTACCTGTGATTGCTGATGATGAGATGATGATGATTTATGATGAAGTGTGGCACTGCAAGGGCTGCATTTGATTTCCAAGACAATGGAGAAGCCTCTGTGGTTCAGAATCAGAACTTCTGTGATAGTAGTAGTAGACAGATCCTGCCAGTAGCATTTAGAGACAAAAAGAAAGAGGCAGTCATTTGCGTGACAGACAATGTGGGGGTAGTATAAGTAAGTACAGTACATTGCATGGGTGACCCAATATTGCAACTGCTAAACTGAAACAAAACAATGGTTTTGGGGACTGGAAACTAAGTGCAAGAGAAGATAAGAAGTTCAACTTTACTTGTAGTACTCACGGCAACGTCAAACTTTTCTAAATCATAATGCTTTAAACTTTAAACCCAAAAAATTACGCCAATTCATTAGATGCATTCGTTGTTTGATGTTAATGGTAAATTATTTGGCGTTATATACAGAGCTTGAGTTGGGAAGCCGCAGAAGATCCTGGCCATGCCTTGTTGACATTTCACTATTGTTGCTTTCACCACATCTGCCCCAGCAAGCGCGTGATTAAATTGTTGGTGTATATTTAATGTAAGAAACATCACACCTCAATGTAACCACGCAGCCCGGGGGAAGAGGGTTAGGGTTTGTTTAATGGATGGGTACGGGGGTTTTGGGAAAGGTTTGAGAAAGAAAAACAGTACGCATGGAGATTGGAGACAACAAAAGCAAAACAATGAAGACGATGATTTATGATGTTGATCCGCTAGCCAATGATTGTAAGCAATGAACGTAAGAAAAGGACACGCTGAATATCATTCTTGGTTTCCCGCAATCCAATTGCTTGATGATGAGGATTTGTGGTAAGGGTGAGAGTTGATGCTCATACTATAAAGCAGTGGGTGAAAGACGTCCAGCCTGAAAAAGAAAAGGCAAATACAAAAGAATGTGAATGACCTAAACAAATTGTAATACAGTGAAGATAAAAAAAACAATACAAGAGGAGTAGTCGTATGAGAGGACTTTCAGACTGAGGCGGCTTGGATACAATTTGTATAAGTCTACTAGTTGCATATCATTTTTAATCTAGAAGTACAAAAAAAGACAGGAGCCAGCACACAACAACAGGCCCACGACGACACAGGTTTGCCCGTTATACAAACTGCATTTCCCTAAAAATTTCACAGAGCCACAGAAAGGTGAATGAAATTGAAAAAGCAACCTAGCATTTACAAAATTAATCAACAAAATCAATGCGTCATTCTCAGTCATCAATCATACCACTATTGTACTCTACCACAGCACAGTGCACAAACATGTAGTAGCCTGGGTCTACTGTGCTGTGCCTCTTATTTGTATTTATTTATTACCTTGTATTCCACTCCAAGAAACATCGTGCATCAATCAGCTCAGATCCAACTGCCTGACAGCAAAGATATGGTGGTCACCATCATTATCATCAGCAACTCAGTCTGTAGTGAGTGACTACGATAAATTAAGTCCTGACTGCATCTGTAGTAGTAGGAACACAAGAGCGTAAATAATTTCTATTATTAGTAAATAACATGGAAAAATTGGCTATCACGTGAGTCTGAACTGAAGTTACTAGTATAGTTCAACTCCATGCACATTAGCTCAGAGTCAGGAAAAAAATACATCCAATGCAATGCATGGCATCATTCATTTTTATACCTGTTTTTCTCTTCTCTTTCACTGTCAGAAGATTGATCACAGATGCTGCCGAGCCTTTGTAATGCGAGTCACAACAAGTTGACTTCAGTTGTGGATGCCTGCTCAAGTTTGTTTTGACACAGAAGAGTCGTCTCTGAATGCCTGCAGACAGAGGTGGTAGCCTTAAGAGTAAGACTCAGCAAGGCAGTTATTATGAGTTGCAGATTTCAAATG
Organism: Lissotriton vulgaris; assembly: GCF_964263255.1. Taxonomy (NCBI): domain Eukaryota; kingdom Metazoa; phylum Chordata; class Amphibia; order Caudata; family Salamandridae; genus Lissotriton; species Lissotriton vulgaris. The sequence goes on along the minus strand of NC_141691.1, from coordinate 483,398,222 downwards.
AAATAGAGGATGGCTGTAGTCATGTACGGTTCACTTGTTATGGAGGGACTGTTAGAGGCTACATTATTGTTATTGTACTATACTCCATCTACAACATCAAATGTATGGCTGCCAAGATGGAATTGTATTGACTTTAGTGGGAGTCAAGAAGATGGAGCAAGACTCTGAGGAGTGCAGTCAACATGGAACATAAATGCACAGGCGTGCAACTCCAGGAGGTAACTAAAAAAGATACAGCGAAAATAAATGCACAGGTGTGCAACTCCAGTAGGTACATTAAAAGAATGAGTGGTGGGGATGGATTTGGTTGAGCTTTTTATTTTAAGATTAGCAGTTTTGCACCCGAAAGTCATTTTTAATAAGAAAATAAATAACACAAATAAAAGAAGGGAAAAAGTAACAATTTAAAAGCCTATTGGTCAGGGAAGAGGTGCTCGTCCTCAAACTCTGTGGGTCCGGACAGCAGTAGGTCATGTAACCCAGCAGTGATGAATTCTTCGGGCTCGCTTTCTTCATCCTGCTCTGATTCACGTACAGTATAGTCTGGTGGTATGAAGTGTTGATTCATTTTTATCATTGTCAGCCTCTCAACGCTTTTGGGGGAGAGACTGGTCCTTTTCGATGTCACAATGGCACCAGCAGCACTGAAAACCCGCTCAGAGGCGACACTGGCTACAGGACAAGCCAAATACTTTATCGCCAGCCTGCTCAGCACTGGCCACTGTCTCCTTCTTTCATACCAATAGACCAATGGGCTTTGCTCCATGAACACCTCTGTTGTGTCATCCAGATAGGCCTGAACCATCCGCTCAGTGTTCATTGGTGCTCGGCTTTGCTGCTCCTCTGTCCCCTTTGCAACAGCAACGGACTTACCCATCCCCTTCTGTAGAAAAAAAGCAGTTATGCTTTTGGTTGTGTCTGCTGAATCAGATCGTGTAGGTGCTGCTTTTGGTACTGTTGGTGCCTGCTGGGAAGCGGACGCACCGCTCTCATGCTCTGATGAACTTGCCTCAGGAGGATGGCCTGGAGTACTTTGACTGTCCTGGGCTGGCACTGGCAGTCCTTTAAGTAACAGCCGTTCAGTTTCGAAATCATTAGCTTCCACAGCTATGGAACTTTTGTAATTGGCAACATCCCCATCTGAAAAAGGAATGACTGCGCTACTGCTGACAAACAATTTGTACCGTGGATCCAAGATTGTTGCAGTTATGTAATTTGGATCTGACACAATCATTTTAAGCCTTGCATTTACAGATAAGCGGTTGCGTAAGGCCTTGGCCAAGGTACATGCATCAACTTTTTCTTCGTCACCTTTGTATGTTTCACAGACCTCCTTCAGCTGTTGCTCGAGCATGTACAACAATGGGATGGCTTGGCCCATAGTACAGTCCTCCCTGCTAACTGCACGTGTGAACACCTCAAAAGGTTGTAGCATCTCTGTCAAGCATTTAATGATGTCCCACTGCCACATCTCAACGGTCAGGGTTTTAAGATTAACAGTAGGATCCACTAATCTTCTTGACATTACATAAGCATTCAGTGGTATGTACTTCTCAAAGAGACGCTCAAGCATGAAATAAGTAGAGTTCCAACGTGTTGGGACCTCCTGGATCAGTGCTTTGACTGGCAAATTATGCTCCCGCTGAATGACGCGTAGCAGCTTCCGCGCTTTGAAAGAATGGTTAAAATGCGTGCATATTTTTCTGCAGATGGTCAGTATGGTGCTGACTTGGAGTTCATTTTTCAGAAAGTCTTGCACGACTAAGTTAATGCAGTGTGCCAAACAGGGTACCCTGAAATACTGTCCATCTTTCATTGCCCTCACTACATTACTGCCATTGTCGGTGGCAACAAAACCAATCTTAAGGCCTCTTGGTTTCAGCCATTCAAAGACCTTGCTGTTAAAGTCAGACAAAATGTTGTCAGCAGTATGATTTTTCTCCATACCAAACATGGCTACAGTTGCATGTTTGCCACTGTCATTGAAAATCCCAGCAACGTCAAGAAGGCCTGATGTTAACTTGTCTTTCACACCTGCAAAAGAGATCCAGTGTGCGGTGATGCACATGTAATCTGCTGTGGCTTCGCGACTGCTCCACATGTCGGTTGTCAGGTGGATACAATGGACAACACTCTGTTGTAAGGCTTTCCCAATCAATCCCAGCACGTCGTGGTGTAGTGCTGGAATAGCAACTCTTGCAAAATAGTAGCGACTGGGAACGTCCCATTTTGGGGCGAGTGTTGCCACTAATTGCCGAAATCCCACTGCCTCAACAAATGAAAATGGGAGAAGGTCGAGTGCCAACATTTTTGCAAGTTTCGCATTGTACAAACGTGCTGTTGGGTGGTTCCGCTCGTACTTTCCCTCCTGCCTAAACATGCCAGTAATGGTAAGCTGCTTGGTAATTCTTTCTGTTCTGCTAGACGGACCACCTTTCAACGCAGACTTTTCACTCCTTGCCCTTGGTGTCTCCGGCTGACTCTGGTGCCACTGAGAAGTTGCTGATGCTGAGGATTTGGACTGCACCACTCCAGTGCTGGCGACAGGGCTCATTTGTGTACCACTCCCAGATAGAAGGTCATCGTCTCCCTCTTCTTCCATGAGTGGACCTTGTAGTACTGTATCCTCCCCACCAACACCAGTGCTTACATCTTTTAAGCTTGCAAGGTGGTTCTCCCATTGAATTGTGTGTGTTTTTTTCATATGGGTCGTTGGGCCTCCAGTACCATAGTTTGTACCAATCTTACCACGACTAACATTGGTGTGGCAAATGGTGCATATAGCAATGTTCTCCTGATGTGGGTGAACCGTAAAAAAATCCCAGACTGGGGAGCTAAACTTTTGTCTCCTGCCATAGGAAGAGGAGGACCCACTTCCAATGCCGGATGAACTGGAGCCTTTTTGTTGAATTTCCCTATGTGACAGTTCAGTACTAGTACTGCCACTACCTCCTTCTGTTGAGGTGGCGCTTGCGCTGGATGTCGCACGCTGCCGGGCCTTCGCTGATGCAAAAATGGGAGCTGGTGTTACTTTGGGCGCTGAGTGTGTAGGAGTTACACGTGCTACCTGCTCATCACTAATCGCAGCCCTTCTGGATAGGGTGAAAATGCTGGTCTCTACATCCTCTGCACCAGGAATAACGCTTGTGATGATGACATTGTCAGTGTCAGACCCGTCTTTATCACCATCAGTATCCTGCTCACCTACATCGAACTCCGGAAGTTCAAGCCTTGACGGATCCTTCCTTTTTCCCAGCCTGGTCTTAGGATGTCTCTCCTTTGAATGCTCAGTTCTTCGTCGTGGATGCCATTCCTTATCAAGGTCATCTGAAGGGATGCTATGCGAAGAACTCGATGCACTGCCACTAACCCTCCTTTCCTTTCGTAAATTTAAAGACAGTAGATCACCTCCAGAAGTGGCTTCCTCTTCTTCTTGCTCGGAATGAGGCTCTACTTCCTGAACTGCCCCGACATCGGGAGGAACAACTTCCACTATTGCGTGCGGAGACGGTGGTTGTTGTTCTTGAGGAAGTACTATAGCGTGCTGTGGTTCTTCAACAACTACTATTGTGGGATTTGGTTGTTGTTGTTGAACAACTATTGCGGGCGGTGGTTGTGGTTTTTCAACAACTATTGCGGGAAGTGGTTGTGGTTGTTGAACATCTACTGCTGGCGGCGGTTGTTGAGCACTTTCATCTTGCGTGGATTGTGTGCTACTTTGAGACAGCGATAAGTTAAGTTCAGGCTCAGTATCACTGCTTTGTAACACTAGGCTGGCTACCTCTTCGACCCTCATGTGCTTGGCCCTGGGTTGGTGGCTTGCCCCCGCTTATGCGGATGTGATGGCTCCAGCTTGCACCACGGACACCGCTGCTGCAGGCGTACGTTTTGGGGGCCCAAAAAAGGTTTGGGGGTCCATACCAGCCTTAAGTGACACTTCCTTCTTCTGTACCTTCTTCTCAGCAACTTTCTTGGTGGTGGAGGACCTGGTACCTGCTCTCTTAGGGCCCATCTTCTTCTGATGTCAGCACACAGCAGCACTCAGTAGCACAAATTGCAGAGATGTGTGGTCAGATGAGTCACACACCACACGTGGCGTACAATTGAAGGACGTCCGTCTGGCAGTTGAACGGGCGATGGATGAAAACAGCCAGCACCTCCTCAGTCTTTTTCTGTGCACCTACAAGCAAAGAAGACAGAACACGTCAGTCAAACAAGCAGTAAGCCAACACATGAACAATTGAAAGACACACAGGCCAATGTATAAAACACAAAAAAGAAGACTAATACTACGAGCACCACAGCTCCCAGCCACATGAAGTCCAGAAAGAACCAATAATAAAGTCAAGCAGGCCTATCATATACCAATATGGACAGAAAAAGGAGGATGCCTGCTACACATGAGTCATGACAGGTTAATGCAAGGAAAATCAAAATACCCCATGGCTAAGAGTTTGTAAAACTTCACTGCAAAAACACATACAAGCCATAAAATTATTACACACACAAAAAAGTTACCTACCCCCCTGCCCAGACAACAAACTTGGAAATGCAATGGCATACACACATGCCGTAATGATGGTAATTAAATAGACCAAATAGAAACAGCTACATAAAGCAGCCCCGCTAACTAGTAACTACCACCTCTGGGACTCTGGCCTACTATCAGATCAGACCAAAAGCAGGGAGGCCAATGATAAATGCACAAAGGAAGTACCTACAAAATGGCCGCCACCACATGGCCTGTCCAGGAAGACAAAACTACAACCAAATAACACATAAATGAGGACTTTTTGTAGCACAGGGGACACATTAAACATTTTCGAGGAACTTTTATGCAACTCGGGACATATTGTTCGCGAGAATGCAAAATCGGCGTGTTCGGCAACGCGAATCGAGTGAAAAGTCGTTATCGCGTTCCCGAGCCAGTACATTGAGCGCGCGAACAAGACAAAAAAGGTAAGGTCGCGTTCTCACACGGTGCGACGTTACCAAAAGTACGCGAGCAGTATTCCTAGGGTTACCTACTGGCAGGGAGTGCCATATTAGCTACACACAAGCAACCAAAAGCTGAAGGTACCACCATTACAAAAAATGTGAAGCAATCCAAAGCCATACACAGTGTAATTAAAGTTACACCACAAAAATAGTTGATTAAGTTGAATGCACCTATGGCTGTGAGTAGTAGTACCTACAAAAGCCTTGGATGGCTATGGCAAAAGAAGAGAACCAGGGAAGGACACAGAAAATGGCCGCCTCCATAGGGCCAGGAGGACAGGGACACCCCAAAACAACATGGAAAAAGGATGCACCCAAAATGGCCTCCACCACATGGCATGGCCACCAACAACATGGCAAAATCAGTCACAAAGGAAGCATACACAAAATGGCCGCCACCACATGGCCTGCCCACCAACAACAACATAGCAGAATCATCACAAAGGAAGTAAGTACACACAAAATGGCCCTCACCACTACATGAAAAGAAAGAGAAGACAGACAATAAATGCCTATGCCAAAGGGACAATGCTTAGCTTCACAAAATGGACACACCACCGCCCAAATTGGTCACCCCAACCATAAACAAGAAATCATTACATAGAGGACAGAAAGGAACTGGGAGTGGCCCATGCTCCAGGAAGACAAAACTACAACCAAATAACACATAAATGAGGACTTTTTGTAGCACAGGGGACACATTAAACATTTTCGAGGAACTTTTATGCAACACGGGACATATTGTTCGCGAGAATGCAAAATCGGCGTGTTCGGCAACGCGAATCGAGTGAAAAGTCGTTATCACGTTCCCGAGCCAGTACATTGAGCGCGCGAACAAGACAAAAAAGGTAAGGTCGCGTTCTCACGCGGTGCGACGTTACCAAAAGTACGCGAGCAGTATTCCTAGGGTTACCTACTGGCAGGGAGTGCCATATTAGCTACACACAAGCAACCAAAAGCTGAAAGTACCACCATTACAAAAAATGTGAAGCAATCCAAAGCCATACACGGTGTAATTAAAGTTACACCACAAAAATAGTTGATTAAGTTGAATGCACCTATGGCTGTGAGTAGTAGTACCTACAAAAGCCTTGGATGGCTATGGCAAAAGAAGAGAACCAGGGAAGGACACAGAAAATGGCCGCCTCCATAGGGCCAGGAGGACAGGGACACCCAAAAACAACATGGAAAAAGGATGCACCCAAAATGGCCTCCACCACATGGCATGGCCACCAACAACATGGCAAAATCAGTCACAAAGGAAGCATACACAAAATGGCCGCCACCACATGGCCTGCCCACCAACAACAACATAGCAGAATCATCACAAAGGAAGTAAGTACACACAAAATGGCCCTCACCACTACATGAAAAGAAAGAGAAGACAGACAATAAATGCCTATGCCAAAGGGACAATGCTTAGCTTCACAAAATGGACACACCACCGCCCAAATGGGTCACCCCAACCATAAACAAGAAATCATTACATAGAGGACAGAAAGGAACTGGGAGTGGCCCATGCTCCAGGAAGACAAAACTACAACCAAATAACACATAAATGAGGACTTTTTGTAGCACAGGGGACACATTAAACATTTTCGAGGAACTTTTATGCAACTCGGGACATATTGTTCGCGAGAATGCAAAATCGGCGTGTTCGGCAACGCGAATCGAGTGAAAAGTCGTTATCGCGTTCCCGAGCCAGTACATTGAGCGCGCGAACAAGACAAAAAAGGTAAGGTCGCGTTCTCACACGGTGCGACGTTACCAAAACTACCCGAGCTGTATTCCTAGGGTTACCTAATGGCAGAAATTGACAGACACCCAAAACCTGACATACCCCACACATAAACATAAGATTTTCTAAATCAAACCAGTCCATCCATGATTTTCTAATTAGAGGTACACCGGAAAAACTGTTGATTACCTTTCATGACCCTATGACTAGTACCTCTGGCCTACTGGCAGAGTAGGCCACAAGTTTGGAGGCCTATGGCAAGAGCAAAGTGGCTGGGAAACATAAAATGGCCGCCAACAACACATGGCCAGGCCAACCACAGAAAGTTATTACAATGAACTCAAACATGCCTACACACTAACTACATGGAGTACTAGGGTCAGCTATTGGCTTAAAAAAATTAAAAACTTTTAAATTACACAAACAGAAATTCCACAGCAGACATTGCTATTGCATAATGATGACCATAATCCAATGCCAGCCATTATGTTTGTTTACAAACTTGAATAAAAATTTAAACACAGAATTATGATTTTACCCATGGGTACCTCTCTATGTAGCCTGGATGAAATTTAAAAAGAAATACAAGTTGGGACCTCATAAAAGTATAGGCACCCATCAATAATTTAAATCAAGGAATGAATACTGTAGTTAAAAAATTTAAAATCAAACAAACACAAGTCTACAACATCATACTCACTCATACATTACTTAACTTACTTGAAAAAGAGAATTCAAAATCCAAAAGTCCTCAGTAAAATCCAAAAAAAGCAGTAATGCAGCCAACACACACAGAAAGTGATCCTGCCAGCTCAAAATCCAAATGAAAGTGACCACCTCATGGACAAAGCACTGGGAGGAGCCTGGTGGACAGGAACAGGAAGTTGTAAACTCCAGAGCCCTTCCTCCTTAATATTCAAAAATAGAGTAGAAACAGAAAGAGGACTCCTTCCCCCCAAAAAATACATCCAAAGGTACAACTTTGAGGGTTTTTTCACTTGTTTGCTAACCAAAATGGTAATTTATTATTATGGTTTAACTTTTAACATGCTCGCGAGTTATTCTGTGCAAGATTGCAGGTTCTGCGTGTTCGGCAACTCGATCTTACCAACAAACATACTCGCGCGTCCTTATGGCTTTATCGCGCTTCCAATGACGTTATCGCGTTCGCACAGTCGCACGGGAGGGTTTACAAACATGGTGGCAGACGCGACCGGGAAAAAGCGAACGCAGAACCAAGGTAAGCCATTGCCACGCACGCGATAATGTTATTTAGCGCGCGACAACTACGCTCCGCACCGGATAGCGGAGTTATCGACAGCTACGCGAACTCCGCGGAACGCGGAGTTGCCAAAACTCCGCAAACTCCGCAAACGGAGCGTAGTTCTTCGCCCAGGGTTAGTTTAATCCTTAAATTGAGAAAGAGAGGCCTGGGTATTTTACTTCTTGCAAAAAACAAAATATCTCTGCCTTATGGTGACTTATCTGAATACCTAATCCTGCAATTAAGAGTGGACTGTGTACTCAGTGAGAGCCCTTGCATGCTAATGCCAACTTCAGTAAATTAATGCATTTTCAATCTGACATCATTTGTTAAACATGTAACAAAACAATTTACTCAAAGGCAGTAGGACTAGCCAAAGAATTGTGTCCTGAGGCCATTGTAAGCTGAACATTGGCGCACACATTGATGTCCCAGAATCTCCCTGCATTCCTCAGAAAGATGCGACCAGTCTTGCCAAGTGACATAAATGTTACATTTTCGTGGCCCTTCTTCCATTTCTTCTATATTAAGACAGAGGTGGCACCTCTCCACGCCACATCACTGGTGATTTTATACAGTATGCAACTGGTTCACCTAAAGTAGGTTCGAAGAACCATGAGGTGGAGAGATGTGTCTCGTGAAACTTCTCTTAGAAGGCCGAATTTTCCAATATGAAAACGCAACGCCACTCCACTCTACACAGCTGCACTTGAAGCAATTGCACGCCACTCTAAGCCATACCACTCCACTCCACTCTACACCACTCCACTCTACACCACTCCACTCCATGCAATGCAATGCAACACCACTCCATGCAACGCCACTCCACGCAATGCCAATCAATGCAATGCCGCTCCATGCAGTGCTACTCCATGCATTGCCACTCCACACCCTTTCACTATACAACACTATGGTCCCCACATTACACTGCAGAGAGAATTCACTAGTGTAAAGCATCCCCCTAAAGTAAGCATTAGCATTAAATAAGGGCATCAGTATCGCATAAGCAGAATTAACATAAGCAAATATGGTTGTATATCAGAATATCGACATGTACCATCATTGAACTGCACAACACTACACGCCACTTCATAACACACCATGCCACTTAACTCAACTCTACACCACTCTACTCCACGCCACTCCATAACACTACACTCTACTCAACTTTAGAACACCCAACTCCACTCCCATTTACACTAATAAGGTTTAGCCATACTGAATAGTGAACACACAGGAGAGACCTGTTGGCTATGCTAATGCTTGTTGTGCTTTGTCAGGAGTGGACTGGCAATCGATCTAGTTGGACAAATGCCTGACATGCTGGCTGCACCATAGTCTCCAGGGCTGGTTCCCTGCTGATTTAGGGCTCCATTAATGAATGTAATGAACATTCTCCATTCTTCCACAAAGCTGGGGGGCTTCAATGGCAAGTAAAGTAGAGTACTTCATAATTTGTTAGGACGACTAAGATGGAGTTCAACCTAAGTTGTGCTTGATAACTCGTACGCTTCAGACCCCCTCCTCCCACGGGTATCCAAGTAAACTATATGATAAAAACATTTTTCGGGTCTAAACTATCTGGGCACCGGACAATATGATGAGAGGAACATAGTATGAGTCTGCAAAGTGGACCACAGCCACCTAATAGCCAGACTGCTAGCGGTCCCCATTCCACCACTTGGTTGGAGTTGGCAGGGTCATGTCATTTACCAAGGTAATATTCACACAACTAAAAATCGCTTTGGTATCAGGCAAACTGCAGAAGCACAATGGACAAATTTTATTTGTGCAATTTTATATAGCGCAAACACAGAAAATAAGAATATCCAAGCACTTAACAAAGGGACAGTTACTACCTCATACAATCACTTTACAAAATAACAGTTACAAAGCTTTCTTTACACAAGAACAGTTAGCACAGTTATGGAGGCTCAAACAGACATCACACATGAACAATTCCTGCTTAAAGTCATAGTCTTTTGCAATGTAGAAATTAGATGATTGACTAACAAAACAGAAAACACAAGAAAAAAAGATAGAAGGGTGACCTTGTTACTTCAAAATGGCTGTCGCCAAGATTGAGTGGCTAGTAATATGGAGGGTTAGCAGTCTAGTTGCTGTCAGGGTGGTCGGGGCGCTGTATATGAAAAAATTAATAATGAGGGGGTGTTGCAGGGAAAACAAGACGCCAGCATGGACCCTGCTCTGGAGGTCACCCCTCGCCCCCCCCCCCCCCCCACTTCAGCAATCATTATCCAAGCCCTCACGGTATTGGAACATATACTGCCAGTAAAGCGGTCCGCGCCACAGTCCAGCCAAGGTATGCCTTTAACTCCTGATCAATCTTCCTCCTCGTATCGTGTTATTGTCTCCAGCCGTCACCAAAGACAGTCCATTTGACTAACCACCTGAACATGCACATGCAAGGCAACCTCAAGGAAAGTAATAATAATACTATTATACATTTGTAAAGCGCGAACAATCACCCGTAAGGGTCTCTAGGAGCTGGGGACTGTCGGGAAGATTAAGCAAACTATTGCCCAGAGTCACATGGTGCAGGGCTAATCTGCTGCTGGTGCCGGGGATCGAACCGTGATCCCCAGATTCTGAAGTCAGTCGCCCTGGCCACGGCGCCACACCTCTTCAAGTACAACAATACCTCGGGAGAAGAGCCACATTCATTCCCTTGCTTTTCTGAAGTACAGGAAATGTATTATATATTATATTGCCTAGATCAGCCAATGAGAATAGTGTAAGTAACGTATTTACCACTCAATGATTTTGGGGCATATTTACAAGCCCATGATGGCGATACGGGCCTCGCCTCACCCATTGATTTTGACACTGCCTTCCATTTACAAGGGCAGCGTGCATAGGAGGCAGCACTAAAATTAAGACCAGGGAAAACCGGTCTTAAACAGCCAAACGAGGAGAAATGCTTTATTTCTCCTCGTTTTTGCTGTAAACAGCAAATTGCCTATGATTGTTTAAGAGCAATAAGAACCACCTTCCTGCACATAAACAATAATTTAAAAAAATGCTGTTTTGCAACTTCTATGTGTGCTGCATTAAGTAGCACACAAGGAAGTTACAATAAGGCATTTTAAGTTTGTTTATGTGAGGAAGGGAGACCTTCCTGCACAGAAACAATCTTCCTGCGTTGGCGCTAGGCAGTTAAAGTTTGCTCCAGCGCAGGGGGAAACGCAGGGCTGCACCATATTCTAGTAAATATGGTGCAGCCCTGCGTTTCTAAAGTGACGAAGCATGTTGTTAGCCTTCTTGGTTTAACGACACGCTTCACCACTTTATTGAAAATACGCCCCAATGTATCTTCTGTGTAGCTCCCACGTTGAGTTTCTTATCGATGCCTCAACATTGCATTCATTCCAGTACTGAAAGGGCTTAGCCAGCAGCTCTTACTTGAACGGAATGTACCTCATTTGATATGCACAAAATAAACAGCACAGCAAAAAAGGAACATGTACATTTGTAAACGCCTACAGGTTAGAAAAGCAAATAAATTACTCAGTTTACAAGTCCCACAACTTATGGGCTTAATTTCTAGAAAACAAAGTCAGCCTTTTTCGATATCAAATCTTGCTGATGTGTGAGTATTTGACATTAAATAAATGCAGAAAACATGTTAGTCTGGTTAACAATATAGGAGTATAAAATCTCTGCTCTCTTCAATCTCCCATTTTTTCCCATAAAGCGCAAATTTCATCTTAAAATACTGATTTTAGTAAAGTGATGTGACATCCTATAATTTAGGCCGTGATCTTCCAAGTTGCCATAGTGAGATATGGTCTCCTGCAGGTCAGTAAAGACAAAACCGGTCCTCTTTTCCAGACTTGCGAAGACAATATCTTATATAGCAAAAAAAAGGTCCACAGAAGAAGAAAGCACAAAGACAAAGAAGATCATATATTATCTCATTAACGAGGTTAGATCGCAGTGGTCACGCTATGTTTGATGGAAGTCTGCCTTCCCTTAGATGATGGTATTCACTGGGGCAGTGAATGATTTCTTGAAGGCTCCTAGGGGTATGTTTATCAAAGGACTGTGTCGGCCTGGCGTAAAGTAACATGGCGCAAGACCGACGCCAGTTTTAAGTTAGATTTAACTATCATGCTAGCCTAGCATGGCTTGATAAATCGAGAGTCAATTGCTGCATTGTACTACCCTGCCCCAGTGAGGCGTTCCATGGGTGAATAGGTATTCCCAGACACCACCCAAAGACTTTGGCCCATTCCTAGATTTAACATTACTGGTAAACCTGGCTTTGCGTCAAAATGCTATAAATCCTGAGCGGAAGCGTAACGAGGAGAAATATCTTTATTTCTCCTCGTTTTTCCTCTCTCTATGTGTTCTGCATTGTGCAGCAGACATAGACGGGGAAAATGTCTCAGGGGGTTGTTTTCGTGCGACATTAAAACAATCCTGCTTAGAACACAGGCACCCTTACACCATGGTGCATGGGTGCCTGCGTTGGCGATAGGCAGCACATTGTGCACCAGGACTGGGGAATGGCAAGAATGTGCTTCATAATGTTAAATTCGGCGCATTTCTGCACTTTCCCTATCATGCAGCGCAGCAAGGTGGCTTCCTGTTAAAGTTCTGCGAGGGGTTTGTGAGTATTCAGAAATAGATTGACGCACAACAGGTAGTGGTTGGGTAAAAAGAAATGTTAGTTCGTGGTTGGTGCAACTGGATCAGAGAGAACCCTAAACTCTGAAAGCCAGGGGTGGAGGAATTCCTTCCCTGTAGTTAATTGTAAGTCAGGTCCGATGCACACAAATAGTAAGTGTGATATGAATGATCACCAACAAGTAACAAGGATGGAGTCGCACAGATGTGTTCTTTTTGTGCCGTTTTATTGGAATACATATATTAGGAACATGAGACCAGCCGACACGTGTTTCGCCAAGAAGGGTGATAACCCATGTGCTGGCGGCGTGTAACACCGTCTTAGGTTCGCAGGAGATACTGGTATCGCTGATGGCGGGTCTCGCTGCCAGCACAGTTTTCTGGATTCTTTTCGACCTTATCCAAATTGGGACACACACACGTACCTTTGAGTACGTTCACATTTTGTGAAATACCCGATCAGGACCGGGTTGGAAATATCACCGATCCCCCGACCTCGCCCTTCATGATCATTTAATAGCCCTGAAGAGTCACGGGTTATCACCCTTCTTGACGAAACACGTGTCGGCTGGCCTCATGTTCCTAATATATGTATTCCAATAAAACGAAACAAAAAGAACACATCTGTGCGACTCCATCCTTGTTACTTGTTGGTGATCATTCATATCACACTTACTATTTGTGTGCATCGGACCTGACTTACAAGGTGGCTTCATGTGCTGCTTTCTTATTTGATAAACATGCCCAAATCTGTGTAATCATGATCGCCCCTCATCTCCCCGCAACCCTTTGCACTTTCTCAGTCACTGAATTACTGCCTGGTTTAATTGGCAGAATCTTAACTTCTATCTGAAGTACAGATGACTTGTTTATAAGTAACATGACAAGAATGGGAATTTAGTAGCTAGATCCCTGAAGTAGTCCTATAGCCTTAGTTTGAGGTAAGATTCAACTTTGAAACCAAAATGATAGAGACTGGAGAATGGAACTTGCTATTGGACCAGTGTTATTATTGTTTAGAGGTGATCCTGGTCGTGTCTGAATAGATTGTTACGGAAAACCTATATTTTAATGCAAGCCCTAGATGGTACCAAAAATTTTAGAATAATACTACTCTTATGGTAAACAAACAAGTTTCCCACAGGAGCGACCTGTGGGACCCAAAGGGTTGAGAGGCCTCTTCCAAAATAAATAGGATGGGGAAATACGTCTTCCGTTGTAAACTCAATACAACAATATAGTATGGATTGTGGTGTATAATGCACAAGACACGGACTGGGTGGTAGGTCACCCCGTGTGGATATGCTAGCTCTGTATGACTAGTGCGGGGAAGGAAAAAATTCATTTTTATATATAACCCTCACACACTCTAGTAGTGTCATGCTTCATCATTGGGTTCACACTGACTCCTAAAGGTCAGGGTGGGCTCAACCATATTTCAGTGAGCACTTAAAGATAGAAGGTGACCAGGGGACTTAACTAAAGATTAAAAATCCCTCACCTTCTCCTAGGTATCCTTTTATTAGTGGAGAGGGTGGGGAAAGCTAAAATAGGGTAAGGGGTAATTTGTACTTTTATGGTCCTATGACCCTACGTTTTTTTGACTGACATGTTTCAGCCCTATTCTAAGGCCTAACAAGGTCTGGGGCTTTCATCAGGGTAACAAAAAAAGACCTCCCTGTTAAAGTGAGTCACAGATGTAACTTGCAGAGTAATGTCATGCACTATTGTATGGGCAGTGTTAATACTTGCCTATTATTTGTCTTTCTGTTGTGTCACCTGCAATAGAAGATCCATGGCAGACATTATGTAAAGTTCTTAACCTGCATTTACAAAGGTGATGGTACATACCACAATTGTGAGAAGAAAAAGCGGCATGCATATCCCACTGCATGAGTGTATACTACACCATCTCACAGTCGAGACAAATGTATATGTTCTCTGTGCACATTTATTGATAAAACTGTGGAGCAAATATTAATTCTCTTAACAACCTTCACTCACCCACACAGCTCATGTGGACAGATTGTATAAATTGGCGACCCTAATGGAAATCTTTCATGGTTTCAATACAATTCTATCATGCGTATTATGCGATACGAAGGATGTACCTAGACCCACATACAGAGACAGACACCACACAGACTTAAAAAGAGTGTGCTTCTAAAGTATAGGTATCTATATATTAGCTTGTACAATGATACTCACCCACAATTGAAGGGTATCATATATCTCAGGAGCGAGGTTGAGGCTCTCTTTAGTCACACACTGATGACTAAAAAGTGAATTGCAGGGATGTTTTTCTCGCTGTTCCACCTAAATATCTAAATCACAATATATCAAATGTACTAAATATTGAAGACAGAATATCAACAGTATCATAATATCAGCATAAGTAATATAATTGGAAAGTATGTCGTTTTTCTATTTTATACGATAATATCAGAGTTTAAATATCTAAAACAGAAATATGGTTGTATAATAATATCCTTTGCAAGTGTTTTTAATGTGTTATTTATATGTAAACTTAAAATAGTTTCTTTGATTCTTAAATGTGTGTATAAAATGTCAATATTTTTTTCAAACGTTTGTTATAGGATGTAATCTATTTTTGTACTTAACTATATTTATTTAAATGCATATATGTGTATATACTAATGACTTCATTTTACATGTTATATTAATACATTTTATTATTATGCTTAGTTTTTAGGGTGCCAGTGTGGCTGTTGTACCAGGTTACTGATTAGTTTTTAGTATGTCGTTGTGAGGGTTGCACCAGGTTGCTGATTCGTTTTTAGAGAGCAGGGATAGGTGTACGCCGAGTCACTGATTACTTTTTAGTGCTCGGGGATAGGTGTTGCACTGGATTATTGGTATCCTTTAAAAGTGCAGGGATGGGTGGGCACTGGGTTATGGATTCGTTTTTAGGGTGCACGTATGGGGGTAGCACCAAGTTACTGATTATTTTTTAGGGCCCTGTTCTGAGTGTTGCACAAGGTTACTTATTCATTTTTAGGGCATAGAGATGGGTGTCACACTGGGTTACCGGTTTTGCTTTTACGGCGCAGGGATGGGTGATGCTCCGATTCACCAATTTGTTTTTAAGATGTGGGAATGGGTGATGCATTGGATTACTGATTTGTTATCAGGGTGCAGGTATGCGTTTTTCACTAGATTACTCATTGGTTTTTATAGTGCAGGGAAGGGTATTTCACCGGGTTACTGATTTGTTTTTAGGGCATAGGGATGGGTGTTGTACTGTTTTATTCATTCATTTTTAGAGTGAAGGTATGGGGGGGCTTTTCTGCCTGGGTCCGCGGATCTGGCCGATTTTCTTTTTTTTTTAAACAAAGTGCGGGTTACCTCACTTCATTAATTATCGGCCCCCGGGTGCGTCATGTACCGGGGGAATTATGCAGATAAAGGAGGGGGGTCCATGGGCCTCTTCCTGGGGCTTAATATGCCCCGGGAACTCCCACATCCCCAGGGCTGCTTTCTGAAAAGATGTGGGGGAGACCCGTATGACCTCCCATGCTACCCCGGGGACCACGAGCTCCCTGGTGCTTCTTTATTTGAGCCATGGGAGGGACTCTCGGACCCCCTATCCCCGGCAGCCATCACCTCCCCAGGGCCTAATCTTTGAAAAATGCAGGAGGTGCGCAGACACCCCATGGGGTCTTCACCTTCCCGGGACTTTAATTGTAATTGATGTGGGGGCCACACAGACCCCCGCAGAACCTGGGGCCACCACCTCCCCAGGGCTTTAATTGTAGTTGATGTGGGGGGTGCATGGACCCTTCCCGCAGCCCTGGGGACAGCCACCTCCCCTGGTCTTCAATAGAAATTGACATGGGGGGCCGACCAGACCCCCCTCCAGCCCCGGGGCCCACCACCTCCTTGGGGCAAATTAGAATAAAGGAGGGGGCCCACTGCCTCTCTCCTGGAGCCATTGAAGGCCCTGGGGACCACCACCCTCCAGGGCCGGCTCCAGGTCTGTCCCGGGTTGCCCACTCCTGGGACACAGTTGTTTGCCATGGCTTGGCAGAAACTTTACTGCTCCCGCCATGACATAGCAAATGCTGCTCTGCTTTCAGAAAGCAAGAGCATTATAAGTGCCTTTGCATGCTGGGAGCGGAGCAGAATTGCTTTTGAACAGAGGGAGCTGCATCTTCAGTAGATCCCTCTGTCCAAAAGCAATGCTAGCTCCCGCAGGTCGCAAGGAGCCGCCAGGAACCACGGGGGTCAGGAGGCTACCCCAGTGGTCCCCATCAGTGTCAAGTAGGTGCCCTGGGTGGGACAAGGGCTCCGAAAACAGAGTCCGGGTGCTGGGGGCTTGGGTCCCCGTGGCCGAAATTAGTCTAGGAGGGGTGCCTTGCAGCCCCCTCCCCTTTTTATCTTTCCTAAATTAGATTTTTTTTTTTTAAGTGCATGCCCTGGTGGATAGGGTCCCGGGGTCGAAATCGGCCAAAAACTGCACAATGCAGCACACTTAACCCCTTCGATGCTCATGACAAGCTCAGCTCGTCATGAGGTACACCTCTCGTATACTCATGACGAGCTGAGCTCGTCATGAACAATGGGAATCAATCATTGTCAGCGCACAGGGTAAATCTGCACCGCACCGATGGTGTTAAAAAGAGAAAACAGCATGAAGAAATAAAGATATTTACCCTTGTTGTGCCACCCCCGGGAGTCGTAGCATTTTGATGCATGCCCAGGTTTAGCAGAGTTGGTAAATCTGGGAATGCACCGAAATCCACAGGTGGATGGGTAGGAACAACGACGACACACCCATGGATCATTTCCCTGGGGCAGAATAACGCAACAGAGAAATTTGCGCTGCATTTCTCCAGATTTATCAAGCCACGCAGGGCCGCGCAAGGTGGTCTTGCACTGTTTGATAAACCTTACTTGAGTGTTGCGCTGCCCTTGCACCCCCTCTGTGTGGTGCATGGTCAATGCAACATATTGGTAAATATGCCCTCAGTCTGTGAAGGAAGATTAACTTCTGAAGCCTGACAGTAAGGCACAGTTAACACAATTATTATAATTGTAATAAAGATGGTATGTTCAACCAGAATTGTTATTTTAATAATAAAGGGCAATACTTTAATAAAATCTCAATTATATCAATTTATGTAAAGTAAAAATAGTATCCAAACAAATCAAATGAAGAGACAAAATTGCACAATAAAGTGCAGCTGTAACACAGGGCACCCAGGCTCCACAAAACATATTTACTGTTCTCAATCACTAAATGATCATCAATGCAGGACAGTAAATAAACAAAAGAGAACACAGGAGATTGCACTCCTGTCTCCAAACAATGCTAAGTCTTAAAACAAGTTTTGTAATCAGTAACCGACCATGAACAACAGACAACCTACTGTACAACCAAGAGGAGAGAAAAACAAGACGAGTGGAAAACAAGACTCGAACACAGTGGAATGAAGGACGGTCTTTATCAAAGCTTTGAGCTAGGCAGTGTTACAAAAAATGACACAAACCATTTTGAAATCTCGAACTAGGGTATACTTTCCTTGCAAATCTTTATTTATGCTGAAAGTAGCCCTAAAGTAAAGCAGAGTAGAATGTTGCACTGCCTTGTGCTACTTTAAGTCATGGGGGAGTCCCATGGGTGGTGCCTGGGCGTTTCTATGCAGCCATCCATGGAGTTTGATGCAAAGCCCTAGCTAATAAAAAAGATACAAAGGGCTTTTTGCCAAAAATTAACACATCCTCAAGACAGGTGTAACATTTGAGGAAGGTTTTCTTTTCTGGAAACGTTTCTACCTTTGCACACATGCGGTAATGTACAGCGCACATACAAAGTTAGTAAAGATTTAAAGTAATGCATTTTGGACTGGAAGAGCAACCTCCAAGTGCAAGACCTATGCTAGGCTTTACACACTAAGGCCTATGGTGCAACGGTGTGTCTTTGGTGCAAGACAGCTTTAACTGTGCCAGCCCAAGGGATGACAGCAGCAGCACCAAATCCTTGTACACAAGTTGCTGTACTGCTGGCTTCTTTTCCCACAAAACAGCACTGCACATTTGGTTGATGCACTGCTGAGTAAATCTGGGCAGAAATATACTGGTGGATGTAATCAAGAGATCAGGAACTGGAAAACCTGCATATACCCTGTTTAGGGGTCACAGTGTACACGGAAAAGTGAATATCTAATGATCTGGGCAGGTTAATAGCTCCACATCAAGGCGAACATACCTTGGGCCTGAAAGGGTGAGTCAGACATAAGTCTGATACATGGGGGCAACCAAAGTGTGAGCACAAAAAAAACATGTTTCCAATTAACAGGGTTGTACAAGTGCACAGAAGGTCACTGGGTTCATTCTTGTGTCTGCACTCATTGCAACGTTCAAGAACATTTTTGCAAAACTTATTAAAAATTAATTCACTGAAAGGGCCTCATTGGCCACAGGTTAACATATTCATTTGAACCAAGGAGGCCAGTAGGCATCTCCCCTCTGTTTAGTAAAAAAACATAGAATAGTGCCACCAGCTAGGGTCTGGGCAAAAGCATTCATGGGAACCTCCATTGCCCTTGATACTGTAGCCCTTATTTTCAAAAAGAAACTATGGTCACCAGCAATTAATTGCCATCAATTGCTTCGCCAAAGAATACATTTTTCTCCCTTCTTAATCTGGATAGTGTGTTGGCGCAGTACTGGTCAGTGAGTAGGTAGTAAGGTGTTTGCCTTATGCACAGGAGCTTACTGATGCTGAATGCCTCAATCAATCAGTCATTCAATGATTTGTAAAGTGTTACAAGTCACCTGTGAATGCCTCTAGGCACGAGAAGCTAACTGCTAGGTGATGATCTATTCAGTCAAACAGCCAAGTCTTGAGTCATTTCCTGGCTCACTGGTTAGAAGCGGCAGACTCTGAAGCAGAGATCAGGCCCGGGACCAGGGTTCAATTCCTGACGCGGCAGGGTCTTGGGCTCAATGTCCGCGGACTTGATAAATCTCGCCTCGCGCCTGCTCTAATCATGGGTCCCACGCTGCAACTCTGGGAAATAGCTTGCTTAATCTCCACAACGGCCCCAACAACACTGGGATGCCTGGCTTCACCTTGGGGGTGCCCAGCAGGGGCATCTCACAGGGAAAAGCCAGGAAGGGTTCCATAGCGTTATAATTGTTGTGTCTTGTAAAGCGCACTGCTACCCGGAGGCCTCGTAGCGCTATAGACCGCTGGGGAACCCGTCCTGGCTTTCCCTGTGAGATAGTCCCTCCTGGGGGTCTCCAAGGTGAAACCAGGCATCCCCGGCGTTTGTGTGGGGCCGTTGTGGAGATGAGGCAAGCTAATGCCCAGAGTTGCCGAGTGTGATCCCTGGTCAGAGTAGGCACCGATGCGAGAATTATCAGTCCGCTGATCCTGGTCCAAGACCCTGCCGCGTCGGGAATCGAACCCTGGTCCCGGGCCGTTCTCTGCACTCGGGTCTGCCGCCTCTAACCAGTGAGCCACACCTCTACAGCACAGGGATGCCCCGTTGCGGGGGCAGCTGTGCGCTTTACAAGTGTACTACATTTACAATTGCTGGAGCAATGAGGCGGTTCTGAGGTGTAAGGGTCGATTGTTCCAGAGTATCCTCCACTGTTGCTTTAGCAGATCCGGGGGTTGTCTGTGAGGTAGATGGACCGGGAGGTAGGTCCAGATGGACCATTAGGTTGCCACTTAGAAGCAGTGCTGCAAAAATGTTAATTAAACTTAGGGGCATGTTTATGTAGGTGTTTGCATCACGCATGTACCACGCATATGGTGCAAGCACGGCACAAACCCCAAATGCGATTTATGAAGCCACACAAGGTCAGGTTGCATGGCTCTGAGTGTTTCATAAATCTGGAGTAACACGCCGCAGTGCAAATCGCTATATTGCATCACTGTGCCCTGGCAAGGTTTTTCATGGGTTTTGGCTGGGTGCTGCCACACAACTCCGATGGTTTTTGATGCATTCCCAGATTTACCAAAAGTGCTTGAACTGGGAAAGTGCTAAATAGATATGCCTTCACAGGGGGGCATAACAAGGAGAAATATCTATATTTCTACCCTTTACTTCCTCTTTCTATGTGTGCTGCATTCTGAAAACAATCCTGAGAGGCATATTCCTCTTTCTATGTGTGCTGCATTTTGCAGCACACATGTAAAGAGAAATATGTCTCTCAGGATTGTTTTTGTGCAGGAAGGTGCCCTTTATTGCACAAGAACTATCCTGCATGCAACAAAGGCATCCTTGCACCACGGTGCAAGAGTGCCCGTGTTGGCACTAGGCAGCCAAAGCGGCACCTGTGCTGGGACAAAGACAGGAATCGGAAGTATTATTTTAAATACGGCGCATTCCTGCCCTTTTCCTGTCACTCAGCGCAGCAAGGTGACTTGTTGCACTCTGTGACTATTTTATAAATATGCCCCTTAGTCTAAGGCACGTGTCCTTTTTCTGGACCAATGTGTGGCATTTGTCAACCGCTGCTGTTTAATTCAGTGAGCTCAACCCACAGGACATTGTTCTTCTGAAGATTCCCACTAGTTATGAGTAGCCACATACTTTTGCTTGCACTGGGAGACTGGTGATTGACAGTTAGGTGCTTCCAGTGGTTTCCGGTACAGTGAATGGGGCTGCCGCAAATCAGTCTTTAGAAATTGCAGCAATCATGCATTCAACATTAGAATCTGCTGATGCAAATCAAGCTTATATTCCTTAACTAGTAACACCAATCTATAAAGGTGAGCATACTCTTTTGAACTCGCACCTGCAATGGATTAGTGAAAGGCAGAGTGTCTGTTTGAAACCACAGTTTGACCATGGTAGACTACTGCATCTCCGCCATGGCCAAATTTCTCACTCAGGCCAACAGATTAACAGCCATCAGAGTAGTGCCTTTATGTCCGTCCAACCAATGAGGATGGGTGGACCTATAGACTTTTCTTAATGCCTGTCACCACTAGGCAAACCTTAATGTTAGGAGGCAGTAAAAAACAAGAAATGCCCCCCACTCCAAGGAAGATGACTCCATGGCAAGAGGGGCATTGTTCTTTTTTTTAAAAAACACAAAAAACCCACTTTGGGTTTTTGTATTTTAAAACAAAAAATCTTTAGAATCTTTGTCTTATGGCTCTTTCATGTTTGATGGAGTGGTAGACCAAGGTTCCAATGCCTTCACAGGAACCGCCTTGAGAGTAGTTCATGTGAATGATAGAAATGGCTGTCTTCCCAATGGACATTTTTAATTTTGGCGGTCAGGACCTCCACCAGGGCAAGGGATTATTTTACACCCATGCCCTGGCAGAAAGCCTGACTGCCAAGAATTAAATCAGACCCTTAGTGTCACTTCTACTGTGTACCGCCAGGTTCCCAAATACAGAATTGTCTTCACCCCAGAGATTTCAGTTTTTTAATATATAGGAGATGAAATGGCTTGATCTAGAATTTGTGGTAAATTAAAATCCTCCAGTTTCTGAAAGAAACTCTAAATACAGAATAGAATTCAATAGCTAGGTTTTCTCTATCATATGAACACTACGTTTAAGGATATTAAGCAGATAGATTCTACACGTGTGTGCAAGAATGTTCCATTACCATCAAACAGTACACCAGGCACTAGCTGTTTACATTATTAAGGGGACAAACAACAATTTAAACTGTCTTTGGTCACACCCGCCCTGGTGGGGTCCCTCACCCACGCCATCACCAACCTCCCTTCTTCGCCCACCTTCCTGCCAAGGCACTCTGAACAAGCCGCAAATAACCTTTTTTTCTTCTGAAAATAAAGGGCTTCTAACCTCACATCTTCATCCACCTACCTGTAACACTTCTCTGAACAAACAGCATATAGGTTGCAGTTTTATATTTAGCTCTTCTTATTGCACTGTAAATAATACATTGTTATTATTGGCAAATGTACTGACCTTTGGGTTATAGGAGATTCAAACTCCAAGACATTGCACACATTTTATTCGTCTGTGCAAATAAACTCTTGGTTGAAGCTCAGTGCCATATTATCAAACCCATATGTTTTAGATACAATATTTCTAGAATGACTGATCTGATCGACTTAATAAGAATACCACCAAATTAATTTGTATGCTACAATCTGCTTAAATATGTTAACACTTTTTTACCATTGTTTCAAAGATCTGAAGTTTATGAATAATTATATCTATTGCACATATTTTGTACGTTTTTATATTGTTGATCTCAGAGGAGGTCTAAAACAATAAACATTTTGATTGATTAGACAAAAAAGGTCAAAGAGAGTACAATACTAAAGTACAAATCCATATGAGACTAGTGGGTTATGTAGTCATAACAGTATTAAATCTGAATACAATATGTAGCTTGTAATGCAGGACAGAACAGATCAATGGATAAAGTTCATATTTGTGTCATCTTTTTCTTTATTAGAAGATCCATAAAATATTCCTTTCACAGTTGATAAAAAGATAGGCTGTCTTTTTATCAACTGAGAAAGGAATATTTAATACTGTTATGACTACATAGCCCACTAGTCTCATATGGATTTGTACTTTAGGATTGTGCTCTCTTTGACCTTTTTTGTCTAGTTGTACATTTGTCAATCTTTTGTTTTGACATTTTTATCCCTCTTGGTAGTGGGGGATAGCGGTCTATGTAGCACTCCGTCTTTGATACTCAAAAGATTGTATTGACTTGTCCAGTATTGTTTTTCAATATACCATCACTACTGTATGTGCGGTCTCTTCCAATTTTGGATACACCACTAACGATCCTCTTATGCATTTTGATTGATTGATTTAAAACTTGTAATCTTCTGCTTTCATGTTGCTGAAAAAATGACCGTCCATCTCATTGACATAGGCCTCCAGCACAATGAAAGAGAGTTTCACAGCTAGGAGAAGAGAGAAGCAGCACCAGCCACACCTAAAAACGATTGCACTGGGTAAATACACCATCGCACTTCAATCAGTGTATATCCACTGCATGTTAAACACCACTGGGCTGTCACGTTCGGTGCCCCATGGGCACAACGGGCATGTGTGCCTGTTTTCTGTCCCCAGGGCGCTGTAGTAGAACAGAAGATTCAAACTCTTAATCTTTTGCTATCTTGAGGAAATGAACATTCAGCTCATTGAGCTATGCCTCCAGCATGGGGAAAGATAGTTTCACAGCTGTGAGAAGAGAGCAGCAGCACGAGCCACATATAATAGAGTGGTAAAAAAAGGGGTGGTGATGGACAGAGCATCTGAACCAATCAAACACTCACACCCAGTCAACAGATCTGGGTGTGAGTGTTTGATTGGTTCAGATGCTCCGTCCATCACCACCCCCTTTTGTACCCCCTATAATAGAGCCAGTACTTAATTACACCATCACACTTCAGTCAGTGTTTAACCGCTGCACTTTATACACTGGGCACAGTATTACATTCCGTGGCCCATGCACACAATGCTATTAAACAGTGGTTTTCCATAGGGATACATTTTTATACTTCATTTGCAAATAGCACGAAATAGTCACTATTTGAAATACAGATTTATGTATAAAGCACACTCAATAAAGACATTTCTCAAAAAGAGTGTCACACAAAGGATTCATTATACATAGCATAACCTGCATTTGTAAAGCGTACGTTCACCCAGAAGGGCATCTTGGCACTGAATAACAGATGTTTATTGTTACCCAAGTCAATGGTACTCATTTTATCAACCTCAGAAGGATGAAAGGCTGAGTGGACCCGCCAGAATTCCACCACAACAAGAAATAGGACTACAAAGTAATAAAAGTCCTTTTGAAAGTAACCAGTGGAGAGACTTCCAGGGGTAGCGCGACGTATATAATTGGACCCCTACTATTTTTCAAAACAATGAAGTTCAAGGCCCAGGATATTTGAGAAAGAGACTTAAACTGTCCCAGTCTGTCAGGTCTCTGAGATCGAACAGCCTACGCCTTCTGGTGGTGCCCAGATTCCGTCGGGCCAGAAGTGGTGGCAGAGCGTTCGGCGTAGTAACAGCTAAACTTTGGAACAGCCTCCCATTGGATCTTAGGTTTGTTGACTCTGAACCATTGTTCCGAAGCAAACTGAAAACTTGGTTGTTCACTATCTCATAAGTAGCTCTTTCCTCTTTAGCTTGCAGTCTACAGTGCCGGGACACCCCCGTTGGGGGTAGCCGTGCGCTTTATAAGCTTCTTAATAAATAAATAAATAAATAAATAAAGGATTGCTCATTATGATTGACATTTTTTACTGTAAATAAATACAGGAAATGAGTAATGACTACTTAAGAGTATATTTTATGGTCCCAGAAATTGGTAAGAATGCAAAAGCGACTGCGAGAAAAGTCTTTATTGAGTATGCTTTATACATAAATTGGAATTTCAAATAATGACTATTTAGTGCTATTTGCATGTGAAGTATAATAAGTTATCCCTGTGGAAACCCACTGTATAATAGCACTGTGTATGTACCGAGATTTGAATAGGGTTATTTGGGTGCTCCCTGACAACTGGCACAATGGGCATGAGTGCCTGTTTTCTGCAGCCCCAAGGCACTGCAGTATTACAGAAGTGGCTGCAGAAACTAGTGTGGCCCTTTTGTGATACAGAAAGTGTCAGAGCACATATAGGATAGGTGCTATCTTAGTGGGACGTTCCCCTATTTGCAAATGCCGGAAACACTTTTCCTCTGTGCCCGCACTGTATTTTGGACACCTGCACAGATGTAAAAAGGCTGTCAAGCGGTGCATAGACCACCATATATACCCCTGAAAGTGGGAGAAGCCGGTTACTACACACGCCTGGGGGGTTCCAGGTCCCCCTTCTGAAATGCATGCACTGCAAAAGATGGAGCTCTGTCTTTCACTAAAGTGGTGCCCTCAGGGCAGCGCATTACACGTAATAGCGCTCAGTAAGTGCCGGATCAATTCTCAGATTGTGGGTGTTGTCATCAGTGTTACGTCACTGATGTGTCATATGTATCGCGAAAAATTCAAGAAATATGTAAGCATTGCACAAAGAAGAAGTGCAACAAAAAAAAGAGCTGTGTTCATTCAGCAGTAGAGTGCTAAGAGTGTGATATATAGCCTGTGGTGCATTTTGGAGCACACTGTTGAACTTAAGCCTGGCGTGGTAATGCCCTGGTATTTACAGACAGAGCATTTCCCATTGAAATGGCATCTTAATTTGCCCGACATGTACTTTTACTGTTAACAATATACAGGGCCTCATTTATGAGAAGTGATGCATCGCTGCGTGAATGCAGCGATGCGTCACTTCTCAGTGCGCCCTCCTTGTGACATGATGGATGCTTCATATTTACTTTCTGAGGTATCTGTAGGCGCAAAAGTGACGCATTGCTGGAGTGTGTCACAAAAGTGACGCAACTCCAGCAATGTGTCCTTTCACATGGGGCAAGCCTGGGCAAGCTGTTAGGCAGGTGTAAGATATTGACGCATTTGCACCCTAGAAGTGGCGCAGTGAATTCTCGTAGATTTCACTGCGTCATTTCTACGAGGCTACTTATGTGGGAACGCCCACCCTGCATATATTATACCTGACGCAGGTAATATGTAGCGCAGGGGTTTACAAAGTGACACATCTGCTTAGATGCGTCACTTTGTAAATAGGGCGCAACATTGATGTGTAATATGTATCGCGAAAAATTCAAGAAAAAAGTAAGCATTGCCCAAAGAGCAAGTGTAACAAAAAAGGGCTGCTTTCATTCAGCAGGAGAGTGCTAAGAGTGTGAAATATAGCCTCTGGTGCATTTTGGAGCACACTGTTGCACTAAAGCCTGGGGTGGTAATGCCCTGGTATTTACAGAAATATTTACAACAAGGGGTAGTGAGGGACAGAGTCTCTGAATTAAACAGAATACTCTCACCCAGTCAAGAGATCAGGGCTAGATCCAACACCGTTTTTTAGCTCACTGCACCATCCCAGTTTCAGAACCTGACTGTATGCAAATTAGTCTGTTCCTGTCCCAGTGCATGATGGGAACAGGGCAAACCAAACTACAAAAGCCAATTCTTACACTGGGAAGGAAACAAGCTACCGGGGACCGGTTTCTGGCATTTCAGCCTCTTCGGCCCGGCTTGCTTGAATCCTGATGGTGCAATGAGCAAGGGACTCACATCTGAGTATACCCTTCCACGCTTAGGGTGGACAAAAATATTTACAACAAGGGGTGGTGAGGGACAGAGTCTCTGAATTAAACAGAATACTCTCACCCAGTCAAGAGATCAGGGCTAGATCCAACACCGTTTTTTAGCTCACTGCACCATCCCAGTTTCAGAACCTGACTGTATGCAAATTAGTCTGTTCCTGTCCCAGTGAAATGCCAGAAACCGGTCCCCGGTAGCTTGTCTCCTTTCTGGTGAAGAATTGGCTTGGTAGTTTAGTCTGCCCTGTTCCCATGATGCACTGGGCCAGGGACAGACTGATTTGCATATAGCCAGGTTCTGAGCTGGGATGGGGCAGTGAGATAAATAACGGTGATGGATCAAGCCCTGATCTTTGGACTGGGTAAGAGTGGTCTGTTTAACTCAGACACTCTGTTCATCACCACCCCCTTTTTGTAAATCGTTTTTGGCCACTATAGGTGTGGCAGGGTATACTCAGACATGAGTCCCTTTCTCACTGCTCCATCAGGATTCAAGCAAGCCGGGCCGAAGAAGGCTGAAATGCCAGAAACCGGTCCCCGGTAGCTTGTCTCCTTTCTGGTGAAGAATTGGCTTGGTAGTTTAGTCTGCCCTGTTCCCATGATGCACTGGGCCAGGGACAGACTGATTTGCATATAGCCAGGTTCTGAGCTGGGATGGGGCAGTGAGATAAATAACGGTGATGGATCAAGCCCTGATCTTTGGACTGGGTAAGAGTGGTCTGTTTAACTCAGACACTCTGTTCATCACCACCCCCTTTTTGTAAATCGTTTTTGGCCACTATAGGTGTGGCAGGGTATACTCAGACATGAGTCCCTTTCTCACTGCTCCATCAGGATTCAAGCAAGCCGGGCCGAAGAAGGCTGAAATGCCAGAAACCGGTCCCCGGTAGCTTGTCTCCTTTCTGGTGAAGAATTGGCTTGGTAGTTTAGTCTGCCCTGTTCCCATGATGCACTGGGCCAGGGACAGACTGATTTGCATATAGCCAGGTTCTGAGCTGGGATGGGGCAGTGAGATAAATAACGGTGATGGATCAAGCCCTGATCTTTGGACTGGGTAAGAGTGGTCTGTTTAACTCAGACACTCTGTTCATCACCACCCCCTTTTTGTAAATCGTTTTTGGCCACTATAGGTGTGGCAGGGTATACTCAGACATGAGTCCCTTTCTCACTGCTCCATCAGGATTCAAGCAAGCCGGGCCGAAGAAGGCTGAAATGCCAGAAACCGGTCCCCGGTAGCTTGTCTCCTTTCTGGTGAAGAATTGGCTTGGTAGTTTAGTCTGCCCTGTTCCCATGATGCACTGGGCCAGGGACAGACTGATTTGCATATAGCCAGGTTCTGAGCTGGGATGGGGCAGTGAGATAAATAACGGTGATGGATCAAGCCCTGATCTTTGGACTGGGTAAGAGTGGTCTGTTTAACTCAGACACTCTGTTCATCACCACCCCCTTTTTGTAAATCGTTTTTGGCCACTATAGGTGTGGCAGGGTATACTCAGACATGAGTCCCTTTCTCACTGCTCCATCAGGATTCAAGCAAGCCGGGCCGAAGAAGGCTGAAATGCCAGAAACCGGTCCCCGGTAGCTTGTCTCCTTTCTGGTGAAGAATTGGCTTGGTAGTTTAGTCTGCCCTGTTCCCATGATGCACTGGGCCAGGGACAGACTGATTTGCATATAGCCAGGTTCTGAGCTGGGATGGGGCAGTGAGATAAATAACGGTGATGGATCAAGCCCTGATCTTTGGACTGGGTAAGAGTGGTCTGTTTAACTCAGACACTCTGTTCATCACCACCCCCTTTTTGTAAATCGTTTTTGGCCACTATAGGTGTGGCAGGGTATACTCAGACATGAGTCCCTTTCTCACTGCTCCATCAGGATTCAAGCAAGCCGGGCCGAAGAAGGCTGAAATGCCAGAAACCGGTCCCCGGTAGCTTGTCTCCTTTCTGGTGAAGAATTGGCTTGGTAGTTTAGTCTGCCCTGTTCCCATGATGCACTGGGCCAGGGACAGACTGATTTGCATATAGCCAGGTTCTGAGCTGGGATGGGGCAGTGAGATAAATAACGGTGATGGATCAAGCCCTGATCTTTGGACTGGGTAAGAGTGGTCTGTTTAACTCAGACACTCTGTTCATCACCACCCCCTTTTTGTAAATCGTTTTTGGCCACTATAGGTGTGGCAGGGTATACTCAGACATGAGTCCCTTTCTCACTGCTCCATCAGGATTCAAGCAAGCCGGGCCGAAGAAGGCTGAAATGCCAGAAACCGGTCCCCGGTAGCTTGTCTCCTTTCTGGTGAAGAATTGGCTTGGTAGTTTAGTCTGCCCTGTTCCCATGATGCACTGGGCCAGGGACAGACTGATTTGCATATAGCCAGGTTCTGAGCTGGGATGGGGCAGTGAGATAAATAACGGTGATGGATCAAGCCCTGATCTTTGGACTGGGTAAGAGTGGTCTGTTTAACTCAGACACTCTGTTCATCACCACCCCCTTTTTGTAAATCGTTTTTGGCCACTATAGGTGTGGCAGGGTATACTCAGACATGAGTCCCTTTCTCACTGCTCCATCAGGATTCAAGCAAGCCGGGCCGAAGAAGGCTGAAATGCCAGAAACCGGTCCCCGGTAGCTTGTCTCCTTTCTGGTGAAGAATTGGCTTGGTAGTTTAGTCTGCCCTGTTCCCATGATGCACTGGGCCAGGGACAGACTGATTTGCATATAGCCAGGTTCTGAGCTGGGATGGGGCAGTGAGATAAATAACGGTGATGGATCAAGCCCTGATCTTTGGACTGGGTAAGAGTGGTCTGTTTAACTCAGACACTCTGTTCATCACCACCCCCTTTTTGTAAATCGTTTTTGGCCACTATAGGTGTGGCAGGGTATACTCAGACATGAGTCCCTTTCTCACTGCTCCATCAGGATTCAAGCAAGCCGGGCCGAAGAAGGCTGAAATGCCAGAAACCGGTCCCCGGTAGCTTGTCTCCTTTCTGGTGAAGAATTGGCTTGGTAGTTTAGTCTGCCCTGTTCCCATGATGCACTGGGCCAGGGACAGACTGATTTGCATATAGCCAGGTTCTGAGCTGGGATGGGGCAGTGAGATAAATAACGGTGATGGATCAAGCCCTGATCTTTGGACTGGGTAAGAGTGGTCTGTTTAACTCAGACACTCTGTTCATCACCACCCCCTTTTTGTAAATCGTTTTTGGCCACTATAGGTGTGGCAGGGTATACTCAGACATGAGTCCCTTTCTCACTGCTCCATCAGGATTCAAGCAAGCCGGGCCGAAGAAGGCTGAAATGCCAGAAACCGGTCCCCGGTAGCTTGTCTCCTTTCTGGTGAAGAATTGGCTTGGTAGTTTAGTCTGCCCTGTTCCCATGATGCACTGGGCCAGGGACAGACTGATTTGCATATAGCCAGGTTCTGAGCTGGGATGGGGCAGTGAGATAAATAACGGTGATGGATCAAGCCCTGATCTTTGGACTGGGTAAGAGTGGTCTGTTTAACTCAGACACTCTGTTCATCACCACCCCCTTTTTGTAAATCGTTTTTGGCCACTATAGGTGTGGCAGGGTATACTCAGACATGAGTCCCTTTCTCACTGCTCCATCAGGATTCAAGCAAGCCGGGCCGAAGAAGGCTGAAATGCCAGAAACCGGTCCCCGGTAGCTTGTCTCCTTTCTGGTGAAGAATTGGCTTGGTAGTTTAGTCTGCCCTGTTCCCATGATGCACTGGGCCAGGGACAGACTGATTTGCATATAGCCAGGTTCTGAGCTGGGATGGGGCAGTGAGATAAATAACGGTGATGGATCAAGCCCTGATCTTTGGACTGGGTAAGAGTGGTCTGTTTAACTCAGACACTCTGTTCATCACCACCCCCTTTTTGTAAATCGTTTTTGGCCACTATAGGTGTGGCAGGGTATACTCAGACATGAGTCCCTTTCTCACTGCTCCATCAGGATTCAAGCAAGCCGGGCCGAAGAAGGCTGAAATGCCAGAAACCGGTCCCCGGTAGCTTGTCTCCTTTCTGGTGAAGAATTGGCTTGGTAGTTTAGTCTGCCCTGTTCCCATGATGCACTGGGCCAGGGACAGACTGATTTGCATATAGCCAGGTTCTGAGCTGGGATGGGGCAGTGAGATAAATAACGGTGATGGATCAAGCCCTGATCTTTGGACTGGGTAAGAGTGGTCTGTTTAACTCAGACACTCTGTTCATCACCACCCCCTTTTTGTAAATCGTTTTTGGCCACTATAGGTGTGGCAGGGTATACTCAGACATGAGTCCCTTTCTCACTGCTCCATCAGGATTCAAGCAAGCCGGGCCGAAGAAGGCTGAAATGCCAGAAACCGGTCCCCGGTAGCTTGTCTCCTTTCTGGTGAAGAATTGGCTTGGTAGTTTAGTCTGCCCTGTTCCCATGATGCACTGGGCCAGGGACAGACTGATTTGCATATAGCCAGGTTCTGAGCTGGGATGGGGCAGTGAGATAAATAACGGTGATGGATCAAGCCCTGATCTTTGGACTGGGTAAGAGTGGTCTGTTTAACTCAGACACTCTGTTCATCACCACCCCCTTTTTGTAAATCGTTTTTGGCCACTATAGGTGTGGCAGGGTATACTCAGACATGAGTCCCTTTCTCACTGCTCCATCAGGATTCAAGCAAGCCGGGCCGAAGAAGGCTGAAATGCCAGAAACCGGTCCCCGGTAGCTTGTCTCCTTTCTGGTGAAGAATTGGCTTGGTAGTTTAGTCTGCCCTGTTCCCATGATGCACTGGGCCAGGGACAGACTGATTTGCATATAGCCAGGTTCTGAGCTGGGATGGGGCAGTGAGATAAATAACGGTGATGGATCAAGCCCTGATCTTTGGACTGGGTAAGAGTGGTCTGTTTAACTCAGACACTCTGTTCATCACCACCCCCTTTTTGTAAATCGTTTTTGGCCACTATAGGTGTGGCAGGGTATACTCAGACATGAGTCCCTTTCTCACTGCTCCATCAGGATTCAAGCAAGCCGGGCCGAAGAAGGCTGAAATGCCAGAAACCGGTCCCCGGTAGCTTGTCTCCTTTCTGGTGAAGAATTGGCTTGGTAGTTTAGTCTGCCCTGTTCCCATGATGCACTGGGCCAGGGACAGACTGATTTGCATATAGCCAGGTTCTGAGCTGGGATGGGGCAGTGAGATAAATAACGGTGATGGATCAAGCCCTGATCTTTGGACTGGGTAAGAGTGGTCTGTTTAACTCAGACACTCTGTTCATCACCACCCCCTTTTTGTAAATCGTTTTTGGCCACTATAGGTGTGGCAGGGTATACTCAGACATGAGTCCCTTTCTCACTGCTCCATCAGGATTCAAGCAAGCCGGGCCGAAGAAGGCTGAAATGCCAGAAACCGGTCCCCGGTAGCTTGTCTCCTTTCTGGTGAAGAATTGGCTTGGTAGTTTAGTCTGCCCTGTTCCCATGATGCACTGGGCCAGGGACAGACTGATTTGCATATAGCCAGGTTCTGAGCTGGGATGGGGCAGTGAGATAAATAACGGTGATGGATCAAGCCCTGATCTTTGGACTGGGTAAGAGTGGTCTGTTTAACTCAGACACTCTGTTCATCACCACCCCCTTTTTGTAAATCGTTTTTGGCCACTATAGGTGTGGCAGGGTATACTCAGACATGAGTCCCTTTCTCACTGCTCCATCAGGATTCAAGCAAGCCGGGCCGAAGAAGGCTGAAATGCCAGAAACCGGTCCCCGGTAGCTTGTCTCCTTTCTGGTGAAGAATTGGCTTGGTAGTTTAGTCTGCCCTGTTCCCATGATGCACTGGGCCAGGGACAGACTGATTTGCATATAGCCAGGTTCTGAGCTGGGATGGGGCAGTGAGATAAATAACGGTGATGGATCAAGCCCTGATCTTTGGACTGGGTAAGAGTGGTCTGTTTAACTCAGACACTCTGTTCATCACCACCCCCTTTTTGTAAATCGTTTTTGGCCACTATAGGTGTGGCAGGGTATACTCAGACATGAGTCCCTTTCTCACTGCTCCATCAGGATTCAAGCAAGCCGGGCCGAAGAAGGCTGAAATGCCAGAAACCGGTCCCCGGTAGCTTGTCTCCTTTCTGGTGAAGAATTGGCTTGGTAGTTTAGTCTGCCCTGTTCCCATGATGCACTGGGCCAGGGACAGACTGATTTGCATATAGCCAGGTTCTGAGCTGGGATGGGGCAGTGAGATAAATAACGGTGATGGATCAAGCCCTGATCTTTGGACTGGGTAAGAGTGGTCTGTTTAACTCAGACACTCTGTTCATCACCACCCCCTTTTTGTAAATCGTTTTTGGCCACTATAGGTGTGGCAGGGTATACTCAGACATGAGTCCCTTTCTCACTGCTCCATCAGGATTCAAGCAAGCCGGGCCGAAGAAGGCTGAAATGCCAGAAACCGGTCCCCGGTAGCTTGTCTCCTTTCTGGTGAAGAATTGGCTTGGTAGTTTAGTCTGCCCTGTTCCCATGATGCACTGGGCCAGGGACAGACTGATTTGCATATAGCCAGGTTCTGAGCTGGGATGGGGCAGTGAGATAAATAACGGTGATGGATCAAGCCCTGATCTTTGGACTGGGTAAGAGTGGTCTGTTTAACTCAGACACTCTGTTCATCACCACCCCCTTTTTGTAAATCGTTTTTGGCCACTATAGGTGTGGCAGGGTATACTCAGACATGAGTCCCTTTCTCACTGCTCCATCAGGATTCAAGCAAGCCGGGCCGAAGAAGGCTGAAATGCCAGAAACCGGTCCCCGGTAGCTTGTCTCCTTTCTGGTGAAGAATTGGCTTGGTAGTTTAGTCTGCCCTGTTCCCATGATGCACTGGGCCAGGGACAGACTGATTTGCATATAGCCAGGTTCTGAGCTGGGATGGGGCAGTGAGATAAATAACGGTGATGGATCAAGCCCTGATCTTTGGACTGGGTAAGAGTGGTCTGTTTAACTCAGACACTCTGTTCATCACCACCCCCTTTTTGTAAATCGTTTTTGGCCACTATAGGTGTGGCAGGGTATACTCAGACATGAGTCCCTTTCTCACTGCTCCATCAGGATTCAAGCAAGCCGGGCCGAAGAAGGCTGAAATGCCAGAAACCGGTCCCCGGTAGCTTGTCTCCTTTCTGGTGAAGAATTGGCTTGGTAGTTTAGTCTGCCCTGTTCCCATGATGCACTGGGCCAGGGACAGACTGATTTGCATATAGCCAGGTTCTGAGCTGGGATGGGGCAGTGAGATAAATAACGGTGATGGATCAAGCCCTGATCTTTGGACTGGGTAAGAGTGGTCTGTTTAACTCAGACACTCTGTTCATCACCACCCCCTTTTTGTAAATCGTTTTTGGCCACTATAGGTGTGGCAGGGTATACTCAGACATGAGTCCCTTTCTCACTGCTCCATCAGGATTCAAGCAAGCCGGGCCGAAGAAGGCTGAAATGCCAGAAACCGGTCCCCGGTAGCTTGTCTCCTTTCTGGTGAAGAATTGGCTTGGTAGTTTAGTCTGCCCTGTTCCCATGATGCACTGGGCCAGGGACAGACTGATTTGCATATAGCCAGGTTCTGAGCTGGGATGGGGCAGTGAGATAAATAACGGTGATGGATCAAGCCCTGATCTTTGGACTGGGTAAGAGTGGTCTGTTTAACTCAGACACTCTGTTCATCACCACCCCCTTTTTGTAAATCGTTTTTGGCCACTATAGGTGTGGCAGGGTATACTCAGACATGAGTCCCTTTCTCACTGCTCCATCAGGATTCAAGCAAGCCGGGCCGAAGAAGGCTGAAATGCCAGAAACCGGTCCCCGGTAGCTTGTCTCCTTTCTGGTGAAGAATTGGCTTGGTAGTTTAGTCTGCCCTGTTCCCATGATGCACTGGGCCAGGGACAGACTGATTTGCATATAGCCAGGTTCTGAGCTGGGATGGGGCAGTGAGATAAATAACGGTGATGGATCAAGCCCTGATCTTTGGACTGGGTAAGAGTGGTCTGTTTAACTCAGACACTCTGTTCATCACCACCCCCTTTTTGTAAATCGTTTTTGGCCACTATAGGTGTGGCAGGGTATACTCAGACATGAGTCCCTTTCTCACTGCTCCATCAGGATTCAAGCAAGCCGGGCCGAAGAAGGCTGAAATGCCAGAAACCGGTCCCCGGTAGCTTGTCTCCTTTCTGGTGAAGAATTGGCTTGGTAGTTTAGTCTGCCCTGTTCCCATGATGCACTGGGCCAGGGACAGACTGATTTGCATATAGCCAGGTTCTGAGCTGGGATGGGGCAGTGAGATAAATAACGGTGATGGATCAAGCCCTGATCTTTGGACTGGGTAAGAGTGGTCTGTTTAACTCAGACACTCTGTTCATCACCACCCCCTTTTTGTAAATCGTTTTTGGCCACTATAGGTGTGGCAGGGTATACTCAGACATGAGTCCCTTTCTCACTGCTCCATCAGGATTCAAGCAAGCCGGGCCGAAGAAGGCTGAAATGCCAGAAACCGGTCCCCGGTAGCTTGTCTCCTTTCTGGTGAAGAATTGGCTTGGTAGTTTAGTCTGCCCTGTTCCCATGATGCACTGGGCCAGGGACAGACTGATTTGCATATAGCCAGGTTCTGAGCTGGGATGGGGCAGTGAGATAAATAACGGTGATGGATCAAGCCCTGATCTTTGGACTGGGTAAGAGTGGTCTGTTTAACTCAGACACTCTGTTCATCACCACCCCCTTTTTGTAAATCGTTTTTGGCCACTATAGGTGTGGCAGGGTATACTCAGACATGAGTCCCTTTCTCACTGCTCCATCAGGATTCAAGCAAGCCGGGCCGAAGAAGGCTGAAATGCCAGAAACCGGTCCCCGGTAGCTTGTCTCCTTTCTGGTGAAGAATTGGCTTGGTAGTTTAGTCTGCCCTGTTCCCATGATGCACTGGGCCAGGGACAGACTGATTTGCATATAGCCAGGTTCTGAGCTGGGATGGGGCAGTGAGATAAATAACGGTGATGGATCAAGCCCTGATCTTTGGACTGGGTAAGAGTGGTCTGTTTAACTCAGACACTCTGTTCATCACCACCCCCTTTTTGTAAATCGTTTTTGGCCACTATAGGTGTGGCAGGGTATACTCAGACATGAGTCCCTTTCTCACTGCTCCATCAGGATTCAAGCAAGCCGGGCCGAAGAAGGCTGAAATGCCAGAAACCGGTCCCCGGTAGCTTGTCTCCTTTCTGGTGAAGAATTGGCTTGGTAGTTTAGTCTGCCCTGTTCCCATGATGCACTGGGCCAGGGACAGACTGATTTGCATATAGCCAGGTTCTGAGCTGGGATGGGGCAGTGAGATAAATAACGGTGATGGATCAAGCCCTGATCTTTGGACTGGGTAAGAGTGGTCTGTTTAACTCAGACACTCTGTTCATCACCACCCCCTTTTTGTAAATCGTTTTTGGCCACTATAGGTGTGGCAGGGTATACTCAGACATGAGTCCCTTTCTCACTGCTCCATCAGGATTCAAGCAAGCCGGGCCGAAGAAGGCTGAAATGCCAGAAACCGGTCCCCGGTAGCTTGTCTCCTTTCTGGTGAAGAATTGGCTTGGTAGTTTAGTCTGCCCTGTTCCCATGATGCACTGGGCCAGGGACAGACTGATTTGCATATAGCCAGGTTCTGAGCTGGGATGGGGCAGTGAGATAAATAACGGTGATGGATCAAGCCCTGATCTTTGGACTGGGTAAGAGTGGTCTGTTTAACTCAGACACTCTGTTCATCACCACCCCCCCCCTTTTTGTAAACTGGTATTTACAGACACAGCATTTCCCATTGAAATGGCATCTTAATTTGCCAGACATGTACTTTTACTGTAACAATATACAGGGCCTCATTTATGAGAAGTGATGCATCGCTGCGTGAATGCAGCGATGCGTCACTTCTCAGTGCGCCCTCCTTGCGACATGATGGATGCGTCATATTTACTTTCTGACGTATCTGTAGGCGCAAAAGTGACGCATTGCTGGAGTGTGTCACAAAAGTGACGCAACTCCAGCAATGTGTCCTTTCACATGGGGCAAGCCTGGGCAAGCTGTTAGGCAGGTGTAAGATATTGACGCATTTGCACCCTAGAAGTGGTGCAGTGAATTCTCATAGATTTCACTGCGTCACTTCTACGAGGCTACTTTTGTGGGAACGCCCACCCTGCATATATTATACCTGACGCAGGTATAATGTAGCACAGGGGTTTACAAAGTGAACATCTGCTTAGATGCGTCACTTTGTAAATAGGGCGCAACAGGAGGCATGTTTTACGCCGCCGATGCGTCACAAAAAGTGACGAAAAAAGAAGCGCAAAACTGTCGCACGACCTCATAAATAAGGCCCACAGTTTACAAATGATGCCTTGTGTAAGTTGGGTTTCAGTGAATATTTATAATTTGCACATCACTAAGTAAAGCTCTTGTTTTTTTTTTATCCTATTAAAATGCTTGTTTCCATCAAACTTCAGAATTAAAAAGGAAAGTGCTTAATTTGTGCTTTCCTAACTCCTGATGTATTTTTAAATATTTGTATAGTTCTATTTTTGTTGTGTGTTAGCAAAAAAAAATAACATTAAACATCCTTTCCTTTCCTTTCACACTCAGCAAGATTGTCATATAGTTCAAATTGAAGAATTCTCTCACTTTGAAGTCAGAGAAACAAAAATAAACACCAGTCTTCGCGTTAAAAGAATAAGCAACAGTTTTTCAGAAGGCAGAGACTAATATTTGGCCCCTGTGATAAAAATAAATAAATAATAAAGGCATTTTTCACCTTCTGAACTCCAGCATAGTTGTTTTGGTGAGCTGCGACCTTCCTTCCCTCGCTTCCCCCTCCTCCTCTATGTCAAGCGCAGTGCACTTGTTTTCAGCCTGCACTCCTTGTTAGAGGCGTGCAACTACACAAATAGGGTCAGTACACCCTAAACGTATTCGGCCTAAGGATTCAAATACACTGCTGAAAGGAAAAAAGCAAAAGTTCCCGCCAAAAATGTGAGTCTCTCCCGCTAGGCTTCAGCCAAAGGTTGAGAGGTATAAATTAATACAACACCGATCAAATATGTCTGCTACGAAATGATCATTTAATTAAAAACTTTATTATTTCTGAAGGTTATCTTTCTAACTGCACTGCCCCTTGGAGTCCAGTGAACTAGGCCGATTTATTCTTATTTTATAAATTTGTTTTGAATAATTCTTCTCCAAATTCCATTTTAGTATTCAACTAATATATTCATGTTACTAAATCTTTCAAAACCAATGTTCTGTTTTAACTAATTTCCCTCTTCAGTACCGTTCAATACTCAATATCACACAGTGACGGCATAATTGAAGCGCTTCCTTTGAAAATCATGTTATCTGCTATGATGAATGTATCTTCTATCCTGTTGTGCATTGCTGCTCTCTGGTGGATAAATTAGGAACAACATTGTCTGACCTTAACCGTGCAATGGTTTCTGTGTTTCTTAACATCTGTGGTGCATTTAGCAAATGTATTTATATATTTTGTTGTTCTTCGCAGAAATTGATGCGAACTAATGGGAAAATAAACGAAGCGAAAAATTGTTTTTTATTGCTTAGTACAATGTTGTTTTGCATCATGGGATCCAATTTAGCATTGGAAAAAGTGGAGACTCCACATGTATTCAAGAAAACATCCTCCCGTAGTGAATTTAATACATGTTGGGAAGACTCAGATAGGTTAAGCGAGTTATTTTTTTATTCATGTATTTATTTTGTTGTTTTATTTGGCGCTGCGCCGCTGACCCGTTCTCAAATTGTCCTCATAAATGTTAAAGGCAATACTTACTTTTTTTAAATCATTGACACTCGAGTGATACATAACACGCATAGCTGCAGCACAAAGGTGAAATAAAATCATTTTCAAAGTTATGATTCCGACACTGAAAACCGAAAGAGTGCCTATCATGAAGAGCATATTAAACATCAAGGCCTCTCATCCTGAGTTGCCTGGAGTGTTGCTTCTGCATGGCTTTTCCTGAGATACCATCTGCACAATTACAGATTCTGTTTGGTGCGGATTTGCAAACCCAAATGTTTGTCCACAGAGATGTTTTACCTGTAGAAATCAGGTGAAAGTGTGTGCAGCAAAGGGCCTAGAACTTGGTAATCTCACTACCACGGTTCTAGTCTTATTACAATATGGTGGGCATTTAAAAGGGTGATACCAGGCCTTGTGTTACACATTACAGCTACACCAGCACCCCAATTACTGGCTATCACAATTTTCTTTTGTGCTCGGAATAACACTTGACTCTCAGTGCCTGGAGGACCATTACCTGTGTGAGTCCTCTGTTCCAAGCCCTTTATGGCACATACATTTAAAATGATTGTCGAAATCTTTTAATTTTTATTACTAGAGGGGTTCCACAACTCATTAAAACTCATAATCATGTGGCGCCATAATTCCACGTTAAATGTAATACCACTGCACACGATTCTGATGTGACTCAAAGGGACAGGTCAGGTTTATAACAGACTTTAGAAGAGAACTTTCAGGCACATCCATCAATGTTGGCTTTTGAGATTTCTTAATTGCAATTTTTAAGGAATCGCAATTAAGGAATCGCAAAAGCCTATGCATGCAGAATCGCTTAAAAAATAGCGATTTTTAAACATTCCTTAATTGCAACTCGCAAATTGCAAGTCGCAATTGAGGAATACCTCCCCATTCATTCCTATGGGCCTAGAGGCCCATTGGAATGAATGGGAAGGCATTCTCAATTTGCGATTCTCAATTAGTGAATCGCAAATTGAGAAAGCAATTTCAAGGGTGCCAGGGTGTCAAAAGGGCATCGTGTTGCACCCCTGAAATTGATCTGTGCACATATGTTGAGCACACACATGCCCTAAGGGCATGTGTGTGCGCAAGATGAAACTTTGAAAAATGCACAAAAGTGCATTTTTCAAAGTTTTTGCAAATTTCCAAGAAGTTCAACTAATAACTGGTAATTTGCATCACCTATTAGCGAAATTGCTGATTTTTTCACTTTAATGAATTGCATTTAAGGAATCTCAATTTGCGATTCCATAAATGCAATCGCAATTTAAGTACTCGCAATTTACAGGCACATGCATCAATGTCAAATTTTGCGATTCCTTATCTGCGAGAAATAAGGAATCACAAATAAGGAATTGCAAAAAACAATGCATCAAAAATTCTGTGAAATATTAGCGAATCGGAAAAAAATGCTATTGCAAATAGCGAGATCCCAATTTGCGAACTCGCTATTTGCGGTATCGCAAATTGCAAAATCGCTAATAGCGGAGTCGCACAATTGAGACGAGGGAACTGACTGCAGGAGCTGAACAGGAGTGAAAGTAACTTTTTGAACAACACCTGGCCACTTCACAAAATGGATACAGCAACAGGAGAGAACAGCCAAAGTGCCAGGAAGAGAAAAAAATACGTTTTCTGAGAAGGAAATAGACACACTAATGGAGGGCATGGTAAACAGCCATGACAAGCTATTTGGAAAATTGTCATTG
This sequence comes from Lissotriton vulgaris, assembly GCF_964263255.1. NCBI lineage: Eukaryota > Metazoa > Chordata > Amphibia > Caudata > Salamandridae > Lissotriton > Lissotriton vulgaris. The sequence goes on along the minus strand of NC_141691.1, from coordinate 483,357,906 downwards.
AAAGTTGCACAGCAGGAGAAACGCGAAATATGGATCCGGATCCAAAATAAAGTGAACGCTGTTGGGGTCATTCACCGTTCCATCGACAACTTTAAAAAAAGATGGTACGACTTGCGCAGTCGTGCAAAGGAGCGCATTGCCGACCGGCTAAAGGAAGCCAGGAAGACAGAAGGGGGAACACCGACCCAGACTGCCAACACTTCCATGGGGGACATGGTGGAGTCGACACTCCAGTCTGAAGCTGTTGTTGGGGTGACGCAGTAGACACCTCTGGAGCGGCAAACACATCTGAAGGTAAGATGCATGCATGTGGCCAAATGTCATTTAATTGAAAGGTATTACATCAGCCCAGTACAGCACACGTGTTCATTATGAAAATCCAGTACACATTTTACTTAAAAATTAGAGTGCATTATGAGAGATGCAGGCAGGTACTATGGCAAACACACAAATAGAAATTAACCAACTAAAAATTAGTGTAATATCAAATTATTTATTCATAGGGAAATAATGATTTCTGTGACTTGACATCACTAACAGAAATTAATGCTGTTTTGCACTGTTTAACTCACAGATGCAGAACGTGAAGAAGCAGAGGACAGTGACTTCCTTCACACACCGAAAAGTAGCGCAGTAGAAGCGACGGACACACCTGTGGTGCAACAAAATCAGTCACGTGCCCCTACCACACACAGGGCAACTGTCCCAACCACTATTGCCAATGGAATATGAGGAAGAGGCACATGTAACACCAGTGGCCAGCAGGCACAAGAGACACCCACGCCGACTCCTCAAACACAGCTCCGCACAGCACTTCCCGAGGCCGGCAGCGTAGAGCGAGTTCACTAATCAAGCACCTGTAGCACCAACCTAATGATGCCTGGGGTGGTATTGAGGAACAGATGCTCCAGGTGCATTGCCTGCAGGCGAAAAACACACGTTTAGTGCAGGCACAAATAGGAAAGATGGCAGCCAATATAGCAGTACTGACGGATTGCGTGAAGGAACTGACCAGGATGATGCAGGAGGGACATGTGTCTCAGACAAGACACCATCGCCAACTGATGCAGCGCATGAACATGTATATAAAAAACAATAATAGGGTGGCCACTTCACTGCTGGCACGTAAGTCTGTGACCATGCAAACTGAGATGTCCCATTAGAGTGGGGATGTGGCAAAGGCACTGGGACAGGTGACCAATGCAGTGAAAATGATGCAAGCTGCCCAATGGAGTCAAATACTGTCACGCTGAAAGAGGGTAGTGAGGAGGCCTCTAGCATGAGCAGTCTGTCTATGTCTGTTACCACTGCACGAAGGCACAAGACAGACAGAAGTACCCTCTCTGCTGTCAACATGGGGGATGAAGATGCAGCATTGGAAAGGCATCTGCGTGTGCGTGGGAGGAAGCGATAGACTGCCATGTACACTGACATACAGATATGGTGAGGTAACCATTGACGGACACAACACTTTTGACTGACTTTCAAGTCATGATTTGATTTATAGACATTTATGTACATTACTGCTATTCCTGTGCTACTGGGCACATTAACTGTGTGCTGCAACACTCAAGTCATTATTTTTTAAGATAAACATACTTTGTCAGCAAAATCCGTGTTTTGTCTCATCATTACTCACCTCAGAAATAATTTTGTGTTATTTCCATGCGTCTCCTGCGGTCTTCTGCTGCGCTTGCCCCATGTGCTGCATGGTGGTGTGGCCCTTGCTGGTTGTCGTCCTCCAAATCACTTTCAGACATCTCAGTTGCTACGCCTCCCTTTGTGGTAATATTGTGTAGCATGGCACATGCTGCTACTATCTTGCAGCATTGTTCAGGGTTCGATTGTAAGGCGCCACCGGTTTTATGGAGGCATCTGAAGCGGCTCTTCATCTGCCCGAACGTGCACTCTATGATGCTCCTGGTCGATATATGCACAGCATTATACCTCTGTTCATTGGCAGTTGTAGGATTGAGGTATGCGTCATTATGTAATTACAAAAGGCGTATGCGCTGTCACCTACATGGAAGTAAGCAAAGGGACAGTGGCAGTATTACATTTGCATACATACAATGTCTGTGAGCATTAATAACACGTTTACCTAGCAGATGTCCCTCTCCAAATTCACCCCTGACAAGACAAGTGTGCATGCCACTCTGGCGAAATATATAGGAATCATGTGCGCTCATTGGGTATTGCGGCACAATGTCCATTATAGTTTTTTGGCATTGCAAATTAACTCTATGTTAAGGGAATGATAACATTTTATATTCCTATACATGCATTCATTTTCTGCAGGAGAGCATAGTGCCATGTGGGTGCATTCAATGCAACCTAAGACTTGTGGGAAGCAGGCCACCTGGTAAAATTCCTGTATAGTCTTGGTGAGATCACGTGCGGTTGTGGGGACGCTAATGTGTGATTTGATCCAATACATCATGGCATCATGAAATGCTTTGAAGAATCTTGTAAGTGCGCTCTGAGACACACCGCCAGCTACTGCTATGACCCCCTGAAAACTGCCTGACACCAGTAGGTGCAGGCAGCATAGGACCTCCACTTGTGTGGGTATGGCATTGGTCCTACGTGTCTGTCGCTGCAAAATGGGATCCAATTAATTGATTAAATCATGGATCATTGCTGCATTGAGCCTATACTTGTCGCATATCTTATCTTCTGTCTGGCCTAGCAAAGTAATGCGGACTCTGAAGATGCGCTCCTGTATTCTCCACCTTCTATGTGCTGCTGCCTGGAGCCTCATCTTGCTCGCCATCAGGTAAATCCCTGCCATTGTGAAATGTTCTGGCTCAATCTGTGTGTGTTTAAGTAAGTTTCTGTTGACTTTCAGCTGTATTTGATTTGCACTGATTATTACCACCTGGTTTTAATCCTTCTTATTTTGCACTTGCAAATTTGCGATTTTCTGTGAAATCGCAATTCACGATTTTTCCTGCATTTATTTGCGATTCTTTTATTGTGATTCTCTAATTGGTAGACGCAATTAAAGAATAGCAAATTTAATCTCAGAATATTTTGCGATTCTTTAAACATTCGTTTTTCGCTATATTTGCATTCATGCATTGCTGCAGGGTTGTTTGCGATCCCAATTGGTGTATTTTTGAGATTCGCAATTTTTGCAAATTTATTTTAGGTTGATGCATGTGCCTGTTAGAGATTACTTAAATTGTGATTTGATGCATCCCAAATGCAAAAATACCAGTCGTTTGCAACCGGTTTTTCTTTTGATGCATGTGGCTGTATGCTTCTTTTTCTGCTCCTAAGTAAGATGCCAAGTAGTCCTTTTTAAGAGGGTGCGTGGCTTAGCCACCTGGCTGTAGAGACAGGCTCTATGGCAGTTTCCTAGCCCCAGCTTGAAATCCTGCACAAATCCATACCCAAACTGACGCATCACTGATGATTTCTTCTATTCTTAGATCGGGGAGCAATTGCAGTACCTGGAAAAGTGAAAATCTCCTTCAGTTTGCTGACACCGGACAAGATTGTTATGGACCTGTTGGACGGGTGTGGGTGAAACCAGCACTGTCGTGAGCTGGAGTAGAGAGAAGCAGAGAACGACCTGAGGATGTTCATGCTGCCTCGAGGAACTGCTGAGCATTGCCGGCACCTGTAACGAAGACAGGGCGGGCCCACTGCTGGTGACTATGGCAAGAGCTGTGCTGTGGGGCCTGAGCTGCTGCTGGGCCTAAAGCGCTGCAGCTCTCGATACAACAGGGCCGCAAGGGGAGCAGCCAAATGGAAGAGACAGCTGCCTGCGCCACGTGGGAGCTGAGCGCAGGTGCTGATTTCGGAGTTGGACATATCTATCCCGTGGGAGTGGCAGACATGGTTAAGAATGGCAGACACTTATTGACAAATACACATGATTGATCTCACAGGAGGACCGCCTGGCAGACATGGAGCACAACAGACAGTAGGACATGCTCAAGGCATTGCAGGAAACGAGAACATCACAGGAATACAAATTTGATGCAATAGCTATTGATCTAGTATGAACTGATTTACATGGCGTCACTGATCAAGTAACAAATGACCTTTTGCGCAGAATGAAGACTCTATAGACCCACGTGGAAGACATGGAGGGCATGTCACGTAGAAATAATGTACGTCTGCTAGGCCTCTCGGAGCGTGCAGAGGGCGACTGTCTAGAACTTTACCTTAAGAAATGGATCCTGGAACAGTGGCAACTGAAAGGATTGTCAGAACATTTCTCAATCGAGAAAGTCCATAGAATGCCATCAGGGCCCCTGCTGCTGGGATCCCTCAGTTAACCATCAACCGCCTACTCATTTACAGCGACCAAGATGTACCACTACAGGTGGCTAGAAAGACCATTTATCTGTACATTAAAGAGGCACTAATCATGCTAATCCTGGTCTATGCACAACACATACAAAAGCTGCGGTGGTCGTCCAGGCAGTGAAGCGGTGCCATGGAGACCTGAACATGATAAATATTATTTTTTTATCTAGCCACACTAAAATGAGGATAAAACACACTTCTTTATGGTACCGACTCAAGCCTGGGAATGACTGGACCCAAGTGGTGGCACTGCAGATCCCAGAGACCGACCGGCGAGGCAGAACACTATGTCCCAGGGAGCCATTTTGTGCCGTGAGTGTAGGGTCTTGGGCCCTAGGCCCACATGCTCCGTAATAATTGGCACAGACACAGTGCGTGTAGTACTGGAACTGGCTAGGGCACGTTCGCCCGGCCCCTTTTATTAGCAGGGTCACCTGACCAGTGACGACTGTGATGGGTGGTTGTACAGTGTGGGTGCAACACAAGGCTAAACACTAGAACTTGCCCAGCAGGACACTACATCCCTCTCAAACTTAGTGGAAAAGAAACCAACAAAAGTCCAACCTATGGATAAAAGCAAAAACCTATACACAGCACCAATGAGTCTCCTCAGGCCATCTGCCGGGCAGTGCTGGAACTGTGGACCACAAGGTCAGGAGGTCTTAGTCCTTCTCAGCGATGTAGTTCACACCAGCCTGGTCTAGTGGTGTTGGAGACTATTTACACAAATAGCGATGCAACTGGAGCAGTGGTGGAGTCCACTTTGGAGACCTTCTTGAAGGCACTCAGGTACTGGTGGATGGAGGATGACCTTGGTGGATGAGGGCCTTCCTTGGAAGCGATGATGCCTCCCAGTTCCCGCTGGCAGAGCAGCTTCAGACTTGCCTCTGGTGCCGGTACTCCACTCTCACAGGAGTCTCTTGGAGGGCTTTCCTGCCGGGCTGCCATGGGGCTGTGTGGATTGTGTGGGCCTCTTGTAGGCCGTGAGAAGGTGTTGCTGAGGAACTGCCAACAGGACCACAGCCAAGGCACTCATGCAGCAGCAAAGGCTGGTGTCTCAGAGTCTGTGTGCTCTCACCGTTAGGACTCAGGTTCACATGCCTTCATCAGATGGTCTTTAGGTGACCAGTCTCCATCTGCAACCTCCATGCTTCACGGTGCCTGTCGTGGAACTGCTGCCAACACATCTGTCCGATTGGGATTCCCCTCTCACAGGAACTCTGTTGAGGTCCTTGCCCCTGGATTGCCACATGATTGCGTGGGCTGTGGGGGCCTCTCGTAGGCTGCGCTGAGGGGTCGCTGCAGAACTCCCAACAGGGGCACAGACAAGCCTCGTGTAATCCCAAGGGTGGATAGTCCAATTGTCGGGTATGCTCGTCTTCGGCAGGCCTCAGGTTTATGGGGTCACAGAGAAGGTTCCTGGGTGGCTTGCCTCCCACGGCGCCAGGAGTGTTTCATGAACTCCAGATGTCTTGATCGTTTGGATCCACTCTGGTGGTGCGATGCTCCTTAGATGTTTTTTGGTGGTAATGAACCTGGATAATAAGTACGATAAGTTTCTTACACTTGGGCAACACCTAACACCTAAAGCCATCTTTTGCTTTAGGTGACACAGTGGAGTGAGGAAGACGGGAGGGACTTTATGGCCACTTACGGGTATCTCATGGCACATGCACTTGCTAGACGTGATACCATTAATGCCAAGCAGTCAGTGACAGGTGAGTGGACGGTCGAACTGTGAAGTGTGGGGCCTGGATGCAGATCGCGCTTGCTATCCGCTTACAGTTGGTCCTCCCACAAAGCTGTCTCCAGGGACGTCTCTGCACCCTGGTGGCCGGCTTGTGTTGATGAACACCTTCTCTAGTGCTGGCACAAGTCCTCTGTCTTATCGCTCTTCTCCCTTTTCCCTTGCGGACCTGTGGTGGTTGTTCGCCCTTTGGCATCGTGCCACTTTCCTTCTCCTCCTCCTTTGCAAAGTGGCGTCCTGCCTCATGTATTATGTTTGCGCCACAAGGACATTTCGCTGGTCGAGTTCAGTTCTTAGGACTGTGTCTTTTCTTCGCTGTGGACCTGTCGCAGGTCGGTTCTGTTGCTAGGACATGCTTCTTCTCCTTGAGGATCTTTTATGGGCCATATATCCTCCTCAGGGATTTTTGTGGAGCTCCTCTGCCAGGATGGCAGGTTAACTCTTCGCTCCAGGGCGTCTTGCTTGTGCCTCAAGCCTGTGCTGTCATGGTGTCTGCTCCTGCCTCCGTTCAGGTATGCTCAGTGGGATTGTTCACTTTGTGTGCCATGCTCCATCCTTGCTGTGTGAAGTGGTGTCTGGCCACGTGTCACCTGTTGTCATAGCACATGTTATGGTGGTGGCTGGCCACGTAGTGCAACTCTCCTCTTGCCTTTCTTGGGCTACTGGCAACTTCATCTTGAAGCAGTGTTAGGAAGGACACTGTGCTGTCTTTGGCCCACTGTGTGGCTTTGTTGATACAGGGGAGATGTGGAAGTTCTCCCTGTTGCCTTCAGCATTGCTTCCATGTGGAGAGGTCTCACTCTGCTGGGCACCTGCCTGTGCTGTCAAGCTTTTGGGTGCCTGAGCCGGCGCACCTCAGACTCCGCGTACTTAGTCCTTCTTCAAGGCACCTTTTCTTGGCATGTGGTTTGCCTAATCTGTAGCTTGCGGTGGTGTTCGATCCTAATCTGTAGCTTGCGGTGGTGTTCGATCACCACTGAGGGTAGGTGGTGCAATCTTCTTGCTTGTGGTGGTGCCCGAGCCACCGGGGGTTGCACGCTCTGTGAACATTCTTTGCATACTTCAAAGTGGGGTTTGCTTGGTGCCTTCGTTCCTATGACGTTTGTTGGATCTTGATTAGCCACTTGTATTTCTGGCATCAGGACCTGCCTGGGCCTTTCCTCTCCCTTTTCTCCTGCGAATGCTACCTTGTTGGCTTTTCTGCTTTGGGCTACTTAGGCCTCTATGCTGGTGCTCTTTTTGAATTCAAGTTCATTCTGCGCAGTAGCATTGGTCTTGCACCCAGGCAACTTTCCCTTGCTGCTACTGGCAGTGTTGAACATAGTGGCAATGTCAGGCGCCCACTGTGCTTACTCCCTCCATTGTGCTTTGTGGCTTCAGGTGCTTTCTGTGGACCTGCCTTCGCTCCCTGTTCCCTTTTGTAATTTGATGAGGGTAGTTGCAGCAGGCAGCAAAGTCTCTTCTGTTTATGGCTGGAGATGGCCACCAGAAGGTGTCCTGTGTGCTTGTACCTGCCTCGGCTTTCTCACTGTCCCTTGTGGGTGACAGCAGTGCTGTGTAGATGCTCCAGTAGACAACAGCAGCTGTTGGGGGTGATAAAATGAGGTGAGCAGGGCTTTTCACAACCTCTTGAGGCTGAGCGGCTTGTCATGCATTTAATCCCCTTCTGTGCTGCCTCTCACATTTTCCTCATGAGAAAGTGGTGCACTCAGGCGACTGCTAGGTGGCGCTGCTGGGGATTAGGGATACCTCGGCAGCTGTTTCTGGTTGCTGTGGGTGGCACTGGATACATCGAGGGAAGTATTCTGTGTTGATGGACCTTTGCAGCTTCCTTGTCACCGCCCTAGCAGGTGCAGCAGGTCTATTTTATTTTCTCCCAGTCTCTGTATTAATGCAGTAGTTGCTGGGTGTGGTGTGGCGAAGCGGCAGCTAGGTGGCGCTGCAGATGCTTTCCTTATTATTCCCCCACGGTGACAGTTTCTCTTGAACCACCGGCCATGCAGGGGTTTATACTGTATGCCGGGGCTCACCCTGCAGGTGCGGCTTCTTTTCTACCCCAGCTGGCGGGGTGTTGAGAGGGTGCAGAGTCATGTGGTGGGGTGCATCCCACCGGGCAACGGCCTTGTGGTAGGAAGACCCAGACTGGCAGAGAGCAAAATGGCATAGGCGGCCACTGAGCCAGCAGCATGAAGCAACGAATATCCGCTCACCGGCAAGTAGGGACACAGATGCCCAATGGGGGCGGGGCAGCTTCTGCTGTGCCTTGTCAAGGCTTCCGTGTAGGGGTCCTTTCCAGGCTACACACTCTTGCTGCTATATTCTTGGCCTCTGTGTGGTGTGGTGTGTAACGCTCAAATGTGCTACCGTAACTCTCCACGGCTGGAGCAGCTTGTCTGGTTCTGCAGGGGCTGCCTCATCGCCATTGTAGGTTCTTGGGCCCTAGGCCCACATGCTCCGGAATAATGGACACAGACACAGTGGGTGTAGTACTGGAACTGGCCCAGGGCACTTTCGCCCGGCCCTGTTTATTAGCAGTGTTAGAAAAGGGGGTCTCTAGTTAGCAATGGTTTGCACCTTTGTCCAAATAGGGACTCTTGCTTCTAGTCAGGGTAAGGGGCTACACTTCTAAAATAACCCCTGCTCACCCCCTTTGTAGTTTGGCACGAGCAGCCACGCTTATGTCAGAGGCAGTGTGTATGCAAACTTTAGGCACAAAACTTTTGTCCTGATGATGATTCCTTGTATTAATGTTATGGAATCGAAACGTCGCCGACCTCTTACACCATATATGCAAATGTATACTTAATAAGAATTGTGATTAATGGTGTAACTGAATTTCTGCTAATTTTCCATTTCTCAGAAATCGCTCACTCTTTGCCTAAACTTATCTTTCTCTTTGCCTCTTTCTATCCCTCTACTTTGCCAATTTGTAAGCGTGAAGGCACAGGCTTGTGTCTCACTCTTTGTGAATGTAAGGTAACTTTTTCTAAACTTTTTAATTAGTAAAAATGTTTTGTGATCACTGTCCGGCTGGACAAATCACTACAACAAATATAGCTCCATTGTGTCTATATTCATTACGCCGTAACAATTTATGCTTAGGACCACTGTTGCTAAATAGAGAGGCAGTGTGTAAAGCATTTGTGAACACATACAGTAATACAGTGAAAACACTACAAATGGACACCACACCAGTTTAGAAAAGTAAGTAATCTTTATCTAGATTTAACACAAGATCAAACAACAAAAATCCACAATACAGTAATACAAATATGACTTTCAGATGGTAGAAATCGCTTAATTCAATGTAGATGGTAAAAGCAACAATTTACTCTCAAAGTACCTTGGATGCGTAAATCAAAACAAACAAAAGGATGGCAGGGAAGGTGATGCGTCGGTTCATTGCTTCGGGGAAGGTGATGCATCGGTTCCTTAATGCAGGGGAGGTGATGCATCGGTTCCTTACCGGAGAGGAGGGGATGCGTTGGTTTCTTACTGCGTTCTAGTTAAGATGCGACAAGATGGCGCCGCGATGCGACAAGATGGCGCCGCGATGCGACGATCCGGTGCAATGCAACAAAATGGTGTCTTTGATGCGATGCAACAACGTGGATGCGATGCGTGCACGCCCTACATCTGTGCGGCAAAAAACGGTGAACTTTGTAGCTGCTACAGGCCCTGTGACACGCTTCTAAGGTGATGCGACGGCGGCCTCTGCGGCAGTGGCATGCGTCTCCGGTGATCCATCACGCTTCGTCTGCGATGCAAGGGCGAACAGCTACGGCAGCGGCAGGCTTCTTCGACGTTGCAGCGTCAATATCTGCGGCGGCGACACGCTTCTCCTCGTTGCGTCGTGCTTCCAGCTCCCAGCGACACGCAGTCACTAAGAAGACCCAAACATTAGCAGGCACCTCACTGCAGGTAGAATTCCCAGCCAGGGAATTCAGGGGGAGCTGGTGGTGAAGTCTTTGTGGCCCCGAGACTTCAGAACAGGAGGCAAGCTCAACTTTAAGCCCTTGGAGAGCTTCCTCAAGATAGTAAAAGTTCACACAAGTGCCTTTTCTCCTTTCCTTGGCAATAAAGGAACAACTGCAGGCCAACCCCGAACAGCAACAGCACACGGGCAGTAATCTTTGTTCAGCTTCTCCGGTACTTCTCCTTGGCAAAGGGTTTGTCTTGATTCCCAGAAGTGATCTAAAGTTCTGGGGTCTGGGCCCCAATATTTATACTGCAAAATTCTTTGTTCTCTGAAGGCAGAGAGTGTCAGTAACTAGTCAAAACCAATTCTGCCTCCTGGGGGCAGCTTCCTGGCAGGAGGTGGAGACAGGATTGTTTGAGAGCAGACCTGGCCCAGGTAGCTGAAAGGAAATCTCCCCCCTACTCTCTATTCTATGAGGGCTCAGGTCAGTGAAAGGAAATCTCCGCCACCTACTCTCTATTCCATCAGCGCTCAGGGCAGTGAAAGGAAATCTCCGCCCCTACTCTCTATTCTATGAGGGCTCAGGGCAGTAAAAGGAAATCTCCTCCCCCTACTCTCTATTCAGTGCATGCCCTATTCAGCCCAACCCTGGCCCATCAGACTGCTGAAGCGAAGGCCCGCTCCAGCCCCCTGTCAGACACAAACCCAGCAGAGACAACTGGATGGTTAGGCAAGAAAATACCTACTTTCTAAAAGTGGTGTTTTAAAACACAGAATGTAAAAATCACATTCACTAAAAGATGTATTTTAACATTCTGAGTTCAGGCATACTAAACTTGAATTTTTACCTTGTTCCCTGGGTCAGTTAGGATTATAACGTGATATAATCAAACTGCCCATCCTGGCCTATGGGAACAGGTAGCCTTGCAAAAGTGAAAAACGAAATTGTCTGTAATTCATTATCAGGACATGCCACACACATCAGTGCATGTCCTACCTTCTACATACAATACACCCTGCCCATTGGGGTACCTTGGGCCTACCTTAGGGATGGGTAAAATGTAGATAAAGGAAGGTTTAGGGACTGGCAAGTGTGTGCACTTGACAAGTCGGCATGGAAGTCCCAGACTGCACACAGGCTCTGCAATGGCAGGTCTGAGCCATATTTTACAAGCTGCTTCTGTGAGTGGCACAACCAGTGCTGCAAGCCCACCAGCAGCATTTGATTTACAGACCCTCGGCACACATGGTGCACAGTACTAGGGTCTGATAAGTAAATCAAATAGCCGATCATGGAGTCACTAATCCATTAGAACAACTTACAATAGAGAGCATATGCACTTTAGCACTGATCAGCAGTGAAAAAGTGCCAAGAGTCATAAAATCACCAACAACAGGTAAAAAAAAATACAGGAGGAAGGCAAAAAGTTCAGGGATGACCCCGCAAAAAGGGCCAAGTCCAACAAGCGGGGTAACCTGACCGGTGATGCCTTTGATAGATGGTTGTACAGTGTGGGTGCAATACAAGGATGAACACTAGAACGTTTCCAGGAGGACACTACAGTGAGGATGCCCCCAAATCACCTCCTGCCACACAAAACGTTGTTGATACCACGGATCCTGATGCTCATGACTCTGAACAATGGATGAAATATTGACTTCAGTTGGACCACAAATGGAGGCAAAGCAAACACAAGTAGATGGTGGACGGAGTGCTGAAACTTTTCAGACACTCACCCCCAGTCACAGATCTGGGTTGTATCCATCATCTTTCTTTAGCTCACTTCGCCACCTCAGTTCAGACCCAGCTATATGCAAATCAGTCTTGACCCTGTGCCTCATGGGAACAGTCCAGCCCGAACTGCCAAGCCAGGGCTCCCCTGTACTGGAAACAAGCATCCTGGGACAGGTTTTGGGTAACGCCCCTTTTCAGCCAGGCTAGCTTCAATCCAGTGGCAAAGTGAGCAAGGGACCAACGTCTTGGCATACCCTGCCACATTAGGACAAACAAAGCTAACACAAGGAGATGATAGACAGAGTGCTGAAACTTTTCAGACACTCACACCCAGTCACAGATATGGGTTTAATCCATCATTGTTCTTTAGATCACTTCGCCACCTCAGTTCAGACCCAGCTATATGCAAATCAGTCTTGACCCTGTGCCTCTTGGGAACAGTCCAGCCCGAACTCCCAAGCCAGGTCTTCCCTGAACGGGAAACAAGCCTCCTGGGACCGGTTTTGGAATAACACCCAGGCTAACTTGAATCCAGTGGCAAAGCGAGCAAGAGAACCATGTCTGAGCGTACCCTGCGAACTTAGGGCCAATTGTTGTCCCTATTGTTTGCTACTTCAGGCTCCATCTTAAAGTGACTGACTGTTATCCGTGTCTCTAAAAACCCTCTGTTATTTTACATATGCTGGTCTTGGCATGGCCGATTAGTTAGACCAGTCGTTGCCCTCATCACTTTTAGACTGAGCTCCACTAGAGGCCACAATTGGTCCAGAATGGGGACATAGTCAATCCTTTATTTTGTGTTGTATATATGATCTTTCTCATGCATGTCCTGTGTCAGTTTTTGTCATATTTTGAGTTTGTTCTTTGTTCTGGTTTTGATTTGGTTTCTGTGTCAATTGGTTTTCAGCCCTGATGAAGTTCCCACTGTTTGGAACGAAACGCGTTGGCTGAGCAGTATGTTTATTAAGGATATATGTTCAATGGAAAAAAAGTAAAAATAAAAAATTTGTAATAACAAGAATAGCTGCACTTCATTACCTGGCACACCTCTGTTTATTTTATTCACAAACTCAAATCATTTCAATTAGTCGTAAGTCAGTAACCAATACATGAATGCATTAGTCAATATGATTCAAACCAATTCAAAATTGCAAATACATACACAAACTGTTTACATTTGTTATAAAGTAAATCAAAGCAGGCACAGTTTCCCATTAAGGAAAATGTCTTAATTTGCTATGCTAGAGAAGCAGGGTAAGTTGGAGAAAAGTCAGGCAGAAAGTGTCATCAAGTAAAGCCTCTAAAGGCAGATTCAAAGAAAGATGCAATCAAGTAAGTGGGAAAAGAATTTGCCCAGGAGTCTAACTCTTTCGGGCAAAATCAAGTAAAAACTTGTCCTCTAAGAAGAGTGGAAAGGGCATCTGAATTAACTAACTCAGCAATGCATACTTCAATCATGTCTTTTATGGGAATTTCATCTCCCTATGATTTCCATGGAGATAACCAATCAGTATCGAACATGTTGCAATAACAAAGGTTTCAATCTTCTTTCCAGCTACCACACAATAGAGTCTTTGCTGCATGCCCTTCAGCTGGATATCCGTAGCGACATGATACAATTTGGACAGGACGTTCCCCTTTTACAGGTGCAGGGCTCATTATTTCACTTTCCAAGGAACCTACACAGATACATTTTAACATGAAAACTAAACAAGAAATACATTTTAATTAGCTTTTGCTGGTACAGCTTGCCTCCTGCAACAAGAAAACAAATAAATACACGTTAGACACCTTGAAAGTGAGCCAATGTAAATAGAGGCCTATATAAACGGCGGTGAACTTAAAGTGAATATCACACAGTGTATATGAGTTGTATGCTGCAGATGTATTTAAGTGTATGTGTAAATGCATTTAAAAATAAAAACCATTGTGACATTTCTTAAACCTGCCATCTTTTGTTGTGGTTCCCATGACTTTTTACTTTCTGACCGCCTGTTTTGAATGTGTTGCTGAACTTTGTCTTGCTGGCTTTAGGACATCGTGAACAGTGCTAAAGTGCATGTGCTCCGTGTCTAAAATGTAATGCCATTTGGTTTCTCCGTGAATGGCATATTTGATTTACTGATAAGTCCCTAGAACAATCCACTGCATGTGGCCAGGGTCTGTAAACCAAATGCTACTAGTGTGCCACTCACATCAGTAGACCTTCAAACATGTCTCAGGCCTGCCACTGCCGAGCCTGTGTTAGAAATTGGGTTTCTGGTTGACTAGGGCATACGCCTAAGCAAGACAGAAACCACCACTCTAGTCGGGGCAATGGAGTTACACACTGAAGATAATCCTTTCCCACCCCATTGGTAGCTTAGCAGAGCAGACAGGCTTGTCCCAGAGGCAATATGCAAAGGGTTTGCGCAACACACTCACACAGCAGCAACACACTAGTCACAACACAAACGAAATCCCGCACAAGGTTATATAAAAATAGCCTTTGTATTATCCATAAAACACATTAAAACACCATCACATGTATTATACTGTGCCACTAGGCACTGTTCAGGACTTTACAGGGATTATATAAACCACTTGGCCTATCGGGCCAGTGTCATATTCATCAAAATTAGCACAACCAAGTCACTACTGGCTGGGACTGTTCCTAGTCTCACCTATTATGCATACGTCATAATCATCAGTGCACCCTTAGACACTGGCAGCAGTGCACACATTAGGAACTACTCCTCACTGTGAATGAGATGCAATTCAGAGTGGGATGCAATTCAGAGACGCCTGATCGAGATGCCCGAGAGGCTATGGAGGGGATGGGCTGGGGATCAACCCTCCAGCCATCTCCTGCCTTTCCCAGGTTTAACCACAGTGGCCTGACCTCCTGCTTTGCCTTCTGGAATGACGACTGGGACAAGCGAGTGTTGTTCCCCCCAGCATTGGTGCAGTTGAGAGAGTTCCATGGCACTTTTCGAGTTGGGGTAGGAGTGCCCTCTTGGTCCCCGCTGCTGCTCCCCTATTTTCCAGGGGCTACTGCCTGTGCGCCCGAACTGACTTTGCGGCATATGAAAATTGATGAGTCTGCTGCCCCGAACTTGTGCATGCAAATTACCTGAGTTTGATCGAAAACCTCCTGCCCCTCTTGTTCTGGTGGCTGCTCTTCCCCCCGCCCAGCCCTACTCCATGGCACAAGCTCCCACCATTTTGTGTTAATGCCATCGGTGCCCGTGACCCGGGTCCTCCATCTTGGTGGCTTCAATCCGATTCAACATGCAGCTGGACTATGCCCTATGTCACCTGACTGACCTTTATTCTGAGTTGACCACCCCCCCTTGGGTCTCATACACCCCTCACATCTTGCTCAGTCGCCGCGACACCGCATGTTATATATGCTGATCTCCTAGCCAGTTTGTTTTGACTTTGACATTGACTTTTGGCTCCCCTTAAGTACTTTCCCCTTTACCTGTTCTATCTGGCCTGATATTCTTTCCATCCCTTTATACTTTTACCCCTCTACCTTCAATTCCCTATGACGTGTGTATATGGTATTCTATGCTATAGTAACTCTTGTTACTGTGTAACACTGTTTTTTTTCCTATGTGAAACTAGGTTTCTGTAACTGATGTCATTTTGTATCGCGCTAATCCTCATGTAAAGTGCTCTGATACCGCCGGGTCTAGCCAGCGCTATATAAAACACTGTAAATAAATAAATAAATAAATAATAAAATAAAATGCAATCCCCAGCTCAATTACATCCAGGCTTAACACATTAGGCATGCACTCAATCCACAGAGCACCCTAGTAATAACCAGCGACATCCACTGTGTATACTAGGCAGGTCCAGCAATAATACCCATTACCAAAAGGCATGAATGAAATCCATCGTAACATCAGGGCAAATTATAGGTAGCGCTGTACCTTAAGGTTAGTCCTTACAACACAATGTATGGTCCATCGGGACCTGCCAGGCAGCAAAACAAATGTGCCCCGTATGTATTCAACCCTGGTAAGTCACCACTGTGATGGGGGTGCACGCATTGCTGGAAGGGTAGGATACTTCACTCGGTCTCCCTCATAGGCATGGCTCGACAAAGGTCAGCTGCCCGCAAATGTGCGCCGCAGTTGCTGGTCGAGGAAATGCCAAAGTTGGAAGCTCCCATGCTGTCCCTCCTGGGTTAGCCTTGGGAACTCAGGAGCGCCATAGTCTGCCTCTCCTGACGTCCAGCAATCACAGTGTTTTCCAGTGAAGCCCTCACTCTCCGGCAACACACAGGTCTCTCTACTTCTGTCTCTGGAGATGCTGCTCTCGCACGGGTCTCCTATTGCTGGCCACACACACTCGGAAAGAAGTCTCCATTGACTCCAGCTCCTTCCTGCTCTCGGCTGTGGGCCCCGCACACAGTCAGGCTTAGATGTTGCCTGACTTCCAGCCACCTTTTGTGGCCAAAACAACGTCTTTTCTGCCCTGGTATAGGGCCCTGGACCCAGTCCAAACCAGTTCTGGGGGGCACATCAAAATATCTTTACAGTGCACAACAAGCCCCCCAGTAAGTGTAAGCCCTGGCCCCGGACACACCACAGAGGGGCGGAGTCATCATTGTGAAAGGCAGGCACAGTCCTATTCAGGTGCGAGTGCTACTCCACCCGCCACTCCAAATGCAGACCAGGCCTATTTAGTCTAGCGCCGACTCATCCAGACTCTCTGGAACCACTGCACCTCATCAGCCACTGTCACTTCAAGGCCAGATAGTCAATACACAACAGGCAGGCATCAAGACACATAGCACACAGAAATGCCTACTTATAAAAGTGTCATTTCTAAAATAGTGATAATAAATCAGTGAACACCAAAACTCATTTATTACCACTATTCCAAACATACCAAACTTGATCACTCTTCTCCTATCATGTCAGGAGTTCCCACTGAAGCACATATCAGGAAATCCCCAATGAATTCCTATGAGGGGGCAGCCTCACAGCAATGAGAAACCATGTAGGCTGTTTGTCACTACCAGGACATGTTATGTTATGTTATGTTATGTTATGTTATGTTATGTTAATTTTAATTTCTATAGCGAACGGCTACTCCATTGGAGTGTCCCGGCGCTTTTATTGGCAGCTCATAAGAAGAAAAACATAACACAGCTCATCAGAAGAAAAACATAACACAGATAAAAACATCCATTAACAGAAAGGAGACATACTAGAGGGTAAAAAGCCAGGTTTTAAGGCCCTTCCTGAAAGACAGCAGATTAGAGGTACAGCGTAGGCAGAGAGTTCCAGAGCTGTGGTGCCCTCAGTCTAAAGGAGTGCCCCCCGATACGGGCCCTCTTTACTCGGGGAACCGCCGCAAGAAACAGGGATTCAGATCGCATAGATTGGGCCGGGCGGTAAAAGACAAGCCTACGCTGAAGATATTTTGCTCCCGAACCAAAGAGCGCCTTATGAGCCAGAGTCAAAGCCTTAAAAACTATCCGCTTCCGGATAGGCAGCCAATGAAGCGACTGCAAAAGGCCGGACACTCTGGCTCGCCTATGAAGCCCAAAAATGGTGCGTGCAGCAGAATTCTGCACCACCTGCAACCGCTGTACAAGATATTCCGGAAGGCCCAGATAAAGGACGTTGGAATAGTCCAATCTGGAGCCAATTAAGGCTTGCACCGTAATCTTCCTGTGCTCTTCTGTGAGCAGAGGAAGAAACATCCGGAGCATCTTGAGAATGCCGAAACATGTGCCCGTAAGACCGAGGATCTGAGATCTCAACGTCAGACCATTATCGATCTTAATTCCCAGGTTTTTTGCCAGCTGGGACGCATGTGCTGGGGGGAACATATTAGTCGGCCACCATGTCTGCCAGTCAGGGTCTGAGGTACAGCCAAAAAACAGCACCTCCGACTTGTCAGAGTTACATTTGAGGCTGTTCTGCTGGAACCAATTAAAAACAGCCCCAAGACACTCCCGAATACTCTCTCCGTCGAAATCCTCACCTTTGCTGCTCGTAAACATGCCACACAGTTAGGGCACTACTGTCCTACCTTTTACCTACACCGCACCCTGCCCATAAGGTTAGCTAGGGCCTTTCTTAGGGGTGACTGATATGTAGTAAAAGAGGAGTCACAGACGTGGCAACCACTTTATGTGCCAAGTCACAGTGGCAGCAAACTACGTGCGCAGGCAGTGCAGTGGCAGAGGCCTGAGGCATGTTCTAAAGGCTACTTTGGTGTGTGGCGCAAGCACCGCTGTGAGTGTGAAAACTTCGCCCAGTGGTTTTATTACCACATTACATACAAAACCCATGGACAAAAATAATGCCCTACACTACAGAAGCTATCATCCCAGAAACCTTAAGAACAATTTGCCATTTGGGCAATTTTTACGCATAAGACGTAACTGTTTGAGAAGGGAAGACTATGAGTTACATGCAGAAGCACTCGTCATCAAACTCTTGGAAAGGGGATATCCCAAGAAACTTTTAAAACATTCTCTCAAAAGGGCATGGTTCACCCCGAGGCAACATTTGTTAACTAAGAAAAGCAGACCACTGACTGACCGCATTGTTTGTGTTTCCACGTTTGGGCCCTACACACAACCTGTGAAGAAAATTATACAAAACAACTGGCGTTTGATTGAAGGAACCATTCCCAACATCTGGCCACCACTCTCCGCTTTGAAAAAAAACAGTAGTATCGGTCAACAAGTTGCAAACACAGCCAGCCAACAAAGAAAAGCAGCGATGCTTTGCACTATGTTAAATCTTCCACCTGTGCAAGGGCGTCATAAATGTGGAACATGGTCAGTTTGTAATACAACCACAAGGGATGCACCTTCACTGACGGACAAAGACACTGGCGGCACAATGAATTTCCATATTGCAAATCCAAAAATGTGGTCTACGTTGTGACATGCTGTGTGAAAAGATATATATTGGAAAAACATCCAGAGAAGTGCGAATTTGCATTGTGCAACATCGTTCACGATTGAAAAATAAGATCCTCACTTCCCCAATGATTGAACATTTTACAACCCTAAACAACAGATTTGATGATTTTACATGGACTGTATTTTCATTGATAATTAAGAACAACCAAAGAGGCGGCGATCCGGAAGTATTAATGGCACAGAGGGAGGCATTCTTAATTATGAAATTCAACACAGCACTGCACGACCTCAACAAGTTATCTGAAGTCACAAAACAACAGTCTGAACAAACATGGACTTCATGTCCCACAATCCCCAGAAGTGCCTGACCTTTCAGTTGCCCTTCCAGGTTGTATTAAAGGAACCAGTATTGCAATGGCCTCAATGCTGCCGGTTTTGAAGCAGAGTAGCATGTTGGATTGATGTTTCCCACAGTATAGAGAAAGAATTACAGGCAAGTGGCACACTGCCACTGGGGGAGGAATAATTGCACATATTCATTCAGAATCTTACCGAAATTATGTCTCCCTTTCATAGGAAACAGATACGATTTGGGAGCAGCTGCTGTTTAAAAGCGTCCGCATCAATTATGACTTTTTTCGATTTTAAGGTAACAGTGCAGCTGAGTTCGTTTTGCATTGTCATGCAGCACCATGCGCGCACTGAATTATTTTCTCACAGAGCGCTCACAGTCATTCCATTCATTGTTTGCAGATAATGGACTGACACCACTGAGTTGTCCCACACATCACATACATTTGAAGGTAGGATCTCTTCCCTTTGGCCCTCTGTTGTACGAAGAGCTGTCCCATTTAGTACATTTAATTGCTAATTCTCTGATGTTTAACCCTCTGTAGCTTCGATCACAATATAAGATTCGTTTCTGGACATCAGTTCCTGTGGAACAACTCCACATCACAATTAAGGTACCTAAAATATTCCCTGTCCGTAAAGTAATGGTGGTACACAGGGTTGTCAGAATGAAAACCAACAATATTTCTTTTAATTTTGCAGAGCCAAAATACCAAGTCCAAGTCGTGACGAGAATCCAGGATTTGTTAGGGATTCGATACACGTAGGCTTTGAGTATGGGGGACTGTTGATGGGGTGTGTCATGAGGAATATTAAATAATATTTCCCTCAGCAGCTTATGACAACACCCACCAGTAGGTTAGGTATCCCCATCCTCTCACAGGCAGGACAGGAAACATGTGTTTTGAAAATGAGTAGCTGCCCGTCTGGTGTTAATATTAATGTAGGACTGGTTTAATTTCAGGCTGGCACACATGAGTTATTGATATTTTTCTAGTGATTGTTGATTTGTTGTTATTTGTTTGCAAAGACATTCTATATATTATTATTTTTTCGCACAAAATGTTTTTTTGCACTATGTAAATGTTGTATATAGCTCTATTTCAAACGTTTTGAATTGTGCGATTTACTAATGTGGTGTTTCTTTGAAAAGACATGTTCTATTGATTTATGAATGTCTTTGTTGAAATATCAAAAATAAGCTAAATAAAGCTTGAAAACTTTGGAATTAATGGTCTAAGGTTTATCACAACTCTAATGAAAATAACCCCCGTAGACATCCTGTTTGCTTATTTCAAGCCCACCAGTAGCATTTCATTTACTGGCCTTGGGTATATGAGATACCACTGTACAAAGGGACTGACAGGTACATTAAATATGCCAAACAGGTGTAGTAGACCAATCTTACCAAGTTTACCATAGAGAGCACATGCACTTTAGCACTGATCAGCAGTGATAAAGTGTCCAGAGTCCTAAAACCACCAACAACAGGTCAGTAAAAATACAGGAGGAAAGTAAACATTTCTGGGATGACCCTACAAAAAGGGCCAAGTCCAACAGTGTGTGTGCAGTTTTAAGCTGCCATTTCGACATAATAAGTTCACCTATCTGTGAGGCCTAAACCTTCCTTTTTAGGTCTCGCCTAGCATTGCATTGCATTGCAAGGCATGTAGTATATACTATAGCGGGAAAGCTTCATGTAAGCTCCACCCACTCTCCGCCCATCTTTCTGATTGGATTAGATCCTGATTAGTTTTAGGCTTGTTAGTCCCTCCTCTTGACAGCCATGTTGTCATTCGTGTCCTTCCATGGCTATCGGCCCCTTTACTTTCAAAACTATTTTGTTCCCCTGCATCCCTCCATTCCCGCCTGCAGTACGTGACTTCTCTGCCACCGCCTCCCCACTCCGGTTCGTGCCTTCTTGTTTGTGTCTGATTTGCTGGGTGAATTCACACTTGTTTTTTGTCCCGCGTGCTGCTCACACTATTTTACGCATGTGTGACAAATAAATTACCCGAAACAGATATTCTTGCGGATGTGGTGCTGTTGCTGCATGAGCCCTCATGCCCCTCCCTGGAATTTTGGCGCTTGTATCTGCCTCCCAACCCCTTCCCTCCCCGGCAGATCAACCCACCTTTCCTGTGCTCGGATTGCAGAGGCAGACTGGCCAGGACCGCCGTATATCTCGCAGGGCTTCCAATTCTGCCAGTACAGAAGTACTTTGTTGCTGGGCTATATGGACGGGTAGCGTCTCCTCACAATTGAAAGTATGCTGGAGGATCGGTCTCGAAGAGCCCTGGTGTGAGAGAGCCAGGGAGCAGCAGGAATCGCTGGCAGAGCCGGCTGTGGCTTGGGGGGCCATGGAACACAGCTTGCCCAACCTACCCCGGTGTGCAACTCCAATGTGCTGAACAACTTCTGCAACGGTACGGTACGGCATGTGCCTGCTGCGTTTTCAGGCCAGCGGACATCATGTATGATGCACTGCTTCAAAAATACGGAACCTTTGTTGGTTTTGGCAGTTTGGGCTGGGTTGTTCCCATGAGGAGCAGGGATAAGACTGATTTGCATATGGCTGGGTCCAAACTAGGGTGGCATAGTAAGCAAGATAACAATGGATTTAACCCAGATCTCTTCACTGAGGGTGAATGTTTGATGTATTCAGCATTCCATCCATCATTTGTTGACGCAGCACTTGGTATGAAAGCACACATAGTTCACAATGCAGATATTATGGTCACAAGTGCATAACAAGAGTGTGCTATGCTCCTTTTTCACAATGTTTTATATACCAACCCTCACTGCTCAATGGGGTCACAGTAATCTCGCAGTGGGTATTTATTGGTCTTGATAATGAGTGTGTCAGTTTTTGGTGCAGACATATAAGGAGGCAGGAATCCCCAATTCTGGCTGGTATTCCGAAGCAAGAAAAAACAGTAATTACAAGTTTCACCCTGGATTTGGGGCATAATCACGTTGCCCCGGACACACTGCGCCCTATTCGTGTGGATTTCCATGATTCCAGGAAGAAGAGCTCTGACATTTTCCTTCTGCTCTGAGCAGGTGGAAGTGTCTCGAGGAGAGCCAGTAAGAGTTATGGGTGGCGTGGTGTAAGAACGTGATTTAGCACTCTAGCAGTTGGTGGGAGGAAACGTAGGAGGGACAGGAAAGGGAGGAGCGGGAGTGAAAGGAAGTAGGCGGATTAGAGTAGAGACGATAAGAAAAGGGTCACGTAATAAAGGTGCTGCTGAGACCATACCCGTGTCCAGTGTCCTCCTTGACTTAGGGACACTACAACTGGCGACGAGGGTGGGATGGACTGCACCGTGCCGCGGTGCTAGTCCATGAAGCTGACGACCCTGTCCCGAGGCGGCGCATATTGAAAGTCGCTGTTGCGACGAGAGCTCCTGTCGAGTGAGTGCTGCGGCGGAGCCTACACCGACGGCATCACGGCACTCGAGAACCAAGCTCTGTGGCCTGGAAGCTGCGTGGAGCATTGTCCCCTGCAGCGCGGTTGTGCGCTATCGACTGGGTGCCCACTCCTGGAGCGTTGTCCCCTGCAGCGCGGTCGTGCGCTATTGGCTGGGTGCCCAGCCCAGATGCGTACAAAATGTGCACCTAGGTATGGACGTCGGGGTCCCACCCCGGTCATACCTCTTGAGTGAAGGCCCCGCTAAGGAGAAGAGGAAGGCCACATGAAGACCAGAGGCCCAGCGTAGCGCTCACACGGCCGGTGAGTGCACGAGCTATGAAGTAAAGTTGGAAATGCCATTTGGAACCAAATCTCACTAAAAACGAGATTTCGAAAGCAGCGGCCATCTTAGAGTCAGGCCTCCCCACCTATCCCCTGTCAGGGATAGCGGGCGGCCATTTTGAAGTCAGGCGACTGGAGTTCTGCAACAAGCCCAAGCAAGTACAAGTCCCAAATACAACAAGCACAAGTAAATGAAAGTCGTGAATACAACAAGCACAAGCAAATGCAAGTTTCAGATGCAACAAGCCCAAGCAAATGCAAGTCCTTAATGCAACAAGCACGGGTAAATACAAGTCTTGAATGCAATAAGCACAAGCAAATGCAAGTTCTGAATACAACAAGCACAAGTAAATGCATGTCCTGAATACAACAAGCACAAGCAAATACAAGTCATGAATACAACAAGCACAAGCAAATGCAAGTCCTGAATGCAACAAGCACGAGTTAACACAAATCTCGAATGCCATAAGCACAAGCAAATGCAAGTCCTGAATGCAACAAGCACGAGAACATACAAGTCTTGAATGCAACAAGCACAAGCACATGCAGGTTTCGAGTGCAATAAACACAAACAGATGCAAGTCCTGGATACAACAAGCACCAGCAAGTACGAGTCCCAAATATAACAAGCACAAGCAAATGCAAATCTCGAATACAACAAGCGCAAGCAAATGTAAATCCCGAGCGTAACAAGCACAAGCAAGTGCAAGTCCCGAAATAAATTTTTAGCACCAAGTGTAGATAAGTAACTGAAACTAATGGAAGCAAGAAAATAAATGATCTAGAAACACGAGTAAACGAATGTCAGGGAGGCTTTCTCTCTATAAGGAAAAGGTGAAGCTGGCAGACAACATGCAGTGGTCACCTCTAAATAAGTTCTCAAAAATCAAAGGAAACAACTAGACACAAGACCTCGAACCGAAGAGGGTCAGCAAATAGCACAGGAAGCATAGTGAGCAGTCCTGTGACACTATCATACCAGATCTTTCCTCCATCATGTCGGTGGGAAAAGAAACACAAAAATCCATTCCCTGCATTGAAATGCCACCCCCAGTAACACAAACTGGCATCCAGAATTTGGGTCCCAAATGGAACCGATGGCTGGAGTCACTGGATGAATTTCTTGTAACAACCGGTGAGCGAAGAGATGGGAAACATCTGCTACTACTACTTCAGCTGGCGGGTCAAGAAGGCCGACGCCTAATCAGGACATTTTCAGCAAAGGACACAGAGACATATGGAAAACTCAAAGAGACGCTAAGTGCTCATTTCAACACAAAGGAAGACGTAGATCATGAACACATCGTCTTCAACGCAGCATGGCAGGAACCAGGGGAATCATTACCAAACTTCATAACAAGGTTACAAAGTCTGGTGCAATACTACCATTTCAATACATTCACAAACGAGGAAGCAATTCGACTCCGGGTAATTGAGGGCTGTTCAATACCAGACACAAAGCGCAAGATCCTTCAAAGGCAGTTCTCGCTAAAGGAAATCATCAGGAGGGCCGAAGCTGGAGAGCGGGCCAAAGCAAGAGAATTATCAAGAGAATTGCACCTTAACGCAAGAAAGGAAGATAAAAGAAAGGAGATATCTCTCATGTCTGTGAATAAAGAACAAGTAAAAAAAAAACAGAAAGAGGGAGGGCAAAGGCAGACTAGCGATAAGACAGCAGGGGAGACAAAGTGACATGAAATACTCTGATTCAACAATACAAAAGACAGTGGAGGATGGCAAACAAAAGACCGGGACGATCCAGGATTATGACAGCCTAACTTATATAACCTCAAGGAGTCATTCAACCTCAAGGAGTCATTCAACAAATGTTACAAACTATTCTGAAGAAGCATCAAGTGGGACAGACCACACAAATGGAACAGATGACAGCCTGCTCAACAAGTGTGAAGGAAAGACAAACTACAGAAGACTGGACCAATCATGCCAACCATGGAAACCGCTGCACGAACACACCCGAGCAACCCACTGTTCATCAAATTTCGTAGACGAGTCCGAAGAAGCATCAAGCAGTGGGATACATCACACCCATGGCACAGACGTCAGTGCACCCAACAAGCGAGAAGAAGAAACAAACCACATAAGACGGGGTGATTCACTCAGACACCGGAAAGGGGTAGGCAAATGCACTCAAGACACCCGTGACAACGAGGAAACTGAGAGGAGACAATTAACATCATATGAGAGAGGCAGAGACAAAATGCCCTGGGATCCAACAAAAGAAATAAACGCGTGGCTATCAAACAATATCTCCATTGCAATAACACAGAAGACCCTTCAAGAGATGTACCCAAAGAAATGTCCCAAAGATAGCTCCGACTCCAAGAGCAGTTCGTCACAGCCTACCAGCTCAAGAAATTTACCAGTGAAGACACACCCAAAAGAACGTTCTCAAAGGAAATCAGTAAAAGACTCCTCCGATTCAGAAGGCATGTCTGTACAATCACTCGGGTCAACAGAATCAAGGTCACGAAAACGTCCAGGGCATCAATCACCCAAATGCACAATGGAATCAGAGAACGTTCTCCTCGTCCAGAGCAACATATCTTATGCCGTTGACTCAGAATTTATGTATTTATTTATTTTCTTTATTTGAACTTATAATGCGCAACAGCTACCCGCAGTGGGTTTCCCGGCGCAAGGGATAGACAAAAGTAGAAAGAAAAGACACAACAACAGTTCCATGAACCAGCTAGAGTGACAGGATAGATCTATTGAAAGAGTAGAGTCTTCAGTTTTTTCCGAAAACAGAATAAGTCGGTCTCTGATTTCAAGGCGATATGTAGCGCGTTCCAGGATTTGGGGCCTGGATGGGAGAAGGACCGACCCCCCATCTTTACAAGTTTGAATCTTGGAACAACAAAATCGCAGTTAGTAGAAGATCTTATTGTGCGACTGGGCTCGTAAGGTTGAACAAGACTCTGTAGATATTTTGGGGCCGAGCCCTGCTTAATTTTAAAAAGATAACACAGGGCTTTAAATTTAATGCGACTAGGGACCCTGAGCAAGTGTAGATCGCGAAGAGCCTGTGAGGCCGAAGATCTCCTCGGGATGTTACAGAGAAGTCGGGCCGACAAATTTTGTACTACCTGGAGTTTGTTGATGGCAGCAGCGTCGGCACTGAGATAGAGGACATTTCCATAGTCCAGGCGAGAAGTTACTAACGCCTGGACAACGGTTCTCCTGGTGGCATGGGGCAGCATCCATAACATTTTCTGGAGCCATCTCAAGGTGGCAAAACAGATGGCAGCCACCTTAGTGGCCTGCTGCCTCATAGAGAGTTTGTCATCTATGAGAAATCTGAGGTTGCGAACCACAGAGGCCGGCTGGGGGAGGGGTCCAATGTCACTGGGCCAATGTTGCGGGCCCCAAAGATCTTTATTCTTCCCCAAAATGGCGATCTCGGTCTTGTCACCGTTTAACTTGAGGAGATGCCTCTGCATCCACTCAGCTACACGTGACAATCCGACCTTCAAGATCGATACACTGTTGCACTCACTGCTGCAAAGGGAGAAAACAATTTAGGTGTTGTCGGCGTATGAAAATATAGTCAGCCCAGCGTCCTCCACGATGGTAGCCAGGGGTCTGACATAGATGTTAAATAGTAAGGGGCTGAGTATGGACCCCTGGGGAACGCCATACGCCGATGGACATGTGGCAGATACGGCTTTCGTTGAGAAAACCTGGAAAGTGCGCTCACTTAGAAAGGAGGCAATGCAGGCTAACGCAGGACCATCTACTCCCAGGGACAGGAGAGAATTCAGAAGGATGGAATGGGACACGGTATCGATCGCCGCACTCAAATCCAAAAGGATGAGTGCAGATGTTTCCCCGTGGTCGATACCGTGCCGCAAACTCTCCGTCACCCCAAGGAGGGCGGTCTCGGTGGAATGATGCGCTCGAAAACCGGACTAGGAAGAATGTAGAAATCCCGAGCTTTCCACAAGATGGTTTAACTGAGTGTTAACATGCCTTTCCAGCACTTTTGAGAGAACAGGCAACAAGGATATGGGTTTAAAGTTGGCGAGGTTAGACACATCGGCTCCTGCCTTTTTTAGGAGAGGGACAACCATTGCATGCTTCCATTCTTGTAACACATGAGACTCAGTTAAGGATGCATTAAGCAGTCTCATGAGAACCCGCCGGGGTTCAAGATCCAGTAACTTTAGGATTTTCGCAGGTACAGGATCACGAGGTGAACCAGATCTAACACTGCTCAGGCAGAAGAGGAACAAGGTATCATCAAACAGTTGCCAGTTTGTAACCTTCGCCATTGGAAGCGGTTGTTCGGTCGCCGCAACCTGTCCCGCTCGGTGTTCATTTACTGTCAAGGGAGCGCTCATAGAGTTGTATATGCGCTCAACCTTGGCAATAAAGAATTTCGCAATAGAGTTACACTGAACTTCCTCCAAAGCTGGAGGAATCGGGACAGTATCCGCTCCTGTCAACTTCTTGACAACGAAAAAAAGAGTATGTGGGCAATTCTGTGCTTGCGTCACTGTTCTCACAGTGTATGCAGCTCTCGCAATTTTACATTGTGAGTGGTACCCCTTCAGAGCCTCTTTGTAGGCAGTTTTCCGGGAAACCGAGTAGGAATGCCTCCATTTCCTTTCGAGAGCCTTGCAATTGGTTCATAAGATCTTCAAATCAGCAGAGAACCAAGGTGCCGGGGAACGGTGAGACCTAAAATGTTTCGGGGTTAAAGGAAGAAGAGTGGTTACAGCATTGGTGAGCCAGTGTGATACAGCGGTATTCAATTCCATGACTGGAACATCAATGTCCTCAGGGAGGGTGTTCAAAAGGTGCTGGTTTAACTTCGTAACATCAAGTTTACCCACCGGTGGATTACTGCAGCCACTCTTTACCAAGTTCTTAGTATGGAGTAAGGAGAAGTGGACTGTGAAGTGGTCGGACCACTCCAACGAGCGGGCACTCTGTGAACAATCAAAAGGGAGATTGAAGAATATTCGATCACCCCACCACGCAACATGTCATGTCAGTCACAGTTATATCAAGACATGAATAATATACCGTCACCCCTGATGGGGTCAGCGAGGCTGACTCAAAGGGCTTGCAGAAGGAAAACGAATATAAGGGACAGTACCCACCATGTTAGGAAAGGACTGTCTCATCACTCTGCAAGGAAGGCAAAATATGTGTTGACAGAGATAGATCATTCTCAAAAAAAAAAAGGGATGAGAGAGGAACATGCACATGCCCGGATGGTAAAAGTATTCAACATTATCAAACGCAAGTGGGAGTGGGTGAGACAAACAGAGCCAGCAAATGAGTCCCAGAACCGAACCAGGACACCCATTTCAGATAATGCCTTATCGTCTGATATGCATGACTTTGAACATGAGGACATTGCTGCCCCTGACCGGAAAAGACAAAAAGAAGTGAAATTACATGTGGATGCTCGGAAGAGAGCCAGAACCCCAACCACACATGAAGGAGATCGAGTGTCAGTCGAACAAGAGCCACAAAGGAAGACAGACTGCCGCTATCGAGCGGGGCCATTAATAGTCACCGAACAAGAGGGAACTATAATCGCATCAGAGTCTGAAAATGAGTTGATCGCGAGCAACATGTCACGTTTCTAAAAGTGCCCATCCGCAGTCAAAGACGCCCTTGCCAATCCGTCAAGGACCCTGGTTAGTGAGAGTGACATAGCTGGTAATGTTCGGCCGAGACCCGATAGTCTTGTTGAGTCTGAAGGCAAGAACTCAGAAGCTTATCGGAAATCGCAACGAACCATTCGAAAATATGCACAGCTGATTGAAGAACTGTAAATATGTCCACACCCTCACCGAGGTAGCAAGCTATTATCAGCATGATTGACTGTTGCATTTGTTCAAGAAGAGGGGAGATGTAAGAACGTGCTGTAGCACTCTAGCAGTTGGTGGGAGGAAACGTAGGAGGGACAGGAAAGGGAGGAGCGGGGGCGAAAGGAAGTGGGCGGATTATAGTAGGGACGATAAGAAAAGGGTCATGTAATAAAGGTGCTGCTGAGACCATACCCGTGTCCAGTGTCCTCCTTGACTTAGGGACAGTACACGTGGGAGGAATGCAGTTAGGCAGTCTTCAGCCTGTCTGGGGGGGGCTTTACCTGAAAACAGGAAAAACTGCTTTTACTTTTTTGGTGCTGGATATTTAACTTTGTGGGATCTAAGCTACAATGTGCATCAATACTGATGCCTATTTCTTCTGTTGCTCTCAATTTAGTTTCATGCAGTAATCAATCTCAAACAGTGAAGGAAATACTCTCCTTGACTGCATCAATTTCTGATCAATCCACAATAGCTGTAAAACAGAATATGCAAATACTAAGGTAGGCAGTACATAGAGATGACCAGTACTATTCATGGAAAGTTGTACAACTGCCAAGACCTGTGCACAGTTCATCAGAGAATTGTGTGGATTGATTTACTTTTCTTTCGCTTAAAACCGGATTGGTTGGGAGTTTTTTAAGTGATACTATAAAGATTCATGAAGAACGAAAAAAACAAATATTATTGGAAAGGCAATGGAGCTTGAACAAGCGTCATCTAATCTGTATCCGGAAAGCACAACTGTACAATTAACAGAGATCACTGCAAGGCAGATGAGCTCAAAATTAATACCCCCTTTGAAGACTCTTTTGTGAGAGATTGGATGTATATGTATATAGGATCCACAGGGGATTCACCCATGACGCTCACCAACTAGAAATTAAATGGAGACTATTAGACAGTAATTGGTAAAACTGAGATAGCAGTGTCAAAGTCTTCACAACCGTAGACATGGTTAAACCGTTGATGTGCTTAAATTGCATTATACTTTGGGAGATTTGGGTGCTTTTAAATTAGAAAAGAACTATATAACAAGTATTGGCAAAGCCAATAGGTTGCACCTTTGAAAGGTGTCAGCCAACTTCATGATTTTCCTTGTCCTTGTTGCCAATTCTGAACAGCATCAGCAAATGAAAAAATATAATCTTGCAGACGCTGTCCGCACATACAAGAGGGAAAAAAAAGGACTAGCCCCGGTGCACATATACAGCATGATGGCGGCCATTTTTAATTTATTTTTTGCTCTCAATTTCCATTTACTGTTTCAAGACTGCAAACGGAGAAGCTGTAAAACAAAAAAGTAAAATGTGCACACAAAAGCATTATCTTTAAAGGAGTAGCCTGGTAGCTTCTGCACCCTGTGAAAAAAATGGTCTGGATGGAGCAACAGAGAAGTGGAGGAAGCAATAAACACCTCCAAGCAACATGAAGGAATGTGAACAGAAATTGCAGTAGAGCAATGGAGGAGATGGAGGTAGGAAAGAAAATAAAAAATGGGAAAATCCATTTGGGTCAGGGAGAGGGAAGCAATGGATGTGGTCGGGGGAAGCA
The DNA here is from genome assembly GCF_964263255.1 of Lissotriton vulgaris. Taxonomy (NCBI): domain Eukaryota; kingdom Metazoa; phylum Chordata; class Amphibia; order Caudata; family Salamandridae; genus Lissotriton; species Lissotriton vulgaris. The sequence continues at coordinate 483,327,800 of NC_141691.1, read as the reverse complement.
ATGTAGAGAAAAGAGGGGTTGTGGGGAAGGAAATAGCACAAGGGGGGGAGAGCAAGAAAGCACATGCACATCCATGGAGTGCTAAAAGCAAACAAAGAATCGTTTTTTTTTTGTTTGTATGCAGAGGAAGGGTACACGTCATTCAATCAAGAGGATGGTAAAGAAGCTAGGCTCTGGGTATCAAATGCACTAACATTTTTATCTACATGCTTCAGAAGACCAGAAACATCTGCCCACAAGAACATCCAAAAACTGAACTAGCGTTGATATCTCCTCAGGTCAAAGGGAAACGGGAAAACTTAAGACATAACTGAGGAGAAAAATGTCACCTGCATCAATTCAGTCTCTCCGTTCTGCTCACAAGGTCTCATGAGTCAAATTAGAGTATGAAACACTTAAATATTAAGTCTGTCTTGCAAATACATACTATACTATTATGAAACAAGTATGACTGTAACTTTTGTTTAGCTGACTGACATCAGCCTCATCAATTGATTTACTTCTGGATCAGTCAATACTGTGTTCAGTGTCACATAGACACTTGGGTAGAGGTAGAAAGATTCCACAATTAAAGTCTGATGTGCTTCTCTATATTACTGGTATATTTATGGCTTTCTATTGAGAAATAACATATTGTTACGAGGACTGCTTTCTTTCCTCTTTGATTTTGGTTGTATCTGTTGCATCACAGATTCTGCCCTTTAACGTACAATTCATAACTACAATCTCAGAATGAATAACCATGTAATCAAGCAGTACCTCTCCCCCCCCCCCCTTAACAGATGTCTACTTGGAGTTTTGTATCCATTTTTGGGACTTTAGGCATGGAACTGACAGATCAAGCATGGAGACTGGTTGCTGGCTCCTAAAAGTACTCTTCTGAACTAAAACTGTTCTTGTAATTCACTACATTACATAAAATTGCACCTCAGATTAGGCTCTGCCATATGCAAATACGTCTTAACACTGCTCCAATAGGAATAGTCCAGCCTGAACTGCAAAGCTAGGTTCTCTCTAAATTGCAACAGGAATAATCCAAGACCAGTTTCACCCTGATTTGGGCTTTCTGTTGGGTGTAGCTTGGTTCCTGTGGCACAGTGAGGAGGGACCGACATCTGGGCATGATTTTGGACACTTAGGGCAGTGCATCAAACACACAAAAGGGGATGAGAGAATGCTTGCAGTAAACCTAACGACTAGCAATTGCTTAGGGTAGTAATCCAACATTCTTTTGCCAGCCATGCCACATCAGATTAGACCCAGCAATATGCAAGTCAGTCTTGTCCCTGATCCAATAGGAACATTCCAGCCTGAACTGCCAAGCTAGGTACTATCTAAGCTGGAACACAAGCAATCCAAGACAGATTTTGCTCTGATTAGAGCTCGTCAGTCGGTGTAGCTTTTTCTGGTAGCAGTGTGAGCAAGGGACCCCCTTCTGGGCATACTCTTGGCCACATAGGGCAGTACTTCCAACAAACAGAAGGTTGCAAAAAGTCTAACCACTGGCAATCACTCATGGTAGCATTCCAAACTATCATTGTTTTGCCTGCCATGCCACCTCAGATTAGACCGAGCCATATGCAAATCAGTCTTGACCCTGATCCAAAAGCAATGGTCCAGCCCAAACTGCAAATCTAAATCCTCTGTAAACTGGAACACATGCAATCCAAGACAGACTTCGCCCTGATTGGGGCTCTTCAGTAGGGTGTATCTTGGTTACAAGCATGAGATCCACATCTTGGCATACCCGTGCCAACTTAGGACAGTATATCAAATACACAAAAGGCGATGGGAGCATGCTTGCAATAAATCTAACTCCTGGTAGTCACTCAGAGTAGCATTCCAACCCATCATTCTTTTGCCATAATCTGAGGTGGCATGCCTCAGATTAGACCAAGCCATATGCAAATCGGTCTTGACCCTGTTCCAATAGGAGCAGTCCAGCTGTGGGTCTAGCCCACATAGTATCACTGGAACAAAGCTATACCTGGTGGATGAGCCCTAACTAGGGCAAAACCAGTCTTGGCTTGATTATGTTCTGGTTCAGAGAGGACCTGGACCTGGCTGTACAAGCTGCAGTGGCACGGTGTGCAAATAATGCACAAAGTAACAATGGACAGGGATTTAACCTGTAATTTAACCTATAAGAAATTAGGTTGTTGGTTGAATGGGGTTTGAACCCTGGTCAAGTAGCAACCACAATCCTTGTCAGGCTGAGGCACAAGCCAACCCTAAATTAACCTGTGCTCACCCTATGGGAGCTTGGCACAGAGCAGTCAGGCTAAACTTAGAAGCAAAGTGTGAATTATTTGTGCAACACTTCATACATTAATAAAGCAACAACACCACTCAAAAAGGATACGAGGTTAGAAAAATAGAGTCATTTTTAATAAATATAAAAAGACTGCCAAAAACCACAAAGTGACACATGTGGATATCCAGTCTCTCCGGACCGGGATAAACTCGCCAGTTCAGGCTGACCACGATGGAGCACGGGCCAGCTACAACGACCCAAAGAGGCCTACTGAACAAAGTACCTTAAACTCTGGTTTGCAGAGTGTTGCGATAGTCCACGTCGAAGTTGCGCTGTGCAGTCAAAGAAATGCCCTGGTTCCGAGATGCGACGAGGCAGCGATGTGAGGTCCTGCATCATTATTGAGGATCCTGGTGCAAGGGCTAGCGATGTGAAGTCTGGCATTGAGGATGCATCGCGCATTCGAGGCTATACATCAGGGAGCTGCAAAGCTGCGTGCGGAGTCCGGCATCGTCTGCGAGTTTCCTTCGGAAAGGGATGCGAGTGCCTGCACCAAGGTTGTGTCGCACAGTGGCGGTTCTGAAGAGGTTGTGGGCTAAGAAGGTGATGCAGGTCTTATTGATGTGTTAAGATCCATGCAGCAGCGGTGATGTGCTGGTCTGCTTGGGGTTGCGCTGCACAGCAGAGGAGATTGGTCGGTTCAGCTGGGTCGACAGTGGCTGGCAGTGTACCCTAGGCCATCTTCCAAGGGTCCAGAGAGGGGTATCACCACTTGACAGAGTAGACTCACAGATGGCAGAGTCCAGGTGTTTGGGTTGAGTTAATTGAAGGCTTCTGTCCCTAAGGTTCAAGTCAGGAGGCAAGCCAACTAGCCCTTGGAGTCACTCAGGTGTCCTGGGTTCAACAGATGAAAGTCCAGTCCTTTTCACCCAGGCAAGAGGACAGCAGGGCAGAAGTCACATAGAGCAGCAGTCCAGTAGAGTTGGAGTCCTTTCAGCAGCAAAGCAGTCCTTCTTCCTAGTAAAGAATTCACAGGTTCATAAATGTTCTCAAGGGTTGGGGTCTGAGGTCCAATATTTATGCAAAAATCAGTACGAAATCCTTGGGTCTATTTAAAGAATAGTGTCAGTGTGTGGCGAACCACTACCAAAAATTTACAGAGCTATCAACACAGAGCCACTGGCTATACACCACAGCAAAGACTGTGGGCACTTCCCTTTTTAGGGCAAAATGCCTCACTCACCAAAGGTGACATGCTTCATCATATAGGATTCTCCTCCCAAAGGAAAACCCTAGTTCCTTTGAGTGTTACAACCCCCTCTCTGAGAGGGAGGAGCTCAGGGATGTTTTCAGTTATTGGTAGGATGTTCTAAATCCCATTTGAAGAGAAAACACAGTGTGAGTAAGGGCGTAGCGCAAAGCAAAAACAACTGTGAAGGAAGTGAAACTAAAACTGGTAAGGATTGTAAAAAAGTATGTTTATTCCAATACATCAACTGCCAGGATTAAAAGACAGTGCACCAGCGGTATGGATTTAAACTGTGTTGGTGGAGTGGAAAATAGTGGTCAACATGTTTCAGCCTAGAACCCAAACGTGGGCATGGCTTTCATCAGGACTTGTGATGGTGCTGCTGCGTAAATGTGTAAGTGATTGAACAGAAAAAGGATACACGAACAGACACTTTTCTCAGTCCATCTGTTCCTTAGGGAAGAATTACCTATAATAAGGAAGCCAAAAACACCAAAGATCATGTATACATTCATAAGAATGCTGCATAAGGTGAATGCAGAAGTAGGTTTTGTATGGATAAGCGAAATAATAACAAAAGAACATTCTTACCCGCGACTGCTGGGTAAGCAACCCCACTTAAACTTGGCAACAGCTCAGGAATGTATTCATCAACCAATTTACAAAAATAGACATTCACTCTGGAGCATATTTAAGAAGAGGGAGCCCAAATGAGAAGCACAGAGCAATGAGACTTGACAACCAGAGTCCACTGGATCAGACCACCAAGTGGCTCTGTAACTTTAGAGAATGCGTCACCCTGAAGTGTTAATACGCGTTAGAGGAAGAATGCATAGTCCTTCATATGATGAAAATGTGTACTTAATAAAACCATTAAAACGATTAGCCCAAAATGGCTGTATGTAGTGCTGCCTCCAACCTCTACAGATGCGAAAGTGTGTTCTCTGTCAAAGTGTTGGAGTGAACAGCCAAATCTGGGTTGTACTCAATTTTTACCCAAGCCTCTAAGAATATTCCAGAGAAGCTAGCATAATGTCCCCATACAGTCAGCAAAAGAGAATGGTATCCTCGGGGGAGAGAGCACAAGCGATTCTCCCCCGGGGATATTCGCCCGATTGGTTCAGTCCAGAACCATCGGGAAGGGGAGCGAGAGCCAGCTGGTGGGAATTAGTGACGCGCATTTAGCTACTGCACAGTCAGGAGGTTTCTCTGTCGAGAGGGGCAGTTTTTCCAGAGGAGGCCCAGCTCTCAGCTGTTTTCACCACCGTTTCCACAATGATTACACAGGAGGAGCTCAGGAATGCGCTCCGAGTGCTGGCGACGGCCAGCAGTGAAGAAATTGAGGCTGTTGGGGGTGTTTGGCCAGCGGTGCCCCCTGCCAGGCCTCCCAGAAGGAATGCTGCAAAGGGGGTCCAGTGTGCTGTGGACGCTTGCAGAACCCTATCAGTGGGCACAAGAGGACCCTGAAGAGCTCACCAGTCCAGGCGCAGGAGGGCGACGCCAGTGAGGGGAGTTCAAAGGGCAGTTTCAGGATGCCGCCCCTCGCGCTCCCTCTCCCCAACATACCCAGGTGGGCCTGGAGGTTCTGGCAACAGGCAGGGTGAGTCCAGGGTGCAGCTGGGAAAGATGCCAGGGTTTGGAATGGGGGAGTTTTCAGGTGCCCTCAGTGCCAACAGGGGCGCAGCCAGGTAGCAGTCAGTGCATGGAGCAGGACAGGCTTGCCAGGCCCAGGCCAGTAGCATTTTTTAGTGTTCCTCGAGGCCAGGTTATGGGGCAGCCTGCTGGGTCTTTGAATAGCCGGATGGAGGGTCAGGAGGGCATGGGAAGTGCACAACAGTCAGTCACATTGGTGGATTACTCTAGCGAAAGCGAGGATGGCACTGATGAACAGCATTATCAAGAGGTCTCAGTCTGCAGGCTAGAGCGTAATGTCCCTGTGTTTTTGAAGGCAGTGGGCGGTTCCAATCCTCCTCCCAGCCCTGGGGTGTCAGACTTTTCAGTGGTACAAGTGGGTCTGGATGGGGGGACGGGTTGCCCAGATAGTGGCTTACAGACAGTGTGCAGGCAGCGTGAAGGGCTTTGTGACTCTTTGGGGGGGGGGGCCGAGTGGAATGAGGAGGCTTCACGGGAGGATGGTGCTTTCTCCATTGAAATGGATGTAGAACACACCAGTAACTACCCAGACTTCCTATTGCCAGCAGCGCGACGGGCGCCGTGGGGATATTCACAAGATGACAACGATCTAGGGGAGGCACTGGATGGACAATGGGTGTGGGTTGAGCATGCCCGTGCCCAGAGCCCCTACACTGACAATGGCAGGGTTGTGGGTGGGAGTGGGGAGGGGGGTTTTCAGGTAAGCATCGGAAAAAGCACCTCGAGCGGGTTGAGGGAGCACAAGGCAAAGGCGAAGAAAGTTCTCCATCGTGGGACAGGTAGCGGACTGCAGGGCAGCGAAAGGGCAGCCGCTGTACACAGTGGTTTAAACGTTGAATTTTCTGCGGATTCTTCACAGGCGGACAGGTTGTTAGAGCGGGAACATGCTTTGAATTGGAGAAAATATGACGGAGGCGTGGGAGACGGTGAATGTCCAGGAGGCAGTCATCAAATTCTTTACCCACAAAGTACATGGGCCAGGGACAAGGAGGATGAAGGGAACGGTGGGGAAGGGGTTGGTAGGCTAAGGTCTGGGAGTAAGCGTAAGGTGGTGGGAGGAGGGAGGGGGAGTGGGTCAATGAAGTCTGTTAAATCTTTTCAGGTCGAGCTGCAAGGCGAAGTACCTCCGGATCTGCGAGAGCATCTCGAGCGGATAACTCAAGCGGATTTGAAGAAAAGGGCAGAGCAACTACCAAAGGGTAAGCCAGAGTGGTGGGGGGCATGGGGGGTGGGGAAGTCAGGGGAGGGGGGGCTGCACAGTTCGTTGACAAGCAGACAGTAAGACTGAGACAACAAGACACGTCACCAGGAGAGGTAGTGCTTAAGGATAGTATGGGTAAGGCGCAGGACTTGGAAAAAGATAGTTCTGCTGTGCACAAAAGATTGCCGTATATGGGCTTGGCTATGCCATTGGGCTCTCATTTGTCTTTAAAGACGAAACAAAAAATATGGCAACATGATTATGTCGATGTGTTTCGCTTGTTGCATAGGGACCTGCAGGCTATGGAGGGGTCCAAGGAGGAGGAAATGGAAATTGCTAGGCGCCCCAGAGTCCCGCGTAGCATAGATAACTGGACATCGGCATTCCTCATCTTTGCCAGTATTTACTGTGAAAGATATCCGGGAAGGGCAGTCTCTTTATTTAAGTACATGGACATTGTGCGGAAAGCGCATATGCATTTTGGTGGTTTCTCATGGTTGAATTACGACGAGGAATTTAGAGCCAAGATGGGTTTGGACGGGGATAGACCATGGGGGGATATAGATACAGAATTGTGGCTGCAATGGATGTCTGCATCACACCCACCGGCGACGACTCATACAGCCAGTGGGCTGCCGGTGACATATCGGCCCTTTCAAGGGCGCGCCGCCCAGGGAGGGGCGGGATCCATGGTTAGAGGACAAGCCAGTGGTCTGGGAGCTTGTTGGAACTACAACAGAGGCTACTGTAGTAGGCCGTACTGCAGATTTAAACACGAATGCTCCCAATGCGGTGGTGGGCACACATTGTCACAATGTTTATCCACAGTGCCACCTGCTATGGGACACAAGCCAGCAGAGCAGATGCCAGCCACAAGGGGGAGGGGACAGCCCTTCCCACCATTACCAAAAGGCTTTTACCCCAATTAAGTGGGAGCTTTTCATTCCATGGCTTGACTGCTATCCCGATAGGCAAGCGGCTGCGAAATTATACTGGGGTTTCAGAGAAGGTTTTCGCCTCAGCTATCAGGGTCCTCGGGTTAAGAGGTGGGCGGATAATTTAAAATCTGCAAAGGATTTCCCTGAGGTTGTCAGAGCTAAATTGTATGAGGAAGTGAAGCTAGGTCGAGTGGCTGGCCCATTTACGCAGTTGCCTTTTGACAATTTGATAGTTTCTCCCTTGGGAGTTATTCCCAAAAAAACGCAAGGCGAGTACCGAATGATACAGCATCTTTCCTGGCCGGAAGGTATGTCTGTAAATGACTTTATTGCTCATGAAGATACTTCAGTTTCGTACACTACGGTGGACGAAGCTTTGGGCATGGTGAAGGATTTGGGAAAAAATGCTGAGCTGGCAAAGTGTGACATACAATCTGCTTTTCGCCTCATTCCCATACACCCAGCCGATTTTGAACTATTGGGCATGCAGTTTGAGGGTCAGTTCTACTTTGACAAGGTTCTACCAATGGGCTGCGCAATATCTTGCTCCCTTTTTGAACTTTTTAGTAAATTTTTGCAGTGGGTGTTTCAGCAGTGGTGTACTAAGGGTCGCATCTGTCACTACTTGGATGATTTTCTTTTTATGGGGGAGGCACAGTCAAAGCATTGTGAGTTGGCGTTACAAGCTTTTCAGTCATTGTCAGCAGCATTTGGGGTTCCCTTAGCGCCGGATAAAACCGAAGGCCCGGCCACCATGATTACCTTTCTGGGCATTGAAATTGACACGGTGCAGATGATGGCTCGGCTTCCACAGACTAAGTTGGAAGAGATAAAGGAGTGTGTCAAGGGTACTCTACAGGTTAAAAAATTACATCTTCGACAGGTGCAGCGCCTCCTTGGTTATCTAAACTTTGCATGTCGTGTTGTCAGAGCAGGCAGGACTTTCTGCAGACAATTAGGGTTGGCAATGTCAGGAGCGACCATGCCCCATCACAGGATCCGGGTCACTAAGAGTATGAGAGAAGATTTGCGCATATGGCTGTTGTTTTTGGAAGAATTTAATGGAGTGTCTTTGAATTTCATTTCGGAGGGGATGCTTTGGCAAATACAGCTGTATTCAGATGCGTCAGGTTGCCATGGCTTTGGTATCTTTTGGGATGGGCTCTTGTGCGCAGAGGAGTGACCCCCATTGTGGAAATCTCAAGGTCGCAGCATTGCGTTCTTAGAACTGTTCCCATTGTTGGTAGCTTTGCTGGTTTGGGGTGCTGAATTTTGCAACAGGACAATACTTTTTCATGTAGACAACATGACGGTTGTCAATTTACTCAACAGACAGAAGGCAAAAGATTTGCGCGTACTGGGATTGTTAAGGGTATTTATGCTATTGAGTCTCAGGCTTAACATAGTGTTTAAAGCAAAACACATAAAGGGAGTGAATAACACTATAGCTGATGCACTTTCTCGTTCCCAGTGGGAAAGATTTTGGTCGCTGGCCCCGGGAGCTGCAAGCAGAAAGACACCTATTCCTCTCCAGGTGTGGGCCCTCGGGGACTGAGGATTGTGCATCTGGTGGAGCAGTCACTAGCGGCAGCCACCCAACGAAGCTACAGGCTGGCATGGCAGGAATTTTTAAGTTACGGGAAAAAATTTCACAAACTTCTCCCTAATCAACCATGCCCTTCATTTCTGTTCGATTTTATATTGGAGTTAGTGGATAGGGGGTTGTCACACACGACGATTGCAGGAAAACTGGCGGGGTTGTCTTTTTATGGGCAATTATATTGGGGTTTTGACCCAGCGAATAATGTCCTAGTCAAAAAAATGCTGAAAGGTCTGCAGAGGGAAGGGATACATAAGAGCAAAGGTAGAGCCCCCATTTCTTTTGAATTGCTGCAGCAAATATTACAAACATTGCCTAGCTTCTGTTATGATTCTCATGAAATCAGAGCTTTCAGATTATGTATGATCTGGTCATTTTTCGGGGCATTCAGGGTTTCGGAATTGTTGGGATTACAGACAGAGCGTGGTCTGGAGAGGTCTGATGTTGTGTTGGAGGGACACGCGCTAAAAATATGGTTGAGAAAATCGAAAACAGACCAGATGGGAAGGGGTACATGGATACACTTACAGCCTAGCCTAATTCCTACATGTTGTCCGGTGAATGAATGGAAGGATTTTTCATTGGGACGGGTGTTAGAGGACGGGCCAAATTTTGTGCATAAGTCAGGGGGTAAGATTTCGAGTTATCAGCTGCTGTCTGTTTTGAGGAAGGCGCTGTTGCTCTTGGACAAAGATCCATCCCAATTCGCTACTCATTCATTCAGGATTGGAGCGGCATCAGAGGCTGCTAGACTGGGTCTGGGTTGGGGGGCAATAAAGCAGATAGGTAGATGGCGCTCAGCTTGCTGTATGTGTTATGTGAGAAAGTAAAAAAAAAAAAACAAAGAGCATAGAGTAGAAAAAAATGTGAAGAATTGTTTTGTTGTATTGCGGGTTCCGGTTGTAATACTGTTTTCTTTTGTATAGGTGAAGTTCGGGTCTTGAGCACAAATAAGCAGCAAATATGGATTATAGGCCACTCCTTTGTCAAATGGGCTGCAATTTTTGCGGAGCATCAGATCTATGGAAGGAACCTCGGCATACCCAGCGAAGGACACGAACTTTACTGGTGCGGTAAAGGTGGGATGAGGTGGGATGCGTTGTTTCCTTTGCTGACAAAGATCAGATATGATAGAGGTGGACCTAATCTCTTGCTCTTACACCTTGGTGAAAATGACTCAGTCGCACTGTCTGGTTTGGCGCTAATTAAAAAAATGCAGCTGGATCTAACTGCGATAAAGAACAATTGGTTGGGTACCAGAATTGTGTGGTCAGAATTTGTCTTCAGAAAGCACTGGAGAAATGCGAGATCCCAAGGGGCCATGGAAAAAGCTAGAAAGAAATTGAACAGGGCCATGAAAATTTTCTGTGTGGCATCGGGCATTTTGTACATATCACACGACAACATCACAGGCAGGGAGAGCCATTTGTTCAGGGAGGACGGGGTACATCTTACCCAATTGGGGATGGCGTATTATATCTTGGAAATACGAGATATGCTGTCCAAAGAACTGAAAGTGGATTTATGGGTTTCTGCAAGAAGGGAGGAGGAATGAATAAATACATCCTGGGTTTTGACAGGGTGATGATGTGGGCCAGGAAGGGGTGGGGTCAGGAAAAATCCTCGGTTTTTCCTGAGTGGCGGAATGGGGGGGGTCAACGCCTAGAGCGGGCTTGACCGTCCTTCATGAGAGAGGGTGGGGGGAAGGAATAGGTTGGGGGGAAAAAGAAGGAAAACAAGGAAATGGAATATGTTAATATATGGGGTGATTTCATAAAATGACGTTGATGGTTTTTGGAAAATAAATGTGACAAGAAAGAAGTTGAGAAATATATTTATGGTTTTGGCCTGAAGTTCTAAATTGCACGGTTTTGATGACAATGTTTTAGAAACATAGAGTTAATTAATTAATATTATAAATTGCCTGATCTTATGAATAAAGTGGCCTTTTATGCTACAAGTGATGTTGTCGGTGATCATTGGAGTTGTAGGCTGGGCTATATTGGGCGAAATCCCATGCGAGACTCAAGCCTTAACCGTTTTACATGTGTTGTTAAGCCACACAGTGCTGGGACTCAACCGTGTAACATATGTCATTAGATCACACAGTGCAAAATCGCCCCAGGGCTAAAATACCCACTGTGGCTACAAACAACAACCCAACCCGGGCTTAAACAGTGCTAGTCCCGATCTCTAAAGATGTTCTCAAGGGAAACTTGCCTCTTAGGGAAACAAAAATACCAAGTTTAAACAACAATGCAGCAACGGCAAGGACCACTAACCTCTGTCTGTACTCCAGTCCAAATGAGCCTGTGACCGGAGGTGAGTGCCCACAGGGGTTGCTCTGTTGTATATCTCATGCTGAACGAGGACAATCATTTTCAGATAGAGCAGCTTCACAAAAAAAGGAACATATCCACGCATGCGCTGGCACAGAAATACTGTACGGCCACGCATGTGCACAAACGCACATTTTGGAATTCTTTAAAACCCACATACACGCTTAACAATCCATTTATCTAAAAAGTGCTGATCTATAAAGCACCCTCAGCCAAAATCTGTGTAAGACCAATCTTCTGACGCTAAATAGAATGACAGACAACTAGTGACAGAGAGCAGGAATATCTGTCTCTGCGCATGCATGTAATATGACGTACGCCTTCAAGGTGAAAATACAGCAGTCGCTTAATCATAAGCCGATCCTCACACAAAATATGGTCTAATAAGGCGGCGTTTCACTCATTAATGAATCTGGTTACATGGGCAGATATCCATCATCCGTGTAAACATCCGATGATATCCTGCTGTACCTGCGTGACTTGGGGGCAGATCACGCAGTGATTTCTAACATTTTTAAGAGATTCGAACTTGTGTCAGGCCTAGCGATCAATCGGGAAAAGTCGATTGGTTTCTTCTTCAGGGAGGGACCACACTCTTCCCACATTCGTTTTGGCATGTATTCGATTCCGGTAGCCCAGACCTCTTTTAAATATTTGGGCATACAGGTGTATAGGTCGCCGGACGACCAAATAGATGGTAACATCAAACGTGCCATAGCACGGCTTCGCAGTAGTGTGGGGTTCTGAACTTCATTACCCTTGTCAGTCATGGGCAGAATTGCTATTTCCAAAATGATTATGCTTCCTTGCCTTTTGTATTATTTTGTGAATTTACCAGTGATCCTTCCTCAACATATTTTTAATACACTGAATACTCTCTTGATCAGCCTTATTTGGAGTACTGGTTGGAGACGAATTAGCCTTCTTAAACTCCAATTAGGGACTACGTCGGGAGGCTTCGGGGTCCCAGACTTTCGGGGCTACTACTTTGCTAGCCAACTTCAATGGCTTTCTTATTGGACCGCGGGCAGGAACCTCCATGAGATTGGCTTCACAAAAGAACGACTTGAATGTGGGGAACTCCACTCCTTGTCACTGCCTAAAGCCCGGATTCCCCCGGACTGCCCTCCCCTTCTGCATACGGCCTTGGTGTGTTAGAAGAAGGCCCTATCTTATACTTCTGCAGTACCGCCATATGCAGCAAATATTCCTTTGTTGGGCATTCCAACACCGCAGGGCAGACTCACATGACATACGCTTCGCCATTGGAGGGATAACGGGATAGAGGAGATGGGAGCCTTTTTCGGGGATGAGACTTTGCTTGATCACGAATGTTTTATGCAGATCACAGGTGCTCTCCCCCGACTGTATCTATTACATGCCACAGTAACACATTACATTAGGAATACATAGGCGCCACAATGGCTCAAGCCTACACAACACAAACTGGTCTATTTACTGTACTATATGGGAGCGGGGGACATCTTGTACGATGGCTATACTCCGGAGTTAGGGAGAATGCTGCAATCTCGCTCATGACCCTTAGGGCATATTGGGCTCAGGACTCTGATACTGAATTGAGGGATAAGGCGTGGCAGCGTATATTAGAGCATCCAAAAAGAGTATCGCTTAATGCCAAATTTAAATTTATTCAGGCGATGGTGCTCCATAGGGCATGCTTAACTCCCATGAGGATACATCGTATGTTCCTGGACTCCCCACATTGCTGCCCCCGTTGTAGAGGGGATAAAGCGGACTTTATCCACATGTTGTGGTCTTGCCCACGGTTACGGAGTTACTGGGCCGAAATATGTCAGGTGCTCCATACTTAGACACAATTGCCGGTTCTTTTAGAGGGCTTGTATTGCCTGGTAGGGTTACGTAAAAGATCTGGGAAAATCGAAAGTTAAGTTGAAAGTTCTAGACCTTGCTCTTATCCTGGCGGTTAGGGCCATAATGATGCGATGGAAGTACCCCAGGCCCCCTAAGGTGACTACATGGCAGACAGATCTAGTACAATTGGGTCGAGCGGAGGGAGCAGCCCTCAAGAGGGAGGAAGAAAGGGGTAATCGGAAACAACCCATAACGTTAGAGTGGGATGCCATGCTGTTGGAGTTGGATGGGCTCGACTTGGTCCCTTCTCAGGTGGCAGGGTTTTCTGTAATCTACCTGATCTGGAGGAATCCTATTGGGGGGATCCCCGCCCACATGAAGGGGTGCGCGATACTTACTCCCATGCTCTGCAGACTGACAGTCTTCACGGATATCCCGGAGGGAGTCAACTAGCTGATAATGGATCGACCAGGAGAGGGTGGGAAAAGGTGGGGGGAGTGTTGGGGTGGGCGTTATTAAGTTCTGCAAGGATAAATGTTTACATATAGGTGACCTAAGTTGAATTGCTTATGTATAGAACATGCATCGGACAATAGGGACGATTACTTTGTCTTTTACTATGTTTACTGGCAAAATGTACGAGATGCAGATACTCAACATATGTAATGTAGGGGAGAAAATTGAAAACAGGCTGTGATGATTGCGTTTATTTGTATAAGAGCATGTTTTCTTTGCAGTCACTAATAAAGAGTTTAAAAAAATCTGTGTAAACATTTTCAAACTCATAGTGGTGTATCAGTCAAACCCCAAAAAGCAAATTAGATTATGGGAAACCAAAGTAAAAAGTTCACATACATTCTCCCCATACACTCTTCCCAATTTCTACATTAGATTCAGAAAGTGAACTGAGGGTTGCTTGACATGAAAAACTTCTTATCGCTCTAGAGGACAGATCTAGTGTGCACATTTATTAACAAAAGAAAGTATGGTGGCAAGATACATGCCCCTGGCTGTTAGTTATCATGTACAGGATGTTAACCCTCCTTGAAAGGTGTCTATTATGCTGGCTATGCTCAGGATGGCTTGAGCCATCGTGTCATCAAAGGCTAAGCCTTGTTGCTCAGCCATTTCAGTGCAGAGATGTGAGTAAAGCTGTTAAGTAACTGAAACCTCATTGTCAGTGCCTGGCCAAAGGACTGGACCCTCATAAAAATCCTCCTATTTAAAACAGAGTATCCTGCTGTAATACTCTTGTAGAAAAAAAGACCCACAGCCGAAAAGCTGCTCGAAAAACTACCAAACCAAAACAGTTCAAAGCAGGAGGGTCCCAGGGAAATTTTTAAGACCACATTCAAAACTTAGACATAGATACAAGAAAGAAAGAGAAATCCAAAGTCACATCACAAAAATGAAAATTTGTTTAAAAACATTGTGCTCAATGTGAAACCAAATATGTGCTTAAATGTGAACATTATATTTGGAGAAACATACAAAGAAATCTGTAAATATTCAGTGTTCACCAGTCCAATAGAAAAAAACAGAGCGAAATCTTTCGCTCTGTTTTTCTACAATAGAACTGGTCTAAGTTTTGAATTGGAATGAACTAAATGTACAAAATGAACCAAAGGACATGTTTATTTAATAAAATGTCTTCTATGTTGAAGTAAAAACATGTATGAACTTTATAGCCACCTCTTATTATTAATAGTTTATAGTTGTGAGGCCCGTGGTGGTTGTCAATAAGGGCCCAAACCCCCATTGTGAAATTTTCTAAAAGTGGCATTTTCAAAGTTGTAATTTAAAATCTAACTTCACCATAAGTTAGGATTTTTCATTACAATTCCAAAGACACCAAACATGAACTGGATACGTATTCCCATTTCAAAATGACAGCTTATTAAGTGCAATAAGATAACTCTGATGTTATCCTATGTGAGAGGTAGGCTTTGCAGTGGTGAAAATGTAAGAGTTTTTCCCTACCAGGACATATAGGATTTAAAAATACATGTCCAAGCTTTTAAATACTTTGCTTCTTGCTCTCTGGGCTGTCTAGAACCTACCATAGGGGTCACTTATATGTATTAAAAATGATGGTTTGGGCATGGTCAAAGACTTATTTTGCCAGGTTGAAATATCAGTTTAAAAACTGTATACACAGGCTGCACTGACAGGTCTGAGACATGTTCAAAGTTCTATTTAAGTGGGTTCCACAATCAGTGCTGCAGGCCCACTAGTAGCATTTAATTTGCAGGCCCTGAGCACAGGTAGCACCACTTTACTATGGGGTTTCCATATGTTTTTCTACACTAGATGCAATTACTATACACTGAACCATCGGCGATGGTATGGATCGGTGGATTTACCTCCGAGCCTTTTTATATTGAGTCTGGCATGCGGCAGGGTTGCCCACTGTACCCATTATCGTTTGCCATTATGCTTGAACCCTTGGCCTGTGTGATCAAGCAGCGGCACAGGGAAGCAACGCTCAATTTTCACCACCGCCCAGTTGGCATCTCTCTTTATGCCGATGATATGGTGTTGTTTATCCGTGAACCACAGCGATACCTTCCCAAGTGCTGTGGGAGTATATCCGGTTTGGTTTATTTTCAGGCCGCAACAAAAACTGGAATACATCTGTTGTAATACCTCTGACAGCAATCACAGCCCCCCCTAGCATGGAGTACCCACTGTTGTGCTCTGCATAGCCTGTCAAATATTTGGGAGTGTGGGTACACCGCAATCCCGAAGTGGTCATAAGGGAAAACTACGGCAAGGCATGCATGGAGTTAGAGCAACAGGTGGATAGATGGTCGACACTACCTCACTCGCTGGCAGACCTTATAGCCCTGATTAAAATGGTCTTCCTGCCTCGCTTTCTGTATCTGTTAGGGATATCCCTATAAAGCTGACGGCCCATTTTTTTAAGACGGTTCATACTCAACTACTAAGACTAATCTGGAGAGGTAAAGTGGCCCGAGTGGGCTGTAGGACACTTATGCTTGACTATAATAGAGGAGGTTTTAATACCCCAGACTTCTACCTTTAGTATCTATGCGCCCAGGCGCAGTATGCATTTTATTGGTATCACCCACACACTTTCACACCACACGTAATAGATGATGGAGATGCAAACCCTATCCCACTTGCTGGAATACTCATGCACACACATAGAGGTACACCGAGGGCCAAACTTAACACTTTGGATGTCACTATAGGGGCCTGGCAGTCAATCGGGAAAATCACAAACAAACTCCCCCTGTATGCCCCAGCCCTGCCGCTAGCACACCATGCAGCAATCTCAGTGACTCACGAGCCGGGATTAATGAAGTTGCTTAGCGAGGTGGGAAGGGACTGTATGCGAGACATATACCCTGATGGGCACTTTATCACAGCTGAAGACACACAACATATTCTCAATCAACCTCCCATATTTCAGATTGCGGTTCATCGGCTGAAACTTGCACATAAACCACATTACACGTCCTTCCCTGCTGAACCCACCACATCCAAAGCTCTACAGATTTGATTGGTAGCTCCCACGCGGCTTCAGATGATCACTAAATTATGCGGGGCAATACGAGAAGACATGGTGAGAGATGCTGATAGAAGTCTCAGTCATTGGAATGAGAGGCTTGAACCCCCACTGACACCTATAGAGTGGGAACAGATTTGTGCCCTAACGTCCAAACTCACTTCTAATGGGAACCTGAGGCTCATTCATTTCAAATACATTCACCAGGTTTACCATACCCCTCTTAAATTATACACTTATGGCCTTAGGGACGCGAGTAACTGTAAAAGATGAGGGCATTTAGATGCAGACTTCTGGCATCTTGCTTGGTTCTGCACGCCAGTGGCACAATATTGGGCCGCCGTGTTGGACTGTATTCAGCAAATGTCAGGGGCCTCAATGGAGTGCACACCTGTAGTATGCCTACTTACTCATGTTCCTGGACTGAAGGGTGTGCTAGGTAGGTTTGTTAGACTCGCACTCTTGTTGGCAAAAAGGCGCATAGCGCTCACCTGGGAGAGTAAACTAAACCCGCGTCTCGAACACTGGGTCTGCGACATTATATACTGTAAAGATAACCTCGAATTATACGCCGAAGAGCTTCCCACATCCTCTAAACCTAAGGACATATGGGAACCCTTGCGGCAATATCTCTTAAAACAAGCTGTAGTAGAAAAGACCTCTGACATCGAGGAAGGTTTAACCGTTCGGGTATCTTACACCTGTGGTCATGATATTAGAGTGCATGCATTTCGTATATCAGCAGTTCCGATGTAATGTCCATAACAGTGTTTTTTTTTAATTGTAAATGATTATCCGACTTGACACGATGACCGCCCTGCATGGCAATGACAGTCCCTGTCTATCTTTTGTTCTTAATAAAATATGATAACATTTAAAAAAAAGGTCGCATCACTTTACTAGGGACTTACAAGTACATTATATATGTCAATTTGGTGACAGCTAATTTTACCATGTTATAAGGAGAGAGTACAAGCACACACAGTGTGCAGGGTCATAAAGCCAGCAAAAACAAAGTAAGCAAAACAGGTGGGTTGAAGGCAAAAAGGTAGGAGGACAATCACTCCAAGGATGCCAGGTCTAACACAACCCAAGTGTGAGATTAATTCAAGCATTCCATCCATCACTTTTCTGTTTACTTTGGTTGATCATTTTATGTCAGCATAGCCTTAAACCTGAACTTATCATTGTATAAATGATTATGCACCTGTCACATAGTTGCTTAAAGTAGGTGTGGCCTTCATGTACAAAATGAAAATAACTGTTTTGGTTCAAATGGTATGGATTTCTGGTGAGTTCCTTAAGTGCAGTAGAATGGTGGCCCTCCTAATACTCCATGATCTACATTATTGCATATACATTTGGCTGACTACAATGGCTCCCTCTATTACTCCCCCTGTTTTCCAGTGAAACACCACAAATATTATTCTAAATGCTGATATAGACAGCACATCTGACTGTCTGTCTACAGGAAGGAAATTGATGATAGACATACCTCCACACCGATGGCAGTCCAAAAAGCAGACGAGAAGTGAGAGGTAAACTGAGAACCCCAATCTGTCATTGTAACCAAGGGTACGCCAGCACGCGTCATGATATGCTGTGTATTATTAGAGGCCAGTTCTGAGGTGGACTTAGGCAAACTATTTTGATGACGTGACATATAACTACTAAGGTGCTGGTTCATCCATTGCACTAACTTAGAAGGCGGCATCTGTTCCTGTGTTTCGTTATTCAGTCTTGGGTCAGGTGACAGGGCCCTATGATGCTGAACATGGCTGGTGATTCAGGGACAGAGTGCCCCTCTCTGTCTTTAAAGGTTCCACACAGATATAATACTGGCATCAGGAACCAGACATAACTATGCTTTGAGCAATGAGAAGTTGCATGGTAGAATATGAGATTTAGCAGCAGAAACAGATGGTGGCAGGGGACTGCTTCAGAGCTGCCCCTCTGGGTCTCCACCATTCATTGGCTGAGTGTGACAGCCCACCTGGCAGGCTTAACCTGGAGATGAGGGCCTTTGATGTGGCTTTGACAGTGTAGAGTGAGAGGACATTCTTCATCCTCAACCCTGCCCAGCACGATTCTCTTCACTTACATGCAGACTGCGCATGGCAGCGAAGGGTGATAGATTAACATGAAATTCATGCCCACATGCACATTATCTTAAGGCAGTCTCTAATTGCTTGGCCTTACCTTAGCTTAGGGTACCTCCTAACTAGAGTAGTGACGGTTCTCATAACTAGTAGTGCTTTTTTACTAGAAAATTGGTCAGCTGCCACTGGTCATAAGTCCCCTAGGGAGGAGACACGGTTCATCTGTTTCTCTAAATATTTAAACCCAGGCACTGTACAAGCCGTGATATCACACATCGTGCCCACGTTTTCTCTCAAGTCTACCAGGAAAGTGATGGCCTCTCAGTAACACAGTACTACATATCCTGAAAGGATCATAAATAAAATGCAATCACAGAACATACTCCCTCATAGACAGAAGCACAGGCCTAAATAAAAAGTAAAGAATACCTTAACCATTTATCTTTATAATTATTGCTTAATATTAAATTATTTATAAATGTTTATAAACAAAAATCACATTTGTTTCAATGATTTCGTTTCCTTTTTTGGAAAGGGGCCTTTTTTGCTTGTGGGTGTGACAGGCCTAGGGCCTCATTTCAAATTGCGTGTTAATATGAAATTATGGGGAAAAAAATTCATGCAAGTCCCTTTTTTCCATAAATACTTCTTGTAATAATTATTTTGACAAAGGAGGAAGAACGTACCACAAAATAAATACACAGCACCGTTCTTTGGCACATGATTAATTTTTACAGACTTTTTTATTATTGTGGCCCCAAGTTCTTAGTGTTTCTCGTTGGGTGTAATTTCTCAGATTTATATGTTTCCGTCGTCTTCATTGCTTGATTAGGCTCACAAGAAGCTGTCACTCCTAGTTGTTGAATGTCACACATAAGCAATCTTAAACCTTGGCAGCGATTAAAACGCCATAAATGATGAAGGGGTACCTTCCTGCACAAAAACAATCATCCCTGCAATGCAGACACCCTTGCACCATGGTGCAAGGGGGCCTGTGTTGGCGCTCACAGCCTATTGTGCAACAGCGCAGAGGTAAGCACAGGGATGCGTCGTATTGTTGTAAATACGACGCTTCCCTGCATTTTCCTAATGACGCAGCTCGGCACAGCAAGATGGCCTGCAGTGCTGCACTGTGTCATTATCTTGTAAATATGCCACTTAGTTTGTTATGCTCCAGCTTGATGCCAATAAATTATATAATGCGTACCGATCCATGTGACAAGACTTCCACGCCCCTAGGAATTGTGAAACTTCTAGTTGTGATATATCCATGTACTCAATTTCTTGCCACAATGCATAGTATAGTTCGTATAGCAAACTATCCCAATGAAATGATTTCAGGTGGCGAGTTTGTGAATAATTAGGTCAAGAGAGAAAGAATAATAACACTTTAAAAAAAACTTCAAGAGAAATCACTCATGCAACATAACTTCTAAACAGTAAGTGGACATTTTGAAAGCAGTCACTGTGAATTCATGGGAACAGTATGTATATGTTAACAAAGAGTATGCAGTGCTCTATATAAAAAAAACAAAGAATACAATGAGTGAATAATTGACAAATGTATTCAAATTGCTACGGCTAGTGCTTTAAGAGCATCCATCAGAGGTCCATGGAATTAAAGTCTAATAAATAGATTCCCCTTCTGAGTTACTAATAGGAGTATTGGTAACTCCAGAGATAAGGAGGGGGGCATACTTACCAGATGTCACACAATGAGAAATTAGCAATTAGCAGGAATTGTCACTTCCGGTCTCAGATTGCTCTGGCTACTGGGCTATATTCTTCATTTCCACTGGTATTCCTCCCAGAGACCCCGCATGCTTCCAGAAGGTGGAATGACCGGTGAAATATGCTAAATTTGTAAAGGTAGTACCCTCTTGTTAATCAATTGATTCTGTAACTCCCGTTAGCAGCCCCATTGGATTTACAGTGGAGCTCATAATCCCCATCAATAATTTGAAAACTGATGTTTTTGAGACAAACGTTTACATTTGCACTCACCCCTGAGACGGATGGAAATCATTTCAGCTATCTGAAAGTGTCTGTGATATTTGGTGATTCTGTTACAGAATATGTTTGATATTGGTGTATCAGATTAATAGTCATGGGGCAAGATTTATAATTGGATTGTGTTGCCCTTAGTCGCGCATGCTGTTGCAAGGACAACGCAATCCCAGATTTACTAAGACAGGTAAAGCTGAGAAAGGGTCAAACTCCTATGCCTTCCCGATAGAGGCACAATGAGGTGAAATATCTTTATTTCTCTTCATTGTTTCAGCACACTTAGAAAGAGGAAAAAAAACTCTAATGATTGTTTTTGTGCAGAACGGTGTTCCTTCCTACATAAATACACAACCTGCCTGCAACGCAGGCTCCCTTGCACCATGACGCAAGGGAGTCTGCATTAGCACTAGGCTGTGCTGAGGGCACCAGCACAAAGAGAGAGCAGGAATGGACCATGGGCCGGATGTATCAAGATATCGTTTTGCGATTTCTAAATAGCGAATTTTTGCGAATCGCTATTTAGAAATCGCAAAACGGTATGTATGTACAAAATCGCTATTTTTTAGCGATTCCTTATCATTCTTTATTTGCGAAGACGCAATTTGCGAAATCGCAAATAAAGAATGATTTCCAATGCATTCCTATAGGCCAGGAGGCCCATAGGAATGATGGTGCAATAATTTTCAAATTGCGAATTCGCAATTTGCTAATCGCAATTTGAGAATTATTACAAGGGTGCAGGGGTGTCTCAAAGACACCCTGCTGCACCCCTCAAATCTACATGTGTGTGCATGTGGCACACATACATGCCCTATGGGCATGTATGTGTGTCACATACCACCCTCACAAATGCCAAATAGGGCATTATTATGAGAAATCGCAAATTACCACCAACTACAAGTTGGTGGTAAATTGCGATTCCTTAACACAAATTCGCACTTCAAAAATGTATCATACATATCATTTAAGGAATCGCAAAATTTGCGATTCCTTAAATGCTATGGCAAAATAAGGAATCGCAAATTATTGCGATTCCTTA
This sequence comes from Lissotriton vulgaris, assembly GCF_964263255.1. Lineage (NCBI taxonomy): Eukaryota > Metazoa > Chordata > Amphibia > Caudata > Salamandridae > Lissotriton > Lissotriton vulgaris. The sequence continues at coordinate 483,306,056 of NC_141691.1, read as the reverse complement.
AATTGCGATTGTATGATGCATTGGAAATAATGCAAAAAGGCCGTTTGCGAATCGCAAGGGCCGAAATTCTGCGAATTTCGGCCTTTGCGATTCAAAAACGGTTTCATACATATGGCTCCATGTCTTGAATAATATGGCACATTCCTGCCGTCTCTATTTGGAGCAAGGTGTCTTGCTGTGTAGCACTGCGTCAAAGTTTTATAAATCTGGCCCCATGCTCACTGCCCCTAGAGAGGCGTTGAAATGCTTTCAGGTGAGTGGCACGCTACTCGTGTATACCCTCTGTTAGTTATTAATCACATAAGCAGTTTGTGTTATTCAGGTGTTCGAAGCGTTCGTGTAGTTAGTTTCACTCAAATCTGTAGGTTGGTTATATGTACACACTGGTTAGTTCCAGTGTTAGGAAGACTGTCATGGATGTCCCCTCCGATTCTGGACAAGTAGCACGCCACCCATTGGTACTGAGAGTTGCACATATGGTCTCATACATGGCCATTTAATTAACCAAAATGAAAATAGTTTTGTGCTAAGTAAACATTAATTCCAACTTTTTGTTGTGGTGCAGTCTCATATTTTATTAGAGAATTGTGATTCTTACGGGACTGCAAAACGTCCCTATTACATGTGTGCCAGGTGTCTCCTGTATAGATTTAAAGCATCTTCACAGTAACGTTTTAATCATTTGAGTGCTGATCATCAGCCACTAGAGAGAGCTCTCTGCACATATTTTTCTTTTAGAATTTAATCTTCGTATTTCCTAATGTATTGCTAAAAGTCAATTGATATATGTTAGTGTAGTTGAAGTTAAAACTCTGGTACAGAAACGCCAAGATGTTCATGTAAAAATATGTTCAATAAAATATATGAAATAAAAAAAATTAAAAAACGGTCATATGCACGTAATAAACTCAACCGGCTCTATTCACGGTCACATCAAAACAACGACCGTTCCAAGTACACATAAAATTCTGAATTTATCGACACTGTTCATCATCAAGAAGAAAACTCTTGAAGATCTGTATCTTGCAAAACCAGTGCATGAAAGTGATGAGATCTATACGCATTCATTAACGAAGTGCGATTTACAACATTGACTAGCACGTGCCCTATTCTAATTATAGCTTGTAGTAGGTAACCACGCTGGACTATTATAAGCAACGCTCGAGTTAACATGTTGTAACGAATGATACATTTCCTAGGTCACACAAAGGAAAGTTTCAATTCTATTAAGGACGTGGAGGCGAGGATTATGCTAGTCCTTTCTCCATTTTATTGGACAGCAAGTTAAAAGTAAAGAAAAAGCAACAACCATGAACTACGCGGCCCAACATGCTCAGAGGTAGTCATGGTAACACAGTATCCAATAGGAGTCCATGCCATAGCATAAAGGTATCCCAATGCGATAGTCCGTCCTCTTTCGTTGCTGCTGCTGGAAAGAAGTCCTCTACCCTTTAGTCCGTTTTCTGGTCGGAGCCTAGGGAAGAGAGAAAAAAGTAATATCTTGTCCAGTATGATGTGGAATACATCAGCATCACATGACGTGGTTAAGTGCAAAGAAAACACCGGAAGAGATGCAAGTAAACATTATGCAGAAGCAGTATAGTCATATATACATGAAAACACTGAAAAGTAATTACTTCTCTTAAACGAAGAAACAATCACTGGAAAGCACAGTCCAGGGTGGGAAGGCTAGACAAGCTAGGGTGGGATAATCCTCGCCTCCGCGTCCTTAATAGAATTGAAACTTTTCTTTGTGTGAACTAGGAAATTTCTCATTCTATGTCAGGAAGCGGAGGCGAGGATTATGCTTGCTCAAAGCTTACTCACCACCAGAGAAGCAGCTTCATGGATTGGCTTAAAATAAAACTTTTTGAAAGTTGAATCCGAAGACGAATCCACTGCATTCATAATGTCCTCCAACCTGGCCCCAACTTGGACAGCTTTAGATGCCATTGCGCCTCTAGTGGAATGAGCACCGAAGTTGGTAACATTAATCCCAGCCTCAGACATAAACCACCTGACCCATCTGGCAATGGTAGGAGATGAAACCGCCTTGAAAGGTTTCTTAATAGCAATGAGCAACTGTCTTTCACCCGGAGGACGAACCTCCAGATTCACATCTTCATAAGTCTTGAGGCAACGAACAACACACAACAAAAGAGAATCTGGAAAGGCTGGATATGATACTGACCTGGTATTACACTTAGTTCTCCTAGAAACTGTAAAAGTAACCCCTTCCGGAGTAAAGACTCTGGCGGAAATATCAAGGGCCCGCACATCAGAAACCCTTTTGCAAGATATTAGACAGAGGAGACTAGCCAATTTAGCCGAAAGTTCCTTACGAGAAAGGTACTGATTATCTTGCTAGGATAAGAGAAAACGCAAAACTACATTAACGTCCCATAAACCTGAGTAGCGAGGCTCTGGGGGACGAGAAAGACGAATACCTTTGAGGAGTTTGCAAACCCAAGGATGCTCTCCAACAGGAGATCCATCGACGAGGGCATGACCAGCTGAGATAGCTGATCTAAAGGAATTGATAGTACAGTAAGCAAGATTCTTATGGAAAAGATCAGCAAGAAAATTTACCACATCAGTGACAGAGGAGCCCACGGGATCCAGGTGTTTTGCCACACACCAACGAACCCATCTGTTCCAGGCTGATCGATATCGTTTAGTGGTAGAAGGGGCCCAGGCTCGCTGAATAAGGAGTGCAGCGTCTCTCGAAAGAGTGTCGTTAGACCAACGTCCCCTGAAATCCTCCAGGCCATGAGACGTAGATGGCCTTGGAGAACCAGAGGGTGAGGATGACCCAGAGGATCTGTCAGAATGAGGTCGAATGATGGCAACCAAAGCGGTCTGTCCCAAGATAATTCCAGAAGGGACGGGAAGAAACACTGAGCTCTCCAAATTGGGGTTACCAAGATCAGAGAGGCCCGCTCTCTGCGCACCTGGGCTGCTACTCTCTGAATGAACAGGAACGGGGGAAACGCATAAGCTGGATACAGGGTCCAGTCATGCAGGAATCTACTGCTTCCGCATCTGGATCCGGTTTCCAGATGTAAAAGCGGGGAAGCTGGGCGTTCCACCAGGACGCAAAAAGGTCCAGCACAGGAAGGCCCCAAAGATCCAAGATCTTCTGAAACACAGATTGATCCAGTTTCTAATCGCTGGCATCCCGAAAATTCAGGGATTGCCAGTCCGCCACCGAGTTCAGATCTCCAGGGAGATATTCTGCTGTGACCAAAATCTGACGTAGAAGGCAATAATTCCAAAAGTCCTTTGCAAGATCCGCTAGGACTTTGGAATGAGTGCCGCCCAGTCGATTGATATATCTGACCGCTGTTGTATTGTCCATCCGGAGAAGAACACAACAAGAGTCCTTGGTCGTGGTGAATGATCGGATGGCAAAAGAACCTGCTAGGAGTTCCAAGCAGTTGATGTGGAGGTGTAATTCCTCCACCGTCCATCTGCCTCCCACCGAGAGGGAGCCGCATCGGGCTCCCCAGCCCTGGCGACTGGCATCTGATTCGATTACAAGATCTGGACGGGAGCCGAAAATCGCCCTCCCGTTCCAAGCATCCATGTGATCCAGCCACCAAAGGAGTTCCGACCTGGCTTGCATGGATAAAGAGATGAGTTCCAAATAAGTGAGACCCTTGCGGAGATGTTATGTTATGTTATAGGTTTGTTGAGCGCGACAGCTGCCCCAGCAACGGGGCGTCCCGGCGCTAAGAACCATAGCACAACCTACTTGTAGGGAGAGTAGAGGCTACAAAAGTGGGAAGAGGTGAGTTTTTATTGCTTTGCGAAAAGCGGACAGGTTGTCAAGGCGGCGGATGTGGAGGGGCAGGGAGTTCCATAGTTTTGCTCCCAATAGTCTGAAGGAGCGACCCCCGATACGGCAGAGCTTCGTGCGGGGGACCACTACTAAGTGTTGACCCATGGAACGAAGATTGCGTTGGGGGGTGTAAGGTGTTAGCAGCGATCGGAGGAGTTCGGGGCCATCAGTTTTAAGAATTTTGAAAGCAGTGGTAAGGGCCTTAAATTGAATGCGGGCTTCCACAGGAAGCCAGTGGAGTCTCTGTATGGTGGCTCTAGCAGAGCACCTTCTGGGAAGGCCTACAATTGCCCTGGCCGCTGAGTTCTGAATTCGCTGAAACCTGGTTGTCTCGGCTTTGTTAGCGCCTAATAAAAGGACGCTCGCATAGTCCAACCGGGCAAGGATGGTGGATTGGACAATGAGCTGCCGTGTTTTGGGGTCAAAGAAGCCTAGAATGGGGTTGAGGCTTGATGATGAAACGCCTTTAGTCTCTGGAGAGCCCTGTAATGAAGAGGGCCCGGAAAAATCACCTGGATCGATGAGGACAGTAAGCCCACAATCCTGGCCAACTGACGGAGAGAGATGCGGTCCCGACGAAGGACCTTACAAATCTCTTTCTTGATTTTGGACATTTTCTGAGGAGGAAGATGTAAAGTCGCGTCCTTTGTTCTGATCACCAACCCAAGGTATGTTATGTCTTGACAAGGGACTAGGTCCGATTTCTGGGCATTGATAATGAACCCCAGGGATTGAAGAAGAGATATGGTGGTCTGTAAATGTTGAAGGAGGAGATCTCTGGACTGATTCATCAAAAGAATATCGTCCAGGTAAATTATTAGACAGATCCCCATGGTGCGGAGATGCTCGACCACCGGACGCAGGAGTTTGGTAAAGCACCACAGAGCTGAGGAAAGCCCAAAGGGGAGAGTTCGAAACTCGTAGACTTGATCCCTCCAAAGAAACTGGAGGAAATGACAATGCGGAGGGAAGATTGGAACTGAAAGATAAGCATCTTTGAGGTCCAATCGTACCAACCAGTTGTTCTGAAGAAGAAGATCTCTCAGAAGATGGATACCCTCCATCTTGAAGTGTCGGTAAATCAACCATTCATTGAAGGATCGAAGGTTGATTACAGGTCTGAAGCCTTTCTCTTTCTTTTCGACTAGTAAGATATGCTGAGAAAACCGTTGGGATGTAGACAAGAGGGAATGATGGCGTCTTTTAGAAGCATACCCTGATCTTCCAAGTCTATGAGTTCTTGTTCTGCGGTTGAAAAAACTAAAGGACGAGGTCGAGAGTGCTGAACAGGGAAACCGTAAAACTCTATGTGAAACCCCTGAACAGTCTCCAGAACCCAAGAATCTGAAGTTAGATCGGACCAGGCCTGAAGAAACAAAGCAATCCTTCCAACCAGACGAACCGGAGAGAGAATGGAAACGCTTACCGTTGAATCCTTTGGAGTTGGATTGATTCCCTCCACGTCCTCTGCCCTGGCCTCTGCCTCCACGGGTCGGATAGAAGGAACCCTGCCTTCCGTCGTTCCATCCGTTGTTCCTTCGAGCTTGACCCTTATTGGAGCCTTGCTGGAATTGGCGGCCGGAAGAGCGACCCCTGCCTCTGCGGCCCCGCCAAAAACCTTTTTAGGAAAAAATTTCTTCATGGATGCTTGTGCCTTGTCTAAAGCAGAGAAGGTAGCCACGAACTTTCCAAGTTCTTTCACGAAGGGGTCTCCGAACAAGGTACCTTGTGCCACTGAACCTGCCTCCGAAGAAGACAATTCGGCAAGCTTGGGGTCGATTTTAAGCAAAAGAGAACGTCGACGTTCCGCAGAAAGGGCACAGTTGGTGTTCCCCAAAAGGCACATCACTCTCTGTGCCCAACCTGCAACTTCCTCAACAGATAGAGGCATACCAGTCTCTTTGGATCGCTGCGCAAGCTCAATAATCTTCGTCAGAGGACCAACCACGTCCAATAATTTGTCCTGACATGCCTTCCAAGACTTATCAATCCCTTTTTTGGGATCCTTGATATATTTTGAAAAGAAAGTGCACAGTTTTGGATCTATTTCAGGAGTTACTGCCACCCTGTTCGGGAGAGAAGGTCTTGGGCACTCCGAGCGTAGACGCAAACGCACGTCTTGAGGGAGCGGTTGGCAAAGCTTGGCGGCAACATAGTCCGCAGTAGACTTCTCAGGAATCCATTCAGCAGAACAGGGTCTGAAAATAGTGGTAGGGTCGAACATATCTGGAGGAACCGGCTCGCCATCGCCAAAATCTGATATACTGGACTTAGGGCGCCAAGACCTGCCAACATCAGTAACGTCCTCAGAGGACTCATCATCATCATCATCACAGTAACAACCCTCGTCATCATCTCCTTCTAGGGGAAACCCTTCCTCCGGGTCAAGGTCTTGGGTGGTATCACCATCGTTATCGCCGGGCGAGTTGTCCCCCCGGTAGGGTGCACTTCTTAGCGTGCCCGCACTCTTGTGGAAAACCTCAGCGAGTTTGCTGAAACCCTCCAGGTGCCCTGCGTCACACTTCTTGGCCGTGCGTGGTGGCACATAGTGAACACCACTAGGCCCAGCCCCACTGTCCCCTAAAATGCCACCAGACTTAAATACATGGGCAGACAGCTTATTGACACTGTCTTGCAGAGGTGCCAGCTCCTGGGCAATAGCCGATGACAGGAACCTGTCCACTTCTGCAGGAGGGTGCAATTGGGGCTGATGTGGCACTTCATTATTGTCAGCCACATAATCATGGTCTTGACGAGTCTGCATTTCTGCAGAAGAATGGGCACCCATACAAAAATACACCCCAAACTAATTATCGGGGGTTCCCCAACACAGGTACCCACAAAGGCAGTATAAGATTTAATAAAAATAAATAAATAAATAAATAAATAGACTGCCCAAAACAACTATAGCAAATAAGTTGTGTATGAACTTCTGTAATCCTGCCACAAGAATGCAGCGTCAGTGTGGGGAAACGAGGCACAGAGAATACACACGAAGCGCCAAGCCTCAGCGCGGTATCACCACAAGCGCGCACAGAGCGCTGTGGAGAAAGTCTGTCAGCGCGTTAAGAAACGACGCCATAGACCGCGCACGCGCGAACCTCAGACGCTCGGGCAAAAGCCTACAGCGTCGCTAACAATGGAAAATAAACAACCCTGCAAGCAGGAAAACACTCGAAACAAGTCTAAATTCAAGAAGTAAGCTGTCACCAAATAAACCAAATACTGCCACGCCACAGGAAAAGTGAGAGGAAAAAAACGGGACTTGTCTTGACACGGCAGCAATGGAGAAAGAGGGCGGACTATCGCATTGGGATACCTTTATGCTGTGGCATGGACTCCTATTGGTTACTGTGTTACCATGACTACCGCTGAGCATGTTGGGCCGGGTAGTTCATGGTTGTTGTTTTTTCTTTACTTTTAACTTGCTGTCCAATAAAATGGAGAAAGGACTAGCATAATCCTCGCCTCCGCTTCCTGACATAGAATTAGGTTAGCGTAATGCTTACCCCTTGGGTGCTCATGGCGGAGTGGAGCTATCATGCCGCTGCCGCTCCGCCCCGCGGCACTAGTTCCCCGCCTGTGCGGGCGAACTAATGAGCGGGCGGGGTCATGACGGCACCACGCCGTCATGAGCACACGCTGTCCGTGACTCATGGCGGCGTGGAGCTGTCATGAGCACCAAGGCGCCACGCCCACCCCCTAGCCCCCCCCCCCACACCCCCCCCGCGGCAAAATTTGCGGCGCAGGGGAGGGGTTAATATCATTTTGAATGTAAACTTTATACTTCGAAGAGGTCTGTTCACATATTTTCGTTGTTGTTTTCCATGTTATGTTTTCTTTTTTTCTCTTCCACTACAGATGCTGGAATTTTCCAGAAGCTTTCTGTTAGCTAGTGAATAGCCATTTGCTATGTATTAGACGACTTATAGTGAGGTTCTTACAGGGAGGAGGAGAAGATGCCAGGCAGCATTACTCATGGGAAGAGCTGTTTGTTTCAGAAATTCTGCTCAGTGTAGCAACTCAAGGGCGTAGCCATCTATGAACAATAGTGAAAGCAGCAGAACTAAGGGAGTTTGAATGCTCCAAGCGCCTAGAGGAAAATGATTGGTTCCTGAGAATGGGAACAAGCTCAAATGTTGCAATAAGAGTTTTGTTTGATTATATTAGCAAGTAATACTTAGACAGAGTGGGACTCCCCTGCTTACTGTCTTTAGTCTTTACCACTTTTTGCGCTAGAGAGATGCTCACTGACTTCGAACTGAATATTGCTCACCTCTGCAAATCTTCACAATTTGAGTACAAAGGGCCAGATGTAGGTAATTTTTTTTTTACCGATTCTAAAATACCGACTCATACCGAATCGGTATTTCAGAATCGGAAATTGAGATGTAGGTAAAAAATCTGTAAAAAATACCGATTCGGAATCACTCGGAATCTGAAATCGGTATTCACCGAGTCGGTATTTCCCGACTCGGTAAATTCCGAATCGGTAAAACCCATACATTCCAACGAGCCCATGGCCCATAGGAATGAATGGGATTTACCGAATCGGAATTTACCGAGTCGGTAAATACCGATTCGGAAAATACCGAATCGGAGATTTGAAACTGACAAACATGTGAGCCTGTGAACCAATCAGGACACCAACCACACCCAAACCCAAAGGTACAGTGGAATCAACCAATCAGAATCAAGCACCCCTCCCCAGTACCTGGGAGTGGCCACGCCCATGCAGGTGCAGAAACCAACAGTCAGGAGAGCAGGAGGACAGACTGAGGAGCAGGCTTCCCTGAGCTTACCTGTACATCACCATGGAGAGTCAGGATGGACAGAGGGATGCTGCTTAGCGCAGAAGAAAATTGAAATTCAGCCCTGAAGAACTGCAGGTGTTTGTTACAGAGGTTGTCAGACAATACAGCAAGATATTTGGGAAACAATCACTGCTTGTTGCTGAGTCCATCAAGCGCACTACCTGGATTGACATACAAGGAAAGGTAAATGCCATTGGTGTCACCCACCGTGAAATAGACTATTTGAAAAAAAGGTGGTATGATCTTCGCATCATAACAAAAAAGAAACTAGCTGCCCACTGAAAAGAAGCTGCAGCAACAGGGGGAGGAAGAAAACGTGCACCACGACTCACCGACATTGAGGAGCAGGTGGAATCCACCCTTGAGCCAGAATCGATCCATGGCATTGGGGACGCTGATAGCTCCGCAAGAGCTGAAAAGAAACAAGGTAAGATGCATGTACATTGTCATCATCCCATATATCAATTCCCCTTCCACACTCTGTGTGCCTACATCACACTTCTGAACAGGTTTTACCAATGCCCAGCAATGCATCTTGGGAGGTGTAGTCATAAGTAGATACCATTATGCAGTCAGCATACCATACAGCAAGGGATGCAACACACTACTAGCATAAGCAAATGAGGGACAGGCAAATGTGCGATAGTAGTGTGTTTAATCAAGTAACACAGGTGAACAACTCCACTGACACAATGTCCATGTCTGTTCACAGGAGAGTCATCGTGCAGCACAGCGAAGGACAGGGAGAAGAGGAGGGAAGATGCTGGTCCCAGCACAGTACACGGAGGGAAGGACAAAGAGCAGGCAGCCAAGTCACCTGAGGATACAACACCACCACAGCCACAGTCTCCTCTTTTGTTTGGGAGTCAGGAGTCAGGAGCGGCTGCACAGTCCCCCACCCCAACAACTCCGTCCCCAGTGGAAAGGTCAAGGCGGCTTGATGTGCCCCCTCCCCGCATACTTGAAACATCAGAGGAAGAAGAGGATGAGGGTGACATGGCCAACATCCCACTAGAGTCAGCCAACGCTGAGCAGCTGCCCACTCCTAGAGCTGTACGGGCCAGTGTCCGAGGATAAAGGTCACGGAAGGCAGCTGAAGAGCATCACAGTCAGGGGCTTTTCTGTGGTCTGGAGGCCACCATGGTCAAAGTCCAGCGCCTGCAAGCGAAAGCAATGATGGGTGTTCAGAGGCAGGCATGCACCACCAACAACAAGCTGGATGACATAGGCAAGGGCATAGGAGAATTATCTGAGAGCATGCAGTTAATGGCATCTGGCATTACAGACATGACAGTGCATGACTGTCCTGTGCGACAAGTTGGACAGGGACCATTTGGAGAGGCGCAAGGCCCGTGTGGATGTGCGGCAGCAGACAAAAATCCTAAACAGATTCGCGACTGCAACCTCCCTGCTGTGCAGAAAGTCAGTGGCAATGCAGGATGCTATTGTACAGTGCTGCACCAATTTATCTGTGGGAATGGCCAGAGTGACCTCTGCCATGGAGCTCATGCTCGCACAACAGACTGCCACTCGAGGCAACACATGTGTGGGTGAAAGTGAGGAGTCCACCAGCAGGAGTGGCGCAAGCACTCCTGTCCCTGAAATACGCAGGAGTGGCAGGCGTCATTCGGCAGAGACAGGCCACACCGAGACCCATGACACACAGCCACATCAGTCCCACCCTGTAACCCATGGACGTAAACATTGACTATGCCCTCCACCCAAGGTACAGGTCACGGTGGTGTTAACCGTGACCACACAGTCATGGACATTTATATTTCGTGTGACCATTGTGTGGTATCATTGCACTTGCGTAGTGAAAATTAAACTACGTATGTCATAATCTTTGCATGTCTGTGTCTCATTACTCAGAAACATTGCTGTGTGACCTCCGCCCGTCTCAGTCTCCCATCTGTAGCAGGTGCCGCTACTGTACCTTGGGCCTCTGCCAGTTCAGTGTCATCATCAATGTCCTCATGATGTGTGATCTCCACCTCTGTGCCTTCCTTGATGGCGAGCTTGTGTAACATTGCACAGGTCGCAATGATTTTGCAGCACAGGATTGGAGTGTACTGTCGTGCCCCTCCGCTCTGGTGGAGGCAGCGAAACCTGCTCTTGAGCAGTCCAAATGTGCGCTCTACAACGTTGCGTGTGGATCTGTGTGCCACATTGTACCGCCTTTCACTCCCGGTGGATGGGTTGAGGTAGGGGGTGAGCACAAAGGACCGCAGGGCATATGCACTGTTGCCTAGGGGGGAGAAAGATTTACATTAGTTGCATATACATGATACAATGTTCTGCTGTGGGTGTCAGGGTGTGTCAATGTAATTTACCTAGCAGGTATCCGTTTCCAAATTCTCCGGCAACTAGGTTAGGGGAGTCCTCCAACCCGGATATTGCTACAGCTATCCCGACCGATTATGTAATTTATAGACAGGATAGATCCATGGGTAGGGGTGGAGGGGTCGCAATTGTGGTCCAAAGATCTGCCACTTGTGTGGTCGTGCCCTCGACGTCCATTTCAGGCTGTGAGTCCCTTGTTTTTTCTATTATTTTATCTCCCCATCAATCCATTTCAGGGCTCCTGGTATATAGACCTCCTGGCCTGCGAGGTTCCTTCTTTGATGAGTTACAGACAGTAATCACGACACTTTGCCTTAAGACAGAACATTGCATAGTGCTAGGGGATTTTAACATACACATGGACGCTGAGAAGGATGGGGATGCAATTAAAATCAATGACATCACCGCCCCTCTGGGTCTTATTCCCTATCTGTCGGCTCCGCCCCATGATAAGGGCCACACTCTTGATCAAGTGTTTTCCACCATTCCTCTTGTCATGACCTGTCCCGTCCCTGTTCTTTGGTCGGACCATTTTCTGATCTGCTTTCAAATTCAGGGAACGAGCAAATCACCTTGTGTAAACTCTAACCATCTTAGGCACCCCAGTCGGGCATACCATCGGGTCACTCCTGAAAGTTTGGCTCAGGCCTGCCTGGAACATCCCTGCATTCTATCAGGTGACTTAGAAAGCAACCTTGACACGCTACAGAAGTGGTTGGTTGAGCGGCTAGTTGAACTTGCTCCTCTTTCCACGCCCCGCTCATCTGCTAAGCGGAGTTCGGCACCATGGTTCTCGGAGTCTTTGACACTATCCCGGCGCAACTGTAATTTAGCTGAGAGGCTTTGGCGCAAGCAATATGATCCGGAAGCCAAGGCCACCTATAGGGCCTCTATTAAGATCTATCATGCAGACATTTTGGCTGAAAAAAAGAGTTACTTTGCCGCAAGAGTTGAGTCAGCGTCTAACTCTTGCAGGGAAATTTTTACTATTGTCAAGGAGTTTGTCTCCCCCAAGGCCAGCGCAGTACATCATGAGTTTTCTGAGCCATGGGTCATCTCGCTGGCAAACTTTTTTACAACAAAAATTACGCGGATTCAAGACTCTTTTCCTTCCTCTGGCCTTAGTGCTGTTTCCAACCCAAGCAACTCACCAATCTTATCAGTCGAGTCCAGTCCTGTTCTCTCTGAGTTTCCACTATTTCTGTCTCTACCTCTCTGGACCTCCTTCTTAAGATCAAGTCAGGCTCCCCTTTGGACCCTTGTCCTGCTACCTTCTTGGCTAGAACCGCGAAGATTCTGAACCCACTGATCAATCCAGTTCTTAATCTATCGCTGGCGAGTTGCATTGTCCCTCTGGCTTGGAAACAGGCAATGGTTGTTCCACTTCTCAAAAAACCTGGCCTTGATCCTGAGAATCAGGCAAACTATAGGCCAATCTCTCTCTTACCGGGTCTTGCAAAGATAGTGGAAAAGCATGTTCATTCTGTGCTCTCCACTTTTCTTGAAACTCATGGCTTGCATCCTCCCACCCAGTCAGGCTTTCGCTCCAATCTTAGTACCGAGACTGCTCTTCTGGAGGTAAATGAAGCCATCAAGGAAGTACTTGACTCAGGTGGAAGAGCTATGCTGGTGATGTTAGATCTGTCGGCGGCCTTTGACACCGTCCCTCATGAGGGTCTCCTCAGCAGACTATATGAGATCGGTCTGAGAGGGACGGTGTTGAGCTGGCTTAGATATTACCTAGCGGGTCGTCGACAGGTGGTCTGGGCCCCCCGTACTATGCCGAAGTGCCGCCTTTGGAGGTCGGAGTTCCACAGGGGTCGGTGCTTAGCCCGACCCTTTTTAACATCTTAATGACTCCTTTGGCGGTGCTGGCGGAGTCTTTTGGGGCCCAGATCATATCATACGCCGATGACACCCAGCTCCTCTTCACTTGTAGAAAGGGTGCCGAGTTCAATGGAGAGAGCATCCGCGGGTGTCTTGCGGTTGTCTTCGACTGGTTTCAGCGAAACAGCCTCAAGTGCAACCCTGACAAATCTGAGGTGCTTTTCTTCGGGTGTCAGGCTGACCCGCCATTGCAGGATTGGTGGCCTGTGAATATGTTCCCTCCCTCATCTTCCTCCTTGGTTGCTAAGAACCTTGGGGTCAAAATTGACAATAGTCTATCATTGAAGTCCCAGATCTTGGGCTTAACTGGTACTTGTTTTGGTCTTCTTAAAATGTGGCTCAAGTTTCTTCCTTTGCTCCCTCTGGTGCATAGGAAGACGACGGTCCAGGCCTTAATCTGTTCCAGGCTCGATTACTCAAATGTATTATATTTGGGTCTTCCGGACTACCTATTACAAAAACTTCAGGTGGTCCAAAACTCGGCAGCTAGGGACATTTTTGGCCTTCCCCGCCATGCCAGAACCTCGGATTTGTTACTCTCCCTTCACTGGCTCCCTGTCAGGAAGCGGATTGTTTTCAAGGCACTTACACTGGCGCACAAGGCACTCCATGCTGTAGGTGCTGAGTACATCCAGAAACGCCTTACCTTTTACAAGCCGACAAGATCCCTCAGATCAGAATCCCTTGGTCTGGCAACGGTCCCTACTATCAGGAAAGCCAGGGCAGGGGGACGCTCTTTCAAACATCTTGCTCCCAAGTTGTGGAACACCCTCCCCCTGGCGCTCCGTTGTACTTCGAACCTTCTGGCCTTTAGAAAAGGTTTGAAAACTTGGCTCTATGGTCAATGATAGGTCTGCCTTCCCTTTTATCTTTTCCTTTCTGTTTCAGCTATGGGTCAGAAAGCGCCGGGACACTTTTCGGAGTAGCCGAGCGCTATATAAGACACCCATAACATTTAACAACACATTTAGGCGTGTGTATATTCCACTGTGGTGGAATATGTACGAATCATGGGTACTCCCAGGGAATTTTGCAACGATGTCTGTGATGATGTTGCCAGCGTTGCATATGACCTGTACATTGATGGAGTGCGTAGACTTGCGGTTCCTGTATATGTGTTCTGTGGCTGCAGGTGGACAGAGTGGTACGTGGGTGCCATCTATGCAGCCCATCACTTGAGGGAAGTGTGCCAGTTGATAGAAATCAGTCTTGGTTTTTGCAAGCTCCGCAGGTGTGTCAGGGAATGAAATATAATGCTCCATCCTCTGCATCATGGTGTCAAGGAACCTCCTGAAGAAGCGGGACAGGCAGCTCTGGGACACACCACCCACTGCAGCTATCACACTCTGGTAGCTCCCGGAGGCAAGCAGGTGTAAGCTACACAGCACCTGCACATGGGGTGGGATGGCGTGGACCCTGGGTGTTGGGTGCTCCAGGAGTGGGTGTAGGTCCCTGATCAAGTCCATGATGGTTTGGGGATGTAGCCTGTACCTCTGGAGTATTTCAGGATCTGTCAGTTGGAACAGTGTTATCCTCTGCCTGTACACTTGTTCCTCCCTTTGCCATTCCCTCTCTTCTGCTGCCTGTAGTGTCAGCTGCCTTGCAATGATGTAGAAAGCCGCCATTCTGAACCCACTGTTGCATTTTGGGACTCTTTTTATAGCCTTCACCTGGTTACCACCTGCATTCATTCCATGGTAAATACCGACTCATAAATACCGAATTTCCGTGAATTCTGTATTTTTCGGGTTTCCTACATCTCCATGGCCATTTTTTTACCGTTTCTTATTTACCGATTCGGTAAATAAGAATTCGGTAAATATGTATTCGGAAAATTCCGCTTCGATAAAAACCGACTCATAATTACTGAGTCGTAATTTTACCGACTCATGTTTTCCGAATCGGTAAAAAATCAGCTCCTACATCTCATTTCATGGATACCGGTCGGTAACGGCCGAAATTACCGATTTTCGGCCATTACCGACCGGTATTGGGCGACCTACATCTGGCCCAAAGTCTTCAATTCTGAGCATTCCTACTCTCTCTCTCTTCAGAAACCTTTGTTTGGTATTCTGAAGCTGACGCTTTATCTATTTGCGTAACCAAATGCCCTTTGCAACCTATCCTTCCTTAATTTGGATAAGGGGTTTTCATGTATTGTACACGCTTTCTGGATGTTCTGGATTCTTTATGCAATTTGGTACCTGTAATGTTTTTCTTTATTCTAAAATATCAGCTTTTAGACAAGTTGAATTTGTAACAATTATACTTTAGATTTAAAAATCCTTATTGTCAAATTACTTTTATCTGACTAAATTGTTAATAAATCCCTTTTGCCTCTCTTCAACTCTCTTTGTCGTTTCCTGTGGTGCCTAATGGTTTCACGTTTTTGGGTAATACATGTAAATGCTAGCTCCTACTTAACTCTTCACGTCGACGAGCAAATGTCCATACGACCAGTCACGGGTTTGTATGACGATTATACTCATAAATCAGAGTTCTACAAACTGTGGGATGCGCACCTCAGGGGGTCTGTGGATGTGTCCCCAAGGGGGCGCAAATGAGTCTGCAATTACATGTAAATGGAAATAGGTTGCAAGTGTGAAAAGCATGTTTCCAGGCTGTCTTCATATATATATGCAGCAGCTAAAGTCCATATTAAAAGTGTGAGAACGGTACTACTGGGTGGCATGGGACAGGAGCAGTGAGTGTGGAAACAGAACATGACTAAATAGAAGAAAAAGTTTTGCATTGTTTTGTTTTATTTTTCACCTTCAGGTAACTGCAAATAAAAAACACCCACACACCTCAAAATAAAAATAAATGCAAATTTAACTAATCAAAGGCAAATATACTCTTTTACCTTATGAAATCTCAGTTAGCTAATATGATCACTGCAGAATTAAAGCCTGATTGGTGCAGTGAGGAATAGTGGCTAGTTTATTAATTGTGCTATGAGGTCCCAGTCTGTGACAGAAAGCATTGTGAATGTCATTATTTTAAAATTGTATTACACAGTATAACATAGGCTGCTGCAAAATACTGTTTAAGATAAAAACAAGTGCTATAAAAATATACATTTTAGAGAAAAGATTTCAGACTATATCTAGTATAAATATTTCTAAATGTGTCCTTTTAATAAACATATTAGCTCTTAAAAAGAGTAAATATTTGTCACCATGAAGTTTCAAGTGACTCCATCAATTAAAACCTACGCTGGCTCCATAGCAGCCTTTATATTTGGTGATTAACCTGTTGCACACATTTACATTTCTTTCAGGTAGTGGGCACCCTAGTGAAACGGCATGTTTATTCTTTAATAGTTCTTATCCTTCTCTCTGTTTCACAATACATAACTCCCCCCCCTCCGCCCCCCAAACCCCAATCTTCTGTTGTGAGTGGCCACTGGACCCCAGTTCTGGCAGCCGTACTATGAAAAAGAACTTGGGGGTTAGCATAAGGGCACAGGACATGGTTCCTGCGCACAGAACAGGGCCCAAGTAACAAAGGAGTATGGGGTGGGGTCAGGGGCAAAATGTGCTTTTTTGTTGCTGTTTTCTACACAATGCGGCAGCAAGCCTGATTTGGGCATCTGGCGTAGAAGTGATGGCCCTATTCAGTGGGCAGAGTAGACAGCCTACTTTGCAGAACTGTAAGTATCATTAGTGCTGCGGCTGCATAAGTGGTCTGGGAATACTTGCTCTGCCAGTGTTTCTTTGACCCTTGGAGCAATGGCCCAAGGAAGGGGGAAAAATAAGCACTGGCAACGCCAATAGGTTTCACCTATACCAATCTATTTGGCTTTGTCAATGTTTTTTACATATGTTGCACAGCAGCACGAGGGGAAAAAACATGACGGTGCCAGCATTGCCCTCACCATAGAGGTATAATTTTCTTTACTTTCAGCCCGCGCTGCTATGCAACATGTCTAAAAAACATTGACAATACCAATAGATATCACATAGAGGAAACCCTTTGGTTTTGCCAATGCTTTAAAAAAAATTACTTTCAGCCTGCCATGCTGCTGTGCAAAATGGCTAAAAACATTAACAATGTCAATAACTTGCATAGGCGAAATCTACTGACTTTGCCAATGCTTGTATATAGCGCTCCTCCGGTTCCGGGATCTATAGGATCAAGCAAGTGCCGAAATACAGCATTAGACACCCATGCCTGCACGACCACCAGAGAGCAAGTCTGCTCTACGTGGTATCATTTATATATAGCACTCCTCTGGTATTGATAGCATTTTTGACACTATAATATCAAGTGACCAGCGGAATATGCTACTGTTCTTTTAGGATCTCGCTAAACTGCATATCGCGAACATTACACATAAGTCTATGCTGCCTCCCCAGACCAAGCTCAAAAATACAATGTGATGCAAATGTAGCAGGTAAGCAATATCGCAAATCCAATACACACAGAGCTCATTAACCCCCTGAGCTTTATTACTGCGTTGGAAGCAGTGACCTGCTTTCACACACAGATCTCAACAGCAGCCATATTTACCACAATGCTATCTAAGGAGTGGTGGAATCCGTGCCCATATGGTTACACAGAGATCCCTGCCCAATCTTAGGCTGCAGGTGCTATAGTTAGTGAGTGTTTGTTGAAAAACTGGGATAACAATATGCAAAGTCCAGTGGACAAAGATGCCAGATGAATACTGGTACATGGACATGATGAAAACAGGCTTGAACATTAAAGAAATCACCATTAGAACAGTAAGCGCCATTTTGTCGGAATAATATGACCTAACAAATGTACTCAGCGTTATTAGCAGTGACCTGCACCAAAAGATAGAACCGGAAATGCTGTCTCTTTATGTGTACTCTTATTTTGTATTTTTCAACCGGTGATCTGTTTTGCTGAGTGCAGAGTCCTGTGCTGTGATGTTGCCTAGCAAACACTAAGAGATGCTTCTTTCCGGTTCAGGGAAGACCTGGCTTGGCAGTTGGGCTGGACTGTTCCCATGAGGCACAGGGTCAAGACTGATTGCACATAGCTGGGTCTGAACTGAGGTGGCGGAGTGAGCTAAAGAACAATGGTGGATTCAATCCAGATCTGTGACTGGGGGTGAGTGTCTGAAAAGTTTCAGCGCTCCGTGCATCATCTCCGTGTGTTGGCTCTGCTGTTGCTTCTCATTGTAGCCATCTATTATCAATGACATCTCGATAAAAACAAGTTTACTGGAGATCTTAAAAAGCGATCAATCATCTACTGAGAGTGAGCTTTTCCTATCGCAGAAAGAGTGAGAAGTGAAAAGGAGAAAAGTGACAGAGGGCAGAACAAAGGAAAGAAGAAAAGGGGCACAAAAGGAAAGAGACAAGAGAGGCAGAGCAGCAGAAGAGCAGAGTGCTCGCCCACTGGAACACCAGGGAGAAGGGGCAGGCAGGAGCCTGTGGATGGAGGGGAGCCTCGAATACCCTGCAACAGAGTTGGGACTCAGAGGGCAGCACTTAGAGGTGGAGCTGCGCGGAGGGAGAGCAGTCACACTGAACAGGTCAGCAGTGGGGTAACGAAAGTTGAAGGGGCCCCCCTGCAAAATACATAGAGGGGCCCCCCTAAACATCGCTGCCAAGGTTCAAAGTTGCTTCTGTGTGACATTTTAATGGCTGGAGTGTGCGTATGTGTGCCATTGCATTTCCTTGTGTGTGACTCATGAGTGACACTTTATTGCAAGTTAAAGTAGCAGAGCCTGTGTAATAATGTTCATTTCACACTGTCCTGAGCAATCCTGAAAGAATGGAGTGAAGGTGAGTGTAGGTAGGCATGTGTTTGTTTCCTGCAGAAGGGACATAGCATGTGAGTGTTGCATGCTTCCCAGGCTAACTTACACAAATATAAGAAAATACCCCAAATAAGAGGCTGGTTACACTTGGTTTTTGCCAGAGTACAGCTGTCTGTAGCAAGCACTGGTGTCTCCATGTGCTGAGTTCAGCCACACGTAGCTGCAGTAAAGAAAACACAGTAAGGCTGAAACTTTTCCAGCTAGGGGACGCTACGACCGGGACATTAAGCTTAAAAATAGTGCTTCCTTTTTTCTGTCCACCTACTAGCATCTCTCATTTACAAACAAACTGGTTGTGTTAATAATGAAGACTTATCTGGGCACCCCATCCCCTTCCTCCTCCAGCGAGTCGGTATGCTCATGCTCAGTGTGTCTGCTGTTCAGACCCGGTGCTTTGGTGTGGGAGACTGTGCTTTTGTTGCATGAACAAAGTAAATAAACTGTTGAATCTTGCCTCCACACAGTTGATGGGGAAGGCAGAGCCAAAAGGACTGAAAAAAGCAGAAGTAGTTCACGGGGGACTACAGATCCGACCTTGTGAGTCATTTCTATGCCTGATCCTTTTTATATCGTTTCTTGTCGCCTCAATGAACAATTTCAACAAAATGATTATCAAAATCTAGCAATAATTGGGGTACAGTGGTCCCATTACAGGCTTTTGTCCCAGTGCCACAGCACCTGCTGCACTCCCCCTCCACCAAGCTCCCACATTGCCCCAGTTCAGGAAGGACCTCAAGACCTGGCTCTTCGGATGACCCCAGCACTCAACTTAGCAGCCCCAGCGCCTTGAGACCTTCATAGGTGATCGGCTGGGCTTTCCCAACCCTGATTGATTGGTTATCGATATGCCTGGTCCATCCTGCAAAACCCAGTGGTGCTGGTCCGTGGCCTGGTCGTGTGCGATACAAGTTATATTTGGCAATGCCAAGAGAACCCTCACCCACTGATCTTGGGAACCTTAACTTCCTCCAGCCCAGATATCACATAATTACTGTCCATTTCATGGGCGCTGACTTTGACTCACCCTCATTTGCAAAAAATAAATTCAAAGATCAGCAAAACAACCAGGAGTTTCCCTCAAAACTAGATAGCCCAGAATTGTTTGTTTTGTGTTTGTTACATGGGTTATTACATTAATGTATTTTTTTTTTGTCATAAGCTTTTATTCGATATGCAAGATATCTTATAAGCACACATACAATACAAACATTGACAATGTACAAAAATGCATCACTTTAAGAAGTCAATGTTGAGACTCATGTTAAAAAGGATAAAAGGACATAGAATGCCCATAATAATTTATCTAAAAGGAATTAAACCGCTACTGACAGTCTCTTACAACGAATAAGCCAAAACTGTTTTAAAAATTTTGCTATTGAACATACAACTGGGGGGGATGTGTCCGTCATTAGGATGCGTAAAGCTACTAAGTAGCTACGCGTGCCCATGTTTCGGCAAAGAGGTTTCAGCCAGAAGCTCCTGGGTTTTGCATAGTCCGGGCATTCAAACAGGACATGCGAGATGGACTCTATCCTACTCGGACAACAAGCACAGTTGGGGGACATATGAGCCGCAGATTTCCAATTTGATACCACAGCCCCAAGCGGGAGAGAACCAACTCTGAATTTAAAATATAGGGCTCGGTCAAAAGGGAGGGTAATTAGGTCCAAGTAGGGCTCAAATACCACAATGTCTTTCACCAGTAGGAAAGCAGCAGTAGACTTACAATGGTTCGGGTTTGTTATTAGGTGCTCCGCAGTCCATTTCCAAAAAAGGCTCTTAACAACCTCCTTTGGAGGGGCTGAGCGTGATGACCAACAGTCCCCCAGTCCGATTTTCTCCAGAAGCTTTTTAGTGTCTCTCAGCCATCTTATTTTTGCCCAGCCGCCCAAGCTCATTATTTCCCCCAGACCATCAGCGTAGGATTTTAGCTCTTCACCTCTCCAAATTCGTGTCCATAAGAGGAGGGGGCGAAGTTGGGCTTGATCTGTAATGTTTTTGCAGCCTGTGTCCAGCAACACTGGTATGGACGGTGTACTCAGGGGAATGGCGATGATGGATTTTAGAAACTTGCTCTCCGCTGTCGCCAGGGTGTCCAAACGACAGTGGCCCCACAGTTCTGCCCCATACAAGGCTGATGTCACTACCTTGGCCTTGTAGATGTTGATTACTGGGGTAAGCGATCTCCTGGGTGAAGCCCGGAACTCCCTCAAGAGAGCTCCTCCTACTCTCTTATGGTTAAGGACCATCTTGTCAATATGAGGTGCCCAAGACATTCTGTCCGTTATCCGAATTCTGAGGTAATCGAATTCGGATACTTTCTCTAAGGCAACAGAGTTAAGCATAGGTGGGCGGCCCAGTTTCCTTGGGGGGTTTAGGACTAGATATTTTGTTTTGTCCACGTTAATTACTAAACCCTTTGCAGCACAAAAATCCTGGAAACGTGTTAGCAATTTCTGAAGGCCTTGTGGAGTCTTCGAGATCAAAAGCGTGTCGTCCGCAAAAAGCAGGGTGGGGATCCGCACTCCTCCGAGACAGGGGGTATCGGCTGGTTCTAGTTGAAGATGTTCTACCACCCCATTCACATATAGTGAGAATAGGGTGGGCGCCAAAACACAGCCCTGTCTTACGCCCCTGGACACCGGTATTTTCTCAGTGAGCTCTCCGTTTTTTCCCCAGCGGACCTGTGCGAAGGTATGGGCATGGAGGCTAATGAGGAGGGACAGGATGTAAGGGGGTAATCCCAACTCATAAAGCACCCTCCATAGTTCTTCCCGGGGGACTAGGTCAAAAGCAGTCTTCAGGTCTATAAAGGCCAAATAAAGACTTCACTTGCCTAGCTCCACCACCTTCCACCCCAGAAGTGCCAGCCTAAACACCTGCTCTATTGTCCCCATTCCTGCCCGAAAACCTGCCTGAAAGTCCGATAGTATTTTATTCTCCTCCACCCAATGGAGAATCCTCCCGAGTATAGCTTTGCCTGCTATCTTTTGGGTGGAGTCTATCAGGCTTATGGGGCGGTAGTTCCCCGGGGATTCTCTACACCCTTTTTTGTAAATCGGGACCACCACCGCCCCTTTCCAGGATTCGGGCACTGGCACTCCCATCATGATGTCATTGAGGAGAGCAGCGATAACCCTTCCCCACTCCACTGGGTATGCCCTCATAAGGTCCCCCGGGAGGCCGTCTGGGCCAGCTGCCTTGCGGGGGGCTACCCACCCTATTACTTTTTCAATCTCTAAGGGGGTAAAGAGGTCATAGGCGTGAGGTTCAATTACTAGTGGGAAGTTCATCCTGGCATTCAGTTCCCCTTCTGCCGGAAGGTATAGAGCCCCAAAGTGTTTTACCCAACTTTGAGGCGGGATGTTACAGGGTCTCATAGCTCCCTCGGGCCTATTCCGTTTGCCTATAAGATTCCAAAAAGCCCTTGGGTCCCTACTTTTACTAGCTTGGAGCAGGTCTTCCCAGAATTTATCTTCCCACTCCCTCCTAGCAGTTTTGAGGGATCCATTGTAAGCCTTCCTTGCTTCCTGTATATCGCTGTGGGATTTGTGCTTTACTGCCTCCACTAGCTTTGCCTTGTGTAACCTACATGCTTGGGTATACCAGCCATCCTCTAGTTTTTTAGATTTCTTGTTACCCGACTTACTAGAGTGTGTGGTAAACACATTTGTCAGGGCCTCTACTAAAGAGACAAAAAGTCCACTCACTTCACCCACCCCTTCTAGGGGGGACCCCAGGGTTGACACCGCATGATTTAAAAGGGATAAGATTTCCCCAACCCTTGCCTCGGAGAGGACCAATTTGGCCCATTTTAAACGTCTACCACAGGTCGAGACTTCAGACTCGTCGGGGGTGCAACTACCAGATTATTATCGCCCTTTCTTACGGGTCGCCACCACTGATCCATGCTTAAGGAGAGTGAGTTGTGGTCGCTTTCAGTCGTGGGGACCACCAGCATATCCCTCACGTGGTTCCATAGGTGTACATCTATTAGCAAGTAATCTATCCTGGAGGTATGTCCTGGTCTGTTGTACGTATGTACCCCCCCCCCCTATCCGAGATTGTCCTCCCATTGGCTGCCCTTAGATTAAATTCAAGGCTTAGGGAGTATAACTGGAGAGCCACTTCTGACCACCTCCTGACGGATGGGATTTCCAATGCAGGGATCCCCAGCCTGGTATCCTCCTCATCTTGGTCAACGGCAACGTCCGAGCCCAAGGGCTCGAACGTACAGTTCATATCGCCCGCAACCAATGTGCGCATCTTGTGCGGAGTTTTATTTAGGAGGGTCTCAAGGAGAGAAATTACGGGTGACTTTCTCCCACCCTTAGTCCCACGGGCATAAACGTTATAAACATTTTAAATCAGTCTTCCCCTTTGGTCTGTTAAGGTGATGTTTTGGATATCCGGGCAGCCTGTGTAAAGCTCCTCTACACTGCAGTCTAGGGATGCTGCTACCCAGATGAGTAGGCCGCCCGAGGGTCGCCCTCTCCCTGTTTCCGACGCTCGTGCAGGGACGGAATGGGAAGAAGATCCCACCCTGTGTACCGGCACCAAGCTCCATGTCTCTTGGAAGATGCACAAGGAGTGCTCATCAACCCAAGCAGTGAAGTCAGGTAGAGCCAACTTTCTTGCAATCCCTGCGACATTCCAGCTGAAAACCTTAAGGGGTAGGTCCGTCACAGCTGGAATGTCGCTGGACGCAAGAGTGTCCCTGTCTGTGGCCCTCATCAAGGATGCCTGAAGGGAGCAAGGATCTTGGGGAATATCTTTAAAAGTTATCATCTCGCTAGTATCTTCAATTGAGAGAGAGGCAATTTGGGGGGGTGATACTCCAATTGGTTCTACTCTACTCACAGATTCTTTGTTCGTGCATAGCCTGGGGTCAACCTCCTCCAGTCAGTAGGACCCTGGTACCCAGAGAGGATTCGCCCCTATACCCCCAGCAACCCCTGCCCAGCATGTCTCCCAATTTTGGCAAAAATCGGGGGAGCTCAAGCTTTCTCCAGTTAAGCTAGCAATATGCCTAGGGTAGAAGTAGGATAAATCTACTACTTTCACCCCTGGAGCCCCCATATTTTTAATTGGGGTGCAGATCGAGGGCACTACTTTAGGGTCTTGAAAATTTATTATTATGCAGTCCCCCTCCTGAGTTTTTTTACCCTGCCCTACCCACTCAACTCTACGGACACTTAAAATGATCCCATCCACACCCAACGGGATTGGCTTGTTTGACTTAAGCCAATGAATGCACTTATTTTTGAGGGATTGATGGTTTTCCATTTGGCCTTCCTTGAGAGGGGGAACATTTACCAGAACAGCAACAAAAGGTTGGCAGTCTGGCGGGAGGTTTACTGGGGGGATCCGACGTGCTGGATTTCTAGGGACCGATAGGGTGGTCGTTGGAGCTGTAGGTTGGGGGACAGGTCTAGTGGCTTTCCCTGATACTAGTTTTTGGGCTTTGTCACGTGTGCCTGATATTTGGATGTCTTTCGCTTTACCACTGGCTGTCTGTAGCTGTTTTTGTGGGAGAGGCTTAGGCTTATTTGTAACAGCCTCTAAGTGTGCTGGTGGCCCCTTGGGATTTGGCCCTGCTTTAGGAGGGGGAGAAGTTTTGGGAGCTGAGGTTTGTGCTTTGCTAATGTCAACCTTGTTTAAGCATGTTGTGGGCTTAGGGTCTCTCTGTGGTGGTAGTTCGTTCCCCTTTACGCCCGTGTCCAGGTTTTCACTCACTCTAGCTAGTTGTTTAAATGTAGTTTTGAGTGAGTGGAACCCATCGAGGGTTGATTGCTCTAGTTTGTCTATCCTCGCCCCCAAGCCCTTAACCTGTATTAGTAGGGGCATCAAGAGACTATTTACCTTCTCCAGGATATTTTCAATGGTTACAGGGTCAGCGAGCTTGGAAACATTAGCGGTGTTAGCATTTATGAGAGGCCCCTTGGGAGAGACCACAACATCCCCTTCTATGTCCGCTTCATTCTCTGTGGACGGGCCCCTTACATTTTTCACACCAAGTCCAGAGGGCTTTCTTACTCTTTGGAAAAGAGCGGCCTGTCTCACTAGCCTACCCTTTTTACGTTTTCCTGCCTTTTTATTTACGAACCTCTTATCCTGCCTAGTTTCGGGACTTTGAATGTTAGGGAACACCCCTTCTGACACCTCATCTGGTATTACTATGATTGGGGTGGGCGGTATTGGTGATAGAGGCTGACTGATGGCTACGTTTAGGGGTTTAGGTGATACTGGTGGCAATGATTTACTAAGACCACCATCTTCCTCAGTGCCACTAGGGAGAAACGTGGCAAGGTGTTCCAGCCTATCTATATTTTGCCCTATTTCATGCAACTGGGGAGGGTCTGTAGAGTCTCCAGGGAAGCTAGCAGGGGGGGCAGAGTGAACCTGCTCACTGGCCGGTGTAAACGCCTGAGCAGCAGCCCCCAAGGAAGAACGTCTTGAAGGGAGGTAGACCTCGGATAGGCGCCGCTCAGACATAGCGATTTCCTTTTCTATTACAGCCGCTACCCTGGTAATAAAGCGGTCCATGGTTCCAATAACAGGGCTCCCGGTGAAGGCTCCTCTTTCACCTTCACTCCTGAGAGGTTTTCCTGAGCGGGTAGACATGATTGTAGGCAACCCCAGGGGGCCTCACACAGGCCGTATGTGCACACTGGGGTAGGAGAGGAAAGGGACGTGGCCCAGCCCAGCCTTGACAGCCCCTGACGGCCACAGACTGCCCGCCCTTGGCTCGGGCTTCGCTCGGCGTCCCGCTCGCGTCCCGCTCAGCGCCAGGCCGTTGTTTATGTAGAGGGCGTTGCAGGCGGGGGGCGTGTCTCGGTGGGGGCGCGGCCGTGCACACCTGTGCAGCGCAGGGACTCTTGGTATTGTGAGTCCCTGCAGGCGCGCTCCCTGGGCCGGCTTGCACAGGTCCCTCCACGAACCAGGAACACAGAAGCCCTGTCAGCCTCTACCCCTCGCCGCGCAGCGGCACCCGGGAAGCGGGTGCTGCAAGATGTCAAAGAAGCTGCAGACGGCGGATCCCTCCTGGGATAAGGGGAGGCTCGAACTGAGGCTTGGCAATGCAGGTCGTTAATGGCAGCACCCGGGTCAGAGTCAGCGCAAAGGCTCCCGCAGTGAACAGGAAGCTCCCGCCTTAAGTTTGCTGGTCAGGCGGGGGGGCGTGTCTCGGTGGGGGCGCGGCCGTGCACACCTGTGCAGCGCAGGGACTCCTGGTATTGTGAGTCCCTGCAGGCGCGCTCCCTGGGCCGGCTTGCACAGGTCCCTCCACGAACCAGGAACACAGAAGCCCTGTCAGCCTCTACCCCTCGCCGCGCAGCGGCACCCGGGAAGCGGGTGCTGCAAGATGTCAAAGAAGCTGCAGACGGCGGATCCCTCCTGGGATAAGGGGAGGCTCGAACTGAGGCTTGGCAATGCAGGTCGGTAATGGCAGCACCCGGGTCAGAGTCAGCGCAAAGGCTCCCGCAGTGAACAGGAAGCTCCCGCCTTAAGTTTGCTGGTCAGGCGGGGGGGCGTGTCTCGGTGGGGGCGCGGCCGTGCACACCTGTGCAGCGCAGGGACTACTGGTATTGTGAGTCCCTGCAGGCGCGCTCCCTGGGCCGGCTTGCACAGGTCCCTCCACGAACCAGGAACACAGAAGCCCTGTCAGCCTCTACCCCTCGCCGCGCAGCGGCACCCGGGAAGCGGGTGCTGCAAGATGTCAAAGAAGCTGCAGACGGCGGATCCCTCCTGGGATAAGGGGAGGCTCGAACTGAGGCTTGGCAATGCAGGTCGGTAATGGCAGCACCCGGGTCAGAGTCAGCGCAAAGGCTCCCGCAGTGAACAGGAAGCTCCCGCCTTAAGTTTGCTGGTCAGGCGGGGGGCGTGTCTCGGTAGGGGCGCGGCCGTGCACACCTGTGCAGCGCAGGGACTCCTGGTATTGTGAGTCCCTGCAGGCGCGCTCCCTGGGCCGGCTTGCACAGGTCCCTCCACGAACCAGGAACACAGAAGCCCTGTCAGCCTCTACCCCTCGCCGCGCAGCGGCACCCGGGAAGCGGGTGCTGCAAGATGACAAAGAAGCTGCAGACGGCGGATCCCTCCTGGGATAAGGGGAGGCTCGAACTGAGGCTTGGCAATGCAGGTCGGTAATGGCAGCACCCGGGTCAGAGTCAGCGCAAAGGTGTCCGCAAAGGTGTCCCTCTCTGCCACAGCCGCAGTACTTTACATGATGTATCTTACACACATCACAATTACTGAGCAGTCCTGATGTTATCGGCCTGATGAGGATGAGTGGTATAGACAGTCCTGTTGACACATGAGCCTGTGTCTTGTGCATTTGATCACAAATATCCACATGAGGCATGCAAGGCTTTCCATCCCCACACTCCTCCCTACCCCACAAACACCCATTAAAGTTTACAGAAAAATCTTGCTGAATCTTTTTGTTTTCCCAAAGTTCCAAGTTCCCTAACTCGATTGGTTGTTCTACTGGTGCTGTGTGACCTGCGTTCATCTGACAGCCTTTTCCAGATTTTTAAGAGTGATCGTCTTTTTTATAGACAGAAAAATTACCTTTTTAACTTTTCACTGAACACAATTTATGGGCCATCCCATGGATATTTGCCAGTTACGTTTTCAGGAACATTCCACATATTAAAAAAAATATATATTGAATTATAAAAAGTTGTGCAACATTGAAGGGGGGCTGTTTTGGATGGGGGTGAAAAGCTGTGAAATGTTTCTTTTGTAAATTTCACTTAATTCCTGAGAAAACTATCATTATTATGCTTAGTACCAATTGTATTTGCATGTCGGTTTTCAAGTTAAAATCAAACATTTTGTCCATCAATAAAATGCTTAACCAAAAGTCATCCACATACAATTCACCTTCATTTTCAGTTCCAAATACTATTTTCAAAGAAACGTTTCGAGTTTGTGGGTAAAAATGATGTCACTATACGCTAATGCAAACAAGAAACTTCTAGAAGAGCATGTTTGCCAATAATCTGCATCTATATAAGGTGTTGCTCATGTAATAAAAATGCGCTAGCCCTGCTCTGATGTGCCTGATTAAAAACATCAGCGAATTCTGCTATCCAATACTCTGTCTGCATACAAGATAATTTCGTTTCTGGCATTGGTTTGCTCGAAATTTGTCAGTGTCTGTTCAGCTGCTGATTTTCAGCTGAGCCACTGTGTGCATGCCCCGGGGGCCGATAGGGCTGAGCTGGCTAGTTCCTGCTGCAGTCTGGGTGTGCAGGTCAGGCTGCCAATGTGTACCTTCTGCTTAAGAGTTCACCTGGCACTGGAGAAAGGGGCGAGCAGAGCCCTGTGTGCTGCTCTTGGGTGCATCACTTAACTTTTCACGTAAAACAAGCTGGCTCTCAACATGCTTCTGAGAGGGCCGTCCGTGCATCTGTTACACGTGGTCTCTCAAGGAACAACCCCTTACATCCTGTAAAGAGAGCGTGAGTCAATCACAGCAGTCCCAGGGTCCAGGCGAGATGTAACAAATACAATTGTAGCACTCCGGGCCGAGGGGCGATTTCCATGGCAACTGAGTAATAGCAACAGTAAACAGACAAGCACTGGCTGTTCCTTGACAAATGGAAAAGGGCCCAATATGAGGAAAATATTTTTTTATTGTGGTGATTCGTGGCCATGCCTTCAAATAACCCATGATGCTTTGCAGAGCTGGGCCATGCTCCTGACCCAGTCAAAACCTCTCAGGCCCGCCCATGCACCGAGTGCCAGAGGGAGCCCCCTTGAGGTCGGGGGCTGCAGGGGTTATTATTATGCCCCTTCAGGCCAGTGGTCTTGCTCTTCTTGCCGTGTAGTGGCTGCCATTAAGTAGGGATCGAGGGAGGACGGGTCAGCTGGGAGGCGGGAGCAGAAAGGACACATTGGAGGGGGAATGGGCCACGGGGGCAGCAGCGGCAGGGGGAAAACAAAGGAAAGAGTGAGAAGTGAAAATGAGAAAACTGACAGAAGGGCAGAAAGAGGAAAAGGGGAACAAAAGGAAAGAGGCAACCGAGGCAGAGCAGTTGTAGAGCAGAGTGCTTTCCCACTGGACCACCAGGGATGAGGCGCTGGCAGGAGCCTGTGGGTGGAGGAGGTCCACAAATAACCTGCAACAGAGCTTAGGGAGTTGTGGAGTTGCACAGGAGGAGAGCAGTCACACTGACACAGATGTTGAAAGTATTGGTGGCCACAAAAAAATGGGCATTTTAAGAGTCAACACCTTTACCCAAATAGACTTTGACTCTCAACTTCCATTGTATTAGCTCTAACAGAGTTGAGATTTCAAGCCCTAAAATGTTTTGCCATTGTGGACCTTCAAATCTGTCCATAAAGGTGTTATGAGCAGGGTACCAAAGTGGGGCTTAATAAACAAGTGAAGCAATGGCCTTTGCATGCAAAGCCTGAATCAGAGGTTGAAGTAAAAAACTTACATATCAGGATTTGAAGGAGCCCATGGCAAGTGTTGTACACAAAAATGCTTTATCTTAAAACTAAAGTTCAACCTTCCACTGCAAATGGGAATCAGAAAATACACCTAGATACATGTAGGCTCCACTTTTTTCTTTTTCTTTTTGACCTCCTTTGTGCTGTAAACCACTATATAGACTCCATCTACTAACATTATTCAACTCCTTTCATGGTCAATTATTAATGAGTTAGTGACTGTAAGTGTTTGTAAGATATCTAAGGCATGCTGGAGACCACTGTGCTATAATCACAGAGCATGCAGGGACTACTGGGCATCACCAGTGATGTTTGAGGTTGTTTGCCACTGATGTCCTGGGGTCCATCTTACTAGGGCTCTGCAACTCGACCAAGTACAACCCCTACAACACTTGACTCTCAGTGGTAGCGATGGCAAAAAATCACAGGTTTTTCAAAGAGTTAATGTGGAGGTATTTGAGCTAGGTAATCAAAAATCATACAGCAGCCCAATAATTGATTGTCCAACCCAATTCTTTCCTTTCACGAAGAAAAGGACTTTAAACACATTAAAATTAAAAACTACACCTACAATAGTGGTCAGATGTCATTTTGTGTGCTTTGCAATAGTACTGGCTATACTTCATCCTGCTATCTTATCCCCCCACCCACCTAAACAGCGAAGACCTCACAGTAAACACAATGGCCCTGATAACGACTTTCGTGTATGAAAAAACAAGGGACACCCTAATCACACGGAACCAGGGTTCTGTACAGTTTAACAGAAAACAACGGTTCCTGTGGACACTCAGTCAATGATACTTTTCTCCTTCCGACATCTCCTTGCCTTCAATGTTTGTAATTGCGCTAATATGTATTAAGTAACATTGACTGATTGTCCACAGGAACTATTGTTTTCTGTTGAACTGATTATGACTTTGGCAGTCATGGTACCGCAGTCAAAAAAGCGTCGGAATCACCTTCGCACCATTGGCTGTCCGACCGCCCTTTTACGATGCATGTAGTTTCATAGACGGAAGACCGCTGTGGTCATGCTGCCGTCGCCAGGAAGTCTCAACCACGGAGGCTAACGTGTCTTGGAGGGCGGACAGCCAGAGTTTCTACCACCCAATTACAATGTGCCTACCCACCTATATGACTATGGCGGTTCGACCACCACATCTGAGCTGACAGAAAGTGATGTATATAAGGCTGAAACTCACTTGTACTCAGCTTAACACATCCTCTGCTGCCATGGAGCCGATCATACTCGTCCTGCCGCTACTTTTCCTTCTTGATGATGTCCAAAACCGGCACCGTTATGGACGCAACCAACAGTAAGCTATACTCATACTCCTTTCCATCAACTCCTCAGCAAATATATGCCCTGCCTTGGGGTCAGTGTGCCAAACATATTTTGTGGGCCCCTGTTTGGAGAAGTGGGGCTCACGGTGTAGAGCAGGCAGACCCAGAAGCTGAGGTCAGACCCGGGACCAGGGTTCAATTCCCGACGCGGCAGGGTCTTGAGCTCAAATGTCCACGGACTCGATAATTCTCGCTTCGGTGCCAGCTCTAATCATGGGTTCTCACTCTGCAACTCTGGGCATTAAGCTTGCTTAATCTCCACAACGGCCCCCTGCGGCGGGATGCCTGGCTTTCACCTTGGGGATGCCCTGTAGGGGCTATCTCACAGGGAAAAGCCAGGACGGGTTCCCAAGGCAAGCGCCGGGAAACCTCCGGGTAGCTGTGCGCTCAATAAATGCAATAATAATAATAATAATAATTGTTCTCAATGTATGATTCAGTTACAGCTTTGTGATGCCCCCTCCGGCCAGGTCAATGACACTGCACAGACACATTCTACAGAAGTTGACATGTGTTCACATCTCATAATCAGAAATAGTGATGTGTTCATTAAATTGTGTCACACAACAGAACCTCCTCATCAACATCACACCTATTGATCTATGTGACACCCTCACATTGCTCACATGCTATGTCCTGTTGTGATATCATGAAACTGAAACACCTTCTCTGCTAAATCTCTGCAATGGATTCCTGACATTAAACGGTAATGTCAGGTAAATGGGATTCCAAATAATCAGTGTGAGAAACCTTCGCAGGGCACACTGTAAAGACTCTCTGCAGAATAGGTATGCCTCTTCCAGAGGGACCCCTGAAAGGCTGGGCCCTGGGCAATAGTCCACTTTGCACATGCCTCAAAACCTCTATGGGCACCGGACCTGTGGACTGAAGTATATCAGGGACAACCAATAGCATAACCAATTGCCATGCATATATGTGAAATGTGTAAGTGCATGTCAGGAAAGCAAACACAGTAGTAACAGCTTTTGTCACCGATTTAGATGAAGTAGGTGTAATGGAACACTCACACAAAAATGGACACTTGTCCATAAAAATATCTACTAAGGAATGAGAATTTAAACCTCCTCCATGTGTGGATAAACAAATATCTAACTTGCACAGATCAAACATATATCCAACCCAGTGCTTAATTTGTAAAAAAAAATAAATGCCAGGGCTCTCGTCAGGAGGCCACTGCACCTTGCACCTGCCACTCCTGCCAATGATAGTAACAACGTAACTACTAACCATCACACTCCTACAGGTGTGACAATTCTGACTATTTCTGGAACCCAAATCTATTAGAATGGCTTGGGTTGCGGGTAATATTTTTTTTTTGACTGTTTATTGAGTTAATAATTAACTGTTGTGGTCATCTGTAAATTAGCCAGACAGTGCAACCTTGTGGCAGACTGTCACAGGCCCAGGTACTGACAATTAAGTGCTGGTGCCGAGCACCGGAAAACACTGTCTCAAATTAAGCACTGATCTAACCTACATCATAGGGAGAAGTGCAAGCTAAATGATGTTGACATTGGCCAAGCTAAAATACTTACCATATGAAATACCACCCAATGGAACGCCAACCCCAATTGGAATTCATCCCACATATCCATCCTTTGAATATTTCCCCTTGTCCTGTGTGACTCCAGCACTGGTTCTAATGTCTGACCATACTAACCACTTCAAAAGGATTATGAATCAGGGGGAAACAAACCCAACTAGAGTCACACATCAAACATCCCACATAACATCAAATTATTTTTTTATAAAAAAGTAATGTCAGACAAATTTGTTCTAAACCAACCAAATATTTTATTGTTCCAAAATAACTATATGGAGTAATTCAACGGCACTAAGAGACTTCAAATTATTTATTGAATTTTCCCTCCTCATTGTCTGTCTAAATCCCCTCTCACCCGGCCCCATCGCCCAACCACTCTTACCTTCACAGGCCACGGCTGCCATTGGGCATGGCAGGCACCTTGAAGATGTTACTTGGGAGGGGTGGGATCAGCATTGGGAGGGGTGGGCTTGGTTCTCAGAGGGGTGGTCCTGACTATGGAGGGGTGTCCTTGCTTTTGGGAGGGGTTTTGGACTTCCTAGGGGTACTCCTTTGTTTAATGGTGGGGGTTCAGGTTTCTCAGGGGTGTATTGGGATGTGAAAGGGATGGGTTGGGGTGTGGAAGAGGTTCCTTTGGTTTTGGGGGGCTCGGTTTGACAGGGCTGAAGGCAAAGGCAAATAACAAACTTTCACAGGCAAAATTGGCAGGAAGCATTAGGGGTTGGGAGGTAGATGGACAGGAAGTGTGATGTGTGGGTGGGTGTGCTTACTTTTTATTCATAAATTGTATTCCCCGATACTACTTGTATCAATATTGAAACATTTAAACATTATGATGAATAGAACTCTTCACAGTTAAACTCTGCACCACTTAAGCAGCTTCGCTATGTATCACATGTAGCACAGAAAAGTAAACCGGAGACACTGTGGCCCAAATATCTGTAAGATTTGTCTACAAATATCCACAGTGTAATGAATCACCTAGGCCTAGGGACATCCGCAGGCCAGACTGGTACTGGTGAGAACCCCATTCTTACATTGCACACCTAATAACCAATAGACCATTGAAGGTTGTTGAGGCTCAGGGAATATCCATTTCATAAAAAAGGTGATTTAACCTGTATCCTAATGGGAAGGCACATCACAGTACCTTTTTCCATTGTATTACTGAGTGTAGACACTCACTTATGATCCCTACATTTCTGTATGTTACTCCCCGATATATGTCACCAGTCAGTGAATGAACCTTGACAAATCCAAATGTGCAATTCACATAACTGCCTACTCCTACATCAATGGCATGGAAATTCACATTGTGATAACTTACGGTAAGTCTACCTGCCATGTCCTTTGTTGCTTCATCAATTGGACATGACTGATGGCATTAAGTAATGGCTTAGGGTATGTATGACCCACCCACCAACATCTACACAATGCTGTCTGTGGTAACACATGAGCTGTATGCCAATCACAAATAACTATTTACAAATACATATTGGCCTACACACATATTTGTGATAGAATCAGATATCAACTTATGAAGACATGTAGCTCATAAATGAACTAGTAGTGCAGATGATACTACAACAGGGAAAGTTACACATGCCAACATGTAGGCAATAATACTGAAGTCACCGGTGATGTTTGCACTCTCATGTTACTATATATTCCCCACTTACCAAGAGGAAGTATTGCTCAGTGACTGCATCCAAAGTGCACTGTATGCTATGCCACTTGTAAGAGGGCCACCATCACATGAGACACAGTGGTGAGGGAGCATCATTCCTGATATACTGAAGACAAGTGGTCTGATTAATCACTTTACTAAGCCATGTATCTGCACAAGACAGTAAATTGGCAGTAGTCTGGACTCTGCTGTGTTCCTGGTCCGAAAGACAATAGGCAAAGCACATCAGCATGCACCTACTACACCTACTAAAAGACTTACACAAACAATAACAGTTCTTGTGCGTCGCATATGGGCCACCCCCAATATTGAGTGGGAAAGGCCTACCTGTAACACATAAAGTTGGCCAAGTAACATGTATGAATGTGGTTGGACTTACCCCTTGTTGCTGCTATCTGGCCTTCGACTGCCCATCATGCGGGCCATTGGGGGGGCAGGGTCCGGCACTCGCCCCATCCATGTTTGGAGGACACTCCTAGCTGGACCTTAGTGGTCTTCCGAATCCAGTGCCACAGGTGTTCCCACCGCTTCCTGCAATGGTGCTGTGCCGGGGACAGGAGCCCAGGGTCCGCACCTTCCAGGAACTGTGTCTCCGAATGGCTTGCTTCTGATGGGCATTGACCTATATGTATGCAATAGATAGAGCAACAGTTTACAACTGCAAGTTTTAGGATATCTGTTTGGTTGACAAACATTTTGTATACACGTTGCACAAGCATTAATCAATAGTTAACACACTACATGTGCAATTCTCACATGCTAAGCACTAGAAAGAGATAACTATACAAACTTTTGGTGTCCTCTGCTGGCTCCCCTCAGCCCTGGTCATGACCTACACAGACTAAGCCAGGCCACTAACATCATGCAGCCCAGGGCCATCCTACATGTACTGTGATGTGATCTACTATGAAACACAGCACACCATTGTGACCTTCTGAAGGGTAAACTACTTGTACATGACTGATACCTTTACAGCTGATAGAGCGCGGGTTCACCTGCCTAAGATTTTACCATACTCACC
Organism: Lissotriton vulgaris; assembly: GCF_964263255.1. Classification (NCBI taxonomy): domain Eukaryota; kingdom Metazoa; phylum Chordata; class Amphibia; order Caudata; family Salamandridae; genus Lissotriton; species Lissotriton vulgaris. Next base: position 483,271,300 of record NC_141691.1, on the reverse strand, counting down.
TGGGCCCATAAACACATATATACTTTGAACAGGTAAACGTATGCTTAACCAGTGATTAATTTGAACCTTTTTAGGACCTATACCTTGACTTACCAATCCTTGTCACCGGTACCTAGAGTCCTAAGGGATCAAGGGAGTTAGCAAGAAAATAGGTAGTAAATAAACATTTACACTCATAAATAACCACAGACTCTGGAAAGATTTAAACGCTTTATCTAAATATTTTCTTAAATGTTAGAGTCCATACTAAATCAATCAGAGCTTGATCAATTTGAAAGAATAGAATCAAAGTAAAATGATGCAGAAATATTATGAGACTTTTGTTACGCATTGAAACATTGGAAGGGTAAGAAGAGGGAAACAGCACAATGATATTCTCACGCAACTTTATATTTACCTAGAATGGTGTGAAGACCACCCCTGGCCAGGGGCTGGAAAAGGACAGGACCCCCGATAGTGCAGGTGCCAACAGGATAGAACAGGTGCAGACCAGAATCAGGATAAGTATGGAACAAATTGGATCCGGACAGGACCACCGCAGGTCAGGACTGGCACCCACAGCTAAAGTGCAACGCCAGCGTCACACCCGTCTCTGCAGCTAACAGTCGGACTCCGATTGGGATAGCAAATCTTCTCCCTCAGGAACCCCGATTGGGTTATCGAACTACTTCCCAGAACCCTGATTTGGTTATCGATTCTTCTGACAGAGTGCTCCGCTGGCACCTCTGCTCCCAAATCTTCTGACAGAGTGCTCGGCCAGCACCTCTGCTCTCGATCGCCTATTGGGTGCGTTGGGTCAGTGACAGGTCAGCTATTCAGACAAGTCGGACAATCTAACTAGCTAAGCCTACCTTAGTTATAAAATTTTCCAGGGCAGTGTACTACCCCCCCAATGTTGCAAATGTGTGTATTCCCTAAATTTGATTGGTCAAAAGACGAGGAGAGGTCATCACACCATACCAATTATGAGGTCATGCTCTTCAATATTCAGATTAAGGTTCCTGCCCAATATTTTATTTTCCAATGCACTTTTTTCCACCCGGCAGTGAATGTATCAATAACAAATACATTGTGTGTAAAAATGTTCACTTCAGCTTCCTCTCAAGAGGTCGAAGGGTGAGTTTCCCAGGCGCATCTTCAGGCAAGACAGTCACTGGCACAGGTTCAATGCCATGACTTGTGGACTCTTGAGCTCTTCTGCGCAGTCGCAGGATTGCAAGATGGAGTGCAGCAAGATTACATCAGGCCCAAATACGAGCTAATGGCAAAGTCAAAGAGAAACAATTTTATAACAAAGAATAAATGAATGCACTGTATACCACTTATCTCTACTCTATTCCCATTACTTTATTTTTAACTATGGCATTAGTCATTAAGCAGAAAGAACAATTTTGTAAAAGCCATAGTGCTAGCGTTAGCACGTTAACACATGGAGTAGCCATCTTAGTTCTAGTGCGCAGAAGCAAGAATTTCCCACCAAGCAAAGAGAATACGTCATGTCAAGTGAGTGTGACAGATGCATGCGCAGAAAAGTTCCCGCGTTGTGGCGGCCATTTTAATGCTTTTGAGTTACGGTTAGTAAAAGCACATATGCAAGCTTCCCCAGCTTACTAATAAGACGAAACATGTTGGTTAATACATTATTCATTATTTTGAGAGGGTTGAGTCCAAGCAAGGCACTTTACATGTGAAACCTTGCTCCATCACAGCCAGGCCCATTGCCTTGATGCATCGGTCCATACAGGCTAGTACCATTGTATAGATTACGTCCTAACACCTAGGTCACAAAGAAAGTGCTGGCATGTGTGTCACTGATAACTTCCTCTCTGGGGATGTGTGGACATGTGGAATCCTTAATAGGGTATCTTACTACATCTGATTGATTTTGTGTGGTATGTACTGCCATCACAGGATACACCTTTTGCCATATGTGGCACTGTTACAGGGATGACATTCAACATACCATTGTATGCCTTGTTTGATTGGTTGAATATAACAAAGCTGGTGATTCACATATCAACATGGCTTCAGAAGTAACCAACTACCTGCACTGTTAATGTGTCACATGTACAATAGGCCTGTACAGTGCAAGCATGACTTATGGAAAAGTGACTAAAGACTTGTGGGAGTAAGGGGCTTGTCATTAGTAAATGTCACACATTGGCAGTGTGGGCCAATGGAAAGAAGTATCACGTCTGGGGGGTTACCACAGTCACCATTCCAAATGTTGTCCATGTACAAGCAAATAGGGCTACTATTGGTTCGGAAAACCCATTTTGGGAACACCCAGGAATCAGCAGATATACAGGGAGGCATATTATCAACACACATATCGCCGCTTTTTCAGCACATAGCGCCGAAAAAGTTGCGATTTTTATATCGCACCACCATCAAGGCAGCACTAACATGCATTAGCTCATGTTAGCTGCCGTTTTCATAACGCTTCACATCTTAGCGATATACATCGCTAATTAGATGCAAAATAGGTGTTCCTTCATGTATAAGGTCGCAAAAACATCATCGCGGTATTAACAACGTGGTCAGGGAACCGCAAAGCGATATTAAAAGCCGAGCTAACCGCGGTTATTGCCGGTTTCTTACCTCTGCTTAAAACCTGCCTTAGGCATATTTTGTATGGGAGGTGGATTGTCTGGTCAGGTCCACATTCCCCTATTAACAAGAATTTCATGAGCGCTGTGAAATCCTCACTGGATTTCACGTACTAATCCTGTTATTCGGTCTCTATCGCTGGTATTACATCGCCTGTTAGTAAAACTTTGATGATACTTTGCTAACACGGCGATGTAATCCAGCGATAATGTAAATCGCGCTAAGCGAGATTTATGATGATTATCGCATGGCCTTGGTAATATGCCCCAGGGAGATTACTCTGTGCATCAGTTGTATTACCCCATTAACTCTGCCGCAGCCTGCCTCATGGTCCAGACTGGGTACAACTCATTTTTAGGCCTTGCTATCGGCAGGCTGAGTATACTGATCCCACATGAACATCACATTTCCACCACTTCAATATATAAAAGTACATCTTGTGGCCGTCCAATACATGCCCTCAAGGTTGTGTGGCACTCTGAAGGGGTCTGTGAGGTATTTCTAGCTCCCAGACAACAGATTAGCAAGCCCTGATCTAGGCTGAGTGATATGTGGGACTGTTCACATAGCTAACATCATCCTCAACTGCTTCTTGCAGTATACTGTCGGGGATGAAGGTTCCCTACCCAAGTTTAGTCCGATTTCAGGTCAAACTAGACCCCTGCCCACCTTACCTCGCTATAGCATGTTGAAAAGGGTAATGTCATTAACCTTGGTCCGCTTGGTGCTTCGATCCTTACTGAGAGATCGGTCGCGGAATTCCAAGATGGGCGTCACCCGATCTCAAGTCGGGTTAGCGGTCAGGTTCATTTGTGCGCAAGCGATTGCAGCTGCAAGGCAAGCACTCGTTAAACTATCTGCGCACTTCAACTGTATTCCTGAGGAGACAACAGCGATTTCTGGAGTGCTGTTGTCATTCATTTGAGGACTCGAATTTCCAGAGATTCTAGTCAGCGCTAGAAGCAACAGCTAAGTGGCAGAATATTCCAAAATATTGAGTTGTATATTTAGAGTTAAATTGCCAAGTTTTGTGACTTTGTCTTAGAATTTGGTGGTGATTTAATACAGAAGTCTCCTAGACTTTCGAACTCTGTGTGGAGAAGTAAGAGCGTTTTAGAGCTTTAAGTCAGACAGAATATAGGAAGAAAAGGACAAAAGTTCTGATGAGAAGAAAGTCAAGAGACAGCAAGAATTATACAAAAGCGACCATAGTTATTTCCAAGAGGCCTACAGAAGGATGTTTAAAAGACAGCAAGGTAGCAAGAGAGTGGAAAGACTAAAGAAGTAGATATGATTATATATATACATATATATATATATATATATATATATATATATATATATATATATATATATATATATATATATATATATATATATATATATATATATATATATTTGTACTTACCAACACTTGTTCAAGACTACCTGCAGTAAGAGAAAGAAAGAAAGAAGGTTTAAAGTCCAATTCTCACTACAAAGACAAGCACAATATTCTCTGGACAACTACTACAAAGTGGACAGGTTAAGCAAGGTAACTAGGGTTCTTGAGAGGCAGGGGTAAATAGCTCTAGATTGTGTTTACATGTTATTTCGTTTTCCAGACCATACAAGTCAGCAAAGACACCTATCCACGAAAGAGAAGAGTAAGGTTATAAGACACATATCCGTTTTAAGAGAGCAACAAAAGCACGGTGAAGGGCAGGTACAACTAGTAACAGTACATTGATAGTTAAGTGAAGGTGTTGTCACTGTGAATGCCTGATTGTCTTGTTACAGGGTCTACACACCAGAAGAAGGTAGAATCCAGTCTGTGCAGTCTCTCTTTTTCTCACTCCAACTCCCCTTTCCCCCTCTCTCCTACACGTGAGTAATACTCGCTGGTAGGGAAGTTGGGAATTGTGGAAATTACATCGGCTCCTGTGGAAGCTATAGTTTGGACAGGTACTTGACAGATTGAAGTGCCCTCCCAAACTTCCACCTGAGCAGGATAGCAGAAGGGTTTGACGTTAAGGCTTGGGTTTCCATTTTGGATGGGATTCAGAAACAATTAGGAGATACTATGGAGGAAGGAAAGGCTCTTAGGGAAGAGGTTAATAAATCTCACCAGGAGTCTTTATTTTTGCAGCAGCAATTTGAAGAATTTGTTTTGGGTAACCCCTACTGAGTCTAAAGGGATCACTGAAACAATATCGACGGACCGAATATCGACTACAAAAATTATCGACTTAATTATATCGATTACAAAAATATCGACTCTATATACTCAAACATAAAACTACTAAAATATCGACTCTAAAATATCGATACTAAAAAACCTCGAAAACAACATTATCGACCCTAAAAAATTGCGTAATTAATTTATAAATCGACTTTCAATACACATAAAGAAATAATCAAAAATATCGAAAACTCAAAAATAGACCACTAAAATTTTGAAAAATAATATATCGACTGCAATATACATAATAAATATAGGAATATATCTATAAAAATACACTTTAATCATAACATAAATCAGCATACTTATATAACATATAACATAATACAATTAAACAATAAATAAACAGCAACATTTAACACATATAAAGCATTTTTATAATACAATAATTTCACATGATATAATCATATAAAACATTATACAGGTCATATTACAAAACTATATTAAATAATAAAAAATAACTATAAATGCACAACAATATAAAATCTTTACCTACCATCTACAAAACGATTCACTGAACTAGCAAAAAAATTCAAAATGTCTCAAACAACCAATAAAACACACCAAACAATTACATCGACCAATGAGATCAACCAACACATAATTCAAACACTATATAAAGAAAGAAAACACACAATTAGATACCACTTGGTGCCACAAAACGTGAAGAAGGGGAAACTCTGCCAAATTTTCACCAGAACAGAAAACTGCTACCATCAAACAAAGGATAAAGAATACCAAAGTAAGTACCTGACATTAACTACTAGGCGTAACACTACAAACTACAAATAACACATTAAACTATAAACTAATCAATTTCTTTCATTTTTACCATTTATTGCAGATACACCACAATTAAAGAAAAAAAGGCCAACATTTACAAACCTATCAACTCTAAAAACAAAGTAAGTATACAAACTGAAATAACAGAGACAAGTTATAAAACGAAACTTAGAAAGAAAAAGTCCAAGTGAAAAGGAATCCAATATTTGAGAACAAAACATATACAATAAATTATGTTTCTTTTACCAACAGAGCCATCTACAAAAGAAACAGAGAAGAAAACCATCAAAACACAGAGCACAGCCCTCCAAACAACTGAAAAACAGGTAAATATACTGTGCAAATGTGATAAATGTAATGATAAGCGTAAAACAAACCTAAATTTCTCTATGTAAGATTTATTTACTGTAGAAAGAAACCAGAACAATGACAGAAGAAGCTAAATTTGTAACTTCACAGAAAGGGAAAATGCTTCTTTGTTATATGGGCTACACATATACCCAAGAAAAACAACATCAATTGAAAGTGTTTTGGAAATGCAGTAAATATTACAGTAATAAATGTTATGGACGTGCTATAACTAATGAAACAACTGTAACTAACACAACAGAACATAACCACCCTCCCAACGTTACAGAAATAGAAATAAGACAAATTCTTGACTCACTAAAAGAATCAAGCACTAACACAGACCGCCCATCTACAACTATTCTTAAAGACCATCTAAGAACTCTCCCCCAACATGCATCAAGTCAAGTCCCTTCTATAGATTCTCTAAAAAGGACAATAGCTAGGCAAAAAAGAATAACTACAGCTACACCACCTGCCCCAAAAACATTTGAGTAAGTCCAAATACCACCTGAACTAACAATAACCCATAACAATGAACCTTTCATCATATATGACAATGCATGTAAAGAAAAAAGAATTATAATGTTTGCTCCAGCTAACAATATGGTGAAATTACACCAATGCGATACATGGATGATGGGTGTCACATTCTCAGTGTGCCCAAAACCATTCTACCAATTATACACCATCTATGGACATTATCAAAACTGCAATATCCCCTTCATATATGCCCTACTACCCAACAAACAGCAAGCAACCTATACTGAAGTATTAAATAAAATAAAAGACCTTACAAATAATTACTTCCCCCCAAAAATTATCATTGACTTTGAGAAAGCAATGATAAATACTATTCTAAAAACCTACCCTCACACAGCAATCCAAGGTTGCTACTAACACTTTAACAAATGTACATGGAAACATATACAAAAATCTGCCCTAAGCAGCCAATACTGGACTGACAGTACTTTTGCCTACCAGGTAAAAAAATTGATTGCACTGGCCTGCGTTCCAGTTACAGACGTAGCGGAACATTACAACTTATTAATAGACAGAAAATGAAACTAAACTAAGCCCTCTCTTAGATTATTTCGAGGATACATGGGTAGGGAGACTACACAGATCAGGACACAGAAGGCAACCCAAATTCCAAATCCCCTGGTGGAACGTCTATCTAAGTACACTAAATAAACAAGCTGAAAGCAACAACGCTGTCGAAGGATGGCACAATGCTTTCCACGCAGGTACAGGCAGAGGTCCCCTAACCCTACATAAACTCCTTCAAGCATTACAAAAAGAGCAAAGCTATCTAGAACTCAGAATGGAGCAATCTATAACACAAATAGGCCCGAAACTAACTAAAGAAACTAAAAAATTGTACAACACATTACAAAGCCAAGTAACCCTATACCCAACTACCAGAGACCTACCATACCTATCTACCATAGCTAAAACAATTCTTTAAACATAATTCACATATCTACAATATTCAAATAGTAAACATAAAATATAGATATTAAACACGTTAGTAACTGTAACAAAATTATTGAAATATATTTAATATATTTATTTAAATATATCTAAATAATTTCCTTACAATTACTGACATATACCATAAAATTACATAAAATATAACATAACAAACCCACCCAATAAAAAAAAAATACTTACTCACTTTGTTGCTGAAGAAAAACCTTTGTAACCAAATAAGTAATTCCTTCGAAATAATCCACCAAAACAATCCAAAAGGGGTCATCCAAAAATAACACGAAATCCAAAAAAATATGCTCCCACACAATCCACTAGGAAACCCTTAAAAAACCCGAAAATAGTTCACAAAAATAGAAAAAACGCTCCATGGAAATGAAATAGAAATAAAATTAAAAAACCAGATCCATAACGATTCTTCTCCATAATGGATCCAGCGATAAGCCATTAAAGACCCGAAAATAGTGTAAAACATAAAAAAGGCTCCAGAAAAAACCGAAAATGATAGAAAGTGTGTCTCTAATATCTTAAAAAATAATAGAGACCCTTCTTACGGAAAAAAACGCCATCTTCTCCCAAAAACGAAATCCACATAAAGTACCTGTAAAATAGAAAAAATACATACCCACCCGCACACAATACACCCCAACATACAATATAAAACATTATTAAACACAATACAAAACATTACATTACATTTCTAACCCTATTCCTACCTCATCAACATACTAACCCAAAATTAGTAAACCTGAACCACAACAAAAACCGGAACTACCTCCTAAAACACAGACATCCTACAACTACAAAACAATAGAAAACTTACACACAGTCCACAAACACTCAAACTAAACATATAACTTATATAAAGTACTTAAAATTAAACTTACCCTTCCACACGCGAAGCAGGCTCCAACCGCGAGCTCTTCCATGTCGAAATGACCCAAAATAACATGGCGCGGTTACAAAATAGGCCCAAACAAACAAAGAGTCCCATTTCTATTGACATTAAATAACATTTAAAAATTATTTTACACATGTTACAATATACATTATGTAACTATTGTATTTTTTTCTATTAAATAAAATTGTAACATTGTTATAAATATTATTCCAATGTACTATATGTTATTTTCAATTACTTTATATTAAATACAAAAACGTTTTTCTTATTACAAATTACTTACCTGACTGTATAAATATACAATACTGTTATTAATATTACTATTATTTACTGTTTGTATAAAGCAATATTTTACCTAAAAACATAAGCAATGTATCTGTAATAATTATTATTATTAATTTGTTATATATTAATAATAAAAATGTATTTCAAAAATATACAAATGTAAATATTATAATAATGTTAACAAAACCTAACTTTTTGAATTAATGTTTATAAATATGTGAACTACAAAAAATGTTTAAAAATACTACCACAATGTTAGAAAATTCTAAAAAAAAGTTGTTATATATAACGTTTCAAATTAAAAAAAAATTTACATTAAAATCTGTGAAATAAACAAAAAAATGTACACTGAATAAATATTACTTTACTTCAAAATAATTGTAATAAATTATGTTTGCAATAATTCTTTCAGACAAATGTACAACTGTGATGAAAATGTAAATATGTTTTATTGATTTAATAAAAATAAAAATGTACAGATAACATTTAAAAATGTCAATAAAATTATTTTCTGATTTCTTATTTTACAACCTATTTTTTGAAATTAAGAAAATATTTTAAACATGCTGTGACTCTAATTAATGTTTTCTAATAAATAACAATTACAAAAATAAATTAATACTGTAATAATAATTTTACCATACAACATGAGTTCAACATAATTAATATAATAATTATTATTTTTTTTAAATTATTTTTTATTGGAATTTGTGTAACAGGACAGACAAAAGATAAAAAAACTAAAAAGAGAGAAAGAAAAAAAATAAAACTTCATGGTAAATACATGTCTTCACATATTTCAATCAGTAGCTTTTAGACAATTTATAAATCAACAAAAGCATTAACTCAATATTAAATTAACTAAATCCTTTTTGTCCTCCAATTTGTTACCGGCACCCATATCCGTTCTCCCATAGCGCGTTTGCTAATACCTTTAGATTCATATAAACATGCTTCAATATTATGAATCCCCAACAATCTAGTGAGCCACATCTGAAAAGACGGGGGTTTGCATCTTTCCACCCAGCAGATATCAATATACGAAAAACTGCAACAAAAATAAACATCAAGGCTGCTTCATCTTTCCCCAATTTTAAGTTTGCATCAACACCAGTAATCATCAATGTCGGGGTTAATAGAATGTTAAGACCGGTCAGGCCTTCTCAGAATCTCCCCATCTCATTTTTAATAAACTCAAGACATTTACAAGAAAAAAAACATATGCTTTAAATCAGCTTGGCCCTCATTGCAACGGGGGCATTTATCATTTTCAATCAGTCCCCAGGCATATAGTTTCGATGGCGTATGATACAAATTAAAGATTGTTTTATAGTGCTGTGCACGTAGATTAGATGCTCTTAATACCCGTTTATTCATAACCAAGGCTAGATCTAGATCTACCTCTGGGTCATTTAATTTAGAGGACCAATTGGTTTCCATCTTTTCCATATCATCAGGGACAGCTTCCAATAAGCATCTATAAACAGTTTTGATCTTATTTCTGTCCCTTTCTAAAAGCTTAATAATTGGGGATTCCTGAGAGGAAAAAGCTCTAGGTCTTAAAGATTGTATAGTTCGGGCTAATTGGCCATATAGAAGCCAATGACTCCTAGGAATGCCATATCTACTCTGGAGTACCTCAAATCCCAGGATCTTGCCTTCTTCCATAATATCCCCCAGGGTGGTTATTCCCATTCTGTCCCACATCATAAGATTCCTATCACCTTTCAGCTGAAAGAAGATACTAGAGTTACGTAACAGTAAGTGGGGATTCATTCTTGAAACATGAAAAAAATTGAAAACTGTATTCCAAGTCTGCCACAAGCTTAACAAAATCTTTAATCGAGTTTTTTTATAAAATCTCCGTTCTAATTCACCCCGAAACAGCCCTGGAGCTCTATCACCCATAAGCATTCTAAAGATTGGGGTTGGATTTTCTTCTAATAATGGTCCAGTTCTTGTCTCTGCTTTTGACTGCACTAAAATATGCATTTGAAGCAAAAGGCATGACCAGTGATATAGTCGTAAATTCTGTAAAGCCATACCCCCCCTTTCTTGCGGAAGAGACATAAAATTGGTGGATCGCCTTATCCTACCATACTGCCATACAAATCTTATAAATGTAGACTCCAGATTTTTCAGGATTTTTTCATCAATTAATAGTGGGATTGCTCTGAATAGGTACAGCACACGAGGAAACATTAACATTTTGAGAGCATTAACCCTCCCTATCAGGGAAAGGTGAAGTACATCAATTCTCCTTAATTCCTCATCAATAGCATTTGTTAAGGGGATATAATTCTCTTCAACAATTTTATCCACTGAGGCGTTGATCTTAACTCCAAGATAAGTTGCTGATTCAGCAAATCTATAGTCTGTCCTAATTATATTTTTTGAGCAGATAATCTGGGTTTTTGTATCATTTAGCAGGTATCCTGATTTTGAGCCGAAGACTTTTGCCAACTGGACTAGGATAGGTAGTGCCTGCTGTGGATTGGTGGTGATCACGGCTAGGTCATCGGCATACGCCAAAATTTTATTAGAATACCATTATATACAACAGGTTGAATTCCCGGATTAGCTAAAATCTCCTGAATAAGGGGGTCAATATACAGAGTGAAGAGAATCGGGGAGCAGGGGCAACCTTGACGTGTCCCTCTCTTGATGTTTATTATCCCTGATTTCTCACCATTGACCATCACTCTAGCTCTTGGTTCCACATACATTGCCCGAAGGGCTTCAATAATTTTGGGGCCAAAACCTCTGCCTTCCAATATATCCCAAAGAAAGCTCCACGTAACACGGTCAAAAGCTTTCTCTGCGTCGAGCAGGATCATTGCCATCTCGCCCCCCGCTGCAGCACAAGCATCAAATAGACTAATGGCTCTAATTACATGGTCCGTCGTTCCACGACCCGGGACAAAACTGTGCTGCCACGGGGACACAAGATCACCAATGATCCCACTCAACTGATTAGCTAATATTTTGAAATATAATTTGATATCTGAATTTATTAATGTTATAGGTCAATAGGAACCCAGATTGCTCACCGGTTTCTCTTTTTTCTGAAAAATTATAATAGTCGTTTCTCTCCAAGACTGTGGAACCGCACCAGAGTAAAAAATCCCATTAAACAAATCTAGTAATAAAGGAGAAACCTCATCCTCTATTGTTTTAAAGACTTCCAAAGGTATACCATCTGGTCCAGAGGCCTTCCCTGAGGCTAGCCCCCGAAGTGCAGCAAGGACCTCATTCATTGTGATATCCCGATCTAAATCCTCCTTACATATTCTGTTTAGTTTAGGGCCTCTATCACTAATTTTTTCTCCTTCATTACTTCCAGGTTTTTCATATTCATACAACCTTTGATAAAAGTTTTCAAATACTCTACGAATGTCCTTTTCTTCCGTATATTCTATGCCTGCTTCTTCAATGTGAGTAATAGTGGATTTTGCCTTCGCTTGCCTTAGTCGGAGGGCTAAGGCCCTACCTGCCTGTTCCCCAGTCTCATATCTCTTAACTCTTGATGATTGGAACTCCCTAATTGCCTTCTGAGTTATTTCTTTCTGTAGGTCAGCTTTCGCAACCATTAAAACTTTTAAGCTCTCTGCACAATCTTTCCCCATCGCAATATCCTTCACATGTTGCTCCTCTGCTCTCCCTAGTTTCAACATTAAGTTATCAACTTGCTCTCAATCATTTTTCCTAAGTTTTGCAGAACAACTTATTGTTTCCCCCCTTAGTGCAGCCTTAAATGTATCCCACACTGTATTCCGTGGAGCGCTATATCTATTGATGTCAAAGAACTCTGTTACCCATTTTTTAAGATGATCAGTAAATCTTTTATCCATTAATAATTTTTTTTCAAAAGACCAGGGATTTCTTTTTCTTTTCAGACAGCTCACCTCATATGTTATTACTAGGGGATTATGGTCCGAGATTACCTTCGGGAGTTTCATGATGTTTACTTTTGACAACTCTGAGGAGGAAATAAGGGCATAATCTAGTTTTGTGTGTTTCTGGGCTGGATTGGAAAAATATGTGTACCCCGGATGTAGTTGATATTTAGCTAACCATATATCCTGTAATTCATGAGAATTTATAAAAGCATCATATGATCGATAAACCTTAGGCTTCCGTCCTGTATATTGAGGCAAGATGGCAGCCGTTCAGTAGCGGCCGAAGCAGCAGAGCAGTGAGGACGCATGGTCTTGAGCTCCAGGACATGAGAGTTGGTCGGGATGTCGATTGTGTAATCCTGCGACGTACCAAAAAGCACATCTGAATACTGCGGATTTTTGAAGGAAAAAAAAAAAAAACCTCATCGACAAATGTAAGCGGCAATAAAACGGCTAACAGCGGATTTAAAGAAATGTTAGAAGTGCAGCCGGTATTTTCTGCTCTCTCCTGCCGCGGATCTGCAAATCGGCTTTTACGGGACCTAGTGGGAGTTTGGACCTACCTTCAGCCCAGGTTGAGACGACGAGCATCGGTTAGAGGGCGGATCAGTTTCCGACGTGCTTGCCGCGGTCAGTGGAGCCCCAGCGGCGTCTCGCGTGTTGACGAAGTAAAGAACCAGAGTAACCTGCCAGAGCTCAGCCGTCCCGTGTGGCGGAAAACATCTCATAATATGGCCCCGAAAGTGAACGCCTCGAGCAAGGCTGCACAGGGTCGGAGGAAGGCACGAGAGAAGACGCTTATTGAGGACGTTACAGAACCTGAGACAACGCGCACACCACCAGCAGAAGAGCGTGCTAGGAGAAAGCAGCAGCAACAGACCGGCACCCGGACCCGACCCCCGCCAAATTCAATTGCCGAAATGTTCGCAAAATCCGGTAAGGAGAAGGGGGTCGGGGGTGACAACGGCGATTACCAATACTCCTGGGAAGGGGAATGATACAAATTTAACTATTGCTGGAATTACAGGAGGTGATGACCCCGTTGCAGGGGATACTGGAACCACTGTAATTTACTATTCTCACTCCACCAAGTAGTAACTCAGGAAAGGTGCTGGATACCAAACCCATATAATTTACTATTCCCACTCCGCCAAGTACAAACTCAGGGAAGGTGCTGGACACAAAACCCATATAATTTACAATTCCCACTCCACCAAGTACAAAGTCAGGGAAGGTGCTGGATACAAAACCCATATAATTTACTATTCCCACTTCACCAAGTACAAAGTCAGGGAAGGTGCTGGATACAAAACCCATATAATTTACTATTCCCACTCCACCAAGTACAAAGTCAAGGAAGGTGCTGGACACAAAAAACATATAATTTACTATTCCCACACCACCAAGTACAAACTCAGGGAAGGTGCTGGACACAAAACCCATATAATTAACTATTCCCACACCACCACGTACAAACTCAGGGAAGGTGCTGGACACAAAATCCATATTATTTACTATTCCTACTCCACCAAGTACAAACTCAGGAAAGGTGCTGGACACAAAACCCATATAATTTACTATTCCTACTCCACCAAGTACAAAATCAGGGAAGGTGCTGGACACAAAACCCATATAATTTACTATTACCACTCCACCAGGTACAAAGTCAAGGAAGGTGCTGGACACAAAAACCATATATATTTACTATTCCCACACCACCAAGTACAAAATCAGGGAAGGTGCTGGACACAAAAAACATATAATTTACTATGCCCACACCACCAAGTACAAACTCAAGGAAGGTGCTGGACACAAAACCCATATAATTTACTATTCCCACTCCACCAGGTACAAAGTCAAGGAAGGTGCTGGACACAAAAACCATATAATTTACTATTCCCACGCCACCAAGTACAAACTCAGGGAAGGTGCTGGACACAAAACCCATATAATTAACTATTCCCACACCACCAAATATAAACTCAGGGAAGGTGCTGGACACAAAACCCATATAATGTACTATTCCAACTCCACCAAGTACAAAATCAGGGAAGGTGCTGGATACAAAACCCATATAACTTACTATTCCAACTCCACCAACTATAACCTCAGGGAAGGTGCTGGACACTCAAACAATATAATTTACTAATCCCACTCCACCAAGTCGTAACTCAGGGAAGGTGCTGGATACCAAACCCATATACTTTACTATTCCCACTCCACCAAGTACAAACTCAGGGAAGGTGCTGGACACAAAACCCATATAATTTACTATTCCCACTCCACCAAGTACAAAGTCAGGGAAGGTGCTGGATACTAAACCCATATGACTTACTATTCCAACTCCACCAACTATAATCTCAAGGAAGGTGCTGGACACAAAACCCATATAATTTACTATTCCTACTACACCAAGTACAAAGTCAGGGAAGGTGCTGGACACAAAACCCATATAATTAACTATTCCCACACCACCAAGTACAAACTCAGGGAAGGTGCTGGACACAAAACCCATATAATTTACTATTCCTACACCACCAAGTACAAATTCAGGGAATGTGCTGGATACAAAAACCATACAATTTACTATTCCCACACCACCAAGTACAAACTCAAGGAAGGTGCTGGACACAAAAATCATATAATTTACTATTCCCATACCACCTAGTACAAACTCAGGAAAGGTGATGGACACAAAACCCATATAATTTACTATTCCTACTCCACCAAGTATAAAGTCAAGGAAGGCGCTGAAAGATGGTCTGGCGCAAAGTCCGAAACGTCCTACAGAGGTTTCCGAATTAATTGACTTGGTTCTTCAGATTGAGCAGCGACAGAGCGAAAGAAAGAACGAAAGGCTGTAAAATATTTTCCTCCTCGATTTGATAGGGTGAGATTCGACTCTTCTAAACCCAAGGAAGGAACCACTGAGGAAGAACCCATGCAAATTGGGTCAGTTTGCGGTCCTCTCACTAAGAAAGAACGTGAAAAGAGAAGAGTTGGGAAACTTTGTATGTACTGTGGAAATTCTGGACACTTTGTAAAG
Source organism: Lissotriton vulgaris (assembly GCF_964263255.1). NCBI lineage: Eukaryota > Metazoa > Chordata > Amphibia > Caudata > Salamandridae > Lissotriton > Lissotriton vulgaris. The sequence continues at coordinate 483,255,716 of NC_141691.1, read as the reverse complement.
GAATGTCCAAAAAGACACAAGACCAACACGTGGGTAAAAGACAGGCTTCACCAGTAGGAGGGGTTGCTCTGGTGGAAGCTGATGTTACGTCAACTCCGAATTCTCAATTAATCGCAAATACGTTGCAATCTGCAGCTCCGCATTTAATCATTTCAGTTTTGATTAAGTTTGGAAACTCAAAAGTCGATAAGATTTCTGTCATGATTGATTCTGGGGCCACTGGGAATTTTTGCGACATTCGTTTTGCTCAGTCCTTGAAGATTCGATATGTAAGGAAGAACAAGCCTGAAGCAGTACGAGCGGTGGATGGGACAAATTTATCATCTGGACCCATTGTGTTTGATACCGAAAAGATTTCTTTGAGGGGTCCTGGAAATCATCTCAGTGTGTTACAATTTAGTCTTATAGACGCTCCTAAGTTTCAGTTAATCTTAGGATTACCTTGGTTGACGGAACATAACCCAAGGATAGACTGGGCAAAAAGATCCATAGAAATGGACTCTGACTTTTGCCAACAACATTGTTTTGGAGGAGATTGGGAAAGACAGTAGTCATCTCCATCCTTGAGTTTGGTTTGTCTCACTTCTTCCGTTTGTGCTTTGGAGACTCCGCGCATTCCGTTGGAATACATGGATTTGATATCTGTGTTTGATGAACAAGAAGCTAAGAAATTGCCTCCGCATCGTGATTACGATTGTCGAATTGAGTTGGAGCCTGGCGCATCGTTGCCTTGTAGCCGGATTTATGCGCTTTCGGATGCTGAAAATCAACATCTAAAAGACGATTTGGAACAGTACTTGGCGAACTGATTCATTCGCCCTTCGCAATCTCCCGTTTCATCGCCTCTTTTCTTCATTCCGAAAAAAGATGGGAAATTGAGAACGTGCTTAGACTACAGAGCCTTGAATTAGGTCACCAAAAAGAATTGATATCCTTTCCCCTTAATTTCTGAACTATTGGACCAAGTGAAAGATGCAAAAGTATACACCAAATTGGATCTGAGAGGCGCATATCATTTGATACGCATTGCTGAGGGAGACGATTGGAAGACGGCTTTTCGAACCCATGATGGGGTTGTTTGAATATCAGGTTATGCCTTTTGGCTTGTGCAACGCCCCGGTGGCCTTCCAACATTTCGTTAATGATGTTTTGAGAGAATTTCTTGATCGTTTCGCTGTGGTGTACATTGACGACATCCTTATCTTTTCAGCGAATATGCAAGAACATGTTCAGCATGTACGAGCAATACTGAGTAGTTTGCTGGAAAAACCAATTATTTGTGAAATTGGAGAAATGTGTGTTTCATATCAACCAGGTGGAGTTTTGGGGATTTGTTTTGTCTCCTGAGGGAGTGTCAATGGATCAAGCAAAGGTAAAGGCTATCACAGATTGGCCTTCCCCACAAAGTTTCAAGGAGGTGCAGAGTTTTCTGGGTTTTGTCAATTTCTACAGGCGATTCATTTCTCAGTTTTTTTTAAAAGTTTGTCCTTTGACCCGACTGCTCAGGAAAGGAATCAAATTTGAATGGGATCTCAATGTAGAAAAAACCTTTGTGGAGCTTAAGAAGATTTTTGTAACGGCTCCAGTTTTGCAGCATCCAAACTCTGAAGAACCCTTTTACGTGGAGGCAGATGTGTCCAATTTGGCCATTGGAGGAGTTTTGTTGCAAAGGCATAAAGTTACCGGACAACTTCATCCTGTAGTTTATAGGTCGCGGAAGTTGTCCCCAGCTGAAATCAATTATTCCATTTCAGACAAGGAGTTACTGGCAGTGAAGGATGCCTTTCAAGAGTGGCGACACAATTTGCTAGTAGCCAAGCATGAGGTCACGGTTTTCACAGACCATCGAAATTTGCAATTTTTAAAATCTGTCAGAACCCTCACTCCAAGGCAATTGAGATGTCCCTGTTTTTTGCAGATTATAATTTTGTGCTGACTTATCGTCCAGGATCTGCAAATGGAAATGCAGATGCCTTAACTCGTCTCCATTCTGATGAAGAAGAATGTCGGAGAAAAGAAGGTTTGATAATACCTGCAGAGAAGATAATTGGAGTAATTTCATATCCAGAGTTCGAAGATAAGGTCAGACGTTCCTTCTCTGAAAAGGATCTTTGTGAGTGGGAGAAGGAAGGTTCTGGAAGGAAGTTTAAGGATGGAAAACCTTATTTTCTGGAGTATCTCTTTGTGCCTAATGAGGAGCTTTGATTGGAAGTGATACAACATTGTCATGATGACTTGTTGGCCGGCCATAAAGGTTTCAAGAAGACGCTGGAACTAATTCAACGAGAGTTTTGGTGGCCCCACATGGAAGCTCAGGTGAGACAATATGTGGCTACTTGCGAGCAATGTGTAAAGGGAAAACCTTCTAGGACAGCCCCACAAGGGTTGTTGCAACCTTTACCGCCCGCTCCATACCCATGGCATACTATTTCTATGGATTTTATTGTTGATCTCCCTTCTAGTCAGGATTACAATACAATTTGGGTAGTGGTCGATCATTTCACTAAAATGAGTCACTTCATCCCGTTAAAATCCATCCCAACAGCCTCACAATTATCCACTTTGTTTACCCAACACATAGTCAGATTGCATGGAATTCCAAAGGTGGTAATTTCGGATAGAGGCCCCCAGTTTGTTTCCCATTTTTTGAGGTCCTTTCTTAAAAGTTTGGAGATTGATTCCCGTCTGTCTACCAGCTTTCACCCCGAGACTGATGGGCAGACGGAGAGAGTGAACCAGGAATTGGAGCAATACTTGCGCCTCTTTCTGATGGATCATGAAGGAGAATGGCCGAGTTTACTTTGGGCTGCAGAATTTGCGTATAACAATGCAATCCACTCTTCCACTGGGTTTTCCCCTTTCTATCTAAATGCAGGTAGGCACCCAAACACAATAGTGGGTAAACATGCGAGTGGGGTCCCAGCAGTGGAAAAGGTGGTGCAGGAGTTACAAGAGGCATACAGGAAAGCAACTGACAATTTGATCAGGGCCAAGAGTTCGTACAAGAAACAAGCTGATAAGAAAAGACGTGCAAATCCAATTTATGAATCTGGCGATAAGGTGTGGATTTCGACAAAAAATATGCGCCTCACGGGGAATAGAAAATTTCAGCCTCGTTTTGTAGGACCCTTTGTAGTGGAGAGAATGGTAAACCCAGTGAGTGTTAAAGTAAAACTTCCACCTAGATTAAGGCTACATCCAGTGTTTCATGTATCCTTATTGAAAATAAATCCGGTGGGTTTGAGAGCAAGAGGGCCACCAGCTTCTGTTCAGACTCAATCTACTGAAGAGTTTGAGGTGAAGAGAATTCTGGGCTCTAAGTTCAAGAAAAAGAGATTGTACTACTTGGTGGATTGGAAGGGTTATGGCCCAGAGGAAAGATCTTGGGAGCCCGCCGATAATGTTCATGCCCCTAGCTTATTGAAGGAATTTCATTTGACGCATCCTGGAAAACCAAGGAGGGGTGAGGAGGGGGCCTTGGTGGGAGGTACTGTCAGGGATGAAGGTTCCCTACTCAAGTTTAGTCCGATTTCAGGTCAAACTAGACCCTTGCCCACCTTACCTCGCTATAGCAAGTTGAAACGGGTAATGTCATTGACCTTGGTCCACTTGGTGCTTCGATCCTTACTGAGAGATCGGTCGTGGAATTCCAAGATGGCCGCCACCCGATCTCAAGTCGGGTTAGCGGTCTAGTTCATTTGTGCGCGAGCGATTGCAGCTGCAAGGCAACCGCTCGTTAAACTATCTGCGTACTTCAACTGTATTCCTGAGGAGACAACAGCGATTTCTGGAGTGCTGTTGTTGTTCATTTGAGGACTCGAATTTCCAGAGATTCTAGTCAGCGCTAGAAGCAACAGCTAAGTGGCAGAATATTCCGAAATATTGAGTTGTATATTTAGAGTTAAATTGCCAAGTTTTGTGACTACTCTTAGAATTTGGTGGTGATATAATACAAAAGTCTCCTAGACTTTCGAACTCTGTGTGGAGAAGTTAGAGTGTTTTAGAGCTTGAAGTCAGACAGAATATAGGAAGAAAAGGACAAAAGTCTGATGAGAAGAAAGACAAGAGACAGCAAGAATTATACCAAAGCGACCATAGTTATTTCCAAGAAACCTACAGAAGGATATTTAAAAGACAGCAAGGTAGCAAGAGAGTGGAAATAATAAAGAAGTAGATATGATTATATATATATAATTGTACTTACCAACACGTGTTCAAGACTACCTGCAGTAAGAGAAAGAAATAAAGAAGGTTTAAAGTCCAATTCTCACTACAAAGACAAGCACGATATTCTCTGGACAATTACTACATAGTGGACAGGTTAAGCAAGGTAACTAGGGTTCTTGAGAGGCAGGGGTAAATAGCTCTAGATTGTGTTTACATGTTATTTCGTTTTCCAGACCATACAAGTCAGCAAAGACACCTATACACGAAAGAGAAGATTAAGGTTATAAGACACATATCCTTTTTAAGAGAGCAGCAAAAGCACGGTGAAGGACAGGTAAAACTAGTAACAGTAAATTGATAGTTAAGTGAAGGTGTTGTCACTGTGAATGCATGATTGTCTTGTTACAGGGTCTACACACCAGAAGAAGGTAGAATCCAGTCTGAAGAACGAGAAGCTGTGCAGTCTCTCTTTTTCTCACTCCAACTCCCCTTTCCCCCTCTCTCCTACACGTGAGTAATACTCGCTGGTAGGGAAGTAGGGAATTGAGGAAATTACATCGCTCCTGTGGAAGCTACATTTTGGACAGGTCTTTGACATATACATACACAGCTCATGCTGTAAAGCCTATATATTTCTTTGCACATTTACCATGATCTGACTAGCAAATATATCATAGGTACCATGAAATGTATATATGCACTGATGTGTGCAAGCAACACATTTAAGGATATAGGGCTTATGACACATCGCAATGGTGATGTTCAGTGCACAAAGTACAGTGCTCCGCAATCCATTGCATGATTGTCCTATGTAGCGACCAAAAAATGTTGCAACAGTAATCTGAATTCACTCTGGGACTCAGAGGCACATTGTAGCCTGTGGGAATGCAAAGGATGGAGTTGAACAAAGTACATTATGTATGTGAGATAGCTACCTATGCCTCTGGTGAGCTATAGAGCTGGTCATACAGGGCAAAGATCACTTCTAGCCGTTTCTCTAGCTCCTCTGGAGAGAAGGCAGGGACCATTTCACCTGCTTGGCCTGGCATGATTGTTCCCAGAGGTGGCAAACTGCATCTAAAGTGAAGGCGGTGTTGATAGCAGCAGTGTCAGGAGGCAAGTGAGATATTTTTTAAAATATGTCGTCATGTATGCCACGTACGCGGTCATCAGCATAGACAGACGCAGCCATTGGTTAGCTGTCGTCACAATCGTCAACGTCATGGGCGTCCGCAGACATTTTTCCAGGGGGGGCAAAATGTTAACGTCATCACCATCCTCCGACATGATGTGTTCCAGGTGGGGCACAAGAAACACTGGGGCGCAGAACTAGGATAGACTCAATTAAATGATAGGAATCCAGGACATGTGACTGACCCTGCCACAGGCCATAAAACAACACCTGTAGGGAAAACGCTAAACTTTCTGACAAGCTGCTTTATCTCAGGCTGCTAGGTGTGCAGACTTTCGGGTCCTCGATCCAACACCAATGAAGGCTGTCTTCAGCACCGAATTCTTTAAAACAGCCTATGATTAAAGCACCAGATTAAATATACTGTATGCACAGTGTATGTTAGGGATTATTTGTAGCGCACATATTTACCAATATTGGCTTCTTGGCGCTAGAATTCATGATACATTTTATCCAAAGTTTAAGCACAACGTCAAAGTCAGTAATAAATAATGCAGCAATCACACACGCTAGTGATTCGCCAAGGGGTGCTTCCTTTACTAGAATTCCCCGGGCATTGCTAAATTTTACACGCATTCAATTAATTTATACAAAATAAAATGTATAGGTCCAAATGTTAGCTATATTTTTTTTAAGAAACCTAGAGTCCCTCTACGTGTAGTCAATGTCAAACTGACAACGTGCGCATGTTTAGGGATACAATAATGGCCAGCTCCCTTATGTGGAAGCCCTGCACCATAAATGTGTGGCACATGCGGCGCCCGCAGCGGCGGCACATCACAGGTCCAGGGATGCTGAGTCTTACACAGTGGTCGAAGTGGGGGGGAAAAAAGTAGGGGAACAGTGGGCGGAGAATCAGAGGGCGGGAATAACCCAAGGATTGGATCTGTGGGTGGAGCCAGAAGTGTGGCCAGAATGCGCAGACATCCCAATTTTTAGTATTTGTTTGGCATTTCAGTGCCCAGTTTAATCAACCAATGGATACACATGATTATTTAAGGTTATAATGAGTTATTGACATTAAAATATCTTCACAAAGTGGGATATGCTTCTAATCACAAATACAATAAAATGTGGAAACACAAGCCTTTTGTCTCAGAGCCATGGAGTTTCTGTCATCAGCGCTTCTCCCTTTTTCCACAACAGCAGTTCAAACATGAATGGCAAAATATCCTAGTTTGCAAATGTTTTCTCTAAAATTATGGCTCCGCCATAGTTGCCCCATAATGCAAGATCTGCTGCATGATCTGACCATTTAAACTAATAAATTGTTTGTAGCTCAAACATATCAAAAGTTAATGAAAAATGTGACTTGTATTGCAGCAGAGTGGATGACCTATTGTAAAGGTTGACTGGTCACCTTTCTCACTGCTGCGTTTGTATGTTACAATGGTACTAATAAAGCAAAATCTTTCCAGAGACTGTTAGCATCAACACTCCGGCATAATTTTGTCATCCTTTGCTGCATAATTAATTCCAGTGGCCCCACAGCAGGCAGCACATGTTAAAAGGGATTGTAAATGAAGCAGGGAGACTGTGTAGTTTGCGAACTTAGTTTGGTGTGCGTGCAAATCCTGCATTGTCAATCCCTGGTGAGTTGCAGCTTCTACTGCTGAAACAAGGCCAATGGAGGTACCTATGGGTGAGGCACACTGGCCTAAAGGGCAGGGTCAGCCATAGCACTGGTGGTGTCCTGTGCATTAATGTTTGTTAGTGCCCCTCAATGACCACCTCTGCCTTTGATTCCCTCACTACCACCCTTTAACTGTGCCCCCCAAGTCTCCATAACCACTCTCTCAGATGCATTTAATTTGATTTACAGCACCACTCATAACATTGTAGGGTGTCAGAGCACTTTACATCACACACATTACACAGAGGCAATAAATACGTGTGTAAATCACTGTATAGAAAGTGTTACATAAGACTAAGGACTACAAGGTGTAGGAGTCACATGACAACCATACTAGTAGCCCGTATAGTTTTATAGTGATTGGTCTGGAGAAACACAATACCCGGAATTTAAAACGTAATACCATGGTTGGGGCGTTCTCCTTAATAATCAGAAGTGATTTCTGTCCAAAAGAACACTTTTTGGGACTTTAGGATAATCAAAGACTGGGAGGGGGGGAAACATAACTCTCTAATTGTGCTTGCAGTTTGTATGCAGGTCTTAGATGACAGTTAATAGCTCACTGTACTAAGTTAGTATTTTGTAAGTTAGTAAGTTAGGATTTTGACTTATAAACTGCAAGTAACAAAAGGAACTCTCGGACAAAAGCAGTAGCCCACTGACCTATTTACATTATGTGCACTTTGTGATCTGCATGGCACATGTTCTTTGCAGCCGGTACATTAACCCTCTAAGCTACCTTTCCATGAGTCAGAACTTCCACTAGACAAAATTCTGATCTCTCTCTAGGAAGAACATTAATCACGACATTTTTATTGTTGCCGAAAATTGCTGGAGGCCAGGAAGGAGGCAGCAAGTGTTTTTAAAACTATAATATACTTGCAAACATGATGTCTTCACCTAAAATCAGCTCCCGGTGCGGTCACACTGGTTGCACTGCCCTAGAGCTGGCCCTTCTCAAGGGTCCTGTGACCTCAGTGACTTTTGTTCTAGAGTGTGCTGCTTCATAGACAGGAGGTGAACTTCAGTATGGATAGTGGTGGACAAGCCTTGAAGGTTAACATACACTTGTCATGCTAGGGTCCACCTGCTGGTGTGAAGACACCAGGGCCTCTAAGGTGTTGCGAAGCTTTCTCAGGTCCAGCATGTGATTGTGCTCTCGCAGGAGAGTGGTCTGGTGGACTGGTTATTAAGGCTGAACCTGGTTCCCAGTTCCAAATTCAGCAGCTCTGACCATAGTGCCACATCCTCTCCCCTACTGAACACCGTACTGCCCTACTGAGAAAAACTCCCACTGTCTTCAACTACAACCCAATTATTGCCCGCTATAAACTACTGGATGCGGCTCAATTTAAATTACGCACTAGACAAGAGCAATATGCGGCCTACAAAAAAAAAGTAACAAGATCCTGGAAAAAGCAAACACTTATAGGAAATGCAACATTTAGCAAACCATGGGAATTGTAAGCGGGAACAACGTGGTTACCTTAATGCTTTTACACTCACTGTTCAGAAATCAGTGAGTGCTTTTGCCTGAAAAGTTAAGGACAAGACTACAGGGCCCTGAATGGACCCATTTCAATGGCCATTGCTTATATCCTTACAAATTGTAAGCAGTATGGTAAAAAGACCACATCTCTGGACGCAGAGCCGCAGCACACATTTTGTTTTCCAATCCACACATTGCAGTACCTCCAGGATCGGTGCACTAGTTCCAAGTCCAGGAAAAACAAAGACAAGAAAACAAAAATAGCGCTTCACTGGCAAACTCTGTAAAAGTGGCACTAATGTGTTTCGGTGTGAATAAAATCAGTTTGGGCAGTTTGCTGCCACTCTGTCTTACTTTATTTAGTTATTTATCTATTTTTCATATTTTTAGCCTTTTATTCCCAATGCTGCACTTTGGAATTGAAATGTCAGAAAAATACGACATTTCCAGCAAAAGCGTCTTTCTTTTTTGGATCCATTTCACAGGGAACCAAATAAAAGAAAGGAGAGGAAAGAGAGTGAGAACCCCATCTTGAAGTCAAGGTTTTCATGGGCGTCCGCAGGGGGGGCAAGGAGGGGTGCTCCAGAGGGGGGGGCAAGCGCCCCTCCTTGCCCCCCCCTTGCGAACGCCCATGGTCAATGTTAGTCTATGGCTGTGTCCGCCTTGGATTAAACCGCCCACCGCAAGGTTGACTTCTACCGGCAGCAGAAGATTCCAATTCTCCTATATGCGAGGTCAGGCATCTGCCATTTTAGCAGTTTGAACTACAGTACTGGCAACTGTTAAGTGCATCAAAAACACTACAAATGTGTTGCAACATGTTTACAAATATATTACTCCATTCCTCTGTAATTACCCTCAAGCAAACATCAGTGTAGTGCGCTACAATGCATAAACGCTATATTACCGCAGAACACTGTTCACCACCGCTGACGGTATTTTGTGAAAGCAATTCAAACTTTACAATATTAAGGTGCTCATGATACATTTTTAGATGTATAATGTGCACATTCCTGTTACAGACACAAGTGAAAACCACGATGAGGATTATAGATGCATGTTGGACAGTAGACAATTACTATGGCTTTTTTTTTTTTTTTAAACCTAGATCCCACTGACCCTTAGAATTACCGACCCATTACCGGCCTGCCAATGGTGGCCAAAGTGCTTGAAAAACATTTAAATACAGATCTAACTAAACATCTCGATGATAACAGACTACTGGATCCCTCCCAGCACGGCTTCAGCTCGTACCATTCCACTGAATCCGCCTTAATCATTGCCACATAAAAAATTTGCAGGGTGGTGGATAATAGAGGGAGAGCAATCCTCCTGCTCCACGATCTCTCAGCCGCATTTGATACCGTGAGCCACATCACTCTGGTAAAACGGCTGGGAGAAGTAGGGATAGGGGGGACCGCCTTAGACCTTCTGTCCTCCTTCTTGGAGGCGAGAGAGCAGCGGCTGTTTTGGGATGATTTAAAATCTGACAGTTTCATCCTCCCATGTGGTGTTCCACAGGGCTCTGCCCTCTCCCCCACCCTGTTCAATCTGTATGTCACCCCGCTGGTAAACCTCTTCAGAAGGCATGGCTTTTATTTGGTCTCGTAGGCCGATGATACACAACTTGTCATTTCCATAAGCGATCGTCCAGAGACCATAGCAGCCAGTTTTCACATCTGCCTCTCCGAAATCATGGCCTGAATGAGCCAGAATCATCTGAAAATTAACACCAATAAAACGGAGGTGATGGAGTTTGGCCCGGGATAATTGCTGTGGAACCAGTTCTGGTGGCCCTTGGAGGCAGGTGACTGCCCCTCCCCAGTAGAAAAAGTCAGGAACTTGGGCAAAATTTTTGATACCAAACTGAACTTTGGCCCACAGATAAACAGTCTGATCTCATCATGTTGTTATCTTCTAAAAACTCTGAGGAAAATACTCCTGTACATTCCCAAAGACCTTCAAAAGACTGTGATGGTCGCTCTCCTACTATCGAAACTGGACTACTGTAATGCCCTGTTTCTGGGAATTGACAAGTACCTGCTGCAAAAATTGCAGTCTTTGCAAAACGCTGCAGCAAGACTTCTACTGGGTATTCCCAGAGGTCATCCAACTTCGGCTGGCATTAAAACCCTGCATTGGCTGCCTATTAAACCGTGTCGAGTTTAAAGCTCTAACTGTGGGACATAGAGCAATCTATGGTGGTGGTGCCGAGAATCTCCAAGCTCTTTTTACCCTCTACATTCCCACCTGTCCCCTCAGATAAGCCAACCAGGGCATCATCGATACCACAAGGATAAGACGGGCATGATGGGTGGGGCAGAGCAATCACGCATTGTGCATCCAAACTTTGGAACAAGATGCCGCTCCTTCTGAAGACCCAATCCAACCTCCAGCTTTTCAGAAGGAGCTTAAAGACCTGGCTGTTTACAGCCGCATAAGATCTCACCCCCCAGCCTCTCCCTCTACACACCACAGCGCCAAGACGCCTCGGCATTTGAGCGCTTTATAAGCATATATAAACATAAACATAAACTATGTGAATTATGTGTAATCCTTTCTTAAGCAGTTATGTTTTGTCACATGACTTTCGGCTTACTCTTCATATATGTTACTCTTGATACTGTGACCAATGTTCAAAATTGTTTTCACTCCACAGATAGGTACCCTGGGAGTGGAAGGAGAGGAAGGAGCCGCCCGTGTGCGGCCCATTTCCAGACCTTCAAACCATGGAAGAAAGGGATTTGATCAAGAAATTTTGTTTGAATAGGCAAACAATACAGGGTTTATGTCATCAGTTGGAGCCTGATTGCCTTCCTCAAAACACTAATCCCACATGTATCCCATCTATACATGTGGCAGTGTTGCATTTTCTGGTCACAGGTTCCTTTTAATACACTGTGGCTACATCTGGTGGGATGTCACAACCAATGTTCAGTGATGTACTACAAAGACGTGCTTCCAGCAATGATGAAACACATTGACAGCTGCATCCAGTTCCCCAGCCATGAGCTTTTAGCCACTGTGAAGGTTGACTTCTATGGATTTGGCCAAATGCCACATATGGTTGGAGCCATTCATGGCACACATATTGCCTTAGTACCACTGCAAGCCAGGGAACAAGTTTACCATAACAGGAAGCACATCAGTTCTATCAACATGCAAGTTGTCTGCTTACTGGATTTGTACATCTCAAACATCTGTGATTGGCTCCCAGGATCAGCACATGATTCCTTCATCCTGCGGAACAGCACCATACTTCAGCTGATGTCACAACTCATACCGGAAAGGTCCTGGCTTGTTGGTAAGTATGATCTGCCCGAACTTTATCTGGGTGATGTCAGGTAGTATTATCAGAAAGTGTGTAATTTCTTATTGTTGCATTATGTCTGTCTTCTATCTAGGAGACTCAGTGTATCCCAACAGTCCATGGTTGTTGGCATCTGCTGAGGAATCTAGTAAGGCCCAATGAGTCCCATGGAGGAACACAGTGGTCAGCAGAGCGGGTTTTTGTGCTCCTGAAGGCCAGCTTCGGATGTCTAAACAACACTGGGTGAGCCCTCCTCCACTCACACAGGAAGGTGTGTCAACATCGCCCTGTGACGGGTCATCCCTTAAATCTCAGAGGATTGAGACCATGAAGCTCCACTGGGTGAGGATCCTGAAATGCCAAATGAAGATGATAGTGGTGAAGAGGAAAGAGCTGACTTGGGTCAAGATCTCAGCGACAACTTCTTCTCATGAGTGTAAGTATATTGTGAGATGTCAATACTGACTATTAAAGCAACTCTTGTTGTGATGATATGAGGAGCATGTTTAGGGAAAATATTTGGAAGCTAAAGCTCTGGCAAATTAAGGTGAAAGGTGTTTGTGGATGAAGGTTTTGGCACATGCTCATCTCATTAGTGTCGCTTTGTGTAGCTTAGATTTTTGTAATGGACTGTGTTCTCCAGAAGTTGACTATGTAAATTGTGCATATGTATGGTTTCATATCTAATCTCTTAGTTTTGGTCTCTTTTTAGGTACATTCACCTTGGCATCTTTATTTGGACATTTCATAGTTGTGACATTGGCAGGTATATGAAGCTGTTTGGACATATGAAGTAGAAATGGATTGTTCCAGGGAATGTCTGTCACAGACTTTGGGTGTACAAAACTTGTACCAAGACAGCCTGCACAGAGATAGGATGGAAGTTCAGAGGAATCCATTGAACTTGTTCCTTGTTGCGTGGTGGCTCCAACAAAACGTTATTGTGGGTCCAAATCATGCAAATCTCCCTTCTCATTAGCTAAATCCTCATTGTGTATAAACTACATGTAGCTGATGTGTCTTATCATTGTAGGCCATTGTGGCTTGTGTTTGTGACTTTCCACCAGATGCAGCAACACTGGATTGAAATTACCCTGTGAAAAGACACTGTTGTAATGCCACGTGTCTTTTATTGGCTTAAATGATGTAGAATTCCTTTTGTGAGGTATGTGATATGGCTCCAGAACACCAATTTTATTTTGCCTATTCGATGGGAAATTGTTCAGGTCTTCACCTGAAATTACGATCACTGACACAGAATGTTTGAGTCATGTTTGATTTGCTATGTTTCTGACATCATGCCAGCCTATCATAGGAACAATGGAATAAATACTTTATAAGATAAGACACTTGTATGTATGTGTCGGTCTGACATGGTTTTGATCCTAAACTAAACATTGTGTACATGCAACATATCCATGCTTACACAAGAAGCTTGTTTTGGCATTGTAAAGTTCATGGAAGTGTGTGTATATATATATATATATATATATATATATATATATATATATATATATACATATATATATTACCTACCGGCGGTCGCCAGTTGGTAGTCATAGTTAGGACCTATTATCCATAGGAAAACCACAACATTCTATTGGCAATAACTTTGGCGTCGATTCATGAATCTTCTTGAAATTTCCCAAACTTTTGGCCAGCTCAACTCCGCTCCTTCCCTGAAAGTCTGGTCAAGCGGGGGCCGAGAAAAAAAGGGGGATACCAATACGTGTTTCCCCATGCAATTTCACATAGGACCTTTAGCCACGGCTACAGCCCAAACGGCTGAACGGAATTACACCGAATTCGGCAGAGAGGTAGTCCTCAGTTCCGACCTGTGCCTTTTGCCTATATGGTGTCAATCTGTTTAGTAGTTCCTGAGAAAAATATGGTTAAAGTTATTTATATATCTATGGGCGCGGTGGATCCACGGATTGTGCGAGGATTCGCATCGTAGCATAAGCGCACCGTCACGATCACGCGCTCAATGCTAATTGGCTGTCAAGCGGTTGTAAACATTCAAAACACAAAACAATACAAGTTCCCTTTTCATCAAATCAGAACAAGAGACTTTCGCCTCTAGGAGATTTATGGAGGGCGCTTAGGGTGAGCCAAAACAAGTATCACAAAGTTGTGCTAGGATCACTGAATTTACACTCTATTTCGTACCCCTTACTCAACATCATTATGACAGAGTTAGCATTGTGAAAAAATATAAACCCTTCAACTGTGACATGTATCAAAAAGAAAATTTATTATAAATTATTCTTTGTTCAAGCCGACTTTAGAAACATACATTTATTCATAAAAAATATTTTTGTTAAAAACACATGATGTGGCAATAATCACAATAAAGTTAAAAACAAGGTGCACTTTGCTGCACAACAAATTTATCACACAAACAGGAAATTGTCGACGCGGCGTTTCGGTGATATTATGTCGTCACCTTCTTCAGGACAGTGTGTTATTTAAAATCACTGGAATTTAAAAGAAGAATACTATATTAGCATTTTATATATTATCTTTGCGGCTGAACAATATTCATCATTTACTGACTATACATCGTATCCTAATGTCACAGTAACTCTATTCCTTGAATCAAAGACATTGCATTTGTTCCACAATCTTCACATAGTATACCATTACTAGCTCTTCTACATTACTTATCACATAACCATTCCCTTCTGTATTCGTGAATCCCACAACTTCTGTTTGTTCTCACCCTTTTTTTTTTTTTTTTTTTTTTTGTCGTCCTAAAGACATTAGATGTATGGAAAAGACTATGGGAGGGTCTCCAAGTTAGTGGGCCCCCCATATGATTGCCTAGATACTGTCTGGCATTAAAGGACGACAAAAAAAAAAAAAAGGGTGAGAACAAACAGAAGTTGTGGGATTCACGAATACAGAAGGGAATGGTTATGTGATAAGTAATGTAGAAGAGCTAGTAATGGTATACTATGTGAAGATTGTGGAACAAATGCAATGTCTTTGATTCAAGGATTCAAGGTCTGGATGCACTCAGATGGTCTCTATAAATGAAATGGCAGTTTGAAAACTAAGATTTTTCTAAAATGGTGGATAAGATGCAGTGTTGAAAAACAGAAAAGAAATGATTGGTTTTTTGACAACATTCTACACTGAAAACTAGGGTGCATGTTTCTGTTTTTTAAAAGCATGATTCTTATTGGTTATCAGAACGTGATTGAAAAGAATATTAAGTAGGATAAGCTGGTATATTGAGAAGTCAAGCACACTTGCTGTTTTCATTAGCAACATTGTGTGATGAATTTTTGCGTTCTTCGGGAGCCGGCATTGCTTTTTCGCATGGGAAGATGCTAACTTGTATGTGGGAATGCAATCTGCTTTGGATTTTGAAAGTGAGAACAGATTGCACTGCTCTGTCTTTCAAAATGTAAACTAAGTTTGCTATGGGAGGGCGGGAGCCGTGAGAGTCCTGCCCTGTCAAAGCAAACAGCAGTGTCCCGGGGTAA
This sequence comes from Lissotriton vulgaris, assembly GCF_964263255.1. NCBI lineage: Eukaryota > Metazoa > Chordata > Amphibia > Caudata > Salamandridae > Lissotriton > Lissotriton vulgaris. The sequence continues at coordinate 483,240,434 of NC_141691.1, read as the reverse complement.
GGCACCCTGGGACAGTGCAGGAGCCGGCCGTCGGGTGTGGCGTCCCCAGGGCCCTCGAGGGCACCAGGCGGAGTGCCACGCAGTCTGCCTCCCATAATACACAAATTCCCAGGGGTTCTGGTTCCCAGGGCTTGAGGGGGGTCTTTGAGGCCCACACACTTCTAATTTTGCAGCATGGGTATTGGACGCGAAAGTGGTGAAAGGGGATTGTAAATCTGGTACACAGTGTTTTGTTTTACTTTGCTTTCCTTTTTAGTCTAGTAGAAGATCCAAGGTTAATTTAACGGTTTTGTACAGTGAGTACCTTTCAACCCTACCCTCAAACAGCTTTCTGCATGTTACCATAGCAACAGTTCATGGAGCACTTAAATGAGCACAGATGTTAAAAGTTCACCACACTATGTTGCTAATGGAAACAGTTACTGTGTTGTAGTTTTAAAACTTTTCCATAGGAACCGTTAGTCGTAGCTATAGACTCTGGTAAAGAGCTGGTAAAGAGTTAGCCTCAGAAATATACTTCAAATTTTAAATATTATTTCTATTGGGGACCGCTACCCCCCAAAAAAAAGACGTATATACATTTTTTTAAATAAAGTTTTATTAAAATAATAAATAACTGGAAACTTAACTTAAAGGTAACAATACAATACATAACTAGAAACATAACTTTAACAAAACAATATAATAAACAACATGTAATATGGACTCCAATAGAAGTACGGTAGGTAATCCCCAAAGCAAAAAGGAAAATTAGTGTTTAAAATTAGATAGATGTGACTAAATGAGGTCAAACATTACAAGTCAAAGTAACACTTGACGATATTTCCTTCTTTTAACGTGTGCAGTGTGCCTGATACATTACGCTTGTCTTAGAGGCCCTCGTTCAAGCAGTGTCTGTATGGAAGTGCCTACTTATAGATCAACAGGTCTTTAAAATGATTCAGAGATGAGACAGAATTCAGTGAGAGATCAAGTCATTATGCAGGAGAATATTCTTTAGGGCTTATTTACAAAACTCTTGCGCTACTTTTGTGTTACTTTTCTCATGTTGGAAGTGACGCAAAAGTGGTGCAAGGGGCTTGTAAATAAGCTCTTTTATTTCTAATGCATTTAATCAGAGGCATTGTATATCTAGGCTGCTCTGCCTACTTTGTGTAAACACTGTGACCAGCAGATTTTACAACTTGAACTCAGATTTGGGTCTACACGGCAAAGTGGACAGCAGCATCCATAACTTTAAAAGAGAAAGAGAAACGATGTGAGAGAGAGTGAGAAAGAGAGAAAGTGAGAAAGAGAGAGAAAACGACATTAAAACTGCAGATTTACAAAACCAGCCTACACCACTCATGGACCTTCCTCCTCATTGTTGTCACCTCCTTTGCTATGCCTTATCAATCAAATCTCTTCACTTGACCTTGGGTGTACCCGCTTTCAAAACGCTTCTATTGGCCATTGTGCATGCAGACTTTGGTTCACCCTTTTTATCAATTTTTGGACTTTGAGATATAACGTCCTACCTCTGTTCTTCATCTCCTACTTTCTCCTTTCAAATTATCTTGGAAAGACCTTATCAAGTCTTCAAGAGAAAAAGTAAGAAGGCTGGGAAACCACTTTATATGTGAGCTCTGTATGCCATCCTAATACCCAATCATCTAATTACATGCTTGCTACCTTTCTGTAATGCACTTCAGTTGCAGTGTCCATTCTTCTCTGGCTGTGTGCAACACGACAATTAAAGGGGCAATTTTTCTACATATTTTTAATAAAGCACTTGACACAATGCATAGTGAGACCGAATTTATTGTAAATATTTATTGAATGTTTTGAAATTCATTTTTTTACAAGACTTAAAAAATGTGAATGCAAGAAAAGTTACTTGCCGCATATGCAAGACTGCTTTCAAGTACTTGTGTGGAACTGCAAGTATGCGGAAGCACTTGCAGACCAAGCATCCGGTCAACTTTGCAATGTTAGAGTTAAAGAGATTGAGAGAGGCTCCTTCTGCTTCATCAGAAGGCCCAAGTACCGGTGGAGCAACACCGTCAACCTCTACTGCACAGCCTAATATTCGTCCCCAATTTGGAACCCTTTAAGAGAAAAAATCAGAAGGTTGGGAGCTCTGTATGCCATCTTAATACCTAATCATCCATTAGTTATACAGAGATCCACCCTGTATCAGACCTATCCGTACAAGTGTGAATTGGAGTTTATCTGCCACCAAAAACCCCTCAAGTACTTATATCCGTTACTTTTTAACTTCATCGACTAGTCATATTGAGAGTATTTACCTTAACATTATCCGTTAAAATTTGTGAATCTTTTTGGCTGCATACAGTAGAGAAAGGCTCTAAATATAAAAAAATGAGTACATTAGCGCATCATAACAGCAATGGTAAAAATTGTAGTACCTAATTTTCAATATTTTCTACATCTTTCCAGGGGTTTACCGACCGAGTACATAGGACAGACAAAACTGTTCAAAACAATTCGTAATGACAGGATAAGAAACATAATTTTAAATTTACAAACATATTGGAAATATCTTACTATACTATGTTCAAAATTTAAGCTGTGCCTTTTTATAAAAGAAATTCAAAGACAAAACAAAGTAGCAAGTAATCCGAAGTTTATGACACCACTAGGGTATTATACATTTTCTATCATGAAATGTTAAAGTCAAACCTGATGACTCCATTAGGTCCATTGCAATTTTCATTGAGCTTGTCACGACTAGTATGTCCCATGTTTGAGACATTGGTATAATGAGCTAGACAGGGGGATATACTATCTTCAATCTCAGCAATTGGCTGCTGATTTATGCAACATTCTGCAAAGTGAAAAAAGAGGTAAAAATGTATGTTGTACAATGGTCCAAGCTTAATTTTAATGTACATAAAACCAATTGTTCTTTGGGGTTGAAAAGCAATCATCAGAGGTTTCAAACCAACCGCATTAGGACCATACTAGTGGTTAGACAAAATCATATGCGAATTCCAATACGCTTCCGATGGGTACCATTAACGCGCTCGGTAGGCGTTCACAAGTGTCATCCCTAAAAGCCTTCTCTCCTATTTACAACTATTCTAACGAAAACAGTTATTAACATAAAATAACATAAAGTAATGTATCTTCAACAAATTAATGTTTTAAAAAACCATAATGGAAGTATCATTACCAGCATGCAAAAACACCACAATTGTAGCTGTCCTGTTATTTTTGTTTAGATTCTATCACTGACTGCCATTGGTCATATCCGGGACGCTTCAATATCTGTAGGAAAACCTTTTAGAGACATACAAATGGTTATGTTAAATATTTCGCTTTGATTCAACATGTCGAGATTATAAGTTGTACATAAAGGCATCTTGGTAGCATTATTGACTAATTTTACAAGCTTTTCTTGCATATCGGCAATAAGGTACAGTCCAGTAAACTTATGCTCCAAAATGCCTCCTTTTCTTGTTGTTCGCTTGCAATTTGTCAGAAGTACTAACTCTCCTTCTCTAAAGGTGTACAGCTTATATATTAGTATGCTCATATAAACCATTTGTCTGTGGGTGATAGGTTGCACTACAGAACATTCTATTTGTAAAAGCTTAGATAACTCTCAATTAACCTAAAAAAATAGGTATAATTATATTTGGCAAGCAAAATAGGAAATAGCATTGCATATTACAAATGTTAGGCCGAGATTGGTCACTCACTTCAGTCACAATCTCCTGGCCTTGATCTGATAGAACTCTTTTTGGACTTCCATGATCTAGAAATTGAGAAATAAACATCAAGGAAAATTGAAAGACATGTCTTCAAATAAAAAAATTCAAAACAACATTTTCACTTTGTATCTCAAGTGCAGGCAGAACACGTGTAACGAGCATTTAAATGATAAACATATGGGTTTCAGAAACAAACATCTATAAGAATATCAAAATGGAGATTTACATTTTATAAAGATATTTAAAGAAGCAAGAAAAATTATAACTCACGGGGCGTGGCTTGGGCGCCGATGGCGATGGTCGCCTGAGAGCTCGGCTCCGGGACTGAGCCCGGAATTATCCTGTAAATCGGAGGCTGCGGGGCACCCCAGACCCCGCATTCTGCTGAGCGGACCGACGGAGACCTGCCGGGGCCCCTGGTGGGGTTTGGACGAGGGCTGAGCCGGAGTGGAACCGAAGTTTGCGGAGTTGCGGAGTGCGACCCAACATGGCGCCCGGACCTCTTTGTCCCCCTGGTCGGACCCATTGACTCGGAGAAGCGTCGCGAGCAGCGACTTGCGCCCGGCTTTGCCATCCCCGGCTGCTCTGTGCACTAGATATCAATTGGATCGGACTTTTTACAACGAATCTGCACTCAGCTGGGTGACTGGGCGGATGCCCACGGTATAGGGGACCCCGGGAGCGGACGCCCTGTGATCCAGGCGGTGGCCCAACTCACGACACCGCACCTAGCTACGTTTTCCTGGCCAGTCCACTTCCATGGGAGGCGCAACACTTTGGCGCCACAAGTCGTCCGGTGGAGTTGGTGACCCTCACCCCGGGTCTCTAGCGGTTGAGCGGGCCTGCCCGACTCGGCGGCGGTTGTCTCCGCCCCCTCATCGGAGCCCTCGGACGCCGTGGCGGTGGCGTGAGCCGAAGCGGAGAAGTCTCCACAGGCCCTGGAGAAGGAGGTCTCCCATACTTGATTTGAAGACCAGTAACCGGGAGGGTCGTGGTCGGCATCTGCACCCGGAGGCGCCTACTCCGGGACCTTCACGGAGTGCCCCCGGTGACATGGGGAAACCTAGAGGACCCAAGGGGACTACCCCGACTGCCTCGGACTCGGAAGCCCAGGACAAAGAGGAACATGGGGACCCAAAGAGTTCTGGTGGCGCACCGATGCAACAACAGTTCGACCGCGTCCTGGAGGCGATAGCGACCACGAGATCGGCCCTCCAACAGGACATTGCCCAGGTGGCGACGAGCCTAGGCCTCCTCAGAGCAGACCACGGTAAACTGTCGGACCGAGTCAAGGAAGTGGAGAGCTCGGTGAAAACCTTGGAGCCGGTGCAGCGAACCTTGGCTGCAACGATGAAGGATGCCTTATCCCGAATTGCGACGCTGGAGCAGAGGGCGGAGGATGCGGAAGGCCGCAACAGAAGGAACAACATCCGTGTAGTGGGCCTCCCGGAAAAGATCGAGGATGGCGACATGGTGACATACTTGGAGACCTGGCTCCGTGACACGGTGGCCCCGGAGGGGCTATCCTCCTTCTACACTCTGGAGCGTGCCCACAGAGTCCCGGCGCGGCCACCGCAACAAGGACGCGCCCTGAGACCGGTGGTGGCGCGGTTATTGCACTTTCGGGACAGGGACTTAATCCTTAATGCCGCCAGACATAATGGTCCATTCAAAGTGGCGAATAGTCAGGTGAACATTTTCCCGGATTACACCTACGAGACTCAACGCAAGCGGTTCTCCTTCCTGGCGGTCAAGCGCGAGCTCAGGAGCGAGGGCATCCAGTACTCGCTCCTCTATCCTGCAAGGCTCCGCATCATTGTCGATGACAAAACTCAGTTCTTCGACACCCCGGAGGATGTCTGTGCCTGGCTCGAGCTTTACAGGGCAGGGAAAGATGGCTTCGGCTCCTCGTCCCAACAGGCGGATGAGCCGGAACAGAGACGGCGATCCAGGAGGATCAGGAATCGCCGCGGCCGCACGGGAGGGCCCTCAACTGCAGAGACATCGTCGGAGCGGAGGGGAGTGTTGGAAGTATTGTCGGAGTTGTCTGGTGCACGAGACGAAGCCACTGAGGAGGACAACAACCCGGGTGATGAGGAGGCACCATCGGAATCGGAGGACTCAGTGACTGACAGTGCCCATACACCGGTGATCACACCGAAATCGGTGGAGGACCTTTTGGATGGACAAGGGTAACGGGGTGTGCTGCCTTATTTTGGGTGGGGGCCCGGCAGGGGGGAGGCGGTTGCCGTCCATTGCTGCTGACAAAGAGGGTGGGAGGGGTGGGGTGCCCCTGTTTCTGCCCCGAGGGGGTTTTTGGTACTGCATAGGGCTTGTTTTAGTCCTGGTGGCCTGAGCGTCGAGGGCCCACTGCCTCCGCCCGGCCCGCACCTGGCCCTTAAGGCCTTCCTGCGGTGGCGACCGTAGGAGTAGTAGGGGTTATTGGGTTGAGGGAAGGCGAGGTTTGGATGGGATCTGGATGGCGCAGTTTGGGTCCTGTTCTGGGGTGGGTGGGTGAGAGTTCGGTTTGTGCTTGGGTTGTTTGGTTTTGGTTGGGGAAAATGGCCGCCATCAGTGCTGGGATGGATGATATCTTTTTTCTGCGGGAGCCCGGACGGGGAGACTGTGCGAGAACAATATGGGACAATGGCTGATGTTGCTAACTTGAAATGTGTTACTTGGAACGTAAGGGGGCTTCATACCATGTCCAGGCGCCACAAAGTCCAAGCTTATTTAGTGCGTAGGGGAGTGCAAATGGCGCTGTTGCAGGAAACTCATCTGACCAGGGCGGAAGGGGCGGCGCTACAGCGTAGATGGAGGGGGCAGGTCTTTTCCACGTCGTACTCCGCGTATGCCAGAGGGGCGCTAATATGAATCAGAGCGGGGGTCCCCTTCCAAGTCACGAGAACAGTGATAGATCCAGAGGGACGTTACGTGGCCATCTCGGGCACTCTAGGAGGGAGGGACTTGAATGTTTGCTGTGTGTACGCTCCTAATGTGGACCAGACTGCCTTCCTCTCCAGGTTATCGGGCTCGTTGGCCCACTTTTTCTCCGGGCCCCTTCTGCTTGGGGGGGACTTCAATTCCGTAGTGGACGTGGATATTGACCGCTCTCATCCACCACTTCCCGATTCTCCGGTTCGTCGCACGGCTAAGGGTCATCAGGATTGGCAGACCCGATGGGGTTTGACGGACATCTGGAGAGCGCACCACCCCGCATCTAGGGATTATTCATACTTCTCGGGCCTGCATGAGTTGCATGTCCGACTGGATGCCTTTCTTGGGTCGCCCGAACTGGTTTTGGCAGCGGTCCGATCTGAGTACTTGTCCAGAACCATTTCGGACCATAACCCACTCCTGCTGGACCTTCGCTGGTTCCCCGGGGCGCCGGCGGTGCCCACCTGGAAGCTGCGACCCGAGATTCTTGAGGACAGTGTTTTCAGAGCGGACCTGGGAGACAAGGTATTGGAATATTTTGCGTCCAACGGCGGCACCGCGAGTACCCGAGCGTTAGAATGGGACGCTTTTAAGGTAGTGGTGAGGGGTTACTGTATTTCTAAGAAAGTGGGTATGAGGCGCGTTATCCTGGCTGACTTAGATGCAGCGGACCAGCAACTCCGCGAGCTTGAAATTCGCCGCCCTGGACACCCGGAATTGCAGGTACGAACGGCGGAGGCGAGGGAAAAGGTAGCGGCGGAGGTCGAACGGCTTCGCTGTTTTGATTATAAAGCCTATACGGTCCGATCCATCGCAGAGGGGGACAGATCGAGCGCGCTGCTGGCATGGTTGGCCAACCCTACGCGCCAGTCCCAATTGACGACAAGTATGCGTGAGGCAGACGGCACCGAGGTGCACACCCAACCGGAGATTCTTAGTTGCTTCCGGCATTATTATGAAGGTTTATACCGCAGTCGCTCCGCACGAGACCCTGCCCGGCTCGATAATTATCTACGTCCACTGGAGCTCCGCGTAGTGGAGCAGGAAGTGGCGAAGGCCCTGGGGTCCGACATTGAATTGGGGGAGATCCGCGGGGCCATCAAACGGATGGCGAGAAACAAGACCCCGGGCCTGGATGGCCTACCCGTGGAGTTTTATGCAGCTTACGCTGATCTCCTAGCCCCTCGATTGTTGGAGGTCTACAGAGAGGCGAAGAGGCTGGGGCGACTCCCGAGCTCGATGTGTGAGGCGCTGGTGGTTCCTCTCCTCAAACCGGGTCAAGACTCGTCCGACCCGGGGTCTTACCGCCCCCTATCAATGTTGACGGTGGACTATAAAATACTGAGCAGCATCTTGGCCTCGAGGCTGCTGGGACACATGAGTTCCCTAGTGCATGAAGACCAAGCTGGTTTCATCCCACGACGAAACACGACTATGAATATTCGCAGGCTATTCCGGTTGCTGGGGGAGCCATTTGTGGATGCCCCGTCCCCGGTCGTCCTGTCGGTGGACCTAGAGAAGGCTTTTGATAGCCTGGAGTGGGACTACCTCTGTACGGTGCTGCGGAGATTCGGCCTCGGGGAGGGCTTTGTCAGGTGGACCGCGGTTCTCTATGCCTCTGCATCAGCCAGGGTCCGGGCGGGTCCACTGATTTCCTCACAGTATCCGGTGGAACGAGGCACGCGGCAAGGGTGTTCACTGTCCCCACTTCTCTTTGCGCTAGCGGTGGAGCCACTCGCGCTGCACCTTCGGTCGGGAGCCCACTATAAGGGCTTGTGGACGCCAGCGGGCCCGCATTATGTTTCGCTGTATGCGGACGACCTGTTGCTCTTCCTAGAGGACCCGCTCGACGCTTTACGTGGAGCGGCGGTGGCGCTCACAGAGTTTGGGGAGGTTTCGGGCCTCCGAGTGAACTGGTCCAAGACCTGTCTCTTTCCGGTACGCAAAGGTGCTCCCGCCCCTACCCTAACTAGGGAGATTCGATGGGAACCTGACTGCTTTAAGTACCTTGGGGTGTTCGTCTATCACGACCAACCCGACCTCCTGGATGGGAACATTGCCCGCAGCATTCGAGCACTTCCAGGCTGCATGGACTTTTGGGCCACGCTGCCGCTTTCGGTGGCGGGACGGATCGCCCTGCTTAAAATGGTGGCTCTTCCCCGGCTATTATATTACTTTCGGACTCTACCGATCTGGGTTCCACCGGCCACGTTTCGACTGTTACGCTCTATGGTGGTCGGCTTCCTCTGGGGGTCGGGCCGCCGGCGGGTAGCCCTCAAAACCCTGATGAGGCCGAAAGACGAGGGAGGGCTCGCGGTGCCGGACTTTGAAAAGTATTATCTGGCGGCGCAGCTCCAGACCTTCACCCAGGAGATCGCCAGGGAATTCCGGGGCCCGGAAGACAGGTGGGGTACGGGCATGGCCAGGCATGTTCTCTCCTTTATAGTGCTGCGACAACGTTTGGCCCTACGAGATTTATCGATGGAGGAGCGGACTGTCCTCCTGTGTTGGAATCGGGCTCACGCCCGAGGCCGACTGAGAACACCATATGCACCTGAAATACCGTTGGGGATGCTGACGGCCCTCCCCCACGGAGGGGATTGGTCACGTTTGGCGGCCTGGGAGGATGCCGGCTTACAGTTGGTTGGGGACCTGTACGAAGACGGAGCACTCTTGTCCTTCCAGGATCTTATCGACCGATTCGAGATCCCCCGCGGGGATTTTCTGCTGCACTCGGCCATTGTCCGAGCAATCCAGGCACACTGGAAGAGCGGGCAGGAGGAACCCCCCTTATCTCAGGTGTGCCAGTACGTGATGATGTCTGCGGGCACGGTGAAGGCGGTCACTTGCCTTTACGGCAGGTTGATTAACGAAGGGTTGGCTCCCCTTACCACCCTGAGAAACCGCTGGGAGGAGGACATTGGCAGGGAGATTCCGGAGACGACCTGGGCCCAGTTGATGAGACGAGCCTGGAAGGGCACACGTAACGCCCGTTTCCAGCTGGTCCACTATTACGTTCTCCACAGAGCGTACCTGACCCCAGTGAAAATTAGGCGGTATTTTGCCACGAATTCGGCGGAATGCCCTAGGTGCCCAGTTCAGGAAGCGGACCTCCTACATATGCTATGGACCTGTCCAGGATTGTCATCTTACTGGCAGGAAGTAGAGAAGACCCTGGAGGAGGTGACGGGGAGATCCTTATCATTTGATGCGGCGGTGGGGCTCCTACACTGGTTCCCCCATACCCCCAGAAATAAAATTTCTAGTAAATTTATCGACCTAGGGCTCCTCCTTGCTAAACGAGAGGTGACCAGGAACTGGAAGGCAAAAGTTGGTCCGACAGGCAGCAGATGGCACAGTGAGCTTTTGAAGTGGGCGGCGGGGGAGAGCGCGCTGAGATATCAACTAGCTTGGAGGCAGCGTAATGAGAAGGCGCAGGAGGCCGCGTTGGAGTGGGAAATGTTGATGCAGGCCCTCAGGGATTATTGTGCCCCCAGCGACTCTGAAGATGAAGAAGTGACTCGCCCTGAGTCCCGGTAAACGTTTGCACTGTTAGTCCTGTTGCTTTCCCCGTGGGTCCCATGGCAGATCATGTGGCGGTAGCTCCCAGGCGCTGGTGGCGGGGGTGGGTGGGGTTTCTTTTGGTTAGTAGTATTTTGTGGGTGGGGGTTTTCTTTTGGGTTTATAGGCTTGTTTGGAAAAGCAGATGACGGACAGTGGATCATCCGGACCAGCTCAAGCATCCTGCTGAGCCCCCATTGCATCTCGCCGCCCGACCCCAGTGTTGTGGGCCGGATGGCTGTGTACGAAACTTACGGTGGGGGGCCAGAGGGTTTTACTATGTTGATATTGCTTGTGATACAATGCTGGTCGATATTGTAACGATTTACTAATTCCTGCAATAAAAATATATTTAAAACAAAGAAAAATTATAACTCACACATTGTTCAATTTCAAATGAGATATTTGGCCAATAAAATCAGGAGGACATGCTTTTTTTTCATTTTGTTGTTACCAGAATGCGCACTAATAAGAGACAAATGGAATTCAGAAAAAAGTTTTTGGGGTGCTTCAGCACCAATGACAATTTTAGTGTTCTTTTCTTTACCAGTGCATAACAAGCTACCATCTATTGAAAAAAGAGAAAAGAAAAATGTTACAGTAACAACGCATGTCAAAAAGAATTACATGAAATGAGACCATGCTTTTTCTCAACCAGTCTTAAAAAATTACAATGAAAAAACATGAATTAAAAAATTATAGAACCGTCAATGGTGAACATTTTAGACAGTCTATACAATCCATGCTTCTAGACTTTAGTGAAATCATAATGAAAAAGCGCTTGGTACTTAGTGGCATCCATTTCTATTTAAAATGAGGATAAACATAAAAACAAGGTTAAGAGAATATCATCACATGCTCACAGTACATTACAAATCACCAATCTAGAATCCTTCAGGAAAAATCTTAAAACTTACCTATTTACTCAGTCTTAAGAAACACTTTGCTAACAGTATATGATCATGATTGAGCCTTTCTGATAGGAGCGCAAGCGCAGAGATATCCCTGCCGGGATTGATTTAGCCCACCAGGTGCCTCCAGGAAGCACCACAGACCTGCGTTGCAGAGAGGTGGCCCAGGCCACCCCCTTTTAACACCTCACTGCAACACAGCTCTGTGGTGCTTACTGGAGGTACCTGGTGGGCTAGTTGGACCTCAGGGACCCTCTGGATTCAAGGAGACTTAATTCCACAACTTAAAACACACAACAGGGCGCGTTTGCACACTTGTCACATCAGGCCATGCCCCCTCCCTGCACCACTGTGTAAACGCACCCCCTGGTGTGTTGTAAATTGAGGTATTAAGTCCCCTTGAGTCCTGAGGGTCCCTGGGGGCCAACTAGCCCAATAGCTACCTCCAATAAGCATACGCACCACAAAGCTGTTTTGCAGAGTGGTGTAAAAAGGGGGCATGGCCTTGGACCACCTCTCTGCAACGCAGCTCCCTGGCTCTTACTGGAGGTACCTGGTGGGCTAGTTGTCCCCCAGTGACCCTCAGGATTCAAGGGGACTTAATCCCCAATTTACAGCGCTTCATGAGGCGCGTTTGCACAGTGGTACAGGGAGGGGGCATGGCCTGATGTGGCAAGTGTCCAGGGGGCCTGGTCATCCTTTTTTATTTTATTTTTGGGAGGGGGTGCATGGTCCCCCTCCTCAGGCCAATTATGGCCTTGGGGACCCCATCCCCAGGGGGCTGGCCTTACTGTTGGGGACCGTGGGGGGAGCCCCAATTCCCCCAAGGTCCCGACAGCTCCCTACGTCCTGCAGGATCCGGCATTGCTTTTCCACACGGAGAGCAGCTGACATGCAGCTCCCCGTGTGGAAAAGCAATCAGCTTTGGATTTTGGAAGGGAGAGGAGGTTTCCCTGCTCTCGCTTCCAAAATCCAAAGCAAGTTTGCTATGACACCCTTCCATAGCAAACAGCAGTGACCCTGGGTGGGCCTCGCGGGGCACTGCAGGAGCAGGCCTGTGGGGGTGGCGGTCCCCAGGGCCATCGAGGGCTCCAGGAGGGGGGCTGCGTGGCCTCCCTTCCTCCAGTTCAAAGCCCTGGGAGGTGGTGGACCCTGGGGACGGGGGTCCGTTACAGACCCCCACATCTCAATATGAAGTGCCCCGGGCAGGTGCTGGTTCCGAGGGCAGTGTGAGGGGGCTTGAGCCCCCTCCTCACTAATTATGTTTTTTAACCCCAGGGAGGTGCCGGTCCCCGGGGCTCGGAGGGCCGCGAGGCCCCCTACTAATTATCATAAATGCTTCAGGAAGGTGGCAGTCCCCGGAGAAGCGTGGGGGGGGGTTGGGACCCCCATGCATTTCTTTAGGTAGACCCGGGGAGGTGACGGTCCCCGGGGCTACGGGGGAGTAATTGCCCCCCGCATTTATTTTAGGTGGTGGTCCCCAGGGTTGCGGGGACCTCAGCGGGCGATCACAACATTATTTATAAGTGCCCCCGGGACCTGACACACCCAGGAGCTTTTTAAATATGAAGCACAGGAACCCGCGCTTCGTTCTTTTTTTTTAATGCTGAATTTGGCCCTGGGTGTCCTTGTGGGGACCCCCTGAGCAGGCCGAGTGAGTCAGGGTGTTTCTACCCTTGTAGTGTCGTTTCTATATCCCTGATAGGCTCTGCGAATTGGAATGATATACACTATAGTTTTGACATAGGACTGAGGTCAGTATGTCTCCATCAAGTACATCAAACTTATTTACTTGTGTGTGCCAGCTAACTAAGAGGTCACTAGAAACTTCTCGAATGAACAAGCAGGGATTAGTTTCTGACAACCGCATACACATGACAACTTTGTTTCCCTTGGAGTCGGAACAATATCTTCAGAGTTGTGGAAACAATAGATAACCATTTCACTCAGTCAATCGTGCATGCTTAGTTTCTACAGAGTTGTACAGAAATAGAGAGACGGGCGTTTCAATACAAAGGGTTTATTGAACAGTCTTATTTCTCATGCAAGAGATATGAACTGCTACAATTGTAAGACAGAAGGCGAAGTATAAAATGTACAGCGTTAGCAGTAAGATAAAATAATACTGTAATAGCATGTCTTGTAGCTCTGACATATATCCATTAAAATACATACATAAATAACACAGGCTAAAATACTCATATGGTGCTTCTAAAATATTCCTACCCCAGTGTACCTAACCTAAGTGCAGTATCGGGGAAGAAGTAGGTGCTGTCTTAATCTGGTTTAGTTATGCCAAGAGTTGCCAAAAGTTTCGCTAGGCTCTAATCAACTCCATACCTTAGAATGAGAGAGGTTGATATCTCTTTCCCAGGACTCGATCTCTGGCACCCCGAAAGGGGAGGTCAGAAACCCTGAAGCTGGATTCTCTGCGAGGAGGATGTCAGAGTCTGGTCTGTACGTCAGTTGGGGACTTGACTTCCTTCGGGACTTGCTGTGACGAGCTGCATCGTGCAAGTAGGTAGCCGAACCGCACCGTGCCTTGCCATAGCAAGTGAAGGCATATTTATACCTTGAAGGTGTTTTTAGGAATGCCAATATTGACGTAAAAGTCGGGCATAAGAGCGTCATGAATGAACCCCTATGGAATAGATGTTTATGGATAATAATAAGTTCTTGGAGAAATCAATCTCCAGGAAAGGGTAAGTCTTAAAGGCTTAAGAGTCTGGTTTTCCAAGAACTCGTCGTGACGAAGAGGATCGGATGTAGTTGACCATGCCTTTATTTGGTCACATGAGCAATGCATAAATAAGGACTGGATTTATATGCCTAAATAAGGGCAATGTGAATTATACCTATATAAGGGCATGAATCGGGAAATCTAGATACAGTATCTAAATCGACACACAACACCCACTCTGGACACTTTTGTATGTACGACGTTACTACATCCTAAACATGTTAAACATATCTAAAACATAGCTACATATGGATGGCTAAGAACATGTCTAAAAATACATTGTAAAAAATGCATTGAAAACTGTTGCAATGCATAAAATGCAATTGCGCTGTACATATTAAAGCAATGTTTCATTCTAAGCATAAGTTGGCAATGAATGCCAAGTGAATGAATATATATATATATATATATATATATATATATATATATATATATATATATATATATATATATTACCTACTGGCGGTCGCCAGTAGGTATATATAGTTAGGATTTTTTCTCTATGGGATTTATGAAAATTCTATGTCTAATAACTTTGGCGTTTGTGGACGGAATTGGCTGAAATTTTCAGGAAAATGGAACATTTTGTTTCTGAGCAGCCCCTGACAATTTGGGGGGGTTTCATCAAGGGGGGGCCGAGAAAAAAGGGGGGTCCCAAAACGCGTTTTTCCCATGTTAATTTCCATAGGGCGGTTGGCCTCACTTTTAGCTCGAACGGCTGAATGGATTTGCACAAAACTTGGCAAAATTGTAGGGACTGTTAGCCCGATGTGCCTTTGCTAGGTCTCAATATATGTGCTCCAGTGGATTTTGAGTAATTTAGGTTCAAAAAAAGATATATATCTGGGCGGAGCCTAACCACACATCTGATCTGATTGGCTGTCAGCACTTCATCCAAGAAGTGTTGGCAGGCATCTTGGGACCAATATACATGATAGCACCTCATTAAAAAGCATTGTAGGTAATAGAGGGTTTTAGGACTTTAGTTACATTATAAATCATTTGTTGATGGTACCATACTCGTTTTAGGAATTGTGGTGGGTTCTAAGGTGATTTTACCATGTGAAAAAACCTTCTGCTGTGATATCATGAATATTGTTTGAAAGAAAACTAATATCTCATGATTTTCCCACAGTGGTTTGGAAGGGGATCTATAAGCTAAACTGAAAGCATATTTTCTGTAAATTCACATTATCTTTCTCAGTCATGTGAAAATGAAGTCTGACATTCTCAGTAAAACATGTACATCCAACAAGGACAGAGACTGTCAGTTGATTCCTTTGTGTTCTACTGCAGCCTCCTAGAGTGTTCTAAAGAACAACTAGAGCGCTAACAGTCCTACTTATTACAAAGGTATGGCACACCTGAAGCCATCTTGATTGGAATAAAGTGGTAACTCTTAAAACATTTAATTTAAAAAGAAACAACATGAGGGGGTATATTTTGCCATAGAAAGTATGATTAGTGCTGCAGAATGAAAAATTAGGGCACATTTTGAGTGACTTCTCAAATCCTTTTCTATTTCATTAAAACATTCTGACATGCAGTCTCCCAAAATGGCCACCAGAGACAAAAGAGCCCAAATGTAGCCCAAATATCACCCAGATGTAGCCCAAGTATAGCCCAATGACAGAATGTCCCAGAGTGTTCTAAAGAACAACTAGAGCGCTAACAGTCCTACTTATTACAAAGGTATGGCACACCTGAAGCCATCTTGATTGGAATAAAGTGGTAACTCTTAAAACATTTAATTTAAAAAGAAACAACATGAGGGGGTATATTTTGCCATAGAAAGTATGATTAGTGCTGCAGAATGAAAAATTAGGGCACATTTTGAGTGACTTCTCAAATCCTTTTCTATTTCATTAAAACATTCTGACATGCAGTCTCCCAAAATGGCCACCAGAGACAAAAGAGCCCAAATGTAGCCCAAATATCACCCAGATGTAGCCCAAGTATAGCCCAATGACAGAATGTCCCAGAGTGTTCTAAAGAACAACTAGAGCGCTAACAGTCCTACTTATTACAAAGGTATAGCACACCTGGAGCCATCGTGATGGGAATAAAGTGGTAACTCTTAAAACATTTAATTTAAAAAGGAACAAAATGAGGGGGTATATTATGCAATAGAAGGTATTATTAGTGCTGCAGAAAGAAAAATTAGGGCACATTTTGAGTGACTTTTCAAATCCTCTTCTATTTCATAAAAAAATTCTGACATGCAGTCTCCCAAAATGGCCACCAGAGACTAAAGAGCCCAAATGTAGCCCAAATATCACCCAGATGTAGCCCAAGTATAGCCCAATGACAGAATGTCCCAGAGTGTTCTAAAGAACAACTAGAGCGCTAACAGTCCTACTTATTACAAAGGTATGGCACACCTGAAGCCATCTTGATTGGAATAAAGTGGTAACTCTTAAAACATTTAATTTAAAAAGAAACAACATGAGGGGGTATATTTTGCCATAGAAAGTATGATTAGTGCTGCAGAATGAAAAATTAGGGCACATTTTGAGTGACTTCTCAAATCCTTTTCTATTTCATTAAAACATTCTGACATGCAGTCTCCCAAAATGGCCACCAGAGACAAAAGAGCCCAAATGTAGCCCAAATATCACCCAGATGTAGCCCAAGTATAGCCCAATGACAGAATGTCCCAGAGTGTTCTAAAGAACAACTAGAGCGCTAACAGTCCTACTTATTACAAAGGTATAGCACACCTGGAGCCATCGTGATGGGAATAAAGTGGTAACTCTTAAAACATTTAATTTAAAAAGGAACAAAATGAGGGGGTATATTATGCAATAGAAGGTATTATTAGTGCTGCAGAAAGAAAAATTAGGGCACATTTTGAGTGACTTTTCAAATCCTCTTCTATTTCATAAAAAAATTCTGACATGCAGTCTCCCAAAATGGCCACCAGAGACTAAAGAGCCCAAATGTAGCCCAAATATCACCCAGATGTAGCCCAAGTATAGCCCAATGACAGAATGTCCCAGAGTGTTCTAAAGAACAACTAGAGCGCTAACAGTCCTACTTATTACAAAAGTATGGCACACCTGAAGCCATCTTGATTGGAATAAAGTGGTAACTCTTAAAACATTTAATTTAAAAAGGAACAAAATGAGGGGGTATATTTTGCCATATGAATTATGATTAGTGCTGCAGAAAGAAAAATTAGGGCACATTTTGAGTGACTTCTCAAACCCTCTTCAATTTCATTAAAAAATTCTGACATACAGTCTCCCAAGATGGCCACCAGAGACAAAAGAGCCTAAATGTAGCCCAAATATCACCCAGATGTACCACAAGTATAGCCCAATGACAGAATGTCCCAGAGTGTTCTAAAGAACAACTAGAGCGCTAACAGTCTTACTTATGACAAAAGTATGGCACACCAGAAGCCATCTTGATTGGAATGAAGTGGTAAGTCTGAAAACACTCAATTTAAAAAGGAACAACATGAGGGGGTTAATTTTGCCATAGAAAGTATGATTAGTGCTTCAGAAAGAAAAATTAGAGATCATTTTGAGTGACTTCTCAAATCCTCTTCTATTTCATTAAAAAAATTCTGACATGCAGACTGAAACATGCACTTTGAATACCAGCAGCAGACGTCCCTGGTGAGCAGTAGCTTTACTACAGTGATCTAATGTGCAACTAGAGTGCTAACATTCAGAATTTATGGCAAATGTGTGACACATCTGAATGCCTTCTTGATGGAACCAAAGTAAACAAGCATTGAAAATGCAATAGATCTCGCCCTCGTTTAAGTTAAAGCCATTCTGTTTGTAATGAGGTGGCTTTTTAGCTTTGCTTTTATTAGTGTTTTTTCAACTTTCATGTAAATAACATGCATCTGTATGCATATAAGTATATGTATGCATGCATTTATGTTTGTATTTATATAGATATACAGATGATATATGTTTATATATGTATGTGTATATATATATTCACTGAAAAAACCATAGGTTATAGACCATATATAGTTAGGAATTAGCATTTACAAAACCTTGAAAATTCACTGAAAAAACCATAGGTTATAGACCATATATAGTTAGGAATTAGCATTTACAAAACCTTGAAAATTCACTGAAAAAACCATAGGTTAAAGACCATATATAGTTAGGAATTCGCATTTACAAAACCTTATTTTACTCACACAAAACCATTGAAATTCCATATATAGTTAGTTGCACTAACTATATATCGCGCACCCGCAATCCACTGCTGATGATGTCACATATTACATGATTCATGACATGGTCAGTGACATCACTGATGACATCACTGATGACATCTCAAATGACATCACTGATGACATCACTGATGACAACATCCAGTGACTGTATGTTTCTGTAAAGTTAAAATATGTCTTACATATTGAAGAATGAGTGGATGTATAAGTGTCTGGATGAAGGATTTAGTAGGTGCATGACTGACTGTATGAGTGAGTGATTAAATGTGTCTCACTGAGTGCATGGGTTAGTGACTAAACTGTCTTAATTTGTGCATCATTATGTCTGTTGTTCTGTAAACTGTTGCATGTGTTGATAAGTAGCTATATGAGTAACTATATGGGTTATTGATTGGTTGCCCAAGTATTTGTATGGGAGACTGAGTGTGTGTGTGGGTGGCTGGGAGGTGTATGACTCTGTGCATAGATGTGTGAGCAGTTGATTCACTAGATGTATGGTTTCAAAAGTGCATGTGGAAACAGCTGTATGGGCGGTTGACTGTGTGCATGAGTGTATTGGTGAGTGAATGGATATCTCAGTGCTACATGTCAAAGTAAGTACATATGTAAAACACAGTACATGTGAGAGTTGACATATATAAATAACTGTGCATAAGAGCCAGTGAATGTGTGAGTGGCTGTATGGATCATTGTGAACTTGTATCAGGGATTGTATAAGAGAGTAAATATGTGTTAGTATATGTTTGAATAAGTAAAGTTTGTATAACTGTATAGTTGAGGAAATGGAGGTGTGATTGATTCTTTGCATGACTGACTAGGTGTGTGAGTAACTCCATGGATGAGTGACAGTCTGTGAGTGTCTGTTTACACTGATTGTATCTAAGGTTATATTAGAGTCTGAAGAGGTTCATCGTATTATCACATGAATGATATCATCAGTGATGTGATCAGTAATGTCAAATGAGATGTCATCAGTGATGTCATCAGTGATGTCATTTGAGATGTCATCAGTGATGTCATTTGAGATGTCCTCAGTGATGTCATCAGTGATGTCACTGACCATGTCATGAATGATGTAATATGTGACATCATCAGCAGTGGATTGCGGGTGCGCGATATATAGTTAGTGCAACTAACTATATATGGAATTTCAATGGTTTTGTGTGAGTAAAATAAGGTTTTGTAAATGCGAATTCCTAAATATATATGGTCTTTAACCTATGGTTTTTTCAGTGAATATATATATATATATATATATATATATATATATATATATATATATATATATATATATATATATATATATATATATATATATATATATATATATATATATATATATATATATATATATATATATATATATATATATATATATATATATCCAGAAATCCACTTCACCCAAAGGAAAGCGCGGAGGCCAGAGGGGGTGCCTTAGAAGAGACTTTATTTCCAAGCTGCGCAGGTAGGTGGCGGCGAATGCATTTTCGGCTCGTATTGCCTTCCTCAGCGCCCTGCACCCACCAAAGTCTTAAATAATGTCCAGTTTCTGTGCTCCACCTAAATAGTGGTGATGTCACAGGAGCTCCTCCCCGAAGAGTAGTTAGTTTACCAGCTTGATGCCGCCCACCATAGAGCAGACTCCAGCTCCCAGAATGCACCAGGATACTGCATACGGGTCGGTAGTGTGGGGAGCAGAGATGAATGCAGGTGGTTCCTGCGACTTGAGCACAGCTGGTAAGACTTCTGTTGTCACTGCCCAGTTCCAAAATCCCTCCTCTGGTCCCCTCGGACCGTGACAGCCGTAGGCTGCGTGATAAATGATGCGGGGGCAGCCATGGGGCTCACAGCACCCTAACGGAGGTACAATACCTCTCACCGCAAATGTCACACGTTGCTCACGGCGGACACCGGAACTCTTGGTACCCCAAGCCAACGATGCACTGCGAGCAGTGTGTTGCCAGTTCTGTCCGGGTCTGCTTGTATCACGGGGCCATCCGTACTGCGCTTCTGGCGTCGCGCAGATACTATCCAGAAAACCACTTCACCCAAAGGAAAGCGCAGAGGCCAGAGGGGGTGCCTTAGAAGAGACTTTATTTCCAAGCTGCGCAGGTAGGTGGCGGCGAATGCATTTCGGCTCGTATTGCCTTCCTCAGCGCCCTGCACCCACCAAAGTCTTAAATAATGTCCAGTTTATGTGCTCCACCTAAATAGTGGTGATGTCACAGGAGCTCCTCCCCGAAGAGTAGTTCGTTTACCAGCTGGATGCCGCCCACTATAGAGCAGACTCCAGCTCCCAGAATGCACCAGGATACTGCATACGGGTCGGTAGTGTGGGGAGCAGAGATGAATGCCGCTGGTTCCTGCGACTTGAGCACAGCTGGTAAGACTTCTGTTGTCACTGCCCAGGTCCAAAATCCCTCCTCGGGTCCCCTTGGACCGTGACAGCCGTAGGCAGCGTGATTAATATATATATATATATATATATATATATATATATATATATATATATATATATATATATATATAACATTAACATTAACATTGAAAGATGCCAAAGGATTTTTTCCTTGTGGACGCTGCAAGGCATGTGCTTTCAGCAAATGTGACTTGTCATATGATGTCCGAGGGGTCAAGGAGGCAAAACACTAACCAAATTTATGACCTGCCATACTGGCTATGCAGCTGCCCTTGCAAAATGAGATACGTAGGCAGTACAATTAATCCAATCAAATTACGAATTTTGGAGCATATGAGGGCAATTGCTAATAAGGACTTTTCTTACCCCGTTGCCCGCCATTTTACTATAAAACACCAAAGCAACAGAGATCTCCTACAGTATTTTTGTTTGGACCATGTCCCGGAACACAGTAGGGGGGGTAATCGCCTCCTTAAACTTAGGAGATTGGAGTCACGTTATATTGTTGACTTAGAAACGAAGGACCCGGGAGGTTTCAACATTGGGGAAGAATTGTCTGCACATTTGGGATAAGAGAAAATTATATAGTCTAAATTTGTGAACATGCAAATTCTATGGAATTATTAGTATATGAAACTGATCTGAATTTACGTGCAGCGTTTTTCTCTTCTCTTTTCTCTCTTTTTTGCTAAATGTACTGTGTTATTGCATAGATGAATTGTGATGATTTGGTCAATCTTGAAATATGGAATGTTTTTATGCGCGGGAATAAGTGAACTGTACAATACATGGTAAACATTTTTGAGGTGGTTTTGTATATATGGGCAACTGTTTGGTTGCCATTGCCGATCCACAGCAAGATCTAGACAAGTTTGAAATCATGTGAATTATGGTTTTTAAAGAATATGAAATTGGTTAAATTTTGACATATGAATGTGAAGGCATTGAACACAATTCTTTAAGATTAGGTTTGTGTTATTATAACTTTATCACTCCAGAATACCATGTAATACCATGTGATCGGGAAGACACATTTTGTAAATTGGGAAAGTAGGCAGCATGATTCAGTGCTGCAATTGCCGATCCACGGCGAGATTTAAATATGTGGGAATTATGTGTAAGACTTTGTCACATGCCCCTTTTAAAACTTATTATATTGCAGTATTTATCTGTATTAGAAAAGAAAAAACATCCTCTAAGATGGCGCCCGTATGAGAATACGAAGCTTAGTCCCTTGTTTATGTTAATTCCCGACAGCTCTCGCGCTTTGAAAAATGGTGCCGCGAACTTGCATTCCCTATGACACTGAAGAAGGGAGCCTTTCCCGAAACGCGTCTGTTGAAATAAAGTTTGGCGTTCGACGCCTTTGTGACCCCGCGAGTGCTGCGTGTTTTTTGGGCAGGATTCAGAGAGACACCCTTTTGGAGCTTGAATATTGGCGCGGTACACCGCCGCGCTGCAGCACCCGCCTTTGGAGTGACTCGCTATCGGTGTAACCTTGGAGCAGAATATATATATATATATATATATATATATATCTAAACAAAACCCTTTCAGGCATAGAGTGACGCATAAATTATGCAAAAAAGAAGGAGAGAACTCTGGGTAGTTCTCAAGTTTTGGTGGAAAGCAGCCCCTGTTAGAGCACTCTCAACACCAGCGACACTCTAGATCTGTTCACCTCAAATGTCTGTGTTTCTATCAAAGTTTTTTAAGCATAGGATTAGCACAGTGCTATCCAAGCCGAGATAGAAAATGACAAGGTCTTTTGCAATTTATACAGCAAAGTCTTTAAGCATAGGACTAGTACAGTGCTGTCCTTGCCGAGCTGTAAAATTACAAAAGCCATTTATCACTCCAGGCACAATATTACAGCTTTGAATTAGTAAAATACCAACTCAAGCCAACCTGAAATGAGTAAAAGCAACCCCTGACACAGTGTTTTGCTCTAATTAGAGCTCTTCAGAGAGGTATAGCTTTGTCCAGACACAAGGGAGCACCCAGTATTAAGTCAAAACAAAACCCTTTCAGGCATAGAGTGACGCATAAATTATGCAAAAAAGAAGGAGAGAACTCTGGGTAGTTCTCAAGTTTAGGTGGAAAGCAGCTCCTGTTAGCGCAATCTCAACACCAGCGACACTCTAGATCTGCTCACCTCAAATGTCTATATATATATATATATATATACATTTATGAAATTGCTCGTAAATACAGAAGAAATAGAGCCATACCCATTTCATTTCAGATTACACAATCATTTAGTTGTGGACAAGGTCATATATTGTAGGGCTGGGCATAGTTTGCGTAGCGCCACTACGCACACTACGCAGAATTTTGAAAAATAATTGTGGAAAACGGGGGCACGTCCTGAGGGTCCGTGTGCCAAGGACAGGGGTCCCTCGTGCCTGGGCAGACTCCCTGATTTCCCCGGCCTGGTTGGGTTGGAAAGCAGGGACCAGACCCGGGGCCTGGGTTTGAGAGCCCCCGTCCTATGGCCTGCCAAGAGTCCATCTGCACGGGACAAGGGTCCCTGGTGCAGAGCCCCGGAGACCTGCAAGGCTCCCGGGCAGTCCTCCACCGGGCAGCTGGGCCAAAGGAGCGCTTGCGGGCTTCCCAATGCCTGAGGCCCAGCATGGGGTGTCGGAGCCCCATGAACCCTGCAGCCCGGAACCCTGCAGCCCCGGAGCCCTGCAGCCCCTGAGCTCTTCTGCCCGGAGCCCTCCCGTGAAGGCTCGGTGGGCAGCTGGGAGTCCTTTCGGTCCCGGCCATCTGGTCACACCTTTCCCCTCGGCCATCTGGTCGCACTCAATGCTTTCCAATGGGGCGACCAGATGGCCGGGCTTCCCTGGAAATCCCGATGAGGAGCCATTCGCCTCCCCGATCCCAGCGAGGGCTCCAGGAGGTCCGGCGCCTGCCCGCCTTGGGTCCCTTCCGTCACTCAGTGCGCACGGATTCCAAGAAAGAGGGGTAGCCTTCCTCCGGATTACTAGAGACAGGGTATTCCCAGAGAGTCCTTTCAGGCTGGCGGTTCTCTGCCGGGGACCAGATGAGCTATGCCTGAGCAACACCTCCCTAGGCATCCGGGGCTCCCATCTCCAGGCCAACAGCATGGCAAAGTACCCGGGTCGGGCTCCATGGGTCCCGGGTAGTCCTCACATCCGGGGCTCCCATATCCAGGCCAACGGCATGGCAAAGTACTCGGGTCGGGCTCAATGGGTCCCGGGCAGTCCTCCCCCGGACGTCCGGGGCTCCCATCCCCAGGCCAACGGCATGGCAAAGTGCCCGGGTCGGGCTCCATGGATCCCGGGCAGTCCTCCCCCAGGTATCCGGGACTCCCATCTCTGTCCAACGGCATGGCAAAGTACCTGGGACGTGCTGCATGGGTCCAGGCAGTCCTCCCCCAGGCGTCCGGGGCTCCCATCTCCAGGCCAACAGCATGTCAAAGTGGCCGGGACGGGCTCCATGGGTCCCGGGCAGTCCTCCCACGGGCGTCTGGGCCCAAGAGCTTTGGTGGTCCTCCACGTGCCTGAGGCCCAGCCGGGGTCCCTGAGCTCTGCCGCGAAGGCTAGGGGGTGGGAAGCTGGGAGTCCTTTCGATCCCGGCCATCTGGTCGCACCTTTCCCCTTGGCCATCTGATCGCAGGCAATGCTTTCCAATGGGGCGATCAGATGGCCGGGCTTCCCTGGAAGTCCCGATGAGGTGCCATTCGCCTCCCCGATCCCAGAGAGGGCTCCAGGAGGTCAGGCACCTGCGTGCCTTGGGCCCTTTCCATCACTCGGTGTGCACGGATTCCAAGAAAGAGGCCTTCCTCCAGATTACTAGGGACAGGGTATGCCCAGACACTCCTCTCGGGCTGGCGGTTCTCTGGCGGGGACCAGATGGGCTATGCCTGGGCAACACCTCCCTAGGCATCCGGGGCTCCCATCTCAGGCCAACGGCATGGCAAAGTAATCGGGACGGGCTCCATGGGTCCCAGGCAGTCCTCGCCAGGGCGGCTGGCCCGCGAGCTTCGGTGGTACTCCCCGTGCCTGAGGCCCAGCCGGGGTCCCCGATCCCTGCCCTGCCCTGCCCTGCATGGGCAGGCAGGAGCCCTACCGTGAAGGCTCGGGTGGGAAGCTGGGAGTTCTTTCAATCCCGGCCATCTGGTCGCACCTTTCCCCTCGGCCATCTGGTTGCACGCAATGCTTTCCAATGGGGCGACCAGATGGCCGGGCTTCCCTGGAAATCCCGATGAGGTGCCATTCACCTCCCCGATCCCAGCGAGGGCTCCAAGAGGTCGGGTGCCTGGATGCCTTGGGTCCCTTCCGTCACTCGGTGCACACGGATTCCAAGAAAGAGAGGTAGCCTTCCTCTGGATTACTAGGGAGAGGGTATACCCGGACACTCCTCTTGGGCTGGGGGTTCTCTGCCGGGGACCAGATGGGCTATGCCTGGGCAACACCTCCCTAGGCAGCCAGGGCTCCCATCTCCAGGCAAACGGCATGGCAAAGTACCCGGGACAGGCTCCATGGGCCCCGGGCAGTCCTCCCCGGGCACTCGGGGCACCCATCTCCAGGCCAACAGCTTTGCAAAGTACCTGGGAAGAGCTGCATGGGTCCCTGGCAGTCCTCCCCTGGGTATCCGGGGCTCCCATCTCCAGGCCAATGGCATGGCAAAGTACCCGGGAAGGGTTCCATGGGTCCCGGGCAGTCCTCCCCCGGGCGTCCGAGGTTCCCATCTCCAGGCCCACGGCATGGCAAAGTGCGTGGGACGGGCTCCATGGGTCCCGGGCTGTTGTTTCAAGCAAAGAGGTTCCACCCCGCATAGACCGTCCATCTTGAGGGCCAGCCGCCTGGCGGGAGGCCCTTTAAACCCAGCAGAGTGAAGGCCAAGTGGCCCCCGGCAGCTCGTGCCCCCCAGGGGTCTGTCCCGAGCAGGAGGGGTCGGGTGGCGCCAGGCCCTCGGATGCTGCTGCCCAGCAGGTCCGTAGGCCCCGCGCGCCACACCGTTACCCCTCTCTGCCCAGCACATTTCCACAGCAGCACCCCTGCGTCTCGCTCAGGCTGCGCCCCTGCCTCTCCCTCCCGGGGGAGACGGCTGGGCCTGCTGGTGCCCATGCGGCCGCACTGCTCCACACCCCTCCAGCGAGCCCTCCCGCCCAGGCAGGTGGGCTCCTTCTCCTGGCAGGCTACCGAGAGATGGAGGGCGTGTGCAAAGGTTGCCGGTCGGGGAGATGGGCATGCCGCCCCCCACCCCTACCTCTCAGCCCCTTGCCTATGGTCCTTTTTCTCTGAGTTTGCTCAGGCAGACCTCCGTGAGGTCTGGCCATGCTGAGACGGGAAGGCAGTACCCAGACCCGCCTGCCGGGGCCCACAGGGGCCCGGGTACGGACCTGCCTCTCAGCCCCTTGCCGATGGTCCTTTTTCTCTGAGTTTGCTCAGGCAGACCTCTGTGAGGTCCGGCCATGCTGAGACGGGGAAGGCAGTACCTGGGCCTGCCCGCCGGGGCCCCCAGGGGCCCGGGTACGCACCTGCCTCTCAGCCCCTTGCCGATGGTCCTTTTTCTCCGAGTTTGCTCAGGCAGACCTCTGTGAGGTCCGGCCATGCTGAGACGGGAAAGGCAGTACCCGGGCCCGCCCGCCGGGCCCCCAGGGGCCCGGATATGCACCTGCCTCTCAGCCCCTTGCCGATGTTGGATGTGAGATTTACTACAGCAGACAATGAGTTTGTGACTTCTGTATTTCATTACAGAAATAAAGGTAAACAGATACATGGTGCAAACCTGACAAAAAAAGTGATGTAGTCAGTGAAGGAAACCATAATTGTAGATGCCAATGCCCACAATACTAAACCCATCAGAAAGAGGAAAGTTGTCCAGATATAGCCCACAGAGTGAATGCGTGACACACACTGGAGAAAATGAAGGTTTATGTTTCTTGCTGGCAGTGGTGAGTGTCTTGCCATCTGCACCTCTAGGATTTTTGCATGGATATCCCCTCCTGCAGGTGAGGGTGAGGGGGGATCCACTGCTGTAGAGACAGAGGTGTCTGCAGGTGTGTCTTCCCCTGACAGGGTCTCCCTTCCTGTGGCTTCCGCAGATGTAGATGGGTTGGATGTAATTGGAGCACAGGAAGAGGTAGATGGTGGTAGAGTTGTGCTGATGTCCTACAGCACCCAATGAGCTGGCTCATGTTGGTGTTAAAGGTGGCCATCAACTGGTGTATGCTCCTCTGCAGCGGCTTCAACTCCCGGATTTAAGTCAATACCTGGCCATCATGCCTTGGGAGTCCTGATAGGCTCCTAAGACTTGGTTGATAGTGACCTGGGTGTAAGTGGCCGCCCAGTGGACTCACTCTGCCGGCCCACAGTACACTGCCCACTACCCCTACCCCCTCAGGTCTGCGCCCTTGGCCCATGGTGTACTCTCTTACTGGTTCCTTGATCCTCTGAGAGTGGACTGGTGAATCTCACCTCTGAATCCAGGACTGGGAGGCTCCAGATGGTTGAAACTGTGCTAGGAACACAGGATGGGGGGTCTGGATTGGACGAGGTGTTGAAGCTGGGGTGGGAGGTGTAGGTGTCAGGACAGTTAGACTTACTGTTGCCGTCTGCCCAGATGTGCCAGGAAGATCATCCGTGTCCACATCTCCAGGAATGTTGTCATCACTGAGGATTTCTTCCGGGGGGTAGAGTCTGAGTCTGTTTGGTGGCCAAGCTCTGCCCAGGTGCTATGCCAGTTCAACTGTTATGACATAAAGAACATTGTTATTGGTGGAAGTGTGGTATCTACATCCAAATGTTTTGTGTCACAGTAAGTAGAAACCTAGGAAAAACAAAATATGTAACGATTACTATTGTGATCAATTCCATTGTATTGAGCTAGTTAAAAAGACATTTGAAGACATTCAATACATGTACTAGTATTGAGCAGCTGATTGGATGTACTAATATGTTGTATTTTAGATTAAGGTATGAACTAGACATCTCCTAAACATTTAAGCCAACACAGTGGAGAACTAAAATGTGTATTTGACTATTCATAACATGTGTATGAATATTCCAAGGCCTAGTTGTGTACAATACAGGCAAACCCACAACGTGGTTGTATCTTTAGCATTAGTCATCGTGTGAGCAGTGCAGAGTCAATGGGTCACCTGCTACTTTTAATCAGCTCACTTAGCTTAATGCCTTACAAATATTTGAGGTACAACACTATATATGGTGTCACTCATACCATCAATAGTTTTGGTTGAAGAGACCAGAACAACATCAAGCTAAGTAGGCAGACATCTCTCTGAGTAGAGCACTGTATGTAGATTGATCCGTTTATGAAAAGTGAACATTAGTTGTAACATGGCGGATAAGTGTACTCATTTCTATCTCTACTTCCCAACACTTAACAAATGGTTAGTGTTGCATGCCTGTTGCCGAAATGCAGTTGGGCTGGACCATACATTTAGATATTGACACATATCATGGATCCTGGGATGATGATTTAATAGTAATACATTTACCGACACCATTGCAGCATGTGGCATGTAATGGGGATTGAAATATGTGATCGTATATGCAACAATACATATTGACATCAAAACTCTCTGATACTTTGAGTATTGCATGTTAGAAAAGTAGATAGACAACACAATAGCAAAAGCTGTGATAAGAACAGGCAGGACATTGAAGTGTTATGACAGTTAGTGCGTTAAGACTGCTAAACTTGTAATCGGTTCCAAAGTACCTATTTTGATTGGTTCAGGTGAACCGGCCAAATGATTCTGCACCATGGACTTAAAAAAAGACAGAATAAGTGGAAAATCAAAGATAGGGGACAGCCTAAATCAATACATCGAATAGAGTAATTTACTAAATCATGCATTGTGGAATCCAATAGAAACCCACATACAAGTATGGAGAAGGTTACTTTGGCAGCTATATTCTATGTGGGGCGCAGATTATCAAAAAAGTACACATTACATAGTCTTAGCCTTCCATTGAGTATTATAATCTATTTTTTGCAACATTACATCCCAGGTCCATAGTAAGGAGTTTGAAGAGGGCATTTTTGCAATTGTTGTACCATGCTGTTGTACAGGTTTAGCATAGCTAAAACACACATCTACCCCTGCCAAGTGTGATAACTGTTGATGGTGAAAATATTACACTCCGATATATCTCACAACTGGGGGGAAATCACTACATGGGTAAGAGGACATAGGGAAATATTACGAGAAAGACAACCATAGCATTTAGCAACTCCATGACAATGGCACATCTGACATGGAAGGAATGCGATTACACCAGCTGCACTGAAAACCTGCTCACTGGATACAGTGGGTACAGGATGATGCTAGATACATAGGAGCATATGTATGAAAATCCCTGTTTGCGATTCTCAAATAGCAATTTTTTGAGAATCGCTATTTGAGAATTGCAAAATGAGATGTAAGTAAAAACTCACCTCCGATGCCGTGAGGGGAACGGCCAGCATTCTCCTGGTGTCGCGCCGTGAGGGCAACGGCAGGTCTTCATCCAGGTCTTCCTTCCATTCGCCATAAGGCAAACGGCCAACGTGAGACGAAAACCAAAACTCCAAGCAGCCCCTTGACATCGGCGGCGCACTCCTGACACGTCAGCCTGCGCCAGGAGGCACTACTAAACCGGCAAGGCGCACGCTGGCGCACGCCCGGCGAAGCCTGGGCCAAGGGCGGGCCCATTTGAGCCTGTTGGAGACCGGATGAGGGCAGGCTGGGCCCCCTCTAACATCGCTAGTTCGCAAGGTTAGCCATTTTGCCCAAATTGTGCTCACCAACCACTGTTGCTATCCTGTGCTAAATTAGAGTGCCTTATTCAGTCTGTGATGTCTGGACGTGAAGGGAAGGGGAGGAAAGCAGCAATGGGTGGATATGTAGCCAGGACACTTGACCAGCTCATTACAAGGGCTACATCAATATTGGCGCATGAGATTGCAATTACCAAGCGTCGCCTTTCACAGGACCCGGTATTCGCCAAACATTCATCTTTGGGGGGTCTGATGTTGGCACACACAACGGAGCAGCACACTCATACAGATACAGATCTTGGGGATTCGAGACAAAGTGGCAGCCAATTGCCCCAGGAAACGGCAAATACTTCCATGGTTGGGGAGCCCGTCAGTCTGCCAGAATTGCACATAAATCCCCGATAAATACCGATGGCGGGGTAGACACCGGTGCGTCTACAGGGCCCATTCCCAAAGTTTTGCCCCATCCACCAGAGCACACATCAGGAGTAACCTCCATGAGGAAGCGAGGAGGGGGTGTGCAGAGGGGAAAAAACTCAAAGATGCCTAAACTGAATAAGCCTGGTGACTTGGTAAATGCTGCACCTTCAATTTCTGAGCCACCGCAAGTGATTATGTCTGCACCAAATTCTTTGCCCTCGATACCCTTTGATGGTTCCCCGCCTCTGGTGGAAGAGGGTGTCTGGCTAAAAGCAGATGGCCTTATTACATCTTCTATGCAGCCCCTACTTGAGAGGCTGTTGTCAATTGAGGACAGACTGGTGAAATTTGAACAGCTAACTACAAC
The DNA here is from genome assembly GCF_964263255.1 of Lissotriton vulgaris. Classification (NCBI taxonomy): domain Eukaryota; kingdom Metazoa; phylum Chordata; class Amphibia; order Caudata; family Salamandridae; genus Lissotriton; species Lissotriton vulgaris. Next base: position 483,210,405 of record NC_141691.1, on the reverse strand, counting down.
CAATCTTGAATTTATTAAGAAGAATCTGGCAAAGAGTGTTCAGGCTAAGGAACTGACGGACGAATGGACCTCGGGCCCCCCCTAGCATCAACATACTAATATCTCATCCGTCTGTTCCCGAATCAATGGAAGGTACCTCGTGTACCTCATGTGGGAATGCTGTAGCTGGACCCAGCACTGATGGTGGTGCAGATATACAGCAAATTATGGACTGTTCCCAGTTTGGGAGTGCAGCTCAACAATCGTTAGGAGGGGGTTTGGCGCAAAATTTACATGAAGATTTGAATGGAAGACATAATGTCAATGAACCCAAGAACATGCTGCCACATATTGACTTACCCCCTGAGTCCACACATTATGTTGTTGTTTTGACTGGGGTCCCGAATCTAGACAAGGGCAGCATTGAATCTTATACTGAATTAAAAAATAAAACGACTCACTGGCTGAATATTAATAGACCCCTCCCCCCGAATGTGCAAAGTCAAATGTTGTTCGCCCGCAGAGTAAGTTGGGTAGGCCGCAGAGCAAAAGATATAGAGGATAATTGCATAGTTATTAATTTTAGAGACAGCCGAGGGGTGCGTCATATCTGTGAGGGGTCCCATCAAAATATGAGAACTATTATTTAGACATTTGATCTAAGTTACTTTTACACCCCCCAACGCATTTGGAGAAATCTGGATACCTGGTAAAGACCTGCGAAAGGCGAGCCTTGCCTGGTAATGCCAGCAATAGAGCTGGGTCAGATGGTTTTGGCTTTGCGCCTAGTATCCCTCTTAGCAATAGATTTAGTGTGCTTGATATGGTGGACTGACTAACTCCAACCAATACCTGTCCACACTCTTTGTCTAATCAGCCGTGTGATATCACGCTGGGTATGGGGGTTGAGGTATCAAATCAACAGCTAGAGCGAAGTGATGTGTTGGGGTTTGAAGATATAATTAAAGATACTATAGTTGGTGCCTGTGAGGTGGGGAAATCTCTAGATGATTCTAAACTCAATATTTCTGCAACCAGTGAGGAGGGATTACTCCCCCAAAACCCAGTGACTCCTGATAATAACTTTGGGTCCCTTGAAGCCACAGATAGTTAAGAATTGAAGGTGACTGCTGAGAGTCAGATGGAAGTAAGATCAAATGGCCCTAAGATTCTGTCATGGAATATTGAGGGTCTAATGGCTAGATTAGAGCTGCCCGATTAGGGTGATTTCATAGACCTTCCACCTGTGGTGGGTCACCATCCCTGCGGCAATTGTACTGCATGCGCACAAACGGACCACACAACAAGCATTGACATCGGGACACCCAGACGATGGGAACAGAAGCAGTTCACCAACTGCAACAGTTCCAACCTTATCTATCTTATCAAATGCCCTTGTCCCCTACAATACGTGGGTATGACAACAAGAAAAATAAAAGTGAGGATATCGGAACATAAGAGTACGATCCGATGCAAGAAGCAAGCCACTCGCCTCACGAACCACTTTCTAGAGGTGGGACATACACCCATGGATTTCTCTTGGACTGTCCTGGAACAACCTCGGATCCCCACACACATTGTGGACATCTCGAAATATCTTTTCAAACTGGAGCAAAAATGGATATACCGTCTGAATACAGACAAAAATGGCCTGAATGAGGACATACCCTGGATCTCATTATAGAGTGATGCCCTCCTGACCTCCAGTATTTGTATCTCCAAATAGTAATGTAGGCTGTACTCTCAATTCTGGAGATATGATAACATGTATATCGTCCTATTCACATTCAGGACTACGTCTATATATATCTGAGAGCTTGCTTAAACTCTGGCCCTGGTTTACATATTTACTAAACATCATTTTTTAGGCACTCGATAATGGTTGGAAGGTCTTACAATTACCTTTGGGTCCTCCTCCGTCTAACTACAGTGCTTTGAAATTAATAATTTGCGATGTCAACTATATTGTGCGTCCTCTGCTTGATCCTATATACATATACAAATGATATAGCTTTAAGATTCTCTCTCGCCCCTTCTGGAGTCAGGGTTATTGGTAACAATCATGATTCGGCTTGGCTTTGTAGTCGAATAAATTGATAATATTCATAAATCTAATCGGCCTTGAACATATGTGATGCAATGTCTAAATGCCGAGTTTACACTTGTTGGGAAATCTGCAATTATAAACTTAAAATACGCCCGCATCATTCGTATTATTATTTCTAAACATCGCGTAGATTAGACTCGGTGTTCTGACTACATTTCCCAGCATTCTCAGTCGCTGCACTGACTCGTAGTCCAGTGCGTGACTGTATGTTCGGCGCATGCGCACGAATACGATGCCGGAATCAACTGTGTCTAGAAAAACGGTGAAAAAGTCTGTCTCGCCGCCTCCCCGAACAGCGCAGATGCCTGATTGGGGTATCGACGGACAGGTAGGTGAACCTGGTCGTATCGCGCTCTTGACAACGTACTCGTTTGTAAGAGCGTTCTTCTTCACTCTGCTAACTACATAGTCTTTGGCATCTCTGATGCAACATTACTGTGCCATATAACCGGCATACCATACCCTCGCCTGGGGATGCTTTTTGTAATTTTAACTGTGTTCAACCTCGCTCCCTAAATAACATTAAACTGCCAATGAGGATCTTTTGGCATACGGATTCAAAATATGCTAAATAGGTGATTACAACAGCTGAACCAATGGTCTAATACAGATCTATTACCTGTTGCCCTGAGGCTTTGGATTATAGGTATTAATATGCACTTTTTCCAAACCTTATGGCACAATGTTCTCTGGGTGCTCCTATAAATAAGAACTGAAGGGGTATGCCTAAAGAGATGTTGTCAACAACAGTCTGAACCGGCTGTTTGCATTTTATGGTTTAAGTTTTGAAGGTTGTCGGTCACCATGAGGCTTTCTAACTGGTCTTTTTTGTGGTCTGTTATTTATCAACATTAGAGCGGCGCCCCCGATTCCTGAGCTGTGGCCAGGCGAGGAGCAGCACCGGTCTCTCAAACTCTAGGTGAGTGAGAGGCATTTATAAACTAGAAATGGTTGGGTTGTGTACTGGTAATTCTGCAAGTGCATAAACAATTGTTTTTTAATGGAAACTCTTGTTAGATAACTCTCTTTAATGTGTTTTCTTTTTGTTTTCTTTTTATGTGTCCTCCACAATTGATTCATTTCTCCTGTGGCAATCAGCTTCTACTTAACAGGAGCATTGAGAAGGCCTTATCAGGTGATATCTAATATTTGTTTGAATTTTGTGATACACACACTCACGTTTTCTAAGCAGTAGCAAAATAAAATTTTGGTCCTGAGGAAGCAGGAGATACACTTGGTATCTACAACTGCAGAAACATGTCGACCCATATAAACATGCAGTAGATATTTGTTCAAACTACTGTCATTTTGCACTCCACGTTCTTTTAATCTTGGAAGTGGTTTGCTCTTTATTAAAGTTTCTCTTTGCAACCACTATCCATTTTTAAACCACTCACTTTCACTTGTTATAATTTTTTGTGCACTGCTTCTCAGTTACTTGCATTGGTATGTACTGAATATGCGCTGTGGTCATACCACTTGCTGAGACTGGCCCATATGATGATAAACAGGGCGGTCCAGTTAGAGTAACTGATGGGATTTCATATCACTGAGTGAAGGGTCCCAGCGCATCAGGTAATAGATAAGACACATTTTTTGAACACAGATTTTTGAGTTTTCCTAGACCCACAGCTATTATCATTGTGTATAGGATTTCATAGACTCTCATGAGATCTGTCTATTCCAAGAAACTTGGGCCTTAAAATCTTTATATAGAGTAGGCTTCGCAGCGTACAGTGAAGGGTCCTAGGGGTAGACCTTCGGGGGGTCTATGTATTTGGGTGGGAATTCATCTAGGATGCACGGTGAAGAGAATAGAAACTCATTCTCCAGATATCTTATGCATTCTCCTCACCAATGTTCCCTCTAATTTTTTTCCTCTGTGTGCGGCAGTGCAAGCTCCCTGTGCACTGCAACCAAAACTATGTGCGCCAACCAACTGGACAAGCAAGCGAGTGCAGCGCTCAGCAGTATAAATCTATGGCAATTACCACTCCAAAACTTCTGTTTATAACGAGAGCGAAAACAGGTACATTACACACACATATAGCTCTATATAATAAGGTCTTGAGACAGTTCTGCCACGTACATACATACCTTTGAGACATGAATTGTTTACTCCTGTAGCACCTACCCCCTAGGTTTTGGCAAACGTGCCACGAGAGGACTTCTGCTGGCAAGCGACAATGAACAAGAAGCCTCCCGGGGGCTGCCGTGCACCAGCGCAGGCAGCCTTCGCCCACAGCGGCAGATATGATTTCACTAGTTTTTCTCCACTTCAGCCTCCAGTTCCTGAGTGCACCCTTCATGCCTGGCCCTCAAGCAGGACCAGCAGACACCAGATGAGACGCCAGAGCCTCTATTCTCGGACGCACACTGACCGTGCCTTTTATCAGCATCCTTCAATAAAATCTGACTAAATGCGGGCGCACCCATACCCCTATCCTTATCAGGCCGATTCAGTACACATGACGATTCGACGCTACCAAGAGGGGAGGAGGGGCGGGTATTTACAAGCATTCACGCGGTCATTAGTGGCTACTTGATTGAGGGACCCCCACCTATAGTCCGGGCTGCAGCAGCCTCTGAAGAGAGAGGGTGCATCATATCTTTTGTGCCCGTAACAGATGATTTTCCGTCTGTCTTTTTAAACATGCTGCCACTGCTCCTAGCACTTAACATTTCAACCCCCTTCAAAGCAGGTTTTAAAAGTAAAACATCTACCATAGATCAGTTATTTCGGCTTCAATTGATCTATTGGAAGCACATAGTTTTGGAGGGTGGGAGCCTGGACCTTACATTTGTGGATCTTAAATCAGTGTTTGATATGGTGGACCGTGATCAGTTGTGGGGCATTTTGTTGGATATGGGGGTCCCACCATACCTATGCCATCAGCTCAAACGTCTTCACGAGGGAACATTCACGAGAGTAAGGTTCGGCAAGAATGGGAAACTAACAGCAACTTTCCCCATTGAAAAGGGGGTGAGGCAGGGCTGTGTGCTTGCGCCAACCCCCTTCTCGCTCTTTCTTAGCAGGTTAATTGAAAGTCTCCGTGCTGTTAAGGATATTGATTCCCCAAAACTAGCTAACCGTAAATTTCCAGCATTAATGTTTGCGGATGATACCCTGCTTCTCTCGAAATCATCTATAGGGATGGAGCGTGTGCTAGAGGAATTTAGTCAGTTTTGCAAAAAGAGGAATTTGGTGGTTAATATTAAGAAGACAAAATAAATAGTCTTCAATGCCAATTCTATAAATTGCCCGCACCCTAGAATGGATGACAGACCATTGGATAGGGTCCCCATCTTCGATTATTTAGGTATTTCCTTAAATGATAAAATGGGGTGGGGACCGCAAATCAATGAAGCAAACTTAAAGCTAAACCAGGCCATTGGAGGGATCCTAAAGTTCCATAAGAGCTGTGCCCTAAAGGTTATAAGCCCACCAGTCGAAATCTTTCAAGTCCAAGCAAGGGGAGCTACCTTGTATGGGGCAGAACTGTGGGGGCATAGCGTAGCTAATGCCCTTACAGTAACACAAACATAATTTTATCAGACATATTCTATGTCTGCCCAAAAGTACACCCCTAGTACCACTAAGGATGGATCTGGATATCCTCCTGATTGCAGACCTAATTTCCACGCGCCCACTGCTGTATTGGCGACGGCTCTGGAGCACGCCAGAGTTGGGTCACTATAGGGAGGAATTAAAAGTGGTATTTTCTACTTTTGGGGCTGGAAGTATCCCTTGGCTGTCCTTTATTAGGGACTCATTTCGAGCATTAGGGAGGGAGGATTTATGGACCGCACCTGAGGAGACATGCTTAGTGATTTAAAAAAATCTTTAGCTAGCGCTCTGAAAGAATACAAAACTGATATGTATCTTACAGATGGCTGATCCCTCCAGTTTAACCTACGGGTTTCCGGACATTTAAGCACCAATATAAATTTGAGCGGGTGTTAGATTCTATACAACCACCATTAGCAAAAAACTTGTTTTTGCAATTTAGATATGGGACGCTCCCACTCCATGCTTTAACCAATAAGTGGGCGGGTGCCACCTGCCGCCTCGGCCCTGGGTGCCTAGTGGAGGAAGAAACTGTGATTCATGTGTTGTTCTTCTGCTTGGCATATAAGAGGGCTAGATCTAAGTGGGTGATTCAACTTTGCAGAAACCTGGGTATTAGAAACCACATAGAATTTTATAGGATTCTAAAAACGGATACTAACCCGGTTTTTGTTGACGCAATTTCTAAATTTCTATTTGCAATGCGGTGCAAATGAAAGCACTTGCTTAAAAATGTATAGGAAAATTTATAACACTTGCTCCTATTTGTCATCTGCTGCGATCAATGGTCCAGTAAAATCCCAGTTTGTAAGTGTATGTACTTGTTGATTAACCCACGTGAAATATAATAATACCTGCTTAATTGGCTGCTATTGCGATTTTGAGTTTTAGTTAAATAATTGATATGAATCCTCCACTGTTTTTAATATTCATAGTCTAAATTATATTTTTAATGATGCTTTTAAGTAATTAAATTTCCCATAGTGATGATTTTCACTGGCCAATTTCCCAATGTGTGATTTTATAATGCTTTGTGTATCATCTATTGTTGCACATGACAATTGACTCCTTTCGTGACTTGAATTTTAAGATGTTGTAAATTTCTATGTGCTTTTATGGCTGTAATAGCTGAAATAAAGTTTGAATGAATGACTGAATTAATTGCTTAATTAATGGGAAGTCATTCTCAATTTGAGATTCGCAATTTGAGAATCGCAAATTGAGAATAATTTCAAGGGTGTCATAAGGACACCCTGATGTACCCCTGAAATGAACATGTGTGCGCATATGGTGCATATGGTGTAAGGGCATGTATGTTCGCCACATGGCACCTTCACAAATGTCAAAAAGTGCATTTGTGAAAGAAATTGCAAATTACCACCAACTTTAAGTTGGTGGTAATTTGCGATTTCTTATGGAGAAATCGCAAAACTTGAGTGCTTGTTGCATAGCATTTAAGGAATCGCATTTAGCTATTCCTTAAATGCTTACGCAAAATTAAGGAATCACAAATTTTGCGATTCCTTAATTTTACAATGCGATTTTCCTAATACATCCCGTTTTCTGACTTTTTGGTCGCAAATGCTGCTTTTTTGTGATTCGCAGCGTTTGCTACTAAAAATTCTGTTCATACATATGCCCCTTTATTACCAGCCTGCTGAGTGCTGTCCACTGTTCATTTTTCTAATACTAATAGATTAATGGTTCTTGATCCAAGTAGAGCTCTGTTGGTCATTCAAATAGTCTTGTACCTTCTTCTCTATTGTCTTTGTTGTCGACATTTGCTGTTTCTGAGTTTATTTTGCCAGTATGCTTGCTTAAGTCCTGGTACATTCATAACCAACGTATTGCAAAGGTTGAATGGCGTGATGAGGCTGGTGTTGTTCATTTTGTAGCTAGTGTGTCTTGCAATGGAAATTGTGTTACCTTTGGCAGATGCTGCTGCTGATACTTCCGGGCACAGAGCCACCACTGTGCTCTCCGGATATTTGCAGACAGCAATTCAGTTCTTCCTTGCCTTTGAAGTTGCAATCTTTCATCTTACAGTTCCAACCTCTTGATAATCCAGTTTTTATAAATGTAGAAAGCCAGTGCTGACAATAAAATAAAAATGTTTTTTTACTGTGGATCAAGTTCAGTGGAACAGATGTTCTCTTTGGAGGATACAATCTCTTTTTGCAGCCTAAGATTTGTATTCACTCAAAGGTTTCAGCTGTTGACTAAAGCATCTGCTTCTTTATTAGCAAATGATGTTTCCACCTTTCAAAAATGGCCCTGAGGCATGTGCAACAAAGGGATGGCTTTGCTCATGGTACAAATTTCCTTGTTGACTTTCCATGTCAAATCACAAATGACACTTTATTAGCCCCCAATTTTTATCCCCCATCGTATGGCTTTTGTAGTTGAATCCCATCTCCTGTGCAGTATCTGATCATTAATAGACCTGTTAATCCCAAGAAAGCAGTGCAAAGATGTAGAAGGTGGAGTTCTAAAAGGATGGGATCTGCTGAGGCAGGGGTTTTACAAGCAATCATTTAGCACACCAAATGATCATCAACAGCTTCTGGACTTTGACACAATTGCTGAAATGGGTGCACATCTCTCAACAGGTGACCATTATGGTTTTGACTATTAAATTTTTTTAGTTTAAATATACACTGGGTGGACCAGGTAACCCACAGAATCTGGGTCTCTTACATATATATATTTTAGAATGACTGCCGGGAAAGTAACAGAAAGGGTTTTAACGGCAAATTATTTGGCAAGTGGCCCAAGAATTCCCATTAACACCACTTAGCCAAAGCACACTACATTAAGAAAGTGTAGGACAACAACATTATATATGGGCATTCCACACAGTGAGATTACTGCTCCATTAATCCAAATTTCAGCACTGTGTATCTTCGAGGTCTATTGACCTAGATACAAGTACAGAGAATGATTCTTGTTCTGCACACTTTTCAAGACAAAAGACCTATACTATGACCTCCGGACATCATTACAAGATTTTTTGAGAGTGTATCCCTTCCCTGTTATCCTGAGGAAGACCCGGTCCCAAAAGCATATATTGGTCGAAACGTCAGTAATTAAATAAATTATGAGCTTGATATAGATTGACTGTTACGGGGCAAAATACGGAGAAGAAGAATCACCTCCTTTTGACTAACTTTGATTATAATAGTTCACAGGCCCTTATTAATGTAATATGTGTTGTACATTGTTCTGTTGTGATCTCACGTTCAAGAGCACTGTGCCTATCTCTCTGTATGGAACACCCTTATATAATGTTGTTGTCTTACAATTCCTAAATGCTGTGTGTTTTGTCTAAGTAGCGTGTTGTAAGTCACTACACAATCTGTTAACGGGGATTCTTGAACTGCTTATCAAATAATTTGTTGTTAAAATCCTTTTTGTTACTTTCCCGAAAGAATAATTCTGGAATTATAACTTCTTTATTCAGGAAGTTGTGCAAAATTTAGATTGATGCAATGAGCTACACATAGCATTCTGATGTATCCTTCATCAGCCATAGATTTTACAATATCACTACCATTAACAGTGGCAACACATCTGGTGCAAAAACCTCCAGGTTGTAGAGGGGGGCGTGGCTAGCAAGCCACCATGGCGGACGGAGTCTGTTAGAGCTCCGGTGCCGCTGGGAGGAGAAATATCCTGTTGGCCGCGACGAGGGGTCGCTCAGGTACACTGGTGATTGCATCCTGCTTCGGGAGTTCCCCGCTCACCTCGCTGCAAGTTTGGAGGGTCTAGAGGCAAGGAGCCCTGAGATACGTCGTGCGGGACCTTGCGGCCTGGCGCTGCGCTATAAGCAGGGACCTCAAGTGCGGAGTGAGCCCGGGACGTCGGCCAGGACGGACTGCGGCAAAGAAGGGCGCCCTGCGCCGGGGGTCGACTCCTGCTGCGGACACCCCGCCTGCCTCGATGTAGGCGGTAGAGGCGGTAGAGGCTGAGGTACGGAGAATCTGGGGACCTGAGGAGGAGAAGGAGGCACCCCGAGGCCTGGCCCCTGGATACAGACCGGGGCCTCGAGTACGGGCTAAAACCCGGAACGCTGTGGGCGGCCTGGCGCTGTGGGGAGAGCTCGCCTGCGGAATAACTCTGGACGCCCCACCGCTTAAAAGCGGGATAAGCAACAACACGGCCCAGAGGGCCCAACACTCCTGACCCCGGTTCCTGGACGCCTGGATGAGGCCGCCGGGGGTGCGGAGCTGACGCCCGGAGGTGAGCGCTACTGGGAGGCGGCCCTAACCCGGTTCCACACACTGAGGCCGATGACCGAGGGGAGACCCGGGGTGCCGTAGAGACCACTGCTTGACGCCGCCGACCCTTTCCTCCCTCCTCCTCCTTCTGTACCGTCCCCCCCTCCCCACTGACATTGCTGAGACTGGAGTGCCGGGAAGGCTACGTGGACCCTGATTGAGGCTGAGAGCGTGGTGCAGACACAATTGCCCTGAACTGGCGGAGGGAGTCCAATGCAGGGGTGCTGATATCCTAGGAGCGACCACGTCAGAGACATAGGGAATACAGAGGCTCGGCAGGGCGGAAACCCGGGAGGCAAGCTCACGGCAGGTGGTGGGTGAGCATTCTGCGACGTGATCCCGGCGACACACGGACCATTAGACGCTGATCATGGAGCAGAAGGGCCTGAAAGCTACGGACGGCAGGAACCAGTCTGGATGCAGACCCAAAGGGCTCCACTCCACTGACACTAACCTCCGCCCCCTCGGATACCCAGAGGGATGACAAACTAGATCTAATACTCAAAGAGATCAGGGACTCCAGAGCTGTGATGGAGATGCAAATGGGCACCCTCACCACTAATCTCTCCTTGCTCAAGGATGATCACGGGAAGCTGGCGGATAAAGTCAAAGACCAGGGACTGACATTGGCGGACCTTGCCCCGATGGTGGCGGAACACACGGACTCCATTCAGCAAATCCAGCACCAGGTGAAATCCCTGATGGAACGCGTGGAGGATGCCGAAGGGCACAATTGACGCAACAACATCCGCGTTATTGGCCTTCCGGAACGCAGCGAGGGACCCCACGCGACTGAGTTTATGGAGAAGTGGTTCCGTGAGAATGTCGCCGACGAGGGGCTATCGCCGTTCTTCTGTGTAGAAAGAGCTCATAGGATCCCTACTGGCCGACCGAGACCGGGACAGCCACCGCGTCCATTGATTGTTAAGATTCTGAATTACCGCGACAGGGACATGCTACTCAATCAGGCCCGAATAAAATCCGTCATAGAGTATGAGAACAAACGTATCTCACTGTATCCGGACTATACCAACCAGGTGCAGAAACAGCGATCCTCTTACTACGAGGTAAAGAAGAGGCTCCAGAGGGTCAAGCTCCGCTACGCCCTGCTCTTTCCTGCGCGCCTAAAGGTGATACATGACAACAAAACCCACTTTTTTGAAAGCCCCACGGATGTGGAAGAGTGGATGGAAGTGATGGATATTGAAGAACATCTGGACTCGGCGCAAGGATCACCGGACAATGGATCCAAAGACGGCTCAGCTCACGGAGGGGCCGGCTCCGACACCAATAGTGAAGACCCGAGATGGCGCAAACCTACTGCCCGCCAACAGAAGCAAGGACAAGTAGAGGCTGTAGCAGCGGTGGGCTCTTTCAGAGAGGGACGAGAGACAGTCAATACGGACACTGAGGATAGCACTGTACATTCGGACTCAGACAATAGTGTGGTGCTGTTCCCGACTGTGACGCCCAGGTCGGCAGAGGATCTTCTAGACAATGCCCAAGAATAACTCCTCCAACGGACCGGACCTGATACCCCAGGTCACACTGGTATCCTTTTATGTGTAAACTGTTGGTACAACAAAGCCGTGAGATATGGGGGGAACTTACCAGCGAGACACATATATGTATCTTCTTATTGTCGATGTATAGCTTAAGATGCCATGTTGGGGAGGACAGGGGATTTTCTTACATATTGTTCCTGGGATGGGAACTGTATACTTCCTGAACTTCCCCCCCCCCCCCCCCCCGTGAAAAGCGGCTGCCAGCATTAGTTGGCTCTAAAGGTAACTCTCCCGGCGGCACCGTTGAGCCGACGGCGGAAACAAGTATGGCTCTTTGGACACGGCCTATGCTGCGCCGACCCCCCACTAGCGTATGCACCGTAATTTGTTTTCCTATGTTTCAATGTTCACTGTTTGGCACAGCAAAGTTCAGAGGCTGCGCCTCCAGAGTTGGGGTTTGGGATAGGGAGGGAACCGTCTCCTGGTTGACACTGAGGATATACACACTGCAGCACAGAAAGACACTCGTTATGACACCTACATTTGGTTATGGCTGACAAGAGAGGGAAATACAGACTGGTTACCTGGAATGTGCGAGGGCTAGGCGCAGTCCAGAAAAGACACAGAGTGCACGCCTTCTTGATTCGCCAACAAGCGCACATAGTATTCCTGCAGGAATCACACCTAACACAATCAGATACACTCCTACTAAGGAAGAAATGGAGGGGAACTATATTTTCTACAACATGCTCTGCCTTCTCTAGGGGGGCCACGATATGGGTACGACACGGCACCCCGTTCGTAGAATTAGAACGACGAACGGATGAACAAGGACGCTATATACTAGTGAAGGGTACTCTAGATGGGGCAATGGTAGTCTTGGGTAGCATTTATGCCCCGAACTTCGATCAAGACAGATTTCTCACTGCTGTGGGCCGGGCGCTGGCAGACAGGGTGGACATTCCCTGGTTACTGGGAGGGGATTGGAACATGATATTAGATGTGGACCTGGACAGATCGCACCCTCCTCTCCAGGCGACAGGGATACACAGGCTGGCTGAGTCATTCGGGTCATGGCTTCAGGGATGGGGAATGACTGATATCTGGCGCACATTATATCCAACACACAGGGAATACTCATATTACTCTCCAGTGCACAACCTACACACCCGATTGGATAGATTTGTTTGCTCTAACTCAGTAACGACCAAATGTATCTCCTCAGACTATCTCGCTAAAACATTCTCAGACCATAGGCCACTGACACTGGACGTACATTGGGGAAAGATACCCTCACCTGTGCCTACCTGGAGACTCCACCCCCCCTACTTGAGGATGGCCCGTTCCGCACACATCTCTCTGACACATTGACTGATTACTTTAATGAGAACTGGGACTCTACGTCCTCAAATTTGATAGTGTGGGATGCAATGAAGGCTGTGGTGCGGGGGGTCGCTATCGGCCGATTGGTAGGAGCTAGACAGGAACTCCAGGGTAAACTTTGTGATGTGGAGAATAGATTGAAAGTACTTGAGACCGCGGTAGGCCTGGACCCTGACCGTAAAGACGACCTGCAACTATGTAACATTGAACATGCGGAACTTCTGGAAACCTTAAGGGTGATGGACTATGGGAGCTATCTGAGACGCCAACAGGCGGAAGCGGATAGATCTGGCGCCTTGCTAGCTCGTCTGATCAGAGACGCCCCTGAGAGCCCTATGATAACGAGCATCCGAGATGCAACAGGCGAATTGGTGCATACACAACTAGAAATTAACACTGTGTTTAAGACACACTTAGAAAAACTCTATGCTCACCCCCCTGCAGGTGACAGGGAGGACATGATGGACTTCCTGGGAGAACTGACAATCCTGGCCCTGACCCAGGAAGTCAAGGCGACACTAGACGGACCCATAACACAGCAAGAAATCAAAGTGGCTATCCACACACTTAACAAGGGTAAGACCCCGGGTATGGATGGACTGCCTGGGGAGTTTTATCAAACGTACTCGGACACTTTGGCGCCCGTGCTGGAGAACATATATAAACTTGCTTACGAGGCTGGTCACTTACCCACCACGACTATGCAGGCTCTGGTGATATCTATTCCGAAACCCGGCAGGGACACTCTGGAAGTGGGTAATTATAGGCCCCTCTCTATGCTCTCCACGGAGTATAAAATCCTCAGTAAAGCTATCGCCCTACGTATACAAAACCATCTCCCTAGCCTGATTCACACTGACCAGTGTGGCTTCCTCCTGGAGAGGAGCACCTCCCAAAATTCGAGACGACTCCATGCCCTAATGACGACCACCCCCCAGGATCTGCCACATGTGGGCTGCATAGCCCTGGACCTCCGTCAGGCATTTGATTCCCTGACGTGGGATTTTATGTTCGAAGTCCTAAGCCGCTTTGGCTTCCCAGATGCACTCATTAAGTGGATTCGCCTGCTATATGCGAACCCGACAGCTCGGGCACGCACTGGACGATATACCTCGGGCAGTTATGGCATATACAGGGGCACCCGACAGGGCTGCCCGCTGTCACCGCTGCTGTTCGTGCTAACGCTAGAACCCCTAGCAATTGTGCTCCGAACTAGAGCTGCGGAGATGGGCATACCAGTTGTAGACACTAATAACTTGGTCTCTATATATGCCGACGACATCCTGCTGTTCCTCTGGAACCTAGGAGGGGACCACTGGCACCTAGCGACTATCTTCGAACGCTTTGAGGTTATGTCTGGCTTGGCCATAAACCCGGGGAAATCTGTGGGCTTCTATTTCCGGGAAGGGCAGCGGCCTTCGCATATACACTCGCATATACTTTGATTCTAAAGCTTCAGAGGATCCAAAATATAGCGGCTAAATTGGCTCTATCCCGTCCTCGATCTGCCTCTTCCTCTGGCGCATTAGCAGACCTTCACTGGTTACCTATCCAAGAGAGAATCTCCTTTAAGGCGCTCTGTCTCGTCTTTAAGGCCTTACACGGACAGGGGCCGATACCGCTCCAAAACCTTTTTTCCTGGTACCGCGCTGCCAGACCCCTAAGATCCTCCTCCGCGTTTCTGGTGACGGTCCCCAGGATCAATAGAGTGAGGATGGGTGGTCGTGCTTTTAGTTTCACGGCTGCCACTCTCTGGAACACCCTCCCGTTGGCGCTGAGGTGTAGACAAGATTTCATCCCTTTTAAAAAGGACCTCAAGACCTTTTTGTTCCCCAGAGCAATGTAATGGTAGCACGCCTGCAGGATAGACGCAGTCTCAGCGCCAGGATACCCTTTGGGTGGCAGCCGCGCTTAACAAGCAAATAAATAATAATAATAATAATTTGGTGCCTATGAGATCCAGGTGGCACCGACCACGTTTAAGTACCTTGGGATAAACGTATACCGGAACCCGGAAGACCAGATTGAGGGTAACGTTCGAAGAGCGATCAATGGCCTCCGAGGTAGTGTAAATTTCTGGACATCCCTACCCCTATCCGTAATGGGACGGGTGGCGGTCTCGAAGATGGTCCTGCTCCCCCGGATACTGTACTATTTTGTACACCTACCGGTGTTGCTTCCACAGCAAATTTTTACCACGCTAAATACAATATTGATCAACCTCGTCTGGGGTTCGGGGAGAAGGAGAGCAAGCCTTAAGAAACTGCAACTGAGCACCAGACAGGGAGGCCTGGGTGTGCCGGACCTACGGAGCTATTACTATGCAAGCCAACTCCAGTGGCTGACACGATGGGTGGCGGGTAGAAATCTGCATGAGATCGCTTTCACAGCAGACAAATTGGCGCATGGGGATCTCCACTCCCTCCTCCTACCCACTTCCAGAATCCCCAGGGAATGCCACCCACTCCTGCACGTGGCTCTGCACTGCTGGAGAAAAGCACTCATGTACACGGCAGGGACCACCCCCTATGCGGACAACATTCCTCTCCTGGGACTCCCAACACCACAAGGAAACCTGACACAACACAGACTGCGTTCCTGGACGGAAGCCGGAGTAGACAGAGTGGGGGACCTGTTCGGAGACGATACTTTACTAGACCATGCCTCATTTGCACAATCCACAGGGGCCCCACAGCGATTGTACTTTTTACATGCCTCGATATCACACTACATAAGACGCATGTGGGCCCCGCAACGCACCAAACCAGACCAACATGAACTAGTGCACCTCCTGTATTACATGGGAACGGGAGGACACCTGGTGAAATGGCTCTATGTGGGTATTAGGGAACATGTAGTGTCGCCCCTTACCACGCTCAAAGAGATCTGGACTGTGGACACAGGGGAGTCCATAACGGACGGAGAGTGGAGGGTCATCCTGGGCCATCACAGGAGAGTGTCTAGAAATGTTAAGTTCCAGTTCATACAGGCCATGATATTCCATGGTGCATATCTTACACCCCAGAGGCTCCATAGAATGTTCCCTGCCACTCCCCACTGTTGCCCGAGATGTCAAGAAGATGAGGCACACATCCTCCATATGCTGTGGGCATACCCGAGAATACGCAATTACTGGGTGACGGTCAGAGACACATTACACACTGTTAAAACACTGCAGATCCCTGAAGGGGCACTACCCTGTCTGATAGGACACAGGAAGAGGTCCAAAACATGTAAAGCGCAGCTGAAATTTATGGATTTGGCGCTCTTATTGGCACTCAGAGTGCTTACTATGAGATGGAAATCACCCAGATCCCCAGATGCAGGAATATGGCGGTCTGACTTATTGAAATGGGGCACGGCAGAATCTGCGGCGCTGCGTGGGGAGGAGGAAAGGGGTCTCGAAAGTACCCTATAGCGCAGGAATGGGACCAAATGCTGACAGAAGTAGAAGAGATAGACCTGGAAGGGCCGCAAAACCCAACGACATGATTACACACACGCACCGGCGGACTGCCAGAATGGTCGGGTGCGGTCATCAGAGGTGTTAGGATAGCCGAGCCTAAGACATACAACACTCTCTGGGAAGGCAGAAACCTACAGGACCGAAATGTAGAGTGTATGTAAGAGATTGACCAGGAGACGGAAGGTGGGTGGATAGGGAGGGATGGGCAGTTGGGGTTTAACGGAAATTATATGAGTCACGTATATGACAAACGAATGATGTACTTAAGAGATATCCGGAGAATTGTAACACGCAATGAAAGTCTAATTTTGAAAGTCATGCTACCAAAGTTAATGTTAAAGAAAAAGGAAAAGACTGATATAATGTGAAATTATTGCATGTACTGTGAACCAACTGCTACAGTCACGAATAAAGAGTTTAAAAAAAAAACTCCAGGTTGTAGCCGTTCATCCACTTTTGTATTAAATTCTTAGAGGATGTTACCAGCTGTATGTGTTTTCTCCATGGTGAACATATCAACTGTTGCAAGGCGATGAATGCCTTGAAAAGCATCAGCAATGGTAAGATTGGCGGCCTGCCTTTCCAAAACTCCATCGAAGAAGACCCCGTATGCAGTGATGCGCAAGTGGTCTGTAGTTTGGCAAATGGTTCTCAAAAGAAGTCCCAAACTGAGGCATTTATTTATCCAGTGGCCAGAGAAAGTGCGCTATTTCGAGGTAGCTGACTAATTAGCTGCGAACATTTAGATAGGTTGTGTAATAGAAGGTTGATCAAAACTGATCCCGACCTTTATCACAATTGCTTTTAGCATTCTTCTAAAATGTTTTTTTCTCTGAGCATTTGCTGAGTCATCCGAGCAGGCTTGAAACATCTCAGGGGCTAATCAGAACAAAGTGACGAGGTAATTTTCAGGAAGTAGTTGGAATCATTAATGTAAAAAGGTGTGTTCGTAGTGTACCTAAGTGCATATTTTACAAAGAAGTGGTGCAATGCAGCCAGCAAAGTTGCCGTGCCGTGTTTCATCACCTGGAGAGAGCAAAACTGTGGAACTTCTTCAAACAAACGGTGCAGTTCTGGTCTCTCCGTGCACTGGCACACTTGTGGCTCCCTAGCGACAATGCGGGCACACTTGCCCCAGAGTTCAAGAGTGCATTAGTTATAGTCAGGATACATTTTGTGCAGGGAGGTGTACCTTCATGCACAAAATCTATTCTTGGAAGCTTTTTCTTCTTTGTGTGTGTGCAGCAGAATACTACACAGATGCAAAGAGAAAATAACAAGGAGAAATAAAGATATATTCCCTCATTACAACAGCCTTAGGCAAGCGTACCATTTCCATACTAACCCATGTCTACAGATCTTTGTAAATATGGGTTTGTGACAAAATCCATGGATTGGTGCATGAGAGCGCCCATGTGCCACCCATGGAATGTTTTCCTGGTGCAAAGTAATGTAAAGCAGCACTGCCTTGCATTACTTTTTGTCAAAAAGAAACCCAAACCAACATTTTCGTTGCGTTGTACAGACCAACGTGGTTTTTGGGTTGTGCCTGCATCAAAAAAGCAAACAAAATGTAACATTTTTGTAATTCTCCGCCCAAATGTTAAATTCAGTTTTCTCCTCTACTAGTGGTTAACAGATGTTTTTTAGGTCTCGCACTGCGAACCGATCGCAAAGCGATCGTCACTGCGAGACTCTATTGCAATCATTTCTGCTTCCAAGGAGTCAAGGGAGACAGGAGACAAGTGATGTGCACGCGCGCGTAAACGGATCAGGTCACGCGTGCTTCCTTTCTCCCATGGCTCCTTGGAAGCAGACACACACGCACGCACACACATACAGAACCCCCCACCCGCGCATACACACACGAACTCACACACACACATAGAGAACGCCCCCACCCCCCGCAGCCGCGCATACACACACGCACACACACACACACATAGAGAACCTCCCCCCCCACCCGCCCGCCCGCCACCGTGCACACACACACACACACACACACATATATACAGAACCCCCCGGCCCCCCGGCACTTACACACACATCCCCTACCTCGGCTCGGCGTGTCAAGTCAAGTCAAGTCAAGTCAAAACATTTATATAGCGCACTACATACCCAGAGGGTTTCAAGGCGCTTAGGAAGGGGAGGTGGATTATTTGTCAAATAACCACGTTTTAAGCTGCTTTCTGAACGCTAGGTGATTCTGGGTGAGGCGAAGGTAAGCGGGGAGTGAGTTCCATGTTTTGGCAGCCAGGTATGAGAAGGATCTGCCTCCCATGGTGGTCTTGTTGATGCGAGGTACAGTGGCGAAGGCTTGGCTGGAAGAGCGGAGTTGGTGGGAGGGGGTGTAGAAGGACAGTCGAGAGTTGAGGCAATCTGGTCCGATGTCGTAGAGTGATTTGTGTGCGTGGGTAAGCAGTCGGAAAGTGATCCTCTTATTGACGGGTAGCCAGTGGAGGTCTTTAAGGTGACCGGAGATGTGTTCGTTGCGTGGGATGTCTAATATGAGCCTGGCTGAGGCGTTTTGGATTCGTTGTAGTTTCTTCTGGAGTTTCGCGGTGGTACCTACGTAGAGGGTGTTTCCGTAGTCCAGTCGGCTCGTGACTAGAGCGTGGGTGACTGTTTTCCTTGTTTCGGGGGGGATCCAGCGAAATGTTTTTCTGAGCATGCGAAGAATGTTAAAGCAGGAAGAGGATACGGCGCTGACTTGTCTGTTCATTGAGAGTGAAGAATCCAGGATGACGCCAAGGTTCCGTGCGTGGTCTGTCGGGATGGGTGCATTTCCGAGGGCTTCCGGCCACCAGGAGTTGTCCCATGCAGAGGGGGATTTACCTAAGATGAGGACTTCTGTTTTGTCTGAGTTCAGTTTCAGACGGCTTTGTTTCATCCATTCGGCGACTTCTTTCATTCCTTCGTGTAGGTTAGTTTTAGCGGTGCTGGGGTCCTTGGTGAGAGATAGGATCAGTTGAGTGTCATCCGCGTAAGAGATGATGTTGAGGTTGTGTTGGCGGGCGATGGCCGCGAGGGGGCTCATGTATACGTTGAAGAGGGTGGGACTGAGTGAGGATCCTTGTGGTACGCCGCAGATGATTTCGGAGGCCTCGGACTTGAATGGTGGGAGGCGGACTCTCTGGGTTCTTCCGGTGAGGAACGAGGTGATCCATTCCAGTGCCTTACCTTGGATTCCGATGTTTCTGAGGCGTTGTAAAAGGGTGCTGTGGCAGACTGTGTCGAAGGCTGCAGAGAGGTCGAGGAGGATGAGGGCGACTGTGTCTCTATTGTCCAGTAGAGTTCGAATGTCGTCTGTTGCTGCGATAAGGGCGGTCTCAGTGCTGTGTTTGGCTCGGAAGCCAGATTGTGAGGGGTCGAGTGATTTGTTGTCTTCGAGGAAGGCGGCGAGCTGGTTGTTGACAGCTTTCTCGATGACTTTGGCCGGGAATGGAAGAAGCGAGATGGGGCGGTAGTTTTTGAGTTCGGTGGGGTCTGCTGTTGGTTTTTTCAGAAGGGCGGTGAGTTCAGCGTGTTTCCAATCTTCTGGGAAGGTAGCGGAGTTGAAGGAGCAGTTGATGACGTCTCGGAGGTGCGGAGCTATGACGGAGTCTGCTTTGTTGAAGATGTGGTGGGGGCATGGGTCTGTGGGGGATCCAGAGTGGATGGAATTCATCAGGCGGATGGTGTCCTCAGTGGAGATTGGGTTCCAGGCGTTAAGGGTGTTAACGGGGGGAAGATGGTCAGTTGATGGTGGGGTGGGTTGGCTTCCGGGTTGGTTGTCAAAGCTGTTGTGGATGTCAGCAATCTTGTTGTGGAAAAAAGAGGCTAGGGAATCGCAGAGGGTTTGAGAGGGGGCTTGCGCAGGGACAGCCAATGTGCACGCACACGGCGACGGCGTCTCCTGCGCTACAACCGTGGTTTCGGTTTCGCAGCCTAACCTTGCCATTGGCTGTACTGCCGCCAACCGGCACTTGATTAGCTGCAGAGCAATTACGCAGCTTTGTCCCTGCTTCTTGAAGAGTTCCCCAAGTGAGCAGTATGGATTCTTCTGGTTTGTTGGAACCATCTACGGATGTTAGAATAAGCATTTTTTTGTATTGACAAAAAGCAAGGCGTAAATGTTTGAAAGTACTGCAGCACCGCTGATCTCACCTGCTGTACTGCCGGGCCGTCCGCGCTGTGGGGCAGAATACATTTTATGGCTGCACTAGTGCCGGTGAATACTTACTTCTGAGTCGGGAGCTTGGCCGGGCCCAGTGAGAGTGCTGAAGATAGGCTGCCCTGCAGTGTGCCTGCCCGAGGCCACCCGGTGGCCATAAGGAGGGCAGGCCCTTAGTCACAGAGGGCTGCCCCGCCCCCCCCCCGCTTGGCGTTGCCAGCCACTCCTCCTCAGGGCAGGCGTTGCCCGGCTGGAGGTAGGCAGGTCTCTGATGCACGTCCGGGGCGGCCAGGCGGGGCGAGGGGGTATATCTCTGCCCCTCGCCATTGCGCAGGCCTCTTTGCCGCTCCGGACATAGCGCATACATCTTCGGGACACTCTTTTGCGGTGAGTGTGGCCTACGGGCTGAGGCCTACGGGCTATACCCCCCTCCGCCTACTCCCTCCCTGTGGAGGTTTCAGAGCTATGGCTAGGCGGCCCGCTTAGCGACGGACCGCTGTGGAGGCGGGGGTTACGGGCTTCAATATCGGCAGTTTTCTCCAGCTGCGGGCTGAGGCCTACGGGCTGTGCCTCCCCACCCCCCTCCGCCTACTCCCTCTCTCCTGAGGCACGAGCGAGGCTAGGCAGCCCACATAGTAACGGGCTGCTTTGGAGGTGGGTGTTATCGGGTCCCCTCTTTTACTGTTTCATATCTCCGATGTCCGGGTGGTTCAGAGCGGCTTCAGTCTGGCGCCTTTGTCTCGCTCTTGTTCCCTAGATAGGGAGCCACCAGGTTGTTCGATGCGGCATTGTTCCACGTGCTTAGCAGTGGGTTCACACGGCATCCCCTGCCAAACGCACCCCCCCCATTCCAGTGCGGCGTCCATGTGCTTCTCTGCGGGTCTCCCTACCGAGAGTGCGAGCGTGTGGGATGTTACTCTGTACATAGTACCTGAGACTACCAGTGCGTCTCCGGATGTCATGGCCTGGGACCTGAGTCAGACGTCTGTATTCTTTCCCTCCGTCTACTCAGGTCAGGTTGGGACTGGCAGGTTGTGTCGCATAGTTCCTCGTGCCCCTCCCGGGGGGGTTTCCCGTGTGTGAATGGCAGGGGCGGGTGGGTGCTCGCCGGTTGTCCCATCCTGGCTGTTGCCGCCATGCTTCAATTCACGATCGCGAGTTAAGAGCGATTTCTCTATGCATTGCAAATGTTAGTGTCTGCCATTTTAACTTCGTTCCGGGCCTTGCGGCCCTGCCCTCCCTGGGCTGCCGCTTTGTAAGGCCTTCAGTACGGAAGTCATATAAAGCCTTTCAATTAAGCAGGATATCCTTGTACGCTGCGGGGTATTACCGTGCACACGGTGTTTAAAGACTTTGCTAATGTTATACCGTCAATGATCATTGTGCTACGCTGCCGCCCTGCCTCCTCTTGTGTTGCTTACCTATACAATGTTTGGTGAGGCTGCCAAGCACTTGAATAAGGTTCATGCTGTTTATGCAGTGCTTACGGGGGTTTATTTCAAATGTTCTACACTGTTGATGTTCGAACAAAGTTTTGTACGTTCGTCGGAAGTGGGTAAGGTAGAACTTAAGTTAAGGATGTGGCACAGTAACAGCATAGGGGGCCTCGAGGGGCTCATCTCGGGCTCGGCGCAGCTCTTGGATCCGGTTACTGTTTCGCAATATGCTCGGCGGGCTTCTGGTGGTTCGCCCTCGGAGCCGCGCTAGAGCGCCGGAACATGCTGGTCCCTGGCATGCAACCCCGTAACCCCCATCGCACCCCCCCCCCCCCCCGATCCAGGTGCCGGCCGCGACAGCAACTTTTTGGGATTCCCTGCTCCCGTCACTGGGTGTACAGCTTTCGAGTAATGTGCTCACTAGGAGCGATCCTATGCTGGTGCCACGTGTTACAACCTCAAGAGTGATGAGGCCTGGTCAGTCAGCAGCTTTTATGTATACGATCTAGCAGCTGGGGTATCTTTCTCTTATGTTCCCATTTCACCGCGGGGGTGGGTCTATATTGTTATGCTTGTCTTGGCTCCAGCTAAGACGTTGTCCGTCAGGCTTGGGCTTCTTACCTAATACATTGTTTCCTTCCACGTTTCAGGCCTACTCTTGCGCTCTTCCTCCGGTGTCGCCCAACATTCTCGCATCACCAGAAAGTTTACGGTGAGGTATGTATATGCACTAAGGGTGATGGGCGCGCCTTTGGGTAGATGCGAGGTGCGGGTTGGTTCGCCTGGGTGGCGCAGGTTCAGTTATTGCCATCTGCTATGTGTGTCCCGGTTTGGGACTAGGCCTCATACATGTGGGGGCACGGTCTTGCGTAAGCCCATTCGGGCGTTTTGTGTCCATGCATCATAACGCTTTGCCTCTACAGCGCCCCTCTACAGGGCATGTTGTGGTGCGTGTGCGTGTTACCTTCTAAGTCCTGCAGCTCGGGAGACGCCACAGGCCCCGTCTCACTCTTTCTTTTCTCTCATACATAGCTTGCCCTCGTCTTTTGGCATCGGGCCTTGGGAGCTGTTCCTTTCTTCGGCAGCATCCCCCCCCCCTTTTCACACCCGGCGCCAGGAAAATTTCGTGTGAGGTATGTATTTTGGGGCTGTGTCGTCTCTGGGTGGCAGCGGGTTAGAGGGAGCTGGACATACAAGTAGTCCATGTTTTTTTTTTCCATATGTGAACATTTTGTTCAAAGCTTAATACAAAGAGCCTGTACGCTGATCTCCCCCCCCCCTAGATAGTGCCGTGTCACGATGTTATCTTCTAGGTAGAACGTGAAGACAGTCATCTCTGGTTACCTTTCATCATTCTTGTTTAGCAGATGGATCATTTGGCTCACAGTCACTTTTTCTTTCAGGGGAGGAGCCTAAAGTAGGCATGGAAAGTCAGGGGTCCCCTCCGCTTTTTACGCAGACGTCACAGGTCGACGTCTCAGGGATAGGACCCTCGCAGGATGCGCAGCTGAAGGCTCTGCTGGATTTGATCAAGGCAAATGGGGTTGCGTGGGCTAGTGAACTCTTGACGGCCAACCCCCCCAGAGCCCCCGGTGCCGGCCCCGCACCCCCTGCCCCAGAACAAGACATTGTGGAAGATACTGGTCGCACCAGGGCCAAGCGTGTTCGGAAGCCCACAGTGAAGGACTTCCCAGCGGAGCCTCCCCCCAAAGTCAGGGCGCCCGAAACTGTCAGGAATGTGATTGTGCACGCCCCCGCCTCACCCCCGGCGGTGATCGTGGCTAGCGCCCCCCCACTTCCTCGCCCGGTGGTTCCTACAGCGGACTTCGCCACCCGGGAGGACTTGGGTAAGCTCACGGATACCCTCTCTGTTTTTATGTCAGAAGTCAGAGCGGGTTTGCTTGCCGCCCCCGCCCCCTCGTTGTCTTCGCCAGCTGCGGGGCCCCTGGCGGTGGCGCCGGTAAATATCGTTCCTCCGCCCACGGCATCAGTTGACATATTGGTAGCTCGGGTGTGGGGAGGCCTTTCTGTGCAAGGTGGGGACGGTGGCGCAGCGCCCGAATGTCACCTTGTGGACTTGGCTTCGCCGGCGGCCTGCGCACAGCCTACCTCCGCTATTGCTCCGACCCCTGCCCCAGTGCTGCTTCCCGCTCCCCCTGCGCCCACGGTTTTACCCGCACTCCCAGCCGCACCTGCACCAACGCCTAACACAGTCTCTCCTGCGCCAGCGGTTATGATGACCATGACTCCCTTGTTGTCAGGCAAATGCTCCCTTGCTTGGCAGGTGCCTCAGGCAGCAAAAGAAGGCATTTGGCGTAGGGAATTTATTGATATCTTCTCCCTCCTCATGTTGGGTGCCGAGGGTGTTGACATCAGGAAAATGGGTGACAAAGATAAAGAAAACAAAGTTCGTTTTCAGGCCTGGCCTGAGAAAACAATCAAGAACTGGAGACAAGCTTTCTCCATCCTAGCGGCAGTAATCACTGAGCGCTTCCCAGAGCAGGCGCAGGGTTTATTCCAATATGCGAGTGTGATAACTGAGGAAGCGGAGTCATCTGCAGGCATGGGGTGGTACAGGTACGACTGCGAATTTCGTAAAAAGATGGCGGTCTGCCCCGAATTAGACTGGGATCAGATGGAGGTGAGACTCTGGATGCAGCATATGGGTAAGGGTAAGTTAGAAGGTGTGGGCAAAGTTAGCACTCAGGAAAAGAAAGCTGAAACGGGTAAGGGCCTGTACCCAGAGAGACAAGGTAATTTCAAGCAGTCCTTTCGTGGGGGGCGCGGCGGTGGGGGTTTCAATAGACAGGCAAACAGGAAGGGTTTCTCAGCAACTTGTAGGTTGTTCAATGCTGGCAATTGTACCTGGGGTAAGGCGTGCAGGTTTGCGCACTCTTGCAGCGGGGCACACCCTGGGTCAGCATGCGACAAGCGCGATTCCGCTTCAAGCGCAACCAGCAAAGACAAGTAAAAACTTTCCCCAAGCTTTAACCCCCTGTGCACGCCTTGCTGCTATCGCCCCCTGGCCCCCCCCTGCTTAGCCATGTGGATCAAAATACTTGTGTTGTCTCCGGTGGGGATCCCCCCTGCCACTCCTATCATCATCCCTAACCTTCTGCCCTTACTAAGGTCCTACCCCAATGAGAAAGACAGGATTGTCCTGGCGGAAGGTTTCCTTGAAGGGTTCAAAATTCCTTACCAGGGTCCCAGGGTCAGCAGGGACGCCGAGAACCAGAAGTCAGTTAGGGACCTCCCTGAGGTGGTAGATAAGAAAATCTGCAAGGAAGTGTCTTTGGGGAGGGTGGCGGGCCCGTTCGCATCTCCTCCCCTCCCTGATTTTGTGGTGTCCCCTCTGGGTGTGGTCCCGAAAAAGGAGCCGGGGGCTTTCAGGCTAATTCACAACCTCTCCTTCCCGGAGGGCAATTCCGTGAATTCCTGGCTAGCAGAGGGGGCATGTTCAGTTTCCTACTGTTCCCTGGACATGGCAGTTGACCTGGTTAGGAGAGCAGGGAAAGGGGCCTGGACCGTGAAGGCAGATATTGAGGCGGCCTTCAGACTTTTGCCCGTGCACCCAGATAGTCAGCATCTTCTGGGCTTTAAGTGGAGAGGGGAGTACTATTTTGATAAATGCATGCCTATGGGTTGTGCCGTCTCGTGCGCCTTCTTTGAGGCATTTAGCACTTTCATGCAATGGGCTCTCTCCAGGAAGTATGGTGTCACTGCGGTGTCCCATTACCTAGATGATTTCCTTTTCATTGGTAGGGAGGGCACCCAGGAATGCAGGGAGGGTCGCAATGGTTTCATTGACTTGGCTGGCCACCTGGGCGTGCCTTTGGCGCCTGGCAAGACTGAGGGTCCAGCACAGGTTCTTACTTTCCTTGGCATTGAGTTGGAAACAGTAATGGGCGTGTCAAGACTCCCCGCCGAGAAGGTACAGGACCTGAAAAGGGACATTCAGGACTTGCTGGGAAGGGACAAGGCCCCTCTGGGGGTCATTCAGAGTCTCCTGGGCAAGCTTAATTTTGCGGCTAGAGTCATACCAGTGGGAAGAGTGTTCGCCAGAAGGCTAGCCAGGGCCACTGCTAAGGTCTTTAAGCCTGATTGTAGGGGGTGGGTAACCCAATAAACCCTTGTGGGCTTGGGCAATCGTAGTATTACAAAGAGGATGCCTACAAGGGTTTTTTTAGAAGTATACATTTTTGCAGTAAGACACAGTCTCTATTATTGAGACTTGAAAGCTGAATGAATCAGATACTGATCTTGTTGTATTGTAAGCTGTTTCAAAGTCTGAGTCTAAGCCAAAGAGGTTTAGATGGAGGTTGGCTCTGTGATAAGGAAACAGCGTTCCTGACTAATAAAGCACCCACAGTACCGGCTTTGTACATGCTGCCTAAGGTGCATAAGAACATCTCTGAACCACCTGGAAGGCCTATAGTATCAGGGTGTAACTCGATACTTAAACCATTAGCCGAGTATGCTGATTACTTTATACGACCCTTTACCATAGGATCTGATACTTATATTAAAGACACAACATCAGTCATTAATAAACTTGAAAACCACTGCTTCAATCCAAATGAAGAACTGTTGGTAACAATGGATATTGAAAGCCTCTATACGAATATCCCCCAACTAGAGGTGCTGGCCATTTTAAAAGACCTTCTGGATAGCCGCATTAGACCACATGAAGTACCAACTGACTTCATTCTGGAATGCATCAGAATCCCTCTGTGTGAAAATATCCTCCTCTTTGAAAGAACTTACTATCAACAGCTCAAAGGGGTGGCCATGGGGGCAATTTTTGCCCCAGACATCGCTAATATCTATGTTGGGGAATTTGAGAAAAAGCACATTTATCATGCACTGAATCCTTACCTGGCCAACATATCCTGTTGGCTCAGGTACATAGACGATGTCTTCATGATTTGGAAAGGGAGTCAAGACCTGTTGTCGTGTTTCCATGTATGGCTCAATAAAAGAAATTCTAATCTGTCTTTCACTCTAGAGAGCAGCAACCTCCAGATGAACTTTCTGGACATTACCATCAAAGTGAATGAAGGAAATACACTGTACACTACCCTCTACACTAAACCTACGTCCAGAAACACCCTTCTTAAGTATAGTAGTCACCACCCAAAAGCTTTAAGGGATGGCTTACCTTTTGGTCAGTTTCTCCGTTTGAGGAGAAACTGTACCAAGAAAACAGACTACTTCAAAGAGGCAAAAATCTTGAAGAACAAATTATCTGAAAGAGGTTACCCGAATAAACTTCTTAAACAATCCCTTAAGAGAGCGTGGTATAATAACCGTGACTTACTACTTTCTGAGCGGACACGTGATGCCGGTAACCCCTTAGTCTGTGTCACCACCTTCGGTACTCTCAGCAATCAATTGAAGAAGGTTGTTCTGAAACACTGGCCACTGCTCTCTGAATTACCAGAACTCAGAGACAAACCTCTCTTTTCATTCAAACGGGGACGGAATTTACGTGATAGACTAGTACATGCATATGTTAATGAAAATCAAAATCTGGTGGAGAACATGAGACAACTGGCCCCTATAACAGGGCACTACAAGTGCAACAAATGTGCAGCCTGTGAAACCACAGACAACATTAAATCATTTAATCTGAACGGCAAAACTATACAAATTAAGACCTTCTCTAACTGCCGTACGCAAAATGTGGTTTACTGCATTCAATGCCCATGCGGCATGTCATACATAGGCAAAACCACACAGATGATCAAGCAAAGAGTCTTACAACACCAGTCCAGAATTAGGTGTAAAACAGAAAATGCACCACTTGTTGAGCACTTTCTTGAACTAAAACATAGCGAAAAAGAGATCAAATGGTGGGTTATAGAAGTAATCAAACCAACCATTAGACAAACAAATGTTGACAGGCTTTTGACCCTAAAGGAGAATCAATGGATTGAGTTTGCTGGCAGTGTTAAAAATGGCCTCAACTCCTCCACTGAGTGGCACACATTAGCCTGTATAACCTGATTCTACAATGCAGCCACCACTGTTACTCTGTTACTCTCTACTACACTGTGTAATATAACTCAGAGAATGTGAGCGCATTTTCATTGCGACAGATACCTTGCTGTTCTGTCTATACATCTTACCACTATGTTGTGACATACGAGTATATGAATGGAATTTTTTCTGTTTTTCATAACTGTACAGCTTTATTTGTAGAATGTTTTATTTGTAGAATGTGCGCGCTACACAACTGCGACAGGAATATGGAATTTATGACTTAAGTTGTGCAATACCACATACAACAGGAGTCTGTTAGGATAGACCCTGTTTACCGTTATATTTGTTAAGAGAGATCCTGTTGACTTCCACATTTCGTTAACTGTAGAGTAAATCGGAAACAGTAACGATATATGTCAAACAGTTTGACATGTGAATAGGATTTTATTTCCTTTTCTTAAACTTTCTCGATCACATAATCATCCCAATAATGTTTCTTTAAAAGGTGTTTCTTTAAAAAGTGTCCCTTTCAAAACGCGGCTAAACATGTGTTCCCACATTCAACATAATACAGCAACCGTTCCAATATGGCGACCGTTTGCAGCAACTCAGTATCATCCTAACCCATAGCGCGGTCACGTGACTATGACTTACGTTGTGCAATACCTTATACAACAGGAGTCTGTTAGGATAGACCCTGTTTATTGTCATATTTGGCGAGATAGATCCTGTTGACTTCCACATTTCGTTAACTGTATAGTTAATAGGAAACAGTAACGATATATGTCAAACAGTTTGACACGTGAATAGGATTTTATTTCTTTTCTTGATCACATAATCATCCTAATAATGTTTCGTTAAAAAGTGTCCCTTTTAAAAACGTGGCCCAAACATATGTTCCCACATTTAACATAATAAAGAGACCGTTCCAATAGGGCGACCGTTTACAGTTACTTAATATCATCGTAACCCGTAGCGCGGTCACGTGACTATGACGCGTTACTCCAACTCTGTATAAACCCCTGTCTGATTGGCTTCTCTCTCGCATCAGTTTCGCTCTGACGCTGACGAGTTTATGCGGATGCTACGCCGGCAATTCTTTTAAAGTAAGTAGAGCGCCGTCTCTCTGACCTTTAGTTTAGCTGCACCGCCTTTGTTCCTTCTTTTTTTTTGGTTAAAATCTTTATGTCGGGTCACCGTTAAGTTTGATTACACGGCTGACTGTGGCCGTCTGCAGATCTGGCTCTGCACGCTGTGAAATCTCCCTTTAGGTCACCGCCAAGTCTTACTGAACAGTTGACTGTGGCACTTTGTTAGATGTTGTTCTGCACGCTATGAACTGCTTTAACTTCACGTAGGGCATATTGACACTACTCTCGCTTTTTGTTTGTGCTTCTTATGCTCGTTTATTAACGTTGTTCAAAAACAGCACATTTTATTGCTAAAGAAAACCTAATTTGGATAATGACCAATCCTCTTAAAAACTATTAAAGCTTTCATGTCTTGAACTATGAACAATATGTAGGCTTTTTCTATTTAGGATTGTTGTCCAGCCTGATATTCACAATCACCTAAAAGACTCACCTTAACGTGAACACACTCGGTTTTACCGTTCCATCTTTGTATTAAATAAAATGATTGATTATAATACAGTCTTTTGATACTAAAAAACTAAAAAACTATACGGCAGGCCATAACATATACCCCATTTATTTCAGCAATTGAACCTTGAGACTAAGCACAAGGATATTACCTGTTCGGATTTAACCACAGGCGAGATTTGGCGCTCCCTTAAGGTAACAACTGAACCCCACAAACAATCTCTGTCTTCATAATCTAATTCAAAAACCTAGCAATTAAATTAATTCGTTATTTGTCTCCCATAGGCTATGACCCTCTGACATAGAATATCTTCCATTAGGCTGAGCTGCAGCCATCTTCATTCATAGCTTTTTCGTATGTTTACTAGAAGTAAGTGTGTCTCCACTTTATCTCATATCTTTGAGAACGCCACTAATTTAACTTTGTAAGCCAGCATCCTAGTCACCACACTGACCAGTTTGTTAAGCTACTGTCATGTTTTGGAATGTTAAATCCAGAATATTAGTATTTAAATGATTAGTTGTCAGCAACACGTTTTAAGAATATATGTTAATTTTATCACTTTTCTCATAGGGGACATCCACATTGCATAATACTTTTTGTCCTGATGATGGTCTTTGGATACTACCAGTGAGACCGAAACGTCGACACACCAGTCCAAGTCTTCATTCTTTTTTTGACTTTCTATTTTATTTTTAAAAAGAAGTCAATTTTATATATATCTGTTCAAAGACTGGATTGTTTCTTATGTACTAATGGATTGTTTTGTTTTTTCCACGTACCTAAGATTTACATGCAATTACTTTTGATTATGTACCCTTACATTTGAATGCAAAATATAAATAATAACTTTTCCATGAAACCATATTTGTCCGTGTTGCTTTACATTGTTTTCTACTGATTCATTTGGTGAATAATACTACATTGATTGTTTAAATTTTTTCAACTGTTCAATTCCTATGGGGCTAGTGTGTTAGTCTTTATGGAGTTTTGAAACAGCTTACAATACAACAAGATCAGTATCTGATTCATTCAGCTTTCAAGTCTCAATAATAGAGACTGTGTCTTACTGCAAAAATTTATACTTCTAAAAAAACCCTTGTAGGCATCCTCTTTGTAATACTAAGGTCTTTAAGCGTCATCATTTTGTAAAGCTGTCTGCGGGCTTGAAGAAAGACCTGGTAATGTGGGCTGAATTTCTGTCAGATTTCAACGGGACTGTCATCTGGAGGTCTCCGTGAGTGGACAGCCCCGAAATCAGCATGTTCACAGATGCCTCTGGCAGGGAGGGCTTTGGGGCAATCCTTGGTGATTTGTGGTGCGCGCAGGAGTGGCCTAATGCCTGGCATAAGCGCGGGATCACATCCAACATAACTGTCCTGGAGCTCTTCCCTATAGTGGTATCGCTGCACCTTTGACCGGGCCCATTGTCTAACAGGAAGGTCCTTTTCTGGTCTGACAATATGGTGGTCGTTCAAGCCATCAACGGTCAAAAAGCCAGTTGCCCGTTGGTTCTTTGCTTGCTGAGCGAGTTGGCCAGTAGGAGCTTGCGCTGCAACTTGGAATTTAGGGCTAGGCACATTGCGGGGGTCACAAATGTCGCGGCTGATGCTCTTTCTCGTTTTCAGTGGGACCGTTTCCGAGCGGCGTGCCCACAAGCGAGATTAGAGATGACCCCCTTCGCACCGGGACTTTGGCGCATCTTGGAGTGGAGCAAGAGCTGAGAGAGTTAGGGGAGAGGTCACTAGCCCCTGGTACGAGAAGGCGCTATGGTAGTCACATGGCCAACTTCCACAAAGCTATTGTTGAGTTGGGTCTGGCAGCGCTGCCACTGGAGGACAGAGTACAGGCCTTTGTTGCCAAGAAACAGGGTAAATCCCACTCCTGGCTGCTATCAGCCATGATGCTAGGTTGAGAGGGACAGGTGACCCGACCAAGTCTTTTTTATTTAAGGCAGCGTTGAAAGGGTGGGCTCGGGATGAACCTAGGGCCCCCGACAACAGGTCCCCCATTGAGTTCCCCACTCTGCAGGCCATGCTGGCGGTCCTGCAGTCGGTGGTGCACTCGCATTTTTAAGCATCCCTCTTTTCTGCGGCTTTCAGTCTAGCTTTTTTCGGTGCATTCCGGAGTAGCGAGTTAGTGGCATGCTCCAGGGCGGATAAGTCTGGGGATGCTTTAGGGGTGGCGGACATATGTGTTAAGGAGGGTCTGTCGATCACTCTTAGGCGGTCCAAAACTGACCAGGCTGGCAAAGGGTCAGTTATCTTGTTGGCCCCCTTGGGGGACCTTCGCTATTGCCCGGTATCGGCCCTCCAGTCTTACCTTGCTCTGCGTCCAGCGGTACAGGGTTACCTCTTCATCCATGCTGACCTGAGTCCCCTGACCAAATACCAAATGGATAAAATAATGTTAGCATGCCTTGATAGAGCTGGTTTGTTGAAGCAGGGGAAAAGGTTCTCCAGCCATTCATTCAGAATTGGGGCGGCCACTTCTGCGTTCAAAGCAGGCTTGCAACCAGAAGATGTACAGAAAGTGGGGCGCTGGGAGTCTCCCTGCTATAAACATTACATTCGCCCATGAACAGGGTATCTCTGCCTATCCATTCTATTGTATATATGTTTGCAGTGTTCCTAGTTTCAGGCTTTATGCTCCTTTGAACTAATTTGTGCACTTTGGGTCAATAAACATGTCAAAATGAATTGCGTCTTTTCTTTGACAGGGTCAAGAGTGTGGGTCTTGGGGCATTCCACAGTCTCCAGGTTGGGCCGGTGGGCAGCGATCAGGAACTGGACGCAGGGCTTCGTGAACACTGACTGTGTGTGGTTGGGTTTTCCTGGCATGCGCTGGAATAGTCTGTTGCACAGATTACAGGAAGCTCTAGCTACAGCGGGGCCTCCACCTCAACACTTGGAAATTCACCTGGGTGGTAATGACCTCACGAACTAGGGAAGGTCTACCCTACTGCAGAAAATGAAAGTGGATCTTGGGGTCATTTGTGGGCTTATGCATGAGTGTGAGATCTGGTGGTCTGAAATTGAGCCACGTAGAGTGTAGTGGGGCGCAAAGTCGTGTCATGCAATTGAAAGGTCCAGGAAGAGAATCAACAGCGCCGTAAAAAAAATTCACCCAACAGAGGGGTCTGAGTTTCATCAAGCATGAAATGATCCAGGACAAAATCAATGGTTACTTTGAGGCAGATGGTGTTCATCTCACGCCTGTTGGCTTAGACTTGTTCCTCCTCGATTTAAAAGAGGCACTTCTGAGCAAATGTTGCAGGTAATAGAGGTAGCGTTGGTGGGGGGCCCATGCTGCGGCGGGGACCACCGCATGGGCTGTGGCGGGGTTACAGGGCGATCCAGAAGCAGAGAGGTGCAACACTGTACTTCAGCAGGCACCTAGGGGTGCCAGAGCCTAACCTCGAACCTCATGGGAGGTCCAGGAACTCGTGTCGGCACCCCAGTAGTCCTTCGGGCGGTTGTGGGCCGGTGCAACCGGGGGTTTGCCTAGATACGCCCCGCAAGGGGCGTGAGTAGTGTAATTACCATATTGGTGCAGCAGTTGGGTGGTTCGCCACTGTGCTGATTGGCTTATCAGGCGGGCAGGTGGCGAGAATGCGGCCTGCCCTTGGATCACCCGTAAGATAACCCACCGTGATTACATATGTTGTATGTAATAAACCTGCTGCAACTTTTCCCAATCTTAACACTTGTGTCCGTGTGTTATTTGCGGGTTTTGGTATGTGGGGGCGGGGGGTCCTGTTGCCCTGATGTGACTATATGCTTGCCCGAGGCTACCCGGTTGCTATAAGGAGGGCGGGCCCTTAGTCACAGAGGGCTGCCCCGCCCCCCCTTGGCTGTGGCCAGCCACTCCTCCTCAGGGCAGGCGTTGCCTGGCTGGAGGTAGGCGGGTCTCTGACGCACGTCCGGGGCGGCCAGGCGGGGCGAGGGGGTATATCTCTCCCCCTCGCCATTGCGCAGGCCTCTTTGCCGCTCCGGACGTCGCGCATACATCTTCGGGACACTCTTTCCCTCCCTTCCTCTAACCCAGAGTGTCATATTGAGGGGGGCTCCAGGGGAGCTTTAATGTGTTCCTTTGTTTCGTTGCAGGCGGAGTTACAGGGCGATCCGGAAGCAGAGAGGTGCAACACTGTACTTCAGCGGGCACATAGGGGTGCCAGAGCCTAACCTCGACCCTCATGGGAGGTCCAGGAACTCGTGTCAACGCCCCAGTAGTCCTTCGGGCGGTTGTGGACCTGTGCAACCGGGGGTTTGCCTAGATACGCCCCGCAAGGAGCGTGAGTAGTGTAATTACCATATTGGTGCAGCAGTTGGGTGGTTCGCCACTGTGCTGATTGGCTCATCAGGCGGGCAGGTGGCGAGAATGCGGCCTGCCCTTGGATCGCCCGTAAGATAACACACCGTGATTACATATGTTGTATGTAATAAACCTGCAGCAACTTTTCCCAATCTTAACACTTGTGTCCGTGTGATATTTGCGGGATTTGGTATGTGGGGGTGGGGGGTCCTGTTGCCCTGAAGTGACTATGTGCCTGCCCGAGACCACCCGGTGGCCATAAGGAGGGCGGGCCCTTAGTCACAGAGGGCTGCCCCGCCCCCCCTTGGTTGTGGCCAGCCACTCCTCCTCAGGGCAGGCGTTGCCTGGCTGGAGGTAGGCGGGTCTCTGACGCACGTCCGGGGCGGCCAGGCGGGGCGAGGGGGTATATCTCTCCCCCTCGCCATTACGCAGGCCTCTTTGCGCTCCGGACGTCGCGCATACATCGCCGGGACACTCTTTCCCTCCCTTCCTCTAACCCAGAGTGTCTGATTGAGGGGGGCTCCAGGGGAGCTTTAATGTGTTCCTTTGTTTCGTTGCAGGCGGAGTTACAGGGCGATCCAGAAGCAGAGAGGTGCAACACTGTACTTCAGTGGGCACATAGGGGTGCCAGAGCCGAACCTCGAACCTCATGGGAGGTCCAGGAACTCGTGTCGGCGCCCCAGTAGTCCTTTGGGCAGTTGTGGGCCTGTGCAACCGGGGGTTTGCCTAGATACACCCCGCAAGGGGCGTGAGTAGTGTAATTACCATAATGGTGCAGCAGTTGGGTGGTTCGCCACTGTGCTGATTGGCTCATCAGGCGGGCAGGTGGCGAGAATGCGGCCTGCCCTTGGATCGCCTGTAAAATAACCCACCGTGATTACATATGTTGTATGTAATAAACCTGCAGCAACTTTTCCCAATCTTAACACTTGTGTCCGTGTGTTATTTGCGGGTTTTGGTATGTGGGGGCGGGGGTCCTGTTGCCCTGATGTGACTATGTGTGATCCCACGACAGACCCGAGTGACCCCATCGCCTTGTGATCTTGCATCAGGTACTGTTATCTACCAGCCGCTGTGCGTCCATTGGGGCGTAGGGGCGTAGCCCCACTAAGCCTGGTGGATGCACCCGCAGCTGCAGTGCAGAGAGAGCAAAATGAAGCGCAGCGCAGCGCTTCAATCGGGGGTTCGTTCCGGGAAAGACCCGATGGCAGCGGGAATGCGCAGGGGGTGGGGCTGGGTTGGGTTACAACTTACAATATATAACGTCATCACCAGTGTCTGAGACTGCGCCGAGTCGACTCTGCTGGTTGCGCATGAAGAATTTCGGCGGAAACTAGCCCGCGCATGCGCTTTAGCACAAGTTGAGTAAGACGACCGAAGGGGCCAGGGGGGGTGTGTCTTAAGCTGGGCCCCGTCGTTTCAGAAGGTGCCAGGGCGAGTAGTCTGTGTGCCCCCCTAGCCAATCCTGGCGCTTATGCAGCGCCAGGATTGGCTGGTTCACCGCGCCAAAAGGAGGCAATCCATTATTGGATGCCACACATGTGTTGGTGGCACACTGGGCTCAGGCTAGCCGCTCAGCACTTTATCAGTCATGGCCAATCACTGTGACTTCAGTATGTGAAGCCATTCAGTGATTGGCCATGATTCGGGGACGTGCACGCCTTGGAGATTCCTAGTGCGCTCTCTCACTGCGCTGTGTACTTAAGTTTCTGTAGGGGGGCGGGGGCTCCCTCTCTGTCTCGTCTCTCGTGCGCGCAGGCCAGCCCAGACAGCAGAGCAGACCGTCACTTGACTTCAGAGACTGAGTTGTTCGTCCGTCGTTGACTTGTTGACCATCCGGACCGTCACTGACTCGATTCGAGTAAGTTACGTACTTCAGCCAAATTATTATTAAAGGAACGTTGAGGCATTAAGCACTTTATATGAGAATGCGATATTTGACCCTAGAATCAGTTGTGATGCCTTTTTAGGCACAGGTAGGTTAAGTGATTTGCCCAGAATCACAGTATGTTGACTCGAGACCGTGATTTGAACCTTCTTCCTAAGTTCTAAAGTCAGCAGCTCTCGCTGCTAGGCGACATCTCCTCCCTAGTGCCATTCACATTTTGTTTTGCATCCACTCATCACAGCAAGCGGCACTGACCAATGGGTGGGTGCATTTCATCCATGTTGTAACTGATGGGAGTTTTTCTGCTCACTCGTGCCCGGTTGCGACAAAAGGAGAGCTTTCAAGAGCCTGGGCCGGTGTACCTTTTCTTTTTGGCAAAAATCATGATTGCAAAAAAAAAAAACTACAATTAAAAGGGCCGATCTATAGGATTTGCGAAAGTGTGCATCAGCCGTGACTCATTTCATGGGTTTTTGCCAAACATGATCAAGTTATATCCAGAATTGGATTGAATAAAGTACGGTTTCACATTTTGGAACAAAGTTTGTGGCATTAGTTCATTCTGTTTAAAAAATGTTTTACAAAAATATATATGTATTTATTTGATTTGCTGCAGATTTGGTTCAGGGCCTGTGGTTACTAACGTTACACTTCGGTGTTTTTGCACAATGTGCAAGGCTCTTAAAGCATACATTGGGGCATTCGTATGCTGGGTGAATACAATCGTAATGCTAAAGAAAAGACACAAAAGAGCACTTGGTTCTGGAGCTCGTCTAGTGAGTTGTCATTCATCCTCCCCCCCCCCCCCCACCTGCCCCCCTTCAAAGATGTTTGTGTTGCGGTTTAAAATGGTTCTGCGGTTGAAAGGCCTGTAGTCCGCATAAGGAGAGTAAAGTAAACATAACTCGGAGTGCCCAAGTGAGCCAAGCTAAACAGGGCGAGCAGGATAACAAAGCCTTTATTCTTTTCTGATCACACCGCGTGCCCCTGAAATGTAGCTGCTCCTAACCGTTGACCTCCAAAGCGTAGGCACGCATGCCAAAGTATTTTAATGTAATTGCATTTATATGGCGCTTCATAGCCTTCACGTGGCCCTAAAAGGCATTTGCGGGGATGTAGCATGCTGATCTGTGAAAGTGCTATGATCGAAAGGTGTGGGCCATGTAGGTAGAATAAGACTGCGTGTGTGAGTACCAGAATTGTGCTATCATGTGCATGTCACTGTATGTAGGAGTGAATCTGAAGAGAATTAACAGCAGGTGGGTGTGCGAATGGGTATGAAGTGTGAGGGTATTGTAGGCATACGTAGGAAGTGTGTTAGTGCATAGGCATGTGGTGGGGTGGTGTCATACATGCATGGAAGAGACTCTGGACTATGACACTGCAAGCGTGTAGCTGAGCTAGCACATTGGTTACGTTGGATGATCGATGATGTGATTGTGATTATTATCATCCCTCGCCTCTGTCTCTGTCCTGTCCACCCTCCTCCGTCGCCTTCTCTCCAGCCAGCGCTCCCTTCACACCGTCCCACACTGACCACAGTTCCAACACAGCCGGGTCATTTCTTGTTTAAATCTCTGCACTCGCAGTGCTTGGCAGCAAAATGCACTAAATCTATCTCTGTCACCAGGCCAGCTTCTGTTCTGCAGCTACAGGCTGCAGTAGTCTTGATGCAATTCCGCAGAAAAATAAAGACCTGGCTGTTTGATCAAGAATAGTTACTGGCTCAGCCTTTGGGAATACATGCACAGTTTCTAGCGCCGAGACACCTACGGGCAATTGTTCGCGCTGTACAAATAACAAAAATAAATAAATAAATAAATACATTTCACCTCACACTGCTTTTTCACTCACCACAAGACATTCAGCCTCTTTTTCGCCATCTTGCATCCCTGTTTTTTCCCTTTGTCATTTTTTCCTTATTATACTTTCTCTTGCCTTTCTTCTTTTGTGTTTTTCTATAATTTGTTCTGGATCAAAGTCGGTTAAAGAAACAGAAGTCCCGGCTCCCAAAAATGAGTTGTAGTGCTCCACACCCCCACTCCCCCTCCCCCCACCCAGCACTAAATGGGCCGGTGATAGCAGGTACCAAGAGAGAGTACATGCATTTCTCAACAGAGTTCAATACTTTTAATGGGAGAGTACGAGCACTTATTAATAGGACAGGACACAGGAACTCTCTGACTGTGAGCACCTGCACTTGTATAATTCCATCTCAACCACTGCTTAAGCACTGTGTATTCACGTCTGGAACATATCCGCGATCCTGCTTTTGTCTTTGCCCTTAAATTGGAGACCCTTCCAGTTTAACTCGATATTTTTAATTTAATTTTCCAGATTTTTGGCTGAGACAGGTGTACTTGTATTCCTGCGCACCAATTATGTAAAAAAAAGCCTTTTGCAGGAATCCCTAACATTATTATATTTTTAGAATTAGCTCGTGTTTTAGATGCAATTCATAGATTACCAGTAATAAATGGTTCAGTGACAGAATTGATTAACGGCCCTCCCTGGTTAGAGGGAACTATTTCCGGGAGTATTATACAAAAGAGTTTTACAATTATTCTGAACGTGAGGTGATCACTACCATATTAATTACTAAACAAGGAAAAATACAGCCAACGTCTGCTGCACTTATTCAACAGATGTTGGGTGGCAGATACCGAATATAATTTATAAACTGTATGCCTATGCAAGAATAGCATTGGAATCTGAAGCTCATAAGAAATCTTTTTTTTTTTTTATTCTTTAGTTGAGGTTCTGTTTCTGTGAAAAGAAATGATTTAAAAATGGCCGCTCAGTTGTGCTGGCGGTACATTTAAATGTTCCCATGCTATTTCCGTTCCTATTTTGTAGTACTTGTGTGCAATGCATTCACAATGTAGGAACTGATATTCATCGTGGTCTAATACAGAAGGTCACTGTCAGGCCCAACTGGTAAACTGTAACTGTTGGTTCATCACAAGTCAAATTTCTGTGGGATAAGTTGACCATCGTCTGTTCCATTTGATTTATTTCCCTTTCCCCCCTCTCTGGCTCCTCGTCAATTGTTGTGTTGAGAAATCTGCCACTCCCTATCTCCCCCCTTCCTGTTTCTATAGTATTGCGCAATTTGGGTTTTGGGATAGGTACAGATACAGGCACTGCCTATGCAGGGCAATATAACTGGCCAATTAATGGGTGAGGCATCACTTGAGGAAGCTGCCTGGCCTGCCTGTCTCTACCCACGAGGGCTTTTTTAAGAGTCCTGTTTGACTTGCTCTGCAAATGTGATTATTTCGTGGGTGTCACTCAGAGACTGATAGGCCCAAGCATGGGGATTGGGAATACATGTGGCTGCACATTACAGCATTGAAGAAGGAGGGGAAATGAGTCTGAGTCACCCCATGACGGGTGAGTGGCATATGCCCATTCATGTGTTCATAATTGGGTCAGTACATTATTACGACCCTGGAGTTAATTACATTGATTTGGAAAATATTAAAATGAAAGGTGCAATATAAATGCTTTGGGTCGAACATGCATGAATTCTAGTATTTTACTTTTTCAATTAAATGGACGCATAATGCTATGTGACCGAGCAATGATTGCTTTATGCCAATTTATTCAAGCAATTCTTAAAACGATTGCTCAATTTTAAGATAGCCGCATTGTAATTCGTTTTGCCAAAGTTCATTCCCATCTGTCTTCAGTGTTTACCTTGTGCAAGAACTAATGAATTGTAACTGAAGTATATTTAATTTAAACACTGCTAGAGGCTCGGTCACGCTGACAATGAGAAAAGAGTCTGTTCAGTGCTTTATGCCAATTTATTCAAGCAATTCTTAAAACGATTGCTTAATTTTAAGATGGCCGCCTTGTAATTTATTTTGACGAAGTTCATTCCCATCTGTCTTCAGTGTTTACATTGTGCAAGAACTAATGAATTGTAAGTATATTTAAACACTGCTAGAGGCTCGGTCACGCTGACAATGAGAAAGGAGTCTGTTCAGTGCTTTCGTGTATTGGCAATAAACATATTGTAATAGCTCCCACGAGATGGCGCCTACATCCTGTGAACACCCCTGCTCTAAAGAAGGCAAAGACTACGCCGAAATGCATCCGCCATCCGGTGTGTTTCTCAATAAAGATGCCTCCATTGTTTCCCTTATTGTGGCCACTTCTCTTTCCTTGTAGGAGGTTTTTGTGATATACATCCAAGAAAGCTCGTCCAGTACTTCTTGTGAAGAAACAAGAGTAGACCCAATTGATGTGCTGCTGATGCAGTGTTTATTTAGTACAACACCATGCCGCCATATATACATATACTCGATAATGTGAAAGGACACTGTAGTAGAAGGGTGGAAGTGGCCCATGTCATCCTACTTAGTCATCCCGAGGGATGGCAGCCCTTCGGCCGAGTTCAAATGGGTTTCCCTGAAATAAGCCTGGGCCCTGCAAACTAGGGTTCCTGCTGCTCACCTCTGAGCCTTGTGCGAAGGCACACTCTGGGCTGTTTCGGTTGACCTCCTGAGTTTGGTTATTGCACAGGTGCTCCAGCGTTTCTGGGTACTGTTGTTCTATATGGGATACAAATAAACATGCAAAGAATTCCACAAACTGTACATCCTCATAATTGTATTAGGAAGGCGAGCAAGTGGAATGTCATTATTCCTCAGCAATGATCTTCATTTCTCTGAGTCCTAGTACTCATCGCCAAAGTCCTACAACCTACCCACGCCTTTGATATAATATTTCCTGTGCACATAGCTTGTGTAGGGAAATGTTGGAGTGCAGAGGGTGGGATGTTATGAAGAAGGGATAAAGATAGAAAAGATACACTTAGAAGGTGAGATAAGTATAACTTTTCTCTGTGATTTTTATTTTTTATTTTAAACCAAACTGTGGTGCATGTCTTAGAATAAGACTGGGCTCACAAGGGGACTATGATTCGTAGTAATAGAGATATACTCAAGCAATGGGACTGAGGCTCTATATTCAGCTGCAGTACTCCACACAGTGCTATGACATATGATCGTAAATCATACACATGCACACTATAGCCGGTTTTGCTTAATATGTTTTTGTTAATTTTTATTGCTTTTTGGCATATTTTCTGTGGTATGCTGCTATAAAAACTAAAATTAAATGTTAGTGCTTCTATTGAATCATTTTTTGAAATGTGTTCGATCATGGCAGAAGAAGAAATATATCGGTCTTTTAGCTGCGCTAAATTGTTGAATTGAAGATTCATTTATATGGCATTTACTACCCCGTTGATGTGTTGAAGCTCTGCCAGGTAAGTAGCATGTTACTCATGATTCAAAAGTTAGTGGTTAGTCCCCTGGTTATTGGGATTAGTGTTACGCCCCAGAGGAAGGTATTCTATGCATGTACCCCCGTTTCTTTGAGGTACATTAATGAGCTAGGTGTGAGCATAAGTGGAGAGGATGTGTGAAGCAAATGGTTGATGAAATGAATTGATATTATTGGGTTGCAGGGATATGCTTTCAAAGAAAGCAAGATTAAGGCAGACAGGCATGCAACAGAGTACTCCATATGCACGAGGCATGTATAGGGGAGGAGAGGGTTCTAATATTTGAATAAATAATTTAACAGCAATGGTTACTGCATGGTAACCTGTGCACCTTACCTTTTGTTACTTGCAGTTTCTAAGTTAAAATCCTAACATACAACAGTAAGCTATTAACTGTCATCTAAGAGCTGGATGCAAACTGCAAGGAAAAAATTGGAGCGTTATGTTTTTTCCCCACAGTCTTTGTTTGATTACCCTACTGTTTCTAAAATAAATTGTTATCTTTTCATTTTCAGCACCTGGACAACCTGAAACATTACCGCATTTTGGTGCCATTTCTCAGCAAACAACAAGAGGACTCCAACCTCCTTTGCTGCTCTTTCACCCCGGCTACCACCCAGCAAACACCAGTGTTAAAAGTAAGCAAACTGATGCTATATTTTTTTTACATGTGAGTTAGGGCTATGTATTGTCTTTCAGTGCCTCCAGCAACCACTATGGCACAGAGAGGCAGGAGCGAGTACGGCTCTATTTTTAGCAGTCATTTGAGATGTATTACGATAATGCACAGAATATATGTATTTATACTGAGATTTGATATTATTGCACTGGACCTTATAAATTGTACTTTGATTATTGACAGGTTTTTTTAATATATATATATTGGTAAGGCCAGCATCAAACCATCATGAATACAGTACAAGAGCTGATTGCAAGGTCATTCCAGGAACGGCCACTTGAACAAAAACTACAGATAAAGCAATTAGGACCTCATCAGCCTGAAATAAACCTACAGCAAACTACCCAGGACAGAGGAAAAATGTCAAAACGTACATTCTCAAATGCCTGGTACACAAAAGCTGATTGGCTTACAGGGTGCCCTATAAGAAATTCTCTGTTCTGCTTTCCCTGCTTGCTGTTTGGCGGTGACTTTTCTTGGACACGGCAAGGATTGGTAGACCTGAAGCACATCGCTGAAAAAATAAAGAAGCATGCGCTCACAAGAAATCATCTGGAAAACCGGACAAGACTGGGAATGTTGGGGGAAGACGCACCAATTGAGCAGCAGATAAATGATGCGTATCGCAAATCCATTCAAAAACACAATGAAGCTGTTGATAAGAACAGACAAAATCTATCCAAGATCATTGATTGCATTCGTTTCTGTGGTGCTTTCGAACTGGCATTGCGAGGCCATGACAAATCAGAAACTTCCTCAAAACCTGGTATCTTCCGAGGCCTAGTGGATTTAATGTCAACCATAGACCAGGATTTGGAAAAACATTTAGCACGTGCTACAGTCTTTAAGGGCACCTCTAATACAGTACAAAATGAACTCCTTGACTGTTTGCTCGAAATTATAAGAAGCCATATTGTGCAAGAGTTGCGGAACACAGACTTTGTGGATATTCAGGCTGATGACACCACTGATGTGCCCACTAAAACACAGTCCGTGTTAGTGTTTCGGTACCTTGACAGTGACAGAAACGTTGTGGAGAGGTTTTATGGCTTTACGCATTTAAGAGACTCTAGTGCAGCAACCATCACTGAAGCAATACTGTGTCAACTGGACTTAATTTTCCCGGACCTGCCTCAAAATCAAAAACTTATCGCACAAAGCTATGATGGTGCGTCCGTAATGAGTGGAAGCCTTAGTGGAGTACAGAAACGAATTAGAGATGTGTACCCTAATGCTCATTTTGTGCACTGTTACGCCCACCAACTCAATCTTATTATGCAACAGGCGGTATCAAAGATCAGAGAGACACAAGTTTTCTTTCAGGATATCGGAGGCATAGCAGCATTCTTCACACGATCCCCCAAAAGAACAGAAGCCCTTCATGAGATTGTGGACAAAGCGTACCAAGGGGATCCTCAACTCGTTGGAACTTTCACATTCGTACAGTCAACTTAATCTTTGAACAGAGGGAGGGCCTTGAGAAATGTTTTGTTGCCATAGCATCCAGAGAAGACTTTGATCACACAAGTCAGAATGAAGCCCATGGCTTTATTAGAACAGTACAAGACAAAGAGTTTCAGTTCTTACTGTTTTTATTTCATGACATAATGAGTCCTGTTGATGTGTTATACGATCAGTTGCAAAGAAAAGACCTAGATACTGTTTCTGTGAAAACCAATACATCTGCATTTGTACAAAAGATTATGAAAGTGAGAGATGGGGTTGACGATTTAGGGAGCAAACTGCCGGAGCATTCTATGTTTGCAAACCGCAGACAAAACTTCACCTCTCTGGTTCGAATTGGAAAGGAGATATGTGACATTGTAATTGTGCAGGCACAAGAATGTTTTTCATTCACAAAACATTTGGTGAGTGCAACTTTATTGCAAAGTAAAGAGTTTGCACAATATGATGAATCCTTCCCTGAGTGTGCTCTGAATCAGGCTGTGGAAGCATATCCTATGCTCAAAAAAGAGCAGCTGAGAACTGAGTTAACTGTACACTACGGAATGCCTGTGTACCTGAAGGCCACAAGCGCCTTGACTTTGCTGAGTTTAATTTATAAACTGCATATGGAAAACTCACTTACAGAGACAGTGACTTTACTAAAAATTGGGATTACGACTCCAATGACAACAGTAGAAGCTGAACGATGTTTTTCAGCCTTAAAGCGCATAAAGACATTCCTTAGGAACACCATGCTAGAGGAAAGAATAAATGCTTTGGCGATGCTATCTGTAGAGAGCAAGCTAGTCCAAAAGATACCGGACTTCAACATGAAAGTAATTGACAAGTTTGCTACACTGAAAGACAGACGTGCTGATTTCATTTACAAAAAGTGAATGCTGCTACTTGTTTGTTGAATACAAAAAATTCTGATTGAGGTAAGAAATGCATTGTTATCTCTGTTTTTAAAAGTTTTGTAGTGTTTGTTCTATTTGGAGACTACACAGATTTGCTCACCTTTGTTCACTGGCCGGACCTGTCTCCCGCAGGGTGAACGACTCGTTGCTTGTGTTGCCTATCAAACCTTTCCCCTTGGCAAATTGCGAAAACCTTTATACCATTTATGTTTGGGGTACTTGAGTGGACCTATGTGAAGTGCGTGTACAAAGCTCAGCTCAACCAGAATCACGGTAACAGCGCATTGCGCTGCCTCTTTTATATTCAGTATATTGTAAGACTGTTTTTCTCCCCCCGCCTTTCCTTGTTTTGTTTCCCTGTTTTCCCCTTGCGTGCCATTCGTTACTCTAGAGTCTAATAGAGTCGGAAGGCCGTAGGGAAAGACTGTGGACTTTTCTTCAAGTTCCTGACGCTCCTGCGGGACGAGCCTGGCAACCATTACATTACACTGCTGTGCAACTTCTTCTACTCTTAGAGCTGAGATTTCCATGAAAGTCTTATAGTCTGAATTCAGCACCTGAGCATAATAGGACGGAATGTATGAAGCTCTGTGGTAATACTGAATAAGCAGCTACCTATGTTATGCCATCTATTAATGTAATACCTGCACTTTCACAATTGCTTTATTAACCTTCCTGCTTTCTCAAATTTGCTTGAAAATGCACGATTTTTCTTATTTTTTTCAAAATTTTCTTGGGGGGGGGGGGGGTAACTCCCCCAAACCCCCCTTTTGGGGTTCGGGCAACCTCGCTGCGCTCGCTCGCTACGGTGCTGTATGCTAATTAGTTTGCGCTCCACCACTTTAAAATCTCACCCACCGCCCCTGTTATCTGCACTTTTGGGGATTAAGAATAGGGCCGCAGCAGCTCCTCCAACCTCGCTGCTGAGACTTGCGCCG
This sequence comes from Lissotriton vulgaris, assembly GCF_964263255.1. NCBI lineage: Eukaryota > Metazoa > Chordata > Amphibia > Caudata > Salamandridae > Lissotriton > Lissotriton vulgaris. Next base: position 483,165,469 of record NC_141691.1, on the reverse strand, counting down.
CAGCGGGAGCCAGTTTTTTGTCTGGTGCAGATGAACAGTATGTAGTGCTGCTGGCCGCGGGTGCCGACTGACTGTCTTGCAGTCTGGGCTGTTGCACGGCAAGTCAATACTATAGCTCTCAGTGTCTTTTTCAAAAATTGTTCAGCCGGCTGGACGCTGCGGCCGGGCTGTGACCTAGGCTATCGTGTGCCACAGACAGCCTCTCCTGAGGCTTGCCCTCCCCCCAACAGTAACAGTACGATCAGATTAGAAAGGCACTAGGTTAGTACCTTTCCATTTTCTAGTGCTTTGCAGCAGTTTAAAGAGTTTTTCGTTGCTCATAAACATGTAATTTGATATTTATGTTTCACTCATCTTCCTTCATTGCTTGATATTGCTCACGAGAAAGTGTCACTCGTAGTCACTGAAATGTCCACTAACATTATTAAAATGTCACACATAGCAATCTGAAACCTTGTTTTTTTTCTCGCGGCAACAAACCCCCACGAAGATTGCCCTGAAAACGTGACTGCACACATGAATTAAAAAAAGGCAATTCTGAGATTACGCATTCTTGCTTTCTAAGCAGTTAAATTCCTTGTGTTTCTGCTTGCATTGTCTGTCGTAGCTACAGTTTTTGGTTGCTTTCTGACGTCACAGTTCCCGTTATTTTTCTGGTATTTTATAGTTTTTGTTCCCCCTCGACCTTCTTGTTTTACAAGTCATTAGTGTCCGGAAAGTTAATCCAGTTGGTCCAATTGAGGGAAGTTAAGGCCACAGCTCGTACACTGCATACAAAGCCTTGAGCTGGCTATATTGTGTCCTGACAACATTGTTTTTACTGTCGCCACCTCAATATTTTGACCCCTTGTGTACCTCCTCACACATTTTCACAGAATTACAATTGCAACGGGAATACCCGCCCATTGCTCTGATTACCCTGCAAAGAGGCCAAGCATTGAATGGCCACATATTACAAACACCTTTTGAAGTCACTGACAAGCACTGTTGTAAACTCGCAATGCTTTCAACCTTACCTTTAGAGCTCTCACTTGTGCCCGCTATAAACACCTACTCGAGAGTAAATGTTTTATGGAAAAATAAAGAAACACAGCACCCTGGAAATAGTTTACTTAATCTTGCATTTCCTAAGAATGTTAAACGGGAAATAAAAACAAGAACTAAAATACTGACATGGATTACTTACATTTTTTTACATGAATTATTTAGAACTCAATCAGTGTTTTTAGCCAGTGAAGTTAAGGACCTGAATATAGGGCCCAATTGTGACCTGTTTCAATATTAGTTTTTAATTACTACCTAGTGTGAGATTGAGTGCACGCTTCCAGCCACAAACACACACCACCAGCCGTCAGTGCACTCTTTCACCAAGCATACACAACACCAGCCATCACTGCATACTTTCACTAGGCACACACACCACCAGCCATTAGTGCACACTTTCACCAGGCATACACACCACCGGCCGGCCGTGCACACTTTCATCGGGCACAGACACTATCAGTCATCAGTGCACGCTTTCACTGGGCACAAACAACACCAGCCATCAGTGCACGCTTTCACTGGGCACAGACACCACCAGCCGTCAGTGCACGCTTCCACCAGGCACACACCACCAGCCGTCAGTGCCCGCTTTCACCAGGCACACACGCACACCACTAGCCATCAGTGCATGCTTTCACCAGGCAGACACCACCAGCCGTCAGTGCACACATTAATTATTGATGCATCCACAATTAACTAATTGAGCAATCGCAGTATGGCACACTTTACTATTAAACATATTCATCTAAAGCGCAGCATGCCACCATTGCTACAAAAAAAAATACACTTTTTTTGGCCTACAATTTAAAGACTTTTGTTGCAATTTGTGTTGCAATTTTTGCGCAATGCCAATAGCTCAAACTTAATTAATGCGAGACCTATTGAATTACAAATGCTTGTTTAACATGGGTGTTGTGAGATCCAAGGGCGACACGCAGATTTTTTCTGTGTCTTGATCTGCTGTGTTTCTTGGCGAGACCAGCCTAGATGCTATTGCAGTAATAGTTTTCAAGTCTGGGCCTGCCCTGACTGGTGTGCACGCCTAATGCTGCACCTAATTAAAGCTTATCATTATTCATGGTCCACCGCTAGTAGATATATTTATGAACACTGCTACTACTGGCGCCCATCCCTGCAACAATACGTGTTGTGCAAAATGTATTTATCATCATGGGTGGAGCCTGCAGCTCATGCACGAGAGCTCATTTGCATTTCTACTTTGAATGATGGCTACAAAACTCTGCTTAGGCTCAGGGTGTGAAACAAAACAAGCCAAACCAAGGAAGGGTGGTGAAGAATGCAATAAATGAAGAATGAGAAAGTACAGGCTGAAGAGTGGCAAGACTCGTTTACCCGGAATGCGGAGTCAGTTGGGCGAGTTGATGAATCATTCATTGTTCAGTGCCAGCCATTAGAGGAATGTAGTTGTACAAATGCAAGAACAAAATGCCAATGAAGTAGGAAATGCAGGAAGAGATACACGGAAGAAGAACACAGAATATATGTGAGCAAAGAAGAAAACAATTGCAGAGAGGTAAAATCGTTCACCCAGAAAATCTGCATACGATCATAGGCATTTAAGCAAACATTTACAGCACATAAGTTACATATTGCCTTGTACTTTGGACTGTCAACCCAATAGAGCACTTAGCTCTGAAGAGATGCTATGAGTATCATTGGCACACACCTGCTGGAAAGTCTATGTGTGCAGTGAGAGAGCGTAAACTGACCAAAATGTAGAAGTGCGTCACACTTACACGTAGTAAGCACAAGTCATGAAGAGAAATGCCATGAGTGCTGATAGTACCTACAGTTATATTCTGAAATGTGTAGTTAATGTAGAGATTTAAGTAGAAGTGGAACTAATACAGAAGTGTGTGAAACAAATGATTTAATTAAACGTGATTATTCCTGAATCCATGTTGTGTAGCTGCTAAAATATAAGATGGCATACGGAAACGCTGAACGTGGTAGGCCTCAGGGCCAGAGCTAGAAGGGAGGGGGAAGGTGGTTCAATTTCACAACATGGATTGCACTAATGTTTTAGTAATAACAAATAGACCATGATTTATAGATGTGTTTACTGAATAGCAGAATAAGAGTACTAACATGCCATAATTAAAGAAAAAGTCGAAAGTTATAATCATTATGAGAAATGTTGTAGGCCTGAAAAGTTTAACGTTGATTTACACATATTAGTCTGGGCCGGGGAATGTTGCAACGCGGTTGGAAAACTATGAGAATTGGGATTTGGCTGCAAATGTCTGTCTGTAAGAGAAAAGGGGGTATTCAATTATACGAAATATGAATAGAAGGTTGTTCAAGAGACGGACTAGACATGGAGGAGGGTTCCGGAATGTTTGAGGGGTATCAGCGGGCCGGAGACGAGTCTGAGAAGCAAGGTCGACTCTAACCACAAGGCCTCATCATGGAAAAAGCCAGAAGCTACACCACGTGAGGGGCGTCTCACGAGGGGCGTCCTAAATGTTGTTGTATTTTTGTATTAGGGACAGTACCCCTGGGTGGAGTTAGAGCAGAAGCCTGAGGACCCTTAAGAGAGCGGATGGGTAGGCAGAGAGGGGTCATGATTGGAGAACTATAGGTTTTCACCAAGAGACTGAGAGTGGGTGACTTCCCTTGGGGGTCATTCACTGCTGACACCTTTTTGTTAGGTAGGGACCTGGTTAAGTAGGGATACCATCTAGATCAGGGTAGGGACAGCCTAACCTGTAATTTTCCCTCCGGCTGTAAATGTCTGAGAGATCTCAGTATGTGTCTATGCTAATAGCCCTATTATTTTTAGAATTGGTGCTGGTAGTTTCCGTTGCTCGTCTGAGGGCTTTCAGAGAGCACATGTATGTAGTTGGGCCCGTGTATCTTGTGAACCGCATCTTGAGATGCTTGTACCTGCAACTTATCTTGACTTTATAATAAATCCTTGAAAGCTAGAAGTTGTTTGTGATCCTTTGAAGCGGAGTCCTTTATTGGGTGAACTAACTTGGTAAGAGATGCACTTTCTTCCCTCAATGACAGGCAATAAAGATTCAGTCGACCAGATCGGGGTTTTAGATCAATAGTGATAAGATATCGATCAAAATCTCGCCCTTCCAGTTGGTAGCTATAGAGAATGGTTGCCTTCTTGAGGAAGGTGATCTAGGCCAGGTTAGATTACCCCAAGGCCCCTAGAGATCGATGATCGGAAGAACCGCCCGCCGAAGAAGGACCGGATGACGTGAGACAGAAAAGCAGCAGTATCGGTCGAGAGTGAGTATAAAGGGTCATGCGTGTTAAGATTGCGGTGTTTTGTATTGTATCTATGTTGTAAATGTCTGGCGGAGTTGAATGCTTGTAGAGTGACTGTGGAACAGGTTGTGAGCGCGCACAACCGGTGGAAATCTTAAGTTCAAGGAGAGCTTAAGTGGTTCGGGTGTATCGGACACCCAGAGTAATTGTTAACTAGAGTGAAGGGGGTCACGAGGTACCACTGATCACCCGAAGGACCGAGATAGGGGGAACGTAAGAGTGAGTGCGTGAGTAACGGACGCTGGTCGGAAGTTACTGTGTGTGTAAAGAACCTATCAGAGAGACGATAGACATCTCGTCAGTTGTGTTGACAATTACAGATAGACTGTGGACGTACAGTCGAGGGAAGTGACCGCTTGGTCGGAAGTAGTCATTTTTCGGAGTATGAATGGGACGCATGCATGACCGCGAAGAGAGCTGAGAAAGGAGGGGTGCTGCTGCGAAGCGGAGACTAGTGACGTCAGAAAGTGCCGCGCTGGGATTGGCCGGCCGGTGAAAGACCGCGCTGCGATAGGCCAGCTAGCAAAGCCGCGCTAGGATTGGTGGATTGTCATCAGGAAGTAAACAGAGTATTCAAGCTGGAAATTTTACGCATAATTATGAAGTGTTTTAAATGGTTAAGAGCGCTGTTTAAAAGAGAGAGGCGGGGATCGTATGAAGGGGAAGAAGCCCCGCCGGAGGGTACACCAGCCCGTTATATGGGGACAAATGTTGGGCTGCATACGATTCTATGGATCACAGAGTGGAGTAAGATGACAGACGGAAATGAGGAACTTACGTTCCCGAAGTACGGGACGTTCAGATTAGAGGTGCTACACAGATTAAAAGCAATTATGACCTCAACGAGACCCTTGCCTAGACCAACCCAGTTTGAAGCCCTTAATGCATGGATTAGGGCAGCGCATGAAAAGAACATGAACAGACGGCAAGAAAGAGTGAAACGTTCGGTAAGGGCAGTACAGGATGCCAAGTGGGATGCGGATGCTAAAAGATGGAGGGTGCATAACCTGGAAGTAAATAAATTATATCCAGTGTTAGAGATGCCCGGGAACAAAAGCCCCCTAGAAGAAGATGACGAGAGCGAGACAGAGGACAGCCTGATAAACAGATTATTGACAGACAGGCCACCCCCGTATAACAGAGCAGGGGGAGATGATGAGAATAGTGAGAAGGCGGGGGGCAATGCAGGAGAGCATAGGCCGCTTCCCAGTCCTGATTGGGATCCCGCTGCAAAGAAAGAACTGTCCCAGCCTAGCCAGGTGCAACAGGTGGTCGGGAGGTTTGTGGTGCAAAGGCCGCCAGAGACGGAGTGTGCCACATCCTACGCATTACCCGATGCACTACAGGTACCTGTTACCATAGGTCCTATAGTATCGATATATGACCCAGAGAGAGCTAGAGGGGAAGAACGGGTACGGAGGGACAGAGAAAGAGCAGAGATGGCAAGGAGGAATGATACGATCAACTCCCCAAGCCAGTTGCCGATACCAAGAGAGTGGAGCACCCCAGTACACACAACAGGAGATCCGGGGGGCCATAGATGGCCAGAGGATATGAGGGGATCAGGACGGAAATCCTTTCAGGAGTTAAACGAGTACATGAAGAAGTGGGATGAGGCAGTAGAGGCTCACAAAAACATCATAACTGCGGAAGCTGAAAGGGAAAGGCAGGACAGCAGAGCCCGGACTCACTGCGGGGCTGAAGAGAGCAGTCCGGAGTGGGACGGGAGGGAGAAGGACAGTAGGAGAGGCACCCATTGGGCCCGGAGTGAAGGTAGATCAGACCTGGAAAACGGGGGGGTGTCTCGCCCAATACATAGTGAAGAAGACAGGAGGGCTCGGGAGTACAGAGACAGCTTTAAGTGTATCCACTGCGTGCCAGACAATAGAGAACAGAGTGGGAGCTGCGAAAGGCCGCACCATAGTCCCTGTGATGACGGACATGAGCGCAGCCCAGGGAACATGGGAAACCAGGAAGGATCGTATCAGATACTGAGTGATACGAGGCCAAGAGAGAATGGGGACCGAAGGGAGAATAGCAGAGAGGCTTACTGTGAAAAGAGAGGAGAGAATGGACAAAGTAAGATAGGGGGTAACAGGCCCGTGTTCCATCACCTTCCAAGATCGGATGGCCGAGCATGGGACCTGGAGAGATGGGAACAAGAGAGAGCACTCCCCAACTCTCCCGAACCCAAACGTAGGGCCCGGAGTTGGGATGGGAGAGAAACCTGTGAACCTCCCTCGAAGGAGGTATTGCGAGCAGAAATAAAAGCCAAAAGACTCGATGTCTCCAGCTTAAAGTCGGATCTGGATGACATGGTAGACGGTACCCTGCCCTTAGAAAGAATGGACATGTATGAGCAGGATGAAATTCTGTTCATGGCAAAGGACGTAACTCGAAAGGCGAGGACAATCCATGAGAAATTGGTAGAACTAGCAGGCAAATATATGGTAGACCTGTCAAGAACTAAAGCATTACAGGGCAACCACAGACTACATTACACAGACCGAGATCTAGATGAGAGGAGAACCATCGGATTGAAAACACACATAAGGGAGCTGATCACTGGAATAAGGACATGGAGGGCCCTAGATAAGTGGGAAGAGAGGTGGTCCAAGAGAGGGACCGTCAGGAGAAGCACACTTAGGATGACACCAGGAGGACCGCAGGGAGTAGAGACATACCCTTTGAGGGAAGTCGCAAATGGGACCTATGTCCACGTCCCTTGGAGTAGGGGGGATTTAGCTGCTTTTACCACCTCTTTCCCCAAACTGCGGGAAAACCCAGTGGAGTGGTATAAGCAAGTTGAGAGATTCGTAAAAATCTCAAAGGTCCTATGGATAGATTTGAACACGCTGTTTGACATAGTAGTGCCAGGAGATTTGTGGACCGCATGCAAGGTTAGCGCTGAGTGGCCCACCATAGAGCCCGAGAGAGATGCTAAGACTAATGGGCCGTCCGAGAGTGTGATGGCAAAGTTCGAGAGAGTAATGACTTGGCTGAAAGATAAAGTGCCAATGCAGGACATAGATTGGGTAAAAATTGACCGAACAAGACAGGAACCCAAAGAGACAGTTCACGAATACTATGAGAGATTGCTGAAGGCGTTTAAACAGTATAGCGGTCTGGATGTAATGGATCCAAAGGACATAGGGCAATTTGTGTCCAAGTTCGTCTTGGGCCTGAGACCGGATATTAGTTTAATGATACAGCAACACTTGATTTGTTGGCAAAATAAACCCCTAGACGAAATACTGAGGTATGCCAGGTACTGCTGTGATGAGATAGACTCCAAGGCTAAGAAACTAAAGGAGAAACTGATGGTGGTACAGATGCAGGCAGCTGGGAAGGGGGGACAGCAGCAACAGCAACCAGGAACCGGTACTGGAGGAAAGAAACAGTACAGTCAGAACAAGGGCAATGAGGAGAACTCCACCTTTAGACCCAGGATAGATATAGCTGCCTTGTAGAAAACAACTAGGTGCCACCAGTGTAACGAGGTGGGGCATTGGAAACGCGAGTGTCCCTATAATGTTGAGATAGGAGACCAAGAGGTAGAAGAGGAAGTGACCCAGAGTGCGCCTGCAAGAGGGGTAACGCAATACCAGGGAAAGGTGCTCAAAGGGGGGGGCCCACCTCCCCGAGCTCAGTTCCCGCAGCCACCCAGAGTAGGGTCTATGGGTAAGACCTATAGACAGATGCCACTGTTTGTCGGGGGAGAGGAATGCTATTATGTGGACCCACTAACTGGACAGAGGGTAGAAAGGGATGACTGCACCCTCGGGGCAGCTCTGGAGGTAGATCAGAGGGGACCCTATGTTGAGGCCGAAGTGGCAGGGTTCCCCACGACATTTCTAGTGGACACAGGAGCCACCCGATCCACGATCAGGTCACTCTGACAGTAGATGAGCTCCCCTGGGATCTGAGAGAGACAGTTGCTCCAGAAGTGTGGGATTTCACGGGGGAAGAGATTGGGTTGGTGAAAGGGGTGGACCCAGTGAAAATTGTAGTGAAACCGCATGCTGAGTTTCCAAGAACACCTCAATATAAATTGACTCCAGAAACGATTGCAGGCATCAAACCCGTGATCGAATCCATGATTAAGCAGGGAATACTGAAGGAAATCGTGGGTAGTCCATGTAACTCCCCGATTATGGGTTTGCAGAAACCAAATGGGAAATTCCGGATAGTGCAGGACCTCAGAAAGATTAATAACATAGTCGTTTCGGGTTGTCCAGTGGTACCGAATCCATCAGTGATACTGTTTCAGATACCGTTCCAAGCAGAATGGTTCACTGTAATTGATCTTTGTCAGGCTTTCTTCTCGATCCCTCTGGACGAGGAAAGCCATTTTCTTTTCGTATTTAAGCTGGAAGGTCGCGTCCTAACATGGTGTCGTATTCCTCAGGGGTATACAGAGAGCCCATCGATCTTCAACCAGCTTCTAAAGAAAAATCTTGAAAGTCTAGTGCTGCCCCAGAGGTCAGTTCTGGTCCAGTACATAGACGACCTCCTTGTGGCGTCAGAAACAGAGGAAGCTTGCAGGGAAGACTCTATTGCTTTGTTAAATCACCTAGCTGAGAATGGGCATAAGGTGTCCCCGGGAAAATTGCAGTACTGCTTGACAGAGGTGCAGTACTTGGGACACAGAATTGAGAAAGGGAAACGAAAAGTGTCACCAGATAGGATAGAGGCCATCATGAAGATGAATGCGCCTAAAACACAGAGAGAAGTCAGGATGTTCCTAGGAATGGTGGGATATTGCCGACAGTGGATTGCAAACTTTTCACTGAAAGCAAAGCCCTTGCAAAAACTGACGCACAAGGAGGTGAGTGATCCGGTACCATGGGACAAAGACTGTTTGATGGCGTTCCTGCAGCTGAGAGAGGACTTGTGTCGTGCTCCGGCTCTGGGAATGCCAGATTACGATAAACCATTCTTGCTCTACTGTTGCGAGAGAGAGGGATGCGCGCTGTCTGTGTTAGTCCAAATTCATGGGAATGCCCGTAGACCAGTCGCTTATTTCTCGGCTACTTTAGACCCAGTAGCCGCAGCGTTGCCCGGATGTCTCAAATCCGTTGCCGCAACAGGTGTCAGCATTGAGAGGTGTGAAAATATAGTCATGGGGCACCCGTTAGAGGTGCATGTGCCCCACTCTGTTGAATTGTTGATGACCAGGACCAAAACACAGCATCTGACGAACAGCAGGCTCACGCGCTATGAGCAAGTCATTCTTGCTGCAGAGAACGTGACCCTCAGGAGATGCTCTGTTTTAAATCCTGCTACCTTGATGCCACTTCCAAACGATATTGAGGATGATGATGATTGTACAGACCATGACTGCCTCGATGTGACTGAACTATGCACCAAACCAAGACCCGACATCGTAGATGAGCCACTGACTGACCCAGATGAAATTTTCTTTGTCGATGGCTCATGTGTAAGAGACGAAGTTGGGCAGTTGAGAGCAGCTTACGCTGTTTGCACAATTACTGGAGTAGTGGAAGCTGGATGCCTGGAAGGAGTACACTCCGCTCAGGTAGCCGAGATTATTGCTCTGACACGTGCCTGCCTGGCAAGCAACCAAATCCGAGTCACCATATACACCGACAGTCAATATGGTTACGGGGTAGTTCATGATTACGGGCAGTTGTGGTCTCAAAGAGGTTTCATGACCTCTTCAGGCTCTCCCATTCGCAATGGAGAGTTTGTACGCCTGTTGTTAGAGGCGTTGCAATGTCCAGCAGGTATCGCAGTTGTGAAGTGCACCGCACATACCAGAAATATGGACTTCGTGTCACAAGGCAATAGATATGCCGACGAAGTCGCGCGGTATTGCGCAGAAACAGGGTACTCTTTCACAGAGGTGGAAGTGGGTGGAATAAATGTAAGGACTGAATTAGCCATGATATTAGAAACTGTCGATACATGGGACGAACTAAAGGAAATGCAAGAAAATGCTCCTGATTGTGAAAAAGAAACATGGCAAAAGGCAGGATGTGTGATGGGTGAGGCCCATTTCTGGGTCTCAGCAGATGGCAGAGCAGTGTTGCCCAATGAGATGGTGAGCCCAATGGCCAGACACATACATGGTCCCGTCCACTTAGGAAGAGATGCTATGCTGAGAGTGTTTAGACAGACCTGGTACAACCCTAAGTTCAGAGTAGCAGCCGAAGCAGTGTGCCAGCGTTGTGTGACGTGTCAGCAGTTGAATGTAGGGAAAAAGACACCAGTTGCACTGAGCCACATTGGGAGGTCAGGAGGTCCATTCAATCGAATGCAGATAGATTTCATTGAAATGCCAAGGTGCAGCCGCCTCCGTTATATCCTGGTGGTTGTTTGCGTTTTCTCCAGATGGGTTGAGGCATATCCTACACGTAGGTGCGACACCCTCACAGTAGCCAAGTTACTGCTTAGGGAGCTTATCCCGCGCTTCGGGGTGCCGGCCTCTTTGGAATCAGATAGGGGAACGCATTTCAACAGTTCGCTTGTGAAAATGATTTGTGCAGCTTTGAGCATAGATCAGAAACTACATTGCAGTTATCGACCAGAGGCTTCAGGAATTGTGGAGCAAATAAATGGCACCATCAAGGCCAGAATTGCAAAGGTGTGTTCATCAACATCCTTGAGTTGGCCTGATGCGTTGCCACTGGTCCTTATGAGCCTCCGTAGTACCCCGGATAGGAGAACTGGTTTGTCTCCTCATGAGGTATTGATGGGAAGAGCAATGAGGTTACCTTCTGTCCCAACTGCTGCATTGATTAGCATCACAGATGATATGATCCTGGACTATTGTAAGGGGCTGTCTGACGCCATTCATTCTGTGTCCCTTAAGGTGCAGGCTGCCGAGGTACCATCGTGCCAGGACCCGTGTCATGACTTGCTTCCTGGGGACTGGGTCCTGGTGAAAAAACACGTGAGAAGAAGCTGTTTGGATGTTCGTTGGCGTGGGCCCTTTCAGATCATCCTGATCACGAACACGGCAGTGAAAGTGGGAGGCCTGCCCAACTGGATCCACGCGTCGCACACGCGGAGAGTACCAGCACCTCTGGAAGACACAGCTCCTCTCTCAGATAGACGTCCAGCTGCGGACCGAGAAGCCATAGAGGGGGCTAGCCAAGCTGTAGAGGTGCCAGCGGAAGAAAGGAACGAGTCTGACCAAGCTGAGGACGGTCAGTACAGCAGCGAAACAGACGACGCTACTGAAGGAGAAAGTAGCTGGGAGTACGAGTCAGACACTGACAGGTCTGACAGAGAGCGCGAACAGACGAGAAGGAGAAGGAGTAGAAGGGCACGTGGAGAAGCGGATTGGCCGCAGAGAAGAAGCTCTAGTCTGAGGTCAATTCCAGAGAGAACCCTTCCTCCGATATCAGAGGATTCAGACCCGGAAGAAGGTGCTCAGGGCGCTGAAGCACCGGCCTTGAGGAGGTCAAGAAGAGTGCGGGTACCTAGCAGAAGATACTCCACCCCTGAGTGGACATATCTGGCGACAGATGGCTTCGAAACCAGTGACAGGGAGGATCCGAGCGGTGGTGGTGTCCAGTTCTGAGCCCATCATAACCGTAGAGATACGACTGTTAGTGCCCGGTGTCGAACAAGAAGGGTCACTGACATTTATGGTTCCCCGACCTCCCCGCCTCAGCAAGTTAAAGCACATGTTTCTCACAGAATTGCAATTCCCCGATTTTGGTACAAAGATATCAGCCCAAGAAGAGCACAATCTTCGTATGGAGATATTGAACTTTGCTGTCGAAGCTGCAGGCGATCGCCTGATAGTGGATGCTTAAAAGACTTTGTAAATAAGCGAGAAGAAAAGAAGATTACCTAGCGTCCAGGAAGCAGAGAATCTTAGGGACCTTCTCTTGAGTTACTGGAGAAGGGCTAGGGTTGTCTGTATTGGACTGTAAAGAACTTTTGCGAAGAAGGTTGTCAGCTTCCAGTTGTGTGGTTCTAAGGACAAAAGGAGTAAGAGAGACTGTAAAGGAACGAAAGGAAAAGAACTTTGTGCCAAGATAAGAAAGAGCCATACAGTCTGACGAAATGGAGGCCGGCACCCAGAACCGCAGAGCGAAATGTATAATAGGTACACTAATAGTAGGAGTGATAGTATTAATAGCTTTAGTAGTAACAGTCTCTTATGTAAAGGGACGTGAGGAAGAGGCAAAGGTAACTGATGTGAAATCTGTAGAGGCGCTTACACCCACCGTTGCTGGTGAGAAAGGGGAAAACACTCAAGAAAAAGCGTTATTAGCTGCAGAAGCCCGCAGGTTACACGTAGATGAGTCCCAAGGAGACTTTAGGTCTAATGCTTATGCTAAACTTCTGTATGAATACGTGGATGCCATGGAGGTTAAGGACTGTTACGTCTGCATGCAGTTGCCGGCGTCTGTAGATGAAGGCATTCGATATCATCACCTCCCGCTGACGTATGGCATTACATGTAGCTTATTGCTTAGTATATTTTATGGGAGAGATAGTTTTGAATACTATTTCTCCAATTACGATGCAGTGTTACCAGAAGTCCCTAATTATAAACAAATGAATAAATGGGACTACTGGAAGAGTGAAGACAGGTTGGCAAAGTTTTTCATTCCTTGGATTACCTTAGATACTTCACATGCCCGCAGAAATAACCTGACATGCAAGGTGTCAGAAGTCGAGAAAAAGTTCATAGGGCAGGTGGATGATCGAAATAGGAGACAAAAGATTTTGAAAAAATCAGGACAATGGAAAACAGATTGGACCGAGGAAGAAAAGGCACACAAGAGAAAAGGTAGTAGTGGTCCAATAGCTTTAGATAGAACGCAGAGAGGAAAGTTATGTCTTCATAGAGCCAAAACGTATTATGAAAATGTATACGTGGGAGAAGTTAGCTGTGAACATGCTTTCAATTTAGAGTACTATACTAAAGACTTCCTGAAGGGAATGCAAGCGATTCCAAATGTATATTTTGTATGTGGGAGAAATGCCTACGTAAGACTACCTGACAACTGGTATGGATCATGTTACTTGGCAATTATCTTCCCTAAAATATATCATGCCCAAGACTTAGAGATCATCGAGGGCAAGACATCATCGAGGGGAAGGAGAGATGTAGGAGGGGTAGAAATGGTTGGAGATGTCTTTGGAGCTGTGTTCCCTCTTTTGGGATTAATCCTTAATGATGTTAAAATTAGACGACTGGCAACAGTCGTAGACAGGTTGTCTGCCAGCACTGCTCAGTCCTTAATGCTGGTAGAAGGAGAGATGCAATCGATAAGGGCTATGGTTCTTCAGAACCGTCTTGCCTTAGACGTCCTATTAGCAAAAGAGGGCGGAGTCTGTAAGGCTTTGAAGGTCCAGGAATGTTGTACTTACATTCCAGACAATTCGAAGCCCCTTGAGAAAGTTATTAGGAACATAACTGATATTCACAAAGAGATCGAAGACCTGAGCAGAGAAAATGTCTGGGAAAAGGTGGGCCATGGAATAAGTGAAGCAGGAGGTTGGCTCACCACCTTAGGCAAAAGCTTTGTGTGGAAAATACTAAAACCTATCATCATAATATTGATCTGTGGGATCGTGTTGTGGGGATTGGTGAGGGTATTCAAATGGTACAGATCAAGAAGGTCAGAGAGGGCTCGGAGAAAACAGCTGCAGAGATTGGCTGCCATACAAGATAGTCAGTACCGGAGTCTGAGGGCTCTGGAAACACAGAAACGAGTTATGCTAGCAATCACTGCAGTTTAAAGGTTAATGATGACCCCGAGAGGTCATCAAAGGGGGGAACTGAGAGAGCGTAAACTGACCAAAATGTAGAAGTGCGTCACACTTACACGTAGTAAGCACAAGTCATGAAGAGAAATGCCATGAGTGCTGATAGTACCTACAGTTATATTCTGAAATGTGTAGTTAATGTAGAGATTTAAGTAGAAGTGTAACTAATACAGAAGTGTGTGAAACAAATGATTTAATTAAACGTGATTATTCCTGAATCCATGTTGTGTAGCTGCTAAAATATAAGATGGCATACGGAAACGCTGAACGTGGTAGGCCTCAGGGCCAGAGCTAGAAGGGAGGGGGAAGGTGGTTCAATTTCACAACATGGATTGCACTAATGTTTTAGTAATAACAAATAGACCATGATTTATAGATGTGTTTACTGAATAGCAGAATAAGAGTACTAACATGCCATAATTAAAGAAAAAGTCGAAAGTTATAATCATTATGAGAAATGTTGTAGGCCTGAAAAGTTTAACGTTGATTTACACATATTAGTCTGGGCCGGGGAATGTTGCAACGCGGTTGGAAAACTATGAGAATTGGGATTTGGCTGCAAATGTCTGTCTGTAAGAGAAAAGGGGGTATTCAATTATACGAAATATGAATAGAAGGTTGTTCAAGAGACGGACTAGACATGGAGGAGGGTTCCGGAATGTTTGAGGGGTATCAGCGGGCCGGAGACGAGTCTGAGAAGCAAGGTCGACTCTAACCACAAGGCCTCATCATGGAAAAAGCCAGAAGCTACACCACGTGAGGGGCGTCTCACGAGGGGCGTCCTAAATGTTGTTGTATTTTTGTATTAGGGACAGCACCCCTGGGTGGAGTTAGAGCAGAAGCCTGAGGACCCTTAAGAGAGCGGATGGGTAGGCAGAGAGGGGTCATGATTGGAGAACTATAGGTTTTCACCAAGAGACTGAGAGTGGGTGACTTCCCTTGGGGGTCATTCACTGCTGACACCTTTTTGTTAGGTAGGGACCTGGTTAAGTAGGGATACCATCTAGATCAGGGTAGGGACAGCCTAACCTGTAATTTTCCCTCCGGCTGTAAATGTCTGAGAGATCTCAGTATGTGTCTATGCTAATAGCCCTATTATTTTTAGAATTGGTGCTGGTAGTTTCCGTTGCTCGTCTGAGGGCTTTCAGAGAGCACATGTATGTAGTTGGGCCCGTGTATCTTGTGAACCTCATCTTGAGATGCTTGTACCTGCAACTTATCTTGACTTTATAATAAATCCTTGAAAGCTAGAAGTTGTTTGTGATCCTTTGAAGCGGAGTCCTTTATTGGGTGAACTAACTTGGTAAGAGATGCACTTTCTTCCCTCAATGACAGGCAATAAAGATTCAGTCGACCAGATCGGGGTTTTAGATCAATAGTGATAAGATATCGATCAAAATCTCGCCCTTCCAGCAGGACCCCATTGAAAGCAAGGCCTGTGTGGTGTACATGTTCATTCCCAGTTGCAGTGACCGAACGACTACCGTAGCTCCTGTTGCTGCAATCATTCAAGGGCAACAGCCCAGAACTAGGTGCAATAGTTTGAGCTGCAAATGCAAAATTTCCTAGCTGTTTAGGGAAAGAAATGCCTCGTGTTATTAAAGTCACTTGACTAAGGTGAATATTGTGCCTTCTTATGTCTTGTTTTAATGCCCGCTGCCACAAACTACAGTAACCACAACTCCCTGCTTCAAGTAGAGGGAGAAAGACACCAAATAGCAAGCACCACAGACCTTAAAAAACTGCCATCAAATCATACCTCTTTTCTTGATGCAATGTATGCTGAAGTCCATGCAAAAATCAAAAAACACGAAAAGAGCAGAAAAACTGGCAATTGAAATAGGGCTACTTCCATCAGGGAAACCTCTTGCATGGCTGACTGTTGATATTTTGCAGGCTTCCTGTCCCAATCCACTCGAGTCCGTTCCTGAAGAAACCACTCAAGGCAGTGTAACGGAGGGAAAAAACATCCCACCTAACCCAAAATCATGAGAGGTGACGCATCAATGACAGCGCAGAGCATATCAGACACAAAACAGTAGAGCAATAAAATAGGGGAGGCAGATAATTCGTCTCCGTGCCTTTAATAAACAGCTAGGGAAATCTGCATTCATCGAAAAACCTGAGGCTCTATTACGGAGATTTAATTCCCCTCAACATCTTAAAATGAAGCATAAGTCCCCAGTTTAAAACAAAACATATGGAGAATATCCTCACACCTTGCTCAAGCCCCAAAAAACCGTAGAGGCCATCCAACCCGTGACTAACTGTTATGAGTTCAGCGGTGCGAAAGCGGTACCGCCCACTTCCGCACTCCCAAATCCATGAGTTTTCTCCTGTCTGGAAGGCGGTTCTTTGGCGTTCTCACAGCGGTGCCTATGAAATAATCACCGCAATGGGAACATCAGAGGCAGAACCTGTACGGCATGAACTGCTGCAGTCCATGCCGTGCAGGTACTGGTGTGCATACACACAGGGGAGCACATGTTGTGCCGTCCTGTGTGCATCCACATGGCGGGAGGCACAAGGGGGTGTCTGTAGGGCACCTTTTGTTTCCTCACCAACACACTTTTCATGGCAGTTGCACTGCCATGAAAAGTGTAGCAGTTTGGAAACCCGTAATATGCTTGACGGGGCCACACCGGCCCACCAAGCAAATTGCGGCCTCAAGACTACTGAACACCACCAGGGATCTCAAATCCCTGGAAGTTGCAGTGTTACCAGGGCGGCCAGACCGCCCTGGTCGTAATGGGGCCATCAGAAGACCGCCACCACGGCCTCCCCGTGAGTTTGACCGTCCAGGGACCACCAACTCATAATAAAGCCCTAAGTGCACGCAAAGGGCCTTATTATGAGTTTGGTGATACAGGAGCAGGACCACTCAACTCCACTCCCGCACCACCAAACCCATGTACAAACGGCCCGCCAGATGATGAGTTTTCTTCTGACTGGAGGGCAGTGCTCTGGCGTTCCCATGGCGGTGTCTATGAAATAGGCACCACCATGGGAACGTCAAAGGCAATAGATGCACGGCATGGACTGCTGCAGTCCATGCCATGCAGGTAGTGGTGTGCAAGCACACAGCGGTACACATGTTGTGCCCCCTATGTGCATCCACATGGCAGAAGGCCGAATTGGGCCATGTAAGGCCCCCTGTGTTTCCTGCTAGGGGTCCCCAAAGATACTTTCCAACAGCCTTTTCATGTCGGAAAGACCGACATGAAATGTCTGTCGGAAAGTGACATATAATCTCAACTGCGGTGCCGATCCTGGCTACGCCATCATTAGGGGATAATGGTGGCTTCCAATGCTCCGACAGGCTTCTTAAGCCCTTCGGAATCGCATCGAAATCCCACCCCTGGTTTCATTCCAACCAATATCATCCTTATACAGTGGTCAAAATTAAACCAACGATGTCAGGCGGAAAGCCTCCGACCAGTCCGCCCAACATTGTAATTGGGCCCTAAATATGTTAACATTAAACCGTAATATAATGTAAATTAAATATATTTTAACTAATTGAAAAATATTTATAATTATTATACTTATTTAAATACAAAAAATCAAATATATATGAATAAGTGTACGTTTATTTGTTTATTTAAACATATATAATTTAAAACTATTATTAAAATAATTTTAACTCTATAATTTACAAATCTTTCGTAAAGTTTTGCCTCAACACTGCCGCCAGACTCCTAACTGGCTCAAGGAAATTCGACCACATCACCTCCCATCTCAAAGCTCTGCACTGGCTTCCCCTAGGGGCCAGAATCCAATTTAAACTGACCTGCATTACTCACAAAGCCATTTTCTCTAATTCCCCTCCATTTCTCGCACAAAAACTCGCAGTATCCAGAGGAGCCAGAAACTCTCAATCTGCCAAAGACCTGCTGCTGCAACCTGAACGGTTCCAGAAGAACAAAACCTACAATCGAGCCTTTTCTGGGGCCGCGCCAAGAATTTGGAACTCTTTCCCACCTGCCATTAGAAGACTTCCGTCCTTGGCACACTTTAAGAAGGAAACCAAAACCTTCTTAATGGGAAAATACCTCGCCTAACGAATACTTTACAGTAACCCCACTCTCCACTTCGGCAATATCCATGGCCTCCACGGATGATACCTATTCTGCACTCCTGGGCTTCACCCCAAGAGCTGAGACTGTGTGCCTTCTTGTATAATGAATCTACCTGTTTTAATTTTTATATCACATGTAGCCGGTCTTTAAACATCCAGCGTGCTTTTCCTGTATAATGTATCTCCTACCTTCCATAATTTGATTCTTCCCGTCCCTACGCCCATATACCTCCCCTTAATCATGTAAAGCGATCTGATACCCTCACGGGTCTGGTTCGCGCTCTATAAAACTATAAAATAAATAAATAAATAAAATAATAACAAATACATTTATATCTTTGTATGTATATATACATATATGTATATATATTTATATACATCACTCCGGAGCTTGTATTTCAGCAGTTTTAAACCACAACCCACCACCAACCCATTTCAGCCTCACTCGGCCTTGATCACAGTTAGTGAGTCCTTCCTTTAATGCACTACATATATACAAACTCTGCTTTATGTGGCATTGTTGGATTTGTAGTGCTGTCAATGAAACTTTATTTACAATTATTTACAAGGATAGTGAATCTATCAAAATATACACTACCTGAAGAAGAAGCATCCCTACTTAATAAGGAACTTTCATTTTGCCCTGAGAACCATTTAATCTATATTCAAGTCAGGATTGACTTTTATAAGTACATACGTAAACTCAAATTGGCAAAAATATATCCAAATAAAAACATTCTAAAAAAACAACATAGAAGAATTCAATCCAAACAGTCAAGTAACAATAGAAATACGTATTGACCAAATCCCTGATTTAAAAACAATGTTCAATCTCATGTTCAATCAAGGAGATCAAGAAATGACCAAGGATCAAATTTTGGAGGATCTATCCATTGAAACAGATAGACAACTGGCAAGTGAGCTAAAAAGAAAATCAAGATATTGTCCAACATTGTCCCATGGAAACAAAATTGATATTTTCGCAGAAGCTGTAATTGGGGAACTAGATACATTACAAAAAGTGAGGAATTCTAATCAAAGGGAGAATTTAAGTCAAAAGGAAAGAGATGCCATCAAAAAGTTAGTAGAAAATGAAACGATTGTAATAAAACCCGCTGATAAAGGGGGAAACATTGTGCTACAGGATAAGGAAGACTATTTAAATGAGGCTCTAAGACAGCTAAATGATACTAACAACTGTTGTAAAATCTGAGTTAATTCAATGAATAAAATGATACTGGATTGGATCAAACAAACTACAGGAATGGCACATGTTAAACTTCATCAGTGACGAAGAACATAAATATTTAATGAATGAATTTCCAGTCATTCCCACAATATACTTTTTACCGAAGATCCATTAAATGCTCTACCATCCACCAGGAAGACCAATCGTTTCCTCATGCAACTCTTTTTTTGAAAATATATCACATTATTTCGATCAGCTCCTTACACCAATTGCCCAAAGTCTCAGCTGCCGTTCAGTGCTCATGCTTTTATCCCCAAACACTGTTCCCGTCTGATCTAGGTCCCACCCCTGCCCCTGTCTAAAGGACCGGAAGTGCAGCAGTGAGAGCGGTCCCCGTAACCTGTGCCTAGCCAGGAGAGCGGTAAACAACGAGGGTAGGCTACACGCTACCTGAATGTGCAAAAAGGCAGATTTGTGCAAAAACGCAGATTTAGTAATCACTTTCTATTTTTAAACAATTTCAAATTTAGTAGGCATAAATCAAAACATTAAAATTAATTGGGTACTATATGAGAATGGATAAACTGTAATTGCTGCCATGACCCCTATTGAGATACACACTGCATATATATATGAAATACCTGAATGTTGACAGTGATAAAAATTCCTTTGTAAACAATTGTAAATAAAGTTTCATTGAAAGCACTACAAATCCCACAATGCCAAATAAAGGCGGAGTGGGTATATATAGTGCATTAAAGGAAGGACTCACTAACCGTGATCAAGGCTGAGTGAGGCTGAAACACGTTAGTAGTGTGTTGTTGGATAAAAACTGCTGAAATACAAACTCCGGAGTGCTGCATCCTTTGTACAGAAAATTGACAATAGGCCTTGAATCCGGCCCATACTCGAGGCACCCGCTGTTGTGGGCATCGAACGATCCAGGATTCGTTTGTTTACATATATATATATATTTATTTTTTCCACCAAAGTGCCCTAAGCATCTGAGAGACACACGACAGTCCTCCGCCCTCCGGGCTTCAAGTTTACATGCCGTGCCGCTCCACACACAATCGTTTGCCCGACGCGTTTCGGGGGACACGCCCCCTTCCTCGTGGGCTGCTGCTAGAAATCACTCGAGGTGCACCTTTACCAATTAATGACCTTTTTATTCAAAACAAGCCCCCAGGAGGGTGTATGCTCAGTGCATCGTCCAGCTGTGAATTGTGGGACTTGTGGTCCGTAAAGATGCAGGTAAGTGTTTGTATCCTTTCAGTAAGGTCGAGTGTTCTGGCAATTTTACCGCACTGTCATATATATATATATATATATATATATACATATATACAATACATTAAAAAACAGTAACAAATAAACAGGAAAAGATTCTAAAATATAAAAATTACATTTTACTAAACATTTATTACATATTACAAACATTACTAAATAAAAGTAATTAAATATTAAAAACACAGAAACATCATCCTAATACAACTTTAAACAATATTAACAAAACTATAAAATTGTAGACTTAATAATAATGAATGAATATAACAAGATTTCTAAAGCGCCTGGTTACCCGTGGGCATTCCCGCGCTATTGCCTGCGTACACATTGAACTATGAACCGTAGTTTAAGGGAAGAGTAAGTTTTTAATATGTTTCCGGAAAATAAGGTAGTTAGGTTGGGCACGGATCTGCAAGGGCAGACTCTTCCAGATTTTAGCCACATTATAAGTGAAGAGGCGGCCACCTCTGCGTGCTCTCTTTATTCTTGTTGTTAACAGTAGGTGATTGGTTTCCGGCCTCAGAACCCTATTTGGGCAGTACAATTGGACAAGAGACTGAATATCCAAGGATCCCTTACCTGAGAGAGCCGTGTGTGCTATGCATAATGCTTTAAACTGAATACGCTCCCGGGTAGTAAGCCGGTGTAGAGATGCTAAAGCTGGTTTCGCCAAGGAGTGCTTTGGGATGTTCATAAGCATGCGCGCCACATAGTTTTGAAACATTTGTAGCTTCCTTATTGAGGCGCAGGGGGTTCCAAGATATAGGACATTAGCCTAGTCAAGATGGGACAGGATGAGGGCCTGGACTAAAACTCTTCTTGCAGGGAAAGGAAGTTGTGGAAGCCCTTTACGGATCATTTGAAGGATCCCATAGCAGCTTGCTGCTACATTATGCCCTTGCTCTTTAAAATCAAGGTTCCGGTCAAGCCAAACACCAAGACTTTTGATTTGGTCTTAAGGAACATGTGTAGGACCAAGAAACCTAGGCTGGAATGGTCCAATATTAGCCATTTCTTTATTCCATAAGAGCATTAGCTCAGTTTTTGACCCATTAAGTTTCAAAAATGAGTCTTCCGTCCATCTTGATACTTTGTCCAAACAGAGGGTGAGACCAGTGCTGGTGGAGTTCCGTTGGGTAAAGGAAACAACCATCTGGGTGTCATCCGCATACGTGATGATCTGGATTCCAAAGGGTAATACCACCTCTGCCAAAGGCCTCAGATAAACGTTAAAAGTGTGGGGTTCAGGGAAGATCCCTGGGGAACCCCACAGTTAAGAGATATAGACTTAGAGGAAGTTCCATCTTCAAAAACTTCCAAGAATCGATCTTCTAAAAATGACTGCATCCAGTTAAGCATGGCCCCGGCAATTCCCACCTCGCTTAGCCTTTTTATCAGCAACTGGTAGTTGACTGTGTCAAAGGCCGCACTCAGGTCCAAAAGGATAATGGGCACGCAGCCTCCAGGGTCTAAAATTTTTCTAGCCTCTTCCACTACCACCAGGAGAGCCGTCTCAGTACCCTGTTGAGGTGGAGACAACTATTCTTCTCCAAGAAAGAGGACAGTACAGAGTTCACATGTTTCTCAGCAATCTTACTGATCACTGGCAGCAGGGAGATAGGGCGATAATTGCTCCACACCTCCGGTTCCAGGGCTGTTTTTTTCAAAAGGGCTTTAACCATAGCCCTTTTCCACAGTGGGGGAACGGTCCCTGAGGAGGAGGCATTAATCAAGCTGAGAATTACTGGTGATAGGGTTTCAGAGGCCAAATGTAAGATATTGGGAGGCGCAGAGTCAATGGGGGAACCATATTTCAGTTTGCTCAAGCCCCCGAGCAAAGCGGACGGGTTAAGTGGAGGAATTTCTTCCATAATGCCAACTCCCACTTTGTCCACGTTCGCCTGTTACCCAATATTTTATTGACTTATTATTTGAGGGAAAGAGGAATACATGGTTTTGATTTTACTGGAGAAGAATTCTGCCAGGGCATTACAGTGAGCTAAAGTGTTTTCAGAAACAATGGGGGGGTGAGGGGATGGTAAGCAATCCCTTGGCTATGCGGAAAATTTTGCGTGGGGAGTTGGCAGCTGCTAAAATGTTCTCTTCGTAGAATAGAGTTTGGGCCGCTTGTATTTCGGATTTGTATATTTTCATGGCCTTTCTATAGATTAGTTTATGATTAACAGAAAAATCCTTCCTCCATTTCCTTTCAGCTCTCTTACAGATCTTGAGTTCACGGAGTTTCGAAGAGTACCACAGGTTTCACTTGGTTCCTGCCTTATTGTATTTCATTTTATTGGGAAGGATGGTATCCAGTGATGATTCCACCCAGTTGTTAAATATGTTGAAGGCTTTGATAGGATCAGGGTCAGAGGTAGGTCTGGAATTTTCCAGAACTGTAACCCATGGCTCAATTAGTAATTTAGACCATGTGCATGAATATTCCCTATTTCCCATGATTGCTGTGGAGAAAGTCTGCAGAGCCCAGGTGAAAGGAATTAAAAAATGGTCGGACCAAGGCAGCCTAATGGGGACTTTAGCTGAGAGGTTCTCCAAGTTGGAGAAAATGGGGTCCAGTAAGTGGCCTTTGGTGTGGGTGGAGCCACCTACTTTTTGCAAGAGTTGGAACGCACCTAGACTGTCCATTAAATTACATACATCTGTTAGTAGGAGGTCCTCAAAATGGAGGTTAAGGTCCCCTAGCAGCGTGAAGTTAGCGCTGGCACTAGCCAGATTGGTTGCTGACTCAAGGAGTGTTTTATTAAATTGATTAAGGGGTCCTGGGGTTGATATATCAGAATCCCCGAAAAAGTGCAGACCGAAAAAAACGGATTGCTAAAACCAGGGTTTCACAATCCGTTAGCGGACTTGCTGAGGTGCAGCAAACAAATTCATTTTTATGAATAATCACTAGATCACCACCCCTTCCTGTGCCCCTGTCAAGCCTCTGAACAGCATAGCCAGATTGGAGGATGTGAACAATAGCCTTGTTGTTAAGCCAGGTCTCTGTTAGAAACAGCCCCTCCTGGCTTTCTTCCTCAAGAAGAAGGTGAATTTCTAGGGCATGCTTCAGCATAGACCGACAATTAATTAAAAACATTTTTAGTCATGTGTTGTGATTTATAACTGTGGGAGGCCTAATCCTCGGGCAGAATTTGAATGAGCAATGAGGACAGTGACTAACATTGCTATCAGGGAACATATGATGTAGGCACTTACTCTGGGGTGCGCCCATCCAATTTTTTAGCTGCTCTGAGGTGTAGTAGGGTGAATCTTTATCAGAACCAACAGAGTTGCTGGCCCTTGGCGCCGTTCGGGTGCGGACGGGCTTGCCTTTGGCGTGCCCTCTGCGTGGCCGTTCAGTGCCCATGCTTTTTTAATTTGCATGCCGATGTATTAGATGACCCGTTGGTCATAAAACTCAATGACACGCTTATGGGCCTCAATCTCCATCAGAAGGTTCTAGCAGCCACGCACATAGGTGGCCATATGCTAGATCTTGTTTTTTCTAACCATCAGACCTTAACCATTGACTCTAATCAGCAGGTAACTTGGTCCGACCATTTCTTGATTGCTTTTAGTATCGGTAGGGTTCCTAAGATAAAGGAAGGGCTACCCTCCACTAAAGAGACCAGGAATTGGAGAAATATCACCCTTGCCAACTTCGGTAGAGAGTGGGAAAAATCCCCTTTTGTGCCGACCGGAGACCCCTTACTGGAAGTTAATAAATTTGAAACATCTATAGTGGCCATCTCGGATAAGCTGGCCCGATTGAAAATAGGACCTCGGTTAGAAAAACCCCTTCTGCCCCTTGGTTCACGGAGGAGCTCCAAAAATTGAAGAGTGCCTGCAAAAAATTGGAGAGAGCCTGGCGACGGGGTTATACGCCTAAAGCCAAGCTCATCTATAGAAACTCTATCAGAATTTTTCGTCAGAGGAAATGTAACAGTATGAAAGAGTACTATTCTAATCAGATCAAGGCCTCTAACAACTCCATGAAATACATTTTTAGGATAGTGGAATGCTTCACAAATCCTCAGGTATCAAGGGGAATTGTTCCTCCCTCTAAAGCCTTGTATGATAGTCTGGCGACTTTCTTTCACGATAAAATCTCAGAAATCTATGCTTCATTTCCCCGACCAAAAGATGCGGAATCCTTCTCTCCCATGTTGGGTAACGTACAAAGAGGGTCCTTTTTTGAGCCATTTGATGTACAACGCTCATTAGTTGATCTAACTCAGGTTAAATCTGGGTCCCCTGAAGATTCCTTGCCGGCAAGGTTTTATAGGACCTTGGCCTCAGTACTGAACCCAGCTCTTAATTTAATCTGGAACCAGTCACTGGAGTCTGGCTTCTACCCCTTTGATTGGAAAAAAGCCGTGGTGAGACCCATATTAAAAAAACAAAATGCAGACCATTTGGTCTTGAAAAATTACCGACCCATCTTGCTACTCTCAGCCCCTGCAATAATCTTGGAGAAAGAAGTGCAGTTGCAGCTCTCTGACTTTCTAGAATTGAACAATCTGTTGCATGACTCGCAGTCTGGCTTCAGAAAGGATTTCAGCACTGAAACTGCACTGCTGAAAGTTACAGAAACACTGCGGGAATATGTGGATCAGGGACACTGTGCAATGCTTGTGTTGTTAGACCTTTCCGCAGCATTTGACACAGTGTCCCCCAGATCCTACTGCACAGGTTAGAAAGTCTAGGTGCCTCTGGCTCGGTCCTCTCCTGGTTTCAGACCTTTCTGAAGGGGCGTTCTCAGCAAGTGACTCTCCACCCTTTTACCTCAACAATGAAGGGGCTATCATGTGGAGTCCCGCAGGGCTCTGCTTTGGGCCCCACTCTTTTCAATGTTTATCTCACTCCACTAGTTCAATAATTAAAAGTTGGGGGATGAGAGTGGTCACCTATGCTGACGACACCCAACTGCTTTTTTCTTTTAAGGAAATAGACGGTGGGGACTTGAGTTGCTTTAAAGAGTATCTGTTAAACATCGTGGCATGGATGTCAGACAACTGCCTGAGGATTAATACCGAAAAGACTGGAGGAGCCTAGCATGGGACCAAGATGGCCGCGTGATTGTGTAGCTCCGTAAGACACGTTCCTCCGATTGTCTATCCTATCAACTATCCTGTGACCTGAGGACCACATTCAATGGGAGAATAGTATTGCTATGCCTTGGTGAAATTGCGGCTCGAAAGGTGCAATTCTACCCTCCCGGATCGTCGTCTGAAGTTTTGGGCCTTCCCGTCGCCTGAGCCGCGGATTGTGGTGACAGTCGTGGCCGGACACTAATGCGACAACAACGGCTGTGTCGACCGGAAGTGGTGCCCCCTCCTGGAACTGCTACCAGGAATCATCCCTAACGACCAGGCGTTTTAAGGGGGCCCTCTCTGTACTAACTGACTGCTTTTGGTTTTGATCTCGGAGAGAGGAGGAGGTGGGAAGTGTTGTCGGTGGTGTGAATTTGTGCGACATCGCCCAGTTGCTTGAGACCTCCCCGATCACCCTCCATGGCGGCGAGATCTGAGATTGAGAAACCTCCCTCTAAAGGTGGGAGAGCAGAGAGAGCGGTTCAGTCCACTAAACTGGACAGATATACGCTGCCCAAAGCATCTCCGAGTGACCAGAGGCAGCACCCCGCGACCGTCCTCCCTCCCCAAGTGGCGGCTCCGAGCCTTCTCTGAAAGACATAATGGATGTCGTCACTAGGATTGAGGCTTCACTGGGGACTAGGATGGGTGCGCTTGATACTAAATTGGACTCGGTTAAGATTGACATTAACCTTTTACGCACGGATCATGCCAAGACTAGTGAAAAAGTGAAGTCCCTAAACATCAAAACAACTAGCCTGGTAGACGACGTCGCTGAAGTACAGAGAGAGGTTCCGGCCTTGCAAGCGGCACGAGAGGAGAACCGACGGCTGCTCGATGACTATGAGGGCCGTAATCGGCGCAACAACGTTCGCATCCTAGGTGTTCCGGAAAAGGCGGAAGATCGTGCACCTGATCTATTTGTGGAAGACTTGATTCTTAACCACCTGAAGCCTAAGGGACTCAGCAAGTTTTTCATGGTGGAGAGGGCGCATAGGGTCCCGGGCGGGCCGCCGAAAATGGGGGCGCCAGCTAGACCCATGATTGCGAGGGTCCTAAATTATCGGGACCGGGATGTCATACGGTAGGAAAATACCACTGTGTCCTTCTTTCCGGACTTTACGCAAGCTGTACAGAGGATGCGTCAGAGTTTCCTCCAAGTCAAGCGGAGTATGAGAGACAAAGAAATGAAATACTCTATGCTATATCCAGCTATGCTGCTGGTTGAAGCGAATGGGAAGACCTGATTCTTTGATAATGCAGAGGTGGAATCGGACTGGTTGGACACTGTGATGGCAGATGGTGCTGCAGACCGTTGACAAGATGCAGGGGTGCAGGGTGGGGGGAGGGAGTTATGAGTGTGGGGGGGTAGTTGTGGTTTCAGTTTTGTTTTGAAATGCATTGGGTGTTAGCAGATGTGAATGTGCACGCATGGAGTGGAGGGAATGTCTTGCTCTAATCATGGATCGGGGATCCGGGTGTTGAGTTGGAACGTGAATGGTTTGGGAGACAAGATCAAGAGAGGTATGGTTAGTCTGCTTATCAGGCGTCATTCACCAGATGTGGTACTTCTCCAGGAGACGCATCTTGTGGGTAACCGTTGTATGGCCCTTCACAGAGGGGGATATAAACTGATCGCGCACGCGGGGTTCATGACAGGCTCTGGGGGAGTTGGAATCTTGGTGAAAAAGGCCTTTCCATTAGAAGTTCAGGCTACATGGTCCGATCAGCGGGGCAGATATGTGGGTGTCTCTGGGAGGATGGGGGGTAAAGTCGTCACCTTTCTCTCTATCTATGTTCCCCCGGGCCTCCAATCTGACACCTTTAATAATCTTGCCAAGGTTTTTCTCACGCTCCCATTTGGTCCCTTAGTTCTGGGTGGTGATTTTAACGCCGTTGTTGATGGTAGTTTAGATCGTGCCCCGCCGAAATCGCTTCCTCCATCGCGTCAGTGGCTCCCCGAATTCTTGGATTCTTTGGGTTTGGTCGATGTGTGGCGTCTTTTGAATCCTGTCTTACGGAGCTATACTCATCTTTCGGCAGCACAGGGCTCTATGTCGTGGCTCAACTATGTTCTGTTGCCTGCGGCGATGGCAGACACCATTAGGGAGGCGCGTAATTTGGGTAGGGGTGTCTACGATCACTCCCCGGTTTGGGTCCGAGTTGAGGTGGGGCAGCCCACGGTGGGTAGAGTTGTGCCTATTAACGCCTGGTACTTTCGAGACCCCGTCATTAGAAAGGAGATATGCATGGCTTCGGAACAGTATTTCCAGCATAATCAGGGCACTGTGGACTCCGCGCAGACGCTGTGGGAGGCTTATAAAGTTGTTCTACGTGGTGAGGCATTGTCTCTCATTGAGGGTAAGAAAAGGAGACGTTGGGCGGAGGTTAATACTGTTGAAGCGGAGGTTGTCGATTTGGAAGAGCAGGTTGCCAGTGGTGCTTCTGTTGAGAATCAGTTATTGAAAGTTGGTGACCCAATAAACCCTTGCGAGCTTGGGCTGAAATGTGTTATAGAAAAAGGTGCTTACAAGGGAATTTTTTTGTAAATTATTAATTTTCACTGTTTTTAAGAAACTGTACCCTAAAAATTGAAAATTTGATATAAAAAGATATTCTCATACAATCTACTTTCCCGTGTAGCTTTTTCTATTGCGAGTTGTTACCGCTTATATGAATAATGTGTTGAATCAGATGAATAACAGGCTTTAATTGATTTAAGTTGGTCCTAATTTCTTTTTCAGTTAAGATTGATCAACCTCCTGTTATATTAATAATTTACAAAAAAAATTCCCTTGTAAGCACATTTTTCTGTTGAGAATCAGCATCAGTTACACCTCAAGCAGACGAGTACCATAGGCTTTCTAGGGAATCGGCGGTGACGCAACACAATGATGTCCAGAGTAGGATTTATGAACATAGTGATAGGGCTGGCAAGCTCATAGCGCGACTGGAGCGTGGAGAGCGTGCCTCTCGGCTGGTGCCGGAGCTTGAGAGTGACGGTCCTGAGGCTCTCACGGACCCTCAGATGATCGCGGATTCCTTTGGTTGCCACTATAAGGGTGTTTATGCGTCCTCGGACGGATATACGGGCGCAGAACAGGCTGAGATGATCAGAGATATTATTATGCCTAGTTTGTCGGAGGAAGATCGGAAAATTATGGATTCCGATATTACTGATGACGAAATAGCGGGAGCCATTAAGAGCATTAACTCTGGGAAGGCGACGGGCCCCAATGGCATTCCGATTGAGCTTTATGAATTGAATGCTTATAAAATTGCGCCCTACATTAAAGCCATGTTTATTGAAAGTAAAGAGTCTGGTAGCCTCCCCTATGGTCAGCGGATTGTGAATATCGTCATTATCCACAAGCCAGGTAAGCCCCGAACCTCCCCCTCTTCCTATAGACCCATCTCTTTGCTCAACGCGGAACCTAAGATTTTGGCCAAAATACTGGTGATCAGGTTGGTCAAGGTGATCTCCACATTGATACACCTAGATCAGTCGGGCTTTATGCCGCGC
Source organism: Lissotriton vulgaris (assembly GCF_964263255.1). NCBI lineage: Eukaryota > Metazoa > Chordata > Amphibia > Caudata > Salamandridae > Lissotriton > Lissotriton vulgaris. The sequence goes on along the minus strand of NC_141691.1, from coordinate 483,136,193 downwards.
TGCAACACTGCGTTGAATCTTTGGCCTTTACACGGAGTGCTGGGTAGGGCCCGTGATTTGTTGCAACCTGCTGTGTTGGTATCCTTAGACGCCACCATGGCCTTTGATCGGGTCGAATGGTCATACCTTTTTGCGGTGTTGGAGAAACTGGGTTTCGGGCCTGAGTTTATAGGATGGGTGCGCCTGCTATACTCTGCCCCATTGGCTCGCGTCGTTGTGAACAATAGTCAATCTGATGATTTTGCTTTGGAGAGAGGGACGCGGCAGGGATGTCCTCTGTCGCCCCTCCTGTTTGCGTTGGCGCTGGAGCCGTTGGCGGCTTGGGTCAGATGGGATAGGTCGGTACGTGGGCTGCGATGGTCCCCAGATTGGGAAGATAAGATCTCGCTTTATGCCGATGATGTGTTTCTCTATCTTACTTCACCTAGGTCCTCGTTGCTTGTCTTCCTCGACATTCTTAGAGTGTTTGGTGAATATTCGGGCTTTGCTATTAACTGGGCGAAGTCCGTTTTGTTAGTTTTGTCGGGAGACCCGCCGGTGATTCCACAGACCTGCCCTCTTCAGATTACTACTACTGGTTTTGTGTATTTGGGAATTTATGCTGTCTTGGACGCCAGGTCAAGGTACGAAGAGAACTTGTTGCCTCCGCTGGTTAGACTGCGTACTGATATTGAGCGTTGGAAAGCTTTGCCTCTGTCTCTCCTGGGCAGAGCGGTATTATTTAAAATGTTGGCGCTTCCTCGGTTTCTATATGCTCTCCAAAATGCTATAGACCCAGTGCCCGCTAAATACTTCAAGGAGATAGAGGCGCTTCAGAGGCGGCTTCTATGGGATGGTAGACCCTGCATCGCCTATACTAAACTAACCCTGGCCTGGTATGATGGAGGTATTGGGCTTCCCGATTTGAAGAAATATTACTGGGCCTCCCAGCTAGCGGCTATTAACCAGATAGTGTATGGCTTGCCTGGTGACCCTGGGTACGCCATGGATCGTAGTCAGTCGCCCGGGGGAGATTTCCTTCCGGCCTTGTATAATCGGCCGGGGCGATTCTCGCTTGCGGGTCCCACTTCGCATGCGGTGAAGATTTGGCATGCGGTTAACAGGAGTCTGGGATGGGAAGGGAGATTGACTCTCGCGACCCCTCTCTTTAGCTCCGCCAAATTGGGCAATTTGTGGACCACCAAAGGTTTTGACAAGTGGGAGTTGATCGGTATTGGTCAGATTAAGGATGTTTGGGGGAAAGGGGAACGACTGTCCTTTGAGGCGCTCCATCAGCGACATCACCGCCATAGTACTAAGCGGTTTTGCTACCTACAGGTCAGGCATGCCCTCCTCTCCCATGTGTTACCGGGAGACACCCTCCCCGAGGCCTCCCCCCTTGAAGATCGAGTAATGGATGGGCATATACCAGAGAAAACTATTTCCTTGATTTATCGAAAGTTGATCAATCACATGGAAGACCCCTAGGGGTCTCTTAGGGTGGCGTGGGTTGCTGATGGATTGGAGATGGATGATGAGTACTTGGTTGAGGCTATGTCCTCCCCTAGGGTGGTGGCGATACAGATGAGGTTTCGCCTGGTGCAATTAAAGATTCTACATAGATTGTATGTTACTGGTCCAGGCCTGGTGAAGATGGGATGGAGTACGAATGGTGAATGCAAGAGAGGCTGTGGAGAGATTGCGACGTTTATGCACATACTGTGGCACTGCGATAGTGTCCAGAGTTACTGGCGCGCCACTCATGATACGCTGAAGGAGGTCCTGGGCTGTGAAGTGCGACTGGAAGCGTGCAGATGTCTTTTGAATATCTGGGAACCCACAGATCTTAACCAATACTTAAAACAATGGGTTACACTGGCCTGTATAATCGCGAAGCGCAACATAGTACAGCTCTGGGCAGCGTACCAAATGGGCCCAAGATCTGGACTGGTGTATGTTCAGAGAGCATGCTGTCTATGTGGCAAGAGGCTGCCCTGAAAAGTGGATTAAGGTTTGGGGGCCGTGGAATGATTACCGTGGCGACATTTGTGCTCCCCCAGCCGGGCGGTCTGATTTGGACACTCAGGATTCCCCTTGATTCTAAATTCTATCTCATTCTGTGTACCATAGTCTGTTTGCAAGACTTCCTCTGCTCTGAGAACTGCAGAAATAATGTTGATGCCTTCCCAATGCATTTGTTATTGTTTGTTTCATTGTTTACTATATTTTAATAAAAAGAAATATTTAAAAAAAAAAATACCGAAAAGACTGAGGTCCTTTTCTTTAACAACACATTTCCTTTGCATTCCGCTCAGTGGTGGCCCACCTCCCTTAGCCCTCCCCCAATACCTGTTAAATCAGTACATAATCTAGGCTTCAAAATGGACAAAGAAATGTCAGGAAAAGACCATGTTGTGCAACTGTCGTCAAGCTGTTTTTGGAAACTTAAAACGTTACGTAGGTTTCTATACTATCTTCCTATGGACTGCCGTCAAGCGGTGGTACATGCCACCATTACTTCGCGTCTGGATTATGCAAACAGTCTCTTGATTGGTGCCCCTGAGTACCTGATCGCTAGACTCCAGCTTATCCGGAATGCGGCAACCAGAGTTATCAGAAACATTCCTGTAAGACACAGTTTGGCCCACCATTTGGTGAATATACACTGGTTGCCGGTGAAGGAAAGAGTGTTGTTTAAATCTATGGTATTGGTACACAGAGCCCTTCATGACACGGGCCCCAAGTATCTCAGAGTCAGGATCCAGAGATACCTTCAGACTAGAACCTTGAGATCGAATAGTCAAAACCTTCTGAAAATTCCTAGATTTTATGTTAAAAAATGTATACCGCGCAAGAATACCAGTGGTGTCTTGGGGCTATCAAAAGGAGAAGCAAACAGAAGCATTAGGCAAGGAATAGCCAAGTCTTGATGGCTTTTCTGAACAGAGTGAGGGACGGCAGATTTCTGATGTTGAACGGGAGGTAGTTCCAAAGCTTTGTGGCTCCCACCACAAATCTTCTACCATCCCAGCGTGCTTTGAGGAATCTCTGAGAGAGTATCACTTTTGCCTCTTGTAATCTCAAGCATCTATTTGGAGAGTACCAGTACAATGAGTGTTTCAGGAACTGAGGGAAAGTCCTGTGTAGTGTTTTGTAAGTAATACACAGAGTTTTAAAACTGATCTAACTTTTAATTGACAGCCAGTGTTGGTCCTGGAGGTGGGTTCCCACCGACTGGAATGTTGGAATTCCCAGGAGAAGTCTTGCGCCACGTTTTGGATCATCTGGAGCCTATGTATTTGCTTCATGGGCGTACCAAGGTATAATCCAGTACAGTAGTCCAGTTTAGAAAGGACTAGGGAAGTGACTACCATTTTCCTGCTTTCTGTTGGGATCAGAGGCAGGATTTTCCTAATTGCTTTAAGCTGAAAAAAACATGATGACAAAACTGCCTTAACTTCAGAATGACACTCCAGTATTCCACTCTGGGGATTACTAGAGCTTGAACTGCCAGTTTGAAGGTGAACATCTGAAAATGTGCTCCTTTTGTAGAGGTGCTGATGTGTTTCTGAATGTTTAGGTTTCTTTCCAGAGTCACTCCCAGCAATTTTGCTGAGTCGATAATGAGAGGTTGACCTTTGAGTGCTGTTAGGTGGTTCATCCAATCGAGGATGGTGGTTGATTGGTTGGGGGGAGCGATTAAGAGGAATTCAGTTATGAGGGTATTTAGTTTCAAATGGTTTTTGGCTAACTAGGTCTGCATTTTTTGAAGCGTTGAATTGAGAGATTTTATGTCCTCAAGTGAGTGGCTCTTTATGTAGAGTTGTGTGTCATCCGCTTACATGTGATACTGGACTTTCGATGAGCTGAGACGTTCGGTGAGTGGTTCCATCAACCGGCTGAAAAGTGTAGGTGAAAGGGATGATCAGGGCCGTGAGCGTTTTTAAGATAGATTCTTCACTGTAGGTGAAGAAGGAAGACCAGGATGCTTGTTTTTAGGTCGAACTTTGCAGGACATATGAGTGGGGCACCTAGCGGGGGTAATGAAGTGTCCATGTGGGAGTCGGTAAGGGATATTAAGTCGTTGAGTAGGTCCATCTTTATGTTTTCTATCTTTATAGTAAAGAAGGAGGCAAATTCCTCGCAATTGGGTAGTGTGTCTGGGTTAGCTTGGGGGCGGTGGGGTACATCCTTAGATTGAGATTTGATTCGTTCACATTGCTTTTTGGGATGGTTCTTGGCTTGGTCTAATTGCTTTCTAAAGAAGTCTGCTTTTGATTGTCTGATCTTTCTGTAGTAGGAGTTTCTTGTGCTCCTTAGTAGCTTGAGGTGGTCAGAGGATGGTGCTGCTCTCCATCGTCGTTCGATTAATTTTGGGGAACGTCTGTCTTCGTTTAACCTACCATCATACCAGAGTTTTGAGTCTTTTTTGGCTTATATTCAATCTCTTCAATATTTAAACATTTTATACAATTTTTTTTTAATGTGATTTGCCTTCTGTATATTTACAAATTTCATGGCAAAAGCTCAGTTATCGCACACTATTGTGGCTTTGATTCAATCTCTTCAAGGTGAATTTCGGCATATGGCGCCGTCTTTAGGAAAGCAACAAACACCAACTATTTATTTATCTAACATCACCAAGAACAATATGTCACTACCAACTACCAACGATATGTCACAACTCCCCTTCTGGAGAGGGGACCAGCAGAGGTACTTGCTGTGCAATTTTTCAAGTGCAGATGAAACTAATCTCCATATGTTTATTTACAGGAGCGATCAATCTCCAGAAAGTACAAAGAAGTCAAGAATACGTTCACTCAGATTGATCTACTTGGTAGAGAATTCAGCCAGCACCTGATAATGGAGCACGGGGAAAAGACCAGCAGAGGTGTGTGCTGCACAATGTTTCAAGTGCACATGAAACTAATCTTCAAAGGTTTCTCTACTGGGGAGTGAACAACCTCCAGAAAGTACAAAGGAGTCAAAAATATATTCACTCAGATTGCTTCCTTATCTTGCCGCAGCGCAATTTCTCTCTGGCCAAAGTAAACACCATCGTTCAGGACCCTCCCCTGCCCCAAGCTGCAAGTAGTCTGAGACTCTGCTGAGCCCTTCTGGCCAGTTTCAACTGGATGTGCCTTGGACCCTACTGTTGGCTACTGGGAGACTGTGTCCTAACCACCAAACAATGCCCAAAAGGTCCTTGGTCCTTATGTGGCGAAGATTGGACTCTCTCACCATCAATAACTGCAAGGCTGGACACTTAGAAACGTTTTCCAAACTTTTAACCCCAAAAAACCTGAGGCTACCACCAGACCACCACTGAGCCGCAGCCACCAAGTTGCATGGCGGTCAGATTCAACTTGCTGGTGTGCCCTGCAGTAAAGTTTCTAAGTTCAAACTTAGAAATATTTCAACAAAACCAACATCAAGGAGTAGCTGACCAGGGCCGGACTGGGAACACAAAGCAGCCCTGGCAATTTACTAGGACCAGCCCCTGGGTAATCACTGCCTGACCCCGGGAGGCTGGAAATGCTTGCTGGTTGCTTTTGTTCCTGGGCCAATTTTGGAGCACCGCTGCAAAACCGGCCTCAGTAACAAAACCGTCTCGAACCCTTCCAGCCTCCCGGGAAAACGCCTAATGCCCAGTCCAGCCAGTCCAACCCTGGTTCTCCTGGAGAAAAAAATAGAAATTAAGAAAATGTGCAGCTGGACAGGAGGTGCGTTTTCTCAGTGGAGAATTGTGCACTTTTTAAAATTCTGTCTTTAGATAAAGGGCACGCAGGTAAAAATTCCCAAGATATTCCCAGTAGTACGCCTAGAAACCAGCAACTGGTGCAACTTTCCAGACTTCCTACTGGGAATCTTTATGAATTCCCAACAGTAGAAAACTTGCACATCTTCCTTGGAGTACTACATCTGTTGCAGATTTACTACTTTAGTATGTGAATTGCACAGAATTTTGAGCCAATTGTATAATTCCTTTAAAACGGCAAGCCTGCCTAGGAAATAACATAGTACAGTACACAGGGCACAAGTCCCAAAAAAAGAAGTGGGGGGACGTTGACCTCACAACAGGAAGTGACGTCACGAAAGGTGGCTTGCACCCAGTTGTAGTTTATAGTTATCGAGCTCCCGGAAAAATAAGTGGGGGGACGCCGTCGACCCGCGTGGTACCCCGACTTGAGCCGTGACAGTACACAAGGGGGGTACAGGAAGATAGACAAGTGTGCTTGCCAGTGGCAGGCTGAGTAGAGGCTGCATACATAATAAAGATGGGTGAGTCACTGAAGGCTCCAGACAGGCTCAAGCTGAAGCCTAGCACTGACAAGGCTCAAGGTACTGTTGGAACCTCGAGCCCATAGCCAGCTGAGGTTTCGTGTGGCTTCTCACTGGTTAGAGGCGGCAGACCGAGAGCAGAGGACGGCCCGGGACCAGGGTTCGATTCCCGGCGCGGCAGGTTTCTGGACCAGGGTCAGCGGACTCGATAATTCTCTCGCCTCGGTGCCCACTCTGATCAGCGATCACACTCGGCAACTCTGGGCATTAGCTTGCCTCATCTTCACTAACGGCCCCACCAGACCGCCGGGGATGCCTGGTCTCACCCTGGAGATACCCATTAAGGGACCATCTCTCAGGGAAGCCAGGAAGGGTTTCGCAGCGGTCGAAGCGCCTTGGGACCCTCCGGGTAAGTAGTGCGCTATATAAATGCCTATACATACATACATACATACCCTCCTTATACTCAGGATATAGCTTTACGGCCAGAGGCTCAACAACATCCTGTGATTCTGGGAAAATCACTTATCTGCCCCTGTCTAAAAACATTGAATGTGACCTTGTGGAATGTATCTTGTGCTTACCTAAAACCCTTTTATACCTTAGAGCAGAGTTTGTGCAATATAAACACTGCAGAAAATGGACAAAGAAGTAAAAACAAATCCTTAAAATAAGGAATAAACATAGATACTCTTTTACTGGCTGATTTGTACAAAATGAAATCAGGAAACCTACATAAATGGTGGCTTCCCCACTTAAATTGTGTGATCTTCGGCAAACATTTTAGTTCACCAAAACTCCTTTTTCTTGACTATCATGTATGAAAACCCTCTCAAATATGTGAGTACAAAGTACCAGATGTACTAATAATTATTGTGTTGGATTTAATAGACTATAATGCTGCTCTATGATAATCTGGGCCATATAAACGGTTTACATGACAAATGTCTTGCCTCTTAGTTCACTAATGGCTCGTGTTTAAAAATGATTTACAAGCTCCTTGCGCCACTTTTGCGTCACTTTTCCCATGTTAAAAGTGACGCAAGGGGCTTGTAAATCTGCCCCTATCACTTTTAAAAAGTACCCCTGAGTGTAGCGCAATCATTTCACGTAGTAATGTTAATGCGTCCACGTGTTAAAGAACTACACTTTTTTTTATTTTGTAGAGATTTTATCGCATTTTACATGGTGTTTGTGGGATGAATTATGTAGCAAACGTTGTCAGGACTCAGCTCGTGCACCGCGGACTCTAAAAGCCGAATCTGGCCCTTGGCTCGCCCACCTCTGATACACAAGCGAGTTGGAGGGGGGGATAGACTTTATTGTTATGCTCAGGTGCTCCTTGAAGGGATGCGTTATCAGCTTTTTATTCTGGACAGCAGGAGTGACAGCGCAAGGGTGCTGTTTGAGGGTTATGATTCCATATCCTATGTGCATAGTTTGAGGCTTGTCTACTCTTTTTTTTCTTTTTGCAGATCTTGATTTGAAGTCTGAGAGTGACGCAGGTACTTGAAATCAGACTGACGTCCACGTCCGGATACACGACGAGTGACATCACAGGGGACTGGGTGTCAGAGTGGGAGTAACTGCATTAGCATGAGGTTAAGCAAAGTAACTTTAGATTTACCATCATGTATTTATTTCAGTTGGGTTGGAAATATGTTTTGAATTAAGAGCACATCACTTGTAAAATATTTGACTTCCAAATGATGAGCTAATGCTATATTTTAGTAAATAAAAAATTCTCTACGCTTTGCAGAAATTAAGCAGAACATACGTAAGGAAAACAAACCGGGGAAAGGCGCAATTTGAAAAGAAGCCCGATCTAGACTGCCATTTTAAGTGCAAAGTGTATTTTCGTGTATGGCTATTTAAGAACATGGCCAATGGTGTATGGATATTTAAGAATATGGCCAATACGTTGGGAATCCACCTTGAGGTCATAGGTCAGGTGTGAGATATCCGCAGACCTACTGCAGCGCGACCTCACCCGACCCAACCCACCTCCTGAAATGGACCTGAGACTGCTGCTGCATTATTTATCCATACAGAGGGGGGTTTACCCAGATAAGTCACAGGGACCTGGTTGCTCATGGGTACATAGAGAAGGGGTCCCTGTACATAACAAACAATATTACAAAGATAAAAATGCGTATATACAACTGAGTTGTCACACTGTTATTTAATCACAATGTGCTTTTCAATACAGTAAATTCATCACAGTCAAATAATTGCGATAGTGCCCCAAGGTTGGGAAGGGTGAGTGAGGGGAACGTGAATATAAGGGAGGGATGTGCAAAGTAGATCGTTAGTACAAAAAATAAGCAATTCATGTATCATAAGATATATATATATATAACAGGTCGATCAGGCTTAAAGGATTAGCCAGTAGTACAGTCAAAAACACTCAATGCTCAATGTAATGTCCAGAACGCCATGCCAGCGACATAGGTATTAGTCAATGTGTTGATGGAAGCGCAAGCTGGTTCGGGTAGGTATCGTCGACGTTTCGACCCTTAGTTTAGGGTTAGGTACACGTAAAACCTTAAGGGCGGGGTCTTCATCAGGACGTAGTGGGTGACGCGGGGTAAGTGATTCTGTTAAAAAGGAATTGGGTGAGTGAATAAGAAATACCAAAAGTTAAAACACGCACTCAGGGGTGCAGAAAAAGACATTAATCAAAAGCCATGGACATGGGGAGAATGGTAGGTGAAATAAATGCACCACAACGACTGATTTATCAACTTATCAGTAGGTGAAATCAGTGAAAACATTTCTTGCGTCTTGGGAAAATGAACGTAGGGTTTCAGACATTAATCTAGCTGAAACAATGATGCCATTGCAGTCATCATACTAATATAGGACTACTATATACACATGGAGGGTCAGAGATTGCATGCACTTAAAAAGAACGTACGTTTCATGGATCAAGTTGGTTGCATAATTTCAGAACAGGCCGAAGCAGCGATCCCTTTATTCAGTGAATACAATAATAGAGGATGTAGCGCTATTGGCGCTATCTATCTAGCCAACATAGTACACAGAACAAAGGTATCAAGTATCAAGTATCACGCCGTCATACCTTGAAGCAAACGGCGAATATGTTGTACCAGTGTTCTTGGGGTGTGGTATAGTCACAGCAATTCAAATTAAGGACGAATGGCAAACAGCCGCATCAGCGGTCTTTGACACCTACAACAGTGGACAGTGAATTCATAGGATTAACTTACGTGAAATTACAAGTATCCTTGGCTAAAAACTTATTCACCGTGAAAGCCGAATCTGCTTTCCTAGAGCCAGAAGCCTACCTTATGGGAGCGTCTCTAAAGAATAGCAATCTTGCTATATGTTAATGAAATCCCTTGAGCCACATCTGCTGTCTCCTAAAACTGAATAGAAAAAGCGGCTTTTAGGCTCACTGTACGGAATAATCATCAAACCGCATATACACGCGATCTCAAAGCGTTTAAGGGCTTAACTTGAAGACGGTACACCGTCGAAGGAAATAAATCTCTTCTGACAACAGTGGTGGAGCGCGCGCAGACAGGACGTATTTCATAACCGTCGGCGCTCCACCGCGTACTGACGCATGATGCGTGAGAAAATAGAAGGCAGACTATGCCGTGGGGGCCTGCGTTCGACAGAGAATATTAAAGCGTTGGGTGTTACATTATTAATGGCCACAAACCCAAAGTAATGCACGAAAGAGTTGCAAATTTGGAACACAGTCTATAGTTCCTCAACATTGTAAATTCTACTTCGGTGAATGACCATGATAACCAAAATAAGTGAGTTCATCGCGCACCTTTCAAAACAGGAAGGTGTAGGCGGGAATATATTAGTGATATATATAAAATACACATTTACAAATAAACAATGTAGAAGAGGCAGCTTAATGTTGTTTCATAACAAAGCGAATCATAATCAGATATGGCTGTGGTAGCGCACCTCTCAGACACGAGGGTGAAAGAGGCCACATACAGATCAGGTCCCATAAACACATACCCCTGATATTCCATAAATGAATGTTTAGATCACTACTTGGATTTTGCTACCGTCCTAGTGTGGCCATTTGTGCGTGGCTTCTATCAGATTCGTTCAGGCCATTATTAATGGAGTCAAAAATAGACATCCATTTAGATTCATGAGTGTTGAGAATTTGGGATATGTTGCCACCCCTTGGACCCAGTACCACTTTTTCTAGTACAATCCATTTCATGACATCTGGAGTATGTCTATGGTTTTTACAGTGTTCAACCAAAAGTGCTCCTGGTACCTCACAACGGATCCTGCTGCCATGCTGCAGGATCCTTCCTTTAACTTTTTGTTGTGTCTGTCCAATATACACCTGGTCACAAGGGCAACGTATTAAATAAATGACATTGTTAGTATTGCAATTCGTGTAAGATTTCAAATTGAAAGTGAGTTCTTTATAGATACAACTCCTTCGATTGAATTGTGGTGGCACAGACGGCACAAAACCCACATCTGTGGTGTCCTAAAATCGGAGGGATATTCCACATCGATAAAATTGTTGGAGGTTTCACGGAATTCAAAAAGGAATGCACCACCCTGTCTCTGATGTTCTTAGCTCTTCTGAATGAATGTAGTGGGAGTGAGTTCTGGTTAATTTCATCTGCTACAAGTGACCAATGTTTATTATTTATCTTCTTGATATCGTTGCTCCTCGTTGAGAAAGTGGTGACGCCAATCATGCGTTCATTTTGTTCCTTATTCCTTTCACCTGGTTGCAGCAGATTTTCCCGATGGTTGAACCAGGCTCTTTTGCAAGCGCGTTTGACCAATCTGCTGGGGTATCCACGTTGTAAAAGGCGATTTGATAAATCTTCTGATTCAGTCATATAGTCTTGTTTTTTGGAGCAATTCCAACGAATCCGGAGAAATTGCCCTATAGGTAGGTTGTCCCTCAGTCCCCTAGGGTGATGGCTCTCGTATTGTAAAAGGGAATTCCTCTCCACTGCTTTCCTATACAGGGTGGCCTGTAATATGTTGTTATCTGCATAAATCTTAATGTCCAGGAAAGCAATTTCTTTCTCACTTGACTGAAGAGTGAATTGTATATCTGGATTCCTTTGATTGAGCCATGCATGGAAAGCTATTAGTTCAGTGATGTTCCCGTTCCAAATGCTAAATACATCGTCGATGTATCAGACCCATAGATCCAAATTGCCACTAAAGGGATTGCATTCATTGAAGATGAAACTATTTTCAAAATCGTCCATGAAGATTATTGCCAAATCTGGGGCGAAGGTAGCCCCCATCGCTATACCCTTAGTTTGAAGGAAGAATTCATCCTGAAACATAAAGAAATTCTTCATCATTGCAATCCTTAAAAGATCTATAATGAAAGTAGTTGCCACACGTACTGGTGCCGTCCTTTTGTCCAGGGCCCTCTCAATGACTCTCAATGCATCCTCTTGAGGGATGCTCGTGTAGAGTGACACTATGTCACATGATACCAACAGTTGTCTTTCGCAATCAAAGGGTCTTTCATCAACCAGATTTATTGTTTGAGTTGTGTCCCTTAGGTATGCCTTGGTGTTCTCAGCAATTGGCTTCAGAAAAAAGTCTATATATTTACATAGAGGTTCGAGCATCGATCCACAACCTGATACGATCGGTCGTCCGGGTGGGTTATCTTTATGAACCTTCGGGAGAGTGTATATCGTCGGAAGGCGTGAATGGTTTTCGTTAAGGAATTTGAATTCTTGATCAGAAATGAATCCTTCTTCCAAACCATTCTGGGTGATTTGGAGGATTTCTTGGGCTAATGCTTTCGATGGGTCACTTCTGAGTTTCTGATAGCTCACCCCATCCATCAATTGTCTATAGATTTCTCCCTTGTAGTTCTGTAGATCCTGTACGACAATAGCACCGCCTTTGTCTGCGGACTTTATAACCACCTCCTTGTTGGTTTGGTAGGCAATCAGAGCCGTCTTCTCATCTCTATTAGCTTGAACCTGGTGTATTTAGGTTGGTTCACCATTCTTTCCACGTCACGTATCACCACATTTTCAAATGCTAAGACTTTATTGCTCATCGCATATGTAGGAGGGAAGAAGGTTGAGGGTTCCCTCAAACCCGTCACTGATGTTCGTTGTTGAATAGTAGAATTTCTGAAATAGTATCGTAGTCTTATTTTCCTAAAGAAACTGTATAGTTCTGTCTTCAAAGCAAACTTATCGGGTGGGGCTGTCGGGACATAGGATAGACCTTTGCTCAGGACCTTGACCGGATTGGTGGGGGACATTAAGGTTCCCGTGGTTGCTATCAAAGCATCCTCATTAGTTGAGAGTATGGTCATCCTGTTTTTCACCAGCGGTATACTTTCCATTAATTGCTTATTTTTTGTACTAACGATCTACTTTGCACATCCCTCCCTTATATTCACGTTCCCCGCATTATTTATCCAGCACTGAGATTTTTTCCCCACGCAGCGGGGAGACAGTGAGAAAGAGCAGATGCAGCCGTACAGCTCACTAGTGAGTAAGTGACTAGTGACTACTGTACTGAGTCCAGTTCAAAAAATCGCCCCCCCCCCTTGCCCCACCCAGCAACAAAACCGGTCCCCGGCCCAAAAACCGGCCCCCACCTCTGGCAGCCTACCGGGGCCCGGCAGTGCCAGTCCTGGCCTGTAGCTGACCACAGACGAGACCTCCCCTGGTAAGGACACTGGGACTTCGCCTGCTCTGAACTCTCCTTCCATCAACACTGAGAGTCTCGAACTTCCTATCAAAAGTTGAGGCTCCTGCTGAAGTTCCCACTGTGGTCCCACACTCTGGACAGCCGCTGACGACGTGCCTTTCTTCAGATCCAGCTGTCACTCCATCCTGTTGACAGCTTCGTTGATGAGGATTTTCTCCAAGAAAAAGACTAAGGGCCTGATTTAGATCTTGGCGGGTGGGTCCGTATGCCGAAATCTAAATCCCATAGGATATAATGGGTTATAGATTTTGGCAAATGGGATGTCCCTCACCGTTGTAAAAGAGTAACTCATGTGCTGAGATCTAAATCAGACCCTAAATCAGAAAGTAAACTTTCCACCGGTCCATGTATCTGATCTGCACTCCATTGAGGTTGATTTATCTTTTGACTTTGATCCAGTCTAGCCTAACCAGATACCGATGGTTGGTGCTTTGTGCTATTTGGTACTAGAAACATCTAAAAGGTTTGAAAAGCATATCTCCTCTTTTCCTACATCCAATTGTTGTTGTTTTGGTATCTAGTTGATAATTAGAATTTTCACTATTTTTATAAATTGGAGTGGAATTGTTGGGTGGTCTGTTTTCAATGTATGCACTGTTTGGTACTGATAAATGTTCTACCATTGTTTCTCCTAGGCTAGGCTTGTCTGCTCTGTACTACAGCTACCCAGGGTTGAGTTCAGGTTTAAATTACTGAAACCTAACTGGACTCAGTTAAAGATTGTGCCATGGTTAGTTGAAGAAGACTATAGTTTACTTGAACTAATAATCCACTTCCTCACAAAATATATTTTTTTTATATCCTTGAACTGTTTGTAGCACCCAACGGTATTTCGATGTTCTTGCCCAAATGTGAAAAAATGTGCAACCCCCCCCCCCCCCCCCACCCCAATAGCAAGGGGAAAGGGGAAAAAGTATCCCTCCTCACCTTACTGTGGACACCTTAATTTCTCCTTTGACTTCTGTTAAGGGGCAAATGACCTCCCCTACTCAGCTGAGGGAATAGCCAAGGAAGCTGGTATTCAGGAGTTAGTGCCCCATTGGACCCTGTTGTTAAAGGAGAATTTATTGGCACAAAGGCCCCTGAATATGCAAAAAGACATCCTCCATAGACTCGAGAGAGATAGGAGCTTGAGCCTTATTCAGCGGGGTGAAAACCTGGACATGATTACCCCTTTTGTTGATAAACTAGACTTCAAAAGTAGAACCTTTCCTTATGAAACCAAGTTTGAAAGTGGCCATTCTCCCAAATGTAGGTCAGTTTGTATCAACAGACCCTTCTGTCTTTCAGCTACTACAGCTGAATGTGAATTTCCCAAAAAATGAAAGGCCCCTTTTCACCCAGTTAGAAACGATATTAGGATCTACTAGCATCCTATACGCTTCCTCAGCAAAGCTCAAGATCCTCTCCAAGAACCAACCACATCTAACAACTTATCCTGACTTGCTGACCGTGATCTGTCTATTCTTTTTTCTAGGGTCGTGACCATTGCTAGCCAACTATGTAACTATCTATTGGTACAAAACAGAAGTAGATGCTAACTGGCCTGAAATAGTAGGTTTTGGACATTCAGCCTTCCTCTTAGATCTAAAGGGCTTGTCCAAAGGTTGTCTCAGATTAGTTCTAATACATTCGATCACATGGTCTAATGGTACTCATTCAGGAGAGTTAGGGTAGGTTGACCAACAGCATAAAAAAATACTGTCATTAATCCTCATTTTTTCCATTCTTAGCTTCAGGTTTTGGTTGCTTCCTTCTTGTAGGGCTATCAACCCGATCAAAATCATTGTCATCAACAACATAGCCCTCAGAATCATAGCAATAAATGTCCTGAAGATCATCACCCTCCATATCCAACAAGTCAGGGGTCCTCAAAACCATATTAAGAAGTTGTATAGATTGTATTCTACCTCTAATCCAGCGAGGCTCACTTTTGGATGCAAGTCCGATTTAGTAGGGGGTTAAGGACAAATCAAAATCACCAATCCTAGAGAATGTACAAAGGGCATTTATTTTGATTTGGAAGTGCACTTACCACCACCAACCTCAACATTAGAACCCTTGTCAACTAATACTGTTTCTCCCACAAACCTTAAATCATCAAATGCCATGCCTGGCCTACATCTACCAGTAGGCGGGGTCACATTCTCTTGAAAGGAGTGATACGCAGAATTATCTAGAGCATTATAAAAATTTCTCTTGACCAATTCCTCCTCCTCTCCCAAATCCACATTTTACTCATTATCCTTAAAATTAATATTCTCCATTCTGAATAAAGAAATGTGAGAGTTTATGAAATCCCAGACATGTGTGACACTACTTCATAAAATTAAACTGACATCTGCTCATTATTAGAGCCTTGCAAGCAGGTTTAAAAATTAAGCACAATGAGAAGCACAAGAACAACCTCCCAATTTGTTACAAACCCTCAGGGAAGGAACTAACAGAGTGCCCAATTAGCACACATTAAACAATGGTTTGATAAAGAAACAAGGTGCTTCAGAAAGTTAAACAGATACTCAGCTGAGTGTTCATCCTGCATGGAGTGCAAAGAAAAGCTTCAGGCACTTGAAAGAAGTAAAGTAGAATCTTGCCAATGCAAGCTTTCAACAAGATGCCTCTAGGCATAAGAAACAATCCCTCTGAAGTTCAGGGCAGACAAACAATGCTGAAGGAAAGCAAACCATCCTAAGGGCTTAGGCAAGAGCACAGAAAAATGTGAGTAGAATGCAGGCAGCATGACTCAAACAACCCACGAACCAGGTGTGAAATGAAACAATGGAGTGGTCTGATAGAATATTGAAGCTAAAAACATTATGTGGAAAGAATATTCTTGTTTTTAATTTGATTTCTGGTTGGCAGAGGTATGCACCTTGTCCAAGCAGACACCACAATCTTAGGCACGGTAAGTCAGATGCACACCCTAAACTAACCTGTGCTCACGCTCTGGCAGCTTGGCATAGAGCAGTCAGGCTTAGCTTAAGAGGCAATGTGTAAAGTATTTGTGCAACACTTCAAACTGTAAAACAGTGGAAACACCAAACAAAAAGATACCACACCTGGTTAGAAAAATAGAGCTTATTTTAATGAACAAAACAAGCCAAAACAACAAAAATCTGATAATTAGAACCAGAGTTATGAATATTTGAAGAATAAAATGAAATGTAGTGCCTAAAAGCATAAAGCGCTAACTGGGGAGCATTTGCCCCATGAAATGTGAAGCAAACTCTAAAATGCGATTTATTAAGCCACACAAGGCCACTTTGCGTGGCCCTGATTGGCTTGATAAATCAAAAAAACGCAACACAGCTGAAATCATTGCATTGCGTTACTCTGCCCCAGGGAGACGTTCCTGGGCGTTGTGTGGGTGTTCCCAAGCAACGCTCATGAATTTTGATGCATTCCCAGATTTACCATTACTGGTAGACCTGGGAAAGCCCCAAAATGCTGCGCCTTACCAGGGGAGATGTAAGAAGGAGAAATAGCTTTATTTCTCTGTATTACTTCCTTTTTTGTGTGTGCTGCATTTTGCACAACACATTGAAAGAGGAATAAGCTCAGGAGATTGTTTTTGTGCAGGAAGGTACCCCCTTCCTCCACAAACCCAATCCTGAATACAACAAAGGCACCCTTGTACTATGGTGCAAGGGTGCCTGCCTTGGCACTAAGTAGCCGTTGTGAACCAGCGCTGGAGAAAAGACAGGATTGAGCAGTATTGTGTTAAATGACTAGCTGCATTGTGCTGCATTACTTTTTAATAAATAGGACACAATTGGGCCAGATGTAGGTAATTTCCATTTACCGATTCTGAAATACCGACTCATACCGAATCAGTATTTCGGAATCAGAAAACGGTATGTAGCAAAAAAATTCGGTAAAACTTACCGATTCGGAATGACTCGGTATTTCATTTCGGAATATACCGAATCGGTCAATTCCGATTCGGTGAAACCCATGCATTCCTAAAAATACCCCTATACCCCATAACCCTTAAAATACCCCTGTACCCCAAAACCCAAACCTACCCCTGAACCCTAAAAATACCCCAGTACCCCAGAACCCAAACCTAGCACTGAACCCTAAAAATACCCTGTACCCCAAAACCCAAACCTACCCCTGAAACCTAGAATACCCCTGTACCCCAAATCCCAAACCTAGCCCTGAACCCTAAAAATACCCCTGTACCCCCAAACCTACCTCTGAACCCTTAAAATACCCCTGTACCCCAAAACTCAAACCTACCCCTGAACCCTAAAAATACTCATATACCCCAAAACCCAAACCTAGCCCTGAACCCTAAAAATACCCCTGTACCCCAAACCCCAAACCTATCCCTAAACCCTAAAACGACCCCTGTACCCCATAACCCAAAACTATATCTGAACCCTTAAAATACCCAAACACCCCAAAACATATACCTCAGTACCCCAAAACATATACCCTTATATCCATACTTACCTTATCCAAACATTAAAAAAACATGCTTTTACCATTCATGCATTTACAACGAATTTCGTTGTAAATATATGCATGGTAAAAGCATATAAAATGTAATGCCATGCGTTATAATGGCATTGCGGAGTCATGGTACTTTCGTAATGAAAGTATGCGGAGTGATGGTATGCGGAAAGAAAGTTGCGGAATTATGGGTGTTTACCCTCTCCAGCAACACACTCATATTTTTTCACCACCCATTTGAAAAATGCACCGGTCTCTCTCATTGATGGCCAGCACCGACATACACTTTTAGACACACCTCCCGCCACAAGTTCTAGAATTGCGAACTTTAGAGTTGGGGAACTACTTTCGAATCTCTGCATCAGCTCAACATCCTGTCATTCCAGGCAAATCGCTTTGTCTCCCTGTGCCTACCACAAATGAATGTGTTCTTCTGTAATGTGAATGGTGCTCATGCCATGTTGTCGAGTTCGCGCTATATAATATTGCAAGGAAAAATAAAGTAGGGAAACTCGAGTTCACACACTACTGAACGAGCACTCTTAAGTGCATCAGCAGTGCACTGTGAATCGGAGCGTTTCACAGGCCTGTCACAGATAAGAAATGCTATCAAAATGAAATCCTACAAAACAATATGCTACTGGCCGGCAGCAATTCATACCCAGACAACGTCGGGACGGGCTGCTAGTAGTAAATAAACTGGGGAAAAAGGCGGCCACACAGCCTTTTTTTAGGTTGAGCCTAGACAGCGCATGCGCTGTGCAAGACCTGTAGTAAACAAAATATGGAGCGTAATTTCTTTTGACGCTTGCCATTGGTTAACACTGGCATTGCTTTTCTTATCTGGGTTATTGTTGGCTGGCGATCCGATACGTCACTTCAGTTTTTTAGGAAACAGCACCGACCAACTACAGTTTAGTTACGCTGCTGGGCTGTTCTTTTTTTATTTAGGGACTACTTCCTTGTTATCATTAGGATAAACAAGCGGCTGCCTTTGCGCAGTTACGACTAGCACACTTATAGCTTTAATGTTCCTTTCTCTCAGCTCGGCTCCCATTTCACAGCCGCCGTGCTGGTCAGCAACTTTTTTCCCACCTTTCAGGCGTTCGTCTCACCAGCGCAGCACCCATCTAACCGCCGCCACGCTGGACAGTAATATTCATTTTCCAGATTTCAAGTGTTTATTTCTCTCAGCGCTGCTCCCATCTCACAGTCGCTGTGCTGTTCAGTAACTTTTCCCCCACATTTCATGCATGTATTTTTCTTTCAGCCTGGCACCCATCTCACGGCCGCCGCACTGTTCAGTAACTTTTCCCCCACATTTCATGCATGTATTTTTCTTTCTATGTGTAAGAACAGGAGAAAGACCCATAAACCTCGTTGGGATGGGTGTGTCGTGTAAGCAAAAACAATTCCCAACAGGTATCATGTAAAGGCAATTTCAATCATGTATGCAATATGCATTACAAAGAAGGAAGAAACAAGGAGTCATTAGAATTTTTTGAAAAAGGCAGTATTATTCACCAAGAAGCAAAGGGAATGGTCTTTCACATGACAATACAGTTAAAACAGCACTGTACAGAGCAGATCATGTGACAACCCAGTGGCACTTGGTGCAAGGTGCTATATACAATTGGTGATAGTGAAGGTGCAAGTGCTAAAGTGATTACAACTTGTTTCTTTGGAGCCATTATTTGATGTAAATACTTTAGTTCATGCGTCGATCACGCTGTTCACTTTAGCACTTGCCCCTTCACTATCACCAATTGTATATAGCACCTTGCACCAAGTGCAACTGGGTTGTCACATGATCTGCTCTGTACAGTGCTGTTTTAACTGTATTGTCATGTGAAAGACCATTCCCTTTGCTTCTTGGTGAATAATACTGCCTTTTTCAAAAAATTCTAATGACTCCTTGTTTCTTCCTTCTTTGTAATGCATATTGCATACATGATTGAACTTGCCTTTACATGATACCTGTTGGGAATTGTTTTTGCTTACATGTATTTTTCTTTCAGCGTGGCACCCATCTCACGGCCGCCGCGTGAGATGGTATAATGGTATAAGAGCACTTTACATGAGCACCAGTTGCGTTACAGACAGACACATTAATTTCGTTAGGCAGAGGGAAATTAAATAATTTGTACAGAATCACAGGATGTTGAGCATCCCTGCCAAGACTCGAAGGTGGCTCCCCAGCTTCAAAGTCGACCGCTCTAGTATATGCATTGCAATGTGTACTATTTGCGTGCAGACTTACAGGCACATGGATACAGGGGCATAGGAGACACTAAAATTCGGGGGGGGGGGGACGGGGACAACCTTGTGGACTTTCCATTGACCCTCTACAAATCACAGCCCATTAAACAAATACAGTCGCATAGTTTTGAAGTGAAATATTGAGAAAAGCGGGCATGTAGTCACAGTTTGCATGTATGCTTTATTGTTATTTACATTCACATAGTAATCAGACCAAATGTTAAAAAAAAACTTATATATGAATCTTGCATCTTCATGCACCAAGCAAAAAAGGTCGCTGACTTCAGGTGAGGGCGTCATGTTTGTAAGTGCATTATGGTTTGAAAAGTACCTGCTGCTGCATTCCTGGTCTCCAGCAATTTTCAGGCAACAGTAAAAATGTAAAGATAACTTTGGTGATTAATGATCTTTATTGAGAGAGATCAAAGGTCTGACTATTGGAAGTTTTGACTCATGGTTTTAGAAGCCACAATGTGTTAATATGCCTGCTGCAAAGAACGTGTACCAGGCAGATCACAAAATGCATATAATGTAAGTAGGTCAGTGAGTTACTGCTTTTGTCTGAGAGATTCTTTTGCTATTTGCAGTTTAATAAGTTAAAATCCTAACATTGAACAGTGAGCTATTAACCATAATCAAAGAGCTGCATGAAAACTGCAAGGTATAAATTAGAACGTTATGATTTTTACACAGTCTTTCATTATCCTAAGGTTGGAAAATGGGTTCATTAGGATGAAAATCAATTCTGATTAATAAAGAGAACCCCCAAATATGGTGTTATATTTTAAATTCTGAGTTTGTGCTTCTCCAGTGTTGCAAAGCCATCTGTGCCTTGGGCAGTCCCCAACTTTTTACTGACTTGTACTGGTGGTACCTCACTCTGACTGACCCTGGCCTCTGACTAACCAGGCCCAGGGCCAGTGCTATGTTGAAAGCGACACTTACAAATACAGTAAAAACACCTACATACAATAGGGTGCACTATGGGTTAGGGTACCTCCATGATTTACCTGACCTCTCCTATACGGCCCTAGTACATAATAGGGCATGGGGATTAAAACTACCTTTAAGTCCCTAGTATATATTAGGGCATGGTGGTTTAGAGGACAGCAGCCCTTGCTGCACTTGCATGTGTGCACTGCTGTAGCCTGAGGTCAGTTTAAAAGCAGGCCCATGTTGGAGGACTGCTTTTAAAAGCATTGATAAACTCCAATGCTGGGGCATATTAGGTATCCCCAGGGGTTCCCCTAGGTGTCCCAGGGGTTAGAGGTCAGGTATCTACAAGGAGGACCCTTATAAAATGAGTGTTATATGCCCTCGGTTTACTGAAATTTCACATTTCACTGCCTACATTGTAGTATAGTGCTTCCCAAAATCGGCTTTTGTGCTAGGAGCACTGTAAAGTGCGGATCTGCAATATTTTGATATAATCAGAACCCCTAAAGTGTTTCCTATGTATTCTGGGGTGGGGGGTCCTGTTGGTATAAGGAGGATCCTTATATACGCCCTGGTATTGCAGAAATTGGACAGTTAATTTTTCTATTGCAGATCCCCAGCCCATAGGTTAACATTGCAAGAGGTGATTAATTAATAACTCGAGAGAGGAAAGCCATACAACTAGGATTAAAGGACTCTGAAGAATGTTAATGATAAATGCAACAATGAGGTATTGTTGAATTTATTCTAAAATGTACAGATAAGAAGTTATAAGACTTTCTTGTCTGCAAGCCACAATTCAGCCCTCCAGTGCCCTGCCTTGATTTGTCAGAGGTAAGTAGATTGGACTGGCTGTTTGAAGAGGTTATAAATGAACCCTTTAGTTAGGAGGCCTGTCTGGGAGTAGAGGTTGCTGGGCATAGGAATGCCTGAGTCAGGGGGAGGGGTAGTAAACAATGCTCTTCAAGAGAAGGAGACAAGCTGGAAAAATCACTTTCATTTACACCTCTCCCACAGCCAGATGGGGGGATTAATGAGGAATTCCCAGATGTAAGGGAAGTGGACCTAGGTAGATGAAGCCATCCTGTAGGCTGGTTTAGTTAGTTCTGCTCCCTCTGCTGGAAAATCAGCCATGATGAATTTTGGAGAAATTGTGCTCTCTTTGGAAAAATAATGCCACACTTTAGAGGATGTAGTCATACCCTGGAGCATTGCCCTGCACCTCATTGGACAGGAGTGTCCTCTTTCTTGACCCAGAGAACTTGGAATAAGTATCTGAAATGGACAAAGCCTCTCAGATGATGCTGCTTCAAACTTGGGAGAGGAAAGGTCCCTGCTGAGGAATTTGATTTGAACCAACCAGGCCCTGGACTGAAGATTGTGCCTGTTGCACAGTCTGGAGCTACAGCCCTGTTGATTAACTTGCTTCAAAAGGACTAAAGAGTGGACTCCCTGCAAGCTGAAGGTTAACAGAGCCCTCCTGGACCACCAAACATCCCCAGCCTGGAGAACTACCAGTGCATTTGAAAGGGTTTTGTCCAAGTGGATTGTGGTAACTGAAGTCCATATCAAGCATTGAGGGACCCTGCAAGAAAAAGCTCTGCAAACATTTCCAATTCCGAACTTAGAAAAGCTGACCGAGGCCAACCATGTGAGCCAAGCCACCCACCATCAACTGTGTGCCAGCCTGCATCCCTAGCTCGTACCGCTGGAAAGCTCCAGAGGTTGGACTTCCATAAGTTTGATCAGGAGTTCATTGCAAGGTAAGCGGGTGAACCCTCTCCGAATCAGGGCTGGCTGAGAGCTTCGATGAACCCCGTGAAGAAAAGCTCCAGAAAAGTTTCTAAGTCAGTAGGTAAAAACTTTGAACGAGACCTACCGCAAGGAGTAGCCACACAGGACTTCATCGTGGTCGGTCTGAAACTTTGACTTTGAGCAGGTCCAGCGTGACCAGATGTACCAAAAGGGGCTATAAGTTTCTATGTGCTATAGCGTGCTAAATCTTTAAAAAGTCATAATCCCGGTTCCCTACATTGGATTTTTTTCATTTTAAAGAGAAAACTATTTTGTATTTTTATAAATTGGTGTTGGATTTTTATTGTGTGTTGTGTCTTAATTGGTTAATTGGTGTTTTTAAATGCTTTACATACCTGCTCACAGCCAAGCTACCAAGGGTTGAGCATTAGAATAATTTTCGAAGACCGGTACAGAGCTATATATTGAGGTAGTGTCCTTATTGCCGGAGACAGATATACATTTTCCCCTACTATTAACCCACTTTCCAACATCCAGACCAAGCACTCTTAAACAATACTGTCTACAAGTTTGGATGACATGTGACTCCTACACCCTGTAGTTTTATTTAACATTTCCTATACACAGATTTACACACCTATGATTGACTGCCTCTGTGTAGTGTGAATGATGTAAAGTGCTGACACCCTACACTGGTATGAGTGCCGCTATATAACTAATTAAATGCATCTGTGAGAGTGGTTATGGAGACTTGAGCAGTACTATTAAAGGGTGGTAGTGAGGGAATCAGTGGTGGAGCTGGGTTGTTGAATAGCAAGGCTGTCTATCTGATTTCATCTCCTGCCTCCTTTATCCACCAACATACTCTCCCTCCACATTATCTCACTCTTCCGGGTTCTTTCTTATCTTTGCTTTCTACTTTTTCTCTGTTTTCCATATTTCCTTTCCTCCTTCTGCCAACAACTCTTGAGGCTTTTTTCTTGTTCGGTTTTACAGTCTGATGGTTTAAATAATGTACCGGTCTCTAACAAAGAATACAGTTACGCCTCACCTGCAGACACCAACTTAAATTAAGCATCATTAGCTTGCAGCCCATAAAGGAAATGCCAGAGTGGCTATTCTGGCCCTTTCTGCATTGTATATCCTTCCTGAAGAGCAGATACACCCTTTTCTCTCCTTTCTGCAAGACACAAGGATTCCAGCCATCTCCCTTCTCTATGGAAGGGAGAAGTGTGTGTGGTGATTGGTCTCTCCGACTGCCAGGGAACTGCCCGCCATTGTAATATGGCGGGCAGTAATGCAGTCACCGATGGCAGTGGGACTGTCAACGACGCAGTGATGTGGCAGTCCCACCACCATTATAATCACCCCCTAAGTTTAATGTGCATGCAAATCCAACATTACCAACCCCTGGTAATTTGCACTACTAGTGCTGATAAAGTCCAATGGAGGTACCAATGGACGAGGTGGACTGGCCTCAAGGGTCTTGTGACCTCAGTGACAGAGTCACTTTCGCTCTAGTGTGTGCTTCTTCGTATGCCTGCTCGCAAGACTGGAGGTGAACTGCATGGATTGTGGTGGACAGGCCTTCAAGGTTAACTCACACTTGCCACCGTTAGGGTCCACCTGCTGGTGTTAAGACACCAGGGTTTCTAAGGTCTATTGGGCCTTCTAAGGTGTAGCATCGAATGAGCTCTGTCAGGAGTGGGGTCTGGTGGACTGGTCATGAAGACTGAAAATGGTGCTCCAGTTCCAAATTTGGCAGCTCTGGCCAGAGTGCCACATCCTCTCCCCTACTGAATACCATACTGCCCCGCTGGGAGAAACTGGTACTGCCTTCAGCTACAACCCAATTGTGCTGAGACTCAATTCAAATTATGCATTGGACAAAAGTAAAATGCTTCCTGAAAAAAAGTAACATCACCCTGTAAAAAGCAAATACTGAATGCAAGGATGAGCAAAGCATGTGAAATGTAAGCAGGAACAACATGGTTACCTTAACGGTTTTAATCTCATTATTCAGAAATCAGTAAGTGATGTTGCCTGAAAAGTTCAGGACATTACTACAGAACCAGGAAGGGACCCGTTTCAATGTCCATTGCTTATATCCTTACAAAATGGAAGCAGTTTGGTTTAAAAAAGACCAAATCCCTCAACACAGAGCTGCGGTACACATTTTATAGGCTAAAATAATTAAAACAGTTGAAAACGCTCATATTAAACGTTTTCCACTCCACCCCTCAACCAGGTATTGCAGTCTCTTTATGAATGGTGCACTTCCCCACCCTGGGAAAACAATGTTGTTCAAAGAAAGAAGATAAAAAGAAAGTAGCGCTTCACTGGAAAACTCTGTAAAGCAGCGCTAAGGTTCATGGGTGTAAATAATCTGGCCTGTCTGCTGACCACTCTGTTTTGCTTCATTTGGTTATTTAATTATTTTTCTTTTTTTGATACTTTTTTGTCTCCGTCCTGAGGTTGTACTTTGGAATAAAACCCTGTCAGAAAAGGAGGACATTTCCAGCCAAAGTGTTCTGCTCGTTTTTGGATCCATTTCACTGGGGAACAAATAAAGAAAAGGAGTGGCAAGAGAGAGTATGTAACCGCTGTGTTTTGAAATCAGCACTTAAGGATAAGCGAGACAGAGACAGAAAGAGATGGAGGAATAAAGAGAGAGAGAGGGGGAGGAGGGAAGCTACCAGAGCAGAGCAGGAGAAGCGGACACTGGCTTTGCCTTCTCGGGGCATGACAGAAAAGAGACGAGTTTTTATGTCAAGCCTTCGCAGCGCATGCGCGCTGCAAAGGAAAACAACCTTTTCTTAGGGCTTAGGCTTTTTAGCCAAGCACAAGCACGCATTCCATTGCCTTCAATGGCAACGCGTGCTCGTCAGGAGATTCACTCGTGGGAGCGCGCACTCCATCTTGTCACAATTATGCTCCCGTGAGTGAATACCTCCCCCCTGCTGCCGCGAGAGCGCTTTTCTTGTTTGATGTGTCAGTAAGCAAACAAGCTTCGGGTTGTGATGTATGGAGCATTAATAAGTTAAACGTGAGGGTGAATTCCTAACCTCTGGGACACCTGCCTGGGGAAAAGAATGTATGTATTTTAACGAGCGCTAAAATAGGCGGTGTCAGTAAGCGAACAAGCTTCGGGTTGTGATGTATGGCAGCATTAATAAGTTAACCGTGAGGGTAATTTCCTAACCGCTGGGACACCTGCTGGGGGAAAATAATGTATGTATTTTAAGAAGCACTAAAAATAGGCGCAGTTGCAGCCTCTTGTAAGTCCCCAGTGCCACGACGGCTCTGTATTTCTATAGAAATGTTTCACATATGTGCATGTGTGAGTAGGTCTAATGAGTGCTGTGTTCCCTGCACGTGTGCAGACATGGGACAATTAGCCCTCGTGTGTACAGCTCACGGCAGCTGGGAGGATAGCCACTATGTTCCCCTATCAAATGGGCTAGCCTCTTTGAGGCTCTCTGAGCGCTCGTAGACAGGCTAGACACTTTCTTGGCAGGGAAGGAACACTTTCAACTTTTGCTTTTACCTGATATTAAAAGTGGCTGGCCAAAATCTCTCCACCAGGGATGAACATTCAGGCTTCACTTCGAAATGCCTTGTTATAGTGCACGCGTTCGATCTCGGCGACGAGAGGATCAGATGCGTCGTGTGAATCACGACAGCTACATGTTTTTAGGAGGAAAAATTCCAGTGGATCAATACGTAATCATACTTGTGACATCTACTGTGCTACTTTTATTTATAGGTCATGCTTAGAAAAACTACCATTATTTATTTCATCTATTGTTTAATGCAGCGGTTCCCAAACTGTGCGCCGCGACGCCCCAGTGCGCCGTTAGAACTTGCCTGGGGCGCCACGCACATCTTGGGAACGTGGAAAAGGTAATGTGCAAAGTGTGTAAATTAACTGAACGTCTTCTATTAGGGCCGGGGTTTAACAGTGTCTTGTTTATTCCGCTATGTAAAGAGGTTGTGCTGCCGTGGATGAGTGTTTTTGAGGGGGCACGCATGGTCCTGTGAATGTCACTACTTAATTACTGTCTGTCTCTTGGCCCGCAGAAACCGGATGATTAACATTTCCCATTCGAGGAGAGATCACACTGCCTGGGACTCGCCAGAGTCAGCTAAGGGCAGAAAGACATTAGGCCCAGGCACGAAAATAAAAGTGCGTCACTAAGTGACATGCTTACAAATTGTACAAGGTTTCACGCAGACAAGTCGTACACATTTTGCAAGAAATAGAAAACGTAATGAATGAGCATTGCTATGTTTGTTTCAATGACAGGCAAATCAACAGAGAAAACCATGGCTCAGACACACTTCAATTCCTGCATGCTCTCCGACACACTTCAATTCCTTCATGCTTCTGCAGCCCGTGACCCTCCTTCCCAGCCTGGCCAAACAAAACATAGCTCAAGTGTTGAATAGCTGACCTGGCAAACTAAATTAGAAAAGCATCCTTTGCATTAATCTCATTACATTTTCGATTGGTCAATACAATCTCTACATTTTGTCCTTTCTAGCACAGGGTGGATAGCAACTTTTGTATTCTACTGTTCCAATGTTCCTTATGTGACTGCAAGCACTAAAATATGTACATTGCAAGTCTGGCGCAGGTAATAATTAGAGCCTTTAAAGGTCTGATACTGAGGAGTGTATGGTTGAGAGGAGCAAGGACCAAGGCCATTTTCACATCTTTATTGCTTGATTTTGCTGGGGAGAAAGTAAGTGTCACTCAGTCGTTGAATGTCACTCATAATTACTCAGAAATTAGGAAAATGTCACATGTAGGAAAGTGGATATCTGACTATGGTTGCCCCCAACTTTTTGCCTAATGTTTTGCTGGTTTTCGACATAGTTGGCCTGGGATCCTGCTATCCAGGACCCCAGGCTTCCTGATCTCTCTGTTAAAATGGACTCCATGTACCTTAGGTACATATCTAATTGGTATTGGGTGACTCTTGTAAGTCCTTGTACAGTGTACCATAGGTACCCAGGGCATGAGTGCACCCAAGGCCTACCAGGGGCTTCAGCATGTATTATGCCACCCCTGGCTGGCCATCCAAAACTGACACAACTGGCTGGCAACACAGCTGGGGCAAGGTGGTGTAATCACCCTTTGCTTTAGAGACGCCAAAGAGAAGCCAGTCTGCGCCAGTCCGCGTCCAGACGCTTCCAGCTTCCTGCTTCTTACTTGGCCTGACACCATGGTAGGAAACCGCCTCATTTATAGTTCTTCTTCCCTTCATTCGCTACGTCCCCTCACTAACTCTATGTGCCTTCACTCGATCCTCCCTTTCAATACAAGGTCCCACTGTAAATCATGTGACTGGAGTCTGTCTCCCGCATACACCGAGAAACCTCAATCCTCACACAAATGGAGAATGTTTCTCCTCAACTGTCGGTCTCTACCTAAACACCACACAGAACTATCCATGTTGATAGAAGAGCTCAAACCTGAGGTTCTCTTCTTGACAGAAACATGGCTTCAGCTAGAAAGTGATCCAACCACTGTGTGGGCGACCCCTCAAGGCTACACCCTGAAACGCCTCGACCGCCAGACAGGCAGAGGTGGCGGACTGGCCATCATTTATAGAGACATTTATAAATGACGCATCCCCTCTTCCACCACACCAGCCTGTGAGAGCCTTCATTTTACCCTAGAATTCTCTCCTACTACCACTTTCTCCGGCATGTTAGCCTATCGTCCTCCTGGCGCCCTTAGCAATTTTGTTTCTAATATGACAGATACTGTCGCTAGCGCCTTGCTCACCTCAGCAAATTTTACTTTGCTGGGTGATCTCAATCTGCACCTGGACGACCCGTGTGACACATCAGCCAACAACCTCCGATCTAACCTTCGGGCTATTGATCTTTGCCAAAAGGGCTTTCTCGCGACACACAACAAGGGACACCTCCTAGACCACATCTATAGCAACTTAGACAATCTAAAGGTTGAGACTCCCATTCCACTTCCTTGGACTGACCATTTTTTAATACCTTTCACTTGGTCCATAAGCCCCCCCCTATCTCTCATAATCTTAATAAGCACCGGGGAAGGAAATGGTCTTCACTTCCGCTACCTGACTGAGAACTGGCCCTCACTGAATATCCACCTCAGAGGTCCACTAACCCCAACACTGCCACGACCAACTTCGATAACTGGATCTCCAGCACCCTTGATCAAGTTCTCCTATGATCCCTTTAAAATCAATAACAAGATCCAAAGTTGCTCCGTGGTACACATCCGCCCTCAGAACAATGAAGCAAACATGCCGCAAACTTGAGAGAGCTTGGAGGCAAGACTAATCACAACAGAGGAAGGCCGAATACAGAGCCGCCATAAAGCTCTATAAAAAGGAAATACATGTTACACAATCCCGCTTTTATGATTTGAAAATCAATATGGCTGCTAATGCACCTAAGGAAATTTTTTAAATAGCCAAATCTTTAATTTCTCCCCCCCCCTGAGCGTCCATCATCAGACGGCGCACAAACCCGCTGCAACAATCTTACTACTTCTTTTTCCCAGAAAATCCAGGCTATCTACTCCTCATTCACCACTGGTGATGATAACACAGAACTCATCTCCCCTCCAGTCTCCGATCACCCCACCCCCTGTCTGCTCGACAAAATCCCACTTCTCGACCCCTCCGCATTAGATAGGCTGATCCCTAAGATCACCTCGGGATCCCCTAATGACCAAGCACCCCCTCAGACTCTCATTAAGGTCATCGACGTTATTCGTCCGGTCATCCTAGATGTCCTTAATGCCTCCATTGCTTCCAAAACCGTTCCGCCTCCATGGAAGTGTGCGATGGTTAAAGCTTTGTTGAAAAAGCCTACTTTGGACCAGAACAACTTGGCCAACTATCGCCCCATCTCCTTACTTCCATGGATGAACAAACTGCTTGAGAGGCACGTTAACAACATCTTAGTGTACTATTTTGAGTCCAATAGTCTGCTCCGTGCCTCTCAGACAGGGTTCCGCCCTCAGCACGGAACCGAAACCGCTCTTTTGGCGGTGACGGAAGAAGCTAGAGCTGTGCTAGATCAGGGAGGCAAGGCTGCCATCATACTACTTGACCTCAGTGCCGGGTTCAACACGGTCAACCACTACACATTATTACAACGACTGAGTGGTTTGGGCGTGTCGGGCGCGGCCCTAGAATGGCTAACCTCCTTCCTGGATGATAGATTCTTCCAGGTGTTTGAGGGCGAGTCTGTCTCCCCTAAGCATCCACTTAGTTGTGGGGTACCCCAGGGCTCCTCCCTGAGCCCCACTCTTTTTAATGCCTATATGGAACCCCTAGAGAGGATAGTCCATCCCTTTGGTGTGCGTATTGTTACCTACGCAGACGACACCCAACTGGTGGTCTCTCTTGACCACTCCGAGAGATCGTCTTCCACCTTAGGTCCCTGTCTAGAGGCTGTTGCCAGATGGATGCAATCCTCATATCTTAAGCTCAATGGGGTGAACACAGATATCATGCTGCTGGGCAACCCCTCTCCATCTGCCCTAGCATCCATCTGGCCTCCATCTTTTGGCCCGCCTCCTTCTCCCAAACCCCAGATTAAGAGCCTTGGAATCTGGCTGGATAAAGCGCTTGATTTTTCAGCCCAAGCCACCAAAACCGCTTCCACCTGCATCGGGATGATGAAAATACTTTGTAAGGTGCTTCCTCTGGTCCCATTCCAGGCCAGGAGGATCATGGTCCAGGCCCTGATCCTCTCCCGCCTGGATTATGGGAATGCCCTTTATATGGGAGCCCCGGCAGCAGTGACCCACAGGCTTCAAGTCACACAAAACTGTGCTGCCCGTCTACTGTATAACATCCCCCGCTGGCAGTCAGCTAAGAAAGCTCTGAAAGAACTTCATTGGCTCCCAGTAGCGGCCAGAGTACAGTTCAAGGCCATGTGCATTGTGCACAAATCATTTCACCGCACTGGCCCGGCAATTCTGCACCCTATAGCTACACCCTACGCACCGTCCAGAGCCTTGCGCTCTAGTTCTCTATAGCTTGTAACCACCACCAAAATTAACAAAGCTTGCTGGGGTGGTCGTTCCTTTTCTCATACCGCGGCCAAACTCTGGAACTCCCTCCGTGAGAACAATAACCGCATGTCCTTCAGAAAGGTTTTAAAAACGCACTTGTTTGCAAAAGCGTGTTGATCTACCCTGAGCCCGCCACTAGCAATCAGTCTAAAGCGCTGCGAGGCCTCCGGGTAGTTACGCGCTATATAAGTGCAATTTTTCATTTCATTTCATTTCATATAGTATACCTATATTTAACCCTAAAATGTACACATGTACTCCTATAAGTCACTCCTATGGCAGGCCTTAACAATCCTGAAGGCAGAGTGCTTGGAATTATGTGAGATGGTGCTCTAGCATGAGCTGAGCCTGTCTGCAGCTTTCGGAACCAAGTCCTTTAGCTGTTTCCATGAGAACGCTATACCATATACTCTTAAGTGCATTATAATCCTCGCGGTTATTGCTAACTTTGGCATAGCATTATCAAAACATGTCGAGTAAGGTGTCATACGAATTGGAATACTACCCCCTCGCCAGTTCTGGCAACGGGGGTAGCATTCCACCCTTTTAGAGGGACACGACATGTATGTAACTGTGAACCCCGGTTAAAGTTAACTCGAGCTTCAGCATCACAAAATGGATGCTACCACCACAGATACGAGTCTGACCTCCTGCTGCTGGGAGTCCTTCCAGCAAGGGAGGCCTGGACAAAGGGTTTCCTGCCTTGGGAGGTTCTAGCACCTCCCCAGACAGGATTTTGTGTATTGAGGTAGGACAGGCTGAAATGAATGAGACATGCCTGGGGCACACAAGGTGTCCCTGTGCATACCCCAGTTCTAACTCCAGCCCCAGCTCTGGCGCGAAACATGACAAAGGAAAGGGGGTGTAACCACCCCCCTTCCTGGTCCCACCCATAGGAGGGACCTAGTCACAGTACAGCCCCTTTAGGAGAATAAAGGTAGGAGCTGGTCCCATTCCAAATTAGATTAATCCTGATTTGAAACTACAAGAAGAAACTCTGGACTTCGACGTTCTGCTCCACAGAAGACTGAAGAAATCTCCCTTGTGGCAAGGAGTGACCACCCTGCACAAGCAGGCACCATAAAGCATTCTAGCGGTTCACTTTGTCATCCTTCCTGCCGGAACCAGACTTCAGAGCCCGACGAGATCCGGACTTCCAGACCTCTCCGACCTCTACCTACATCTGCAGCACAGCTGAGATCCGTGGGTGAGACGAGACATGTGGGACCGGCCATCTTGGAGAAACTGCACTTCGCTTCCAGCACGACTTCAGAGGCATCCTCGAGAAAGTGCATTGGGGACTGAGAAGCCCCAGCCCCGAGCAGCTCCTGCACAGAAGATCCGCCCTCCAGCATCCACGAGATCTGCGTGGGGCCCTTTTGCTTGATTGCTGCTCGACGCGTTGTCTGGTCACTTGCCGGCTGGCTAGTGGCCTCCTAGACAACTATCCATGAAATCTACACCTCTGGTCTGGTTGCTCCAGACTGGCCCTTGCTTTCCTGCAAAGGAGAAGCACCCCGGACCCTCCTAGTCCGCACCAGACGCCTTTTCCACTCACCGCGTGGGTTGCCTTTGCCAAGGCCTGTTGACTCGGAATCCGGATCCGAAACCGCCAACAGCGAGAGCCTGCTTGGGACAGCTCGTGCCTCCATCCTGGTCGTTGAAGACACCTCCTGGTCCACGTGGCTGCAGAGTCAAGCATCCACTCTTCACCTGATCGCGACGACAGCATCTGGTTCCTTCCTGGTTCCACTCCAGTCACTGGTTAGTGACTGTGAACATTGTCCCCTCTGCTTTCAGGTCTTCATCTTCCTCGATCCACCCTTGGATCGCTCCGGACATCTTCCTCCTGGTCGCCTGCAGCATCTTTTCTTCAAGGCTCCATTGACTTCAACGCAGAAACCCGACACACTTTCACACCTATGCACCCGCAGCCCGTGGGTGAGGTAACAAGAGCATTTCGGTGCTCAAGGGTAGATTGACTCTCCTAGTGTCCAGGTATCCTGTCGCTTTAGTCCTAATCAGTCGGAACTGTCTTTTCGTAGTTTATAGTGTCCATTGACTTTGTTATGCATTTCGCGTGTGAGTTCACACTCTGCACACGCGTCTCGTGGGCCTCCTGCCCCTTACCTAAGGTTAGGGTAGTGTAGTCCCAGCGATCCTACAGCCTCTGGACAGCTCCATTCCTTCTATCGATTTCCTTATACCATTTACTTAGTATATGGTTTGTCGTGCCCCTAGGGCAACAAATAACAAGAAAGGTGGGGGAAGGTCTAGGGGGCAATGTTTAGAGACCAGTTGTACTTCGTACCCCTAAATCAGAACCTTACCAACTCAAGGAAGAACAACGGTCTAGAGAAGTGTGACAGAAAGTGCCTATGTTTGAGCAAATACAGTTCACCAGTTATACATTGCTTGTCCCATCACAGGCTAGAGTGAGGTTTCCATCAGCCCACCCATTTGACGGAGCTTCGTCATTTGGAAAACCAAGAGAGAAGGGTCACATGTAGCCAAGATAGTACACGGACTACATGTACAAAGGTACTGGGCCTCTTGCTCTCTAGATGACTCAGCCTCTAAGTTTATCCAAGGTGTAAGGACTGGTGGAGTGCAGTGCAAGTGCAGGGTGCAAGTGTGATAAAAATGACTATAGGGACAAAAAATATGTTTATTGGGGATTGTCCAACTGCCATGTATTAAAAACCGCCTGATAGTTTTGAAATTTCTTTTACTATCATTTGGCTAAGAGTGAGGTCAACATGTTTCAGCCGAGAGGGTTACTAACCCGGCTTTCTTCAGGACCTAAAAATATGTTGTGTGCTACTGCAAATGGATCAATTTATATCAAAACAAACAATAGTAAATTAGTACGAAGAAAATGGATCAGTGGTTATTCACCACCCTATCAGACATATGTCTCATATGTGTGTGGTTTCCAGAGTTAATTCTTCATCCCTGTGAGAAAAGAAATATTTGTCAAGGTTAGTGTTACTCACTGTGAGGAAGTGAACTGTATACAGTGCTCAAAAAACAGGGAGGTTTAATCAGTCACATTATCGTGCAGTCATTGTACACGACCAGTCCCTTAAGCCATAACGTGCTAAAGATGGGAAAATAGCAAAAATAGAAAAATAGCATTAAAAGTACTCACCCAGCTTTGTGTGGGGGTAAGCCTCACCTCACCCGGCGATTGCTCGGTATGTGAGGCCCCGCTCTAGTGGAACAACAGAGATCATGGGGGAACAACAAGTGATTGTATATACTTGCTTGCATACCCCTGAAAAAACTCACTACAAAAACCTCTATCTTGCATGCCCACATGCCGCATTGCTACAGTGGCCGGCCCCGCTAGCCCCACTGGGGAAATTGACAAAACTCTGACCATAACTTATTATGCCAGACTCTATGGTTATAACCAGGGGTGAACTACAACAGGAGGGCCAGAGAATGGGTACACAGTAAGGAATTATGCAATTTAGCTAACTAAGACGGCACCTAATAGATATTGCTGGTGGTAGTTGTTTCAATAACAATGTTGTGAAGAGTGGGGGGACTATGGCCCCGATGTAGGTAAAAGTCATTTACCGAATTTAAAATACCGATTTTTACCGAATCGGTATTTTGAATTCGGAAAATGAGATGTAGTGAAAAAAAATCGGTAAAATATCGATTCGGAAACAATCGGTATCGTGTTTCGATACTTACCGAATCGGTATTCACCGAATCGGTATTTACCGAATCGGTAAATACAGAATCGGTAAATACCGAATCGGTAATGGCAATACAATACAAAAGGCCCATAGGAATACATTGTAAATACCGAATCGGTAATTACCGATTCGGTAAATACCGATTCGGCAAATACGGAATCGGCGAGCAAGTATAAGTGAAACTAATGACAACAGCCAATGAGGTGGAACCACCCTCCCCCACCCTAGCAGGGAGTGGCTACCCAGGCAGGTGCAACTCATTAGAACTTTCTGGAGAGGCAGCCAGAGCTGAGCTTTCAGAGTGAGCAGCAGAGAGAGTGGTAGCACAATCCTGATCACAGTGGAAATGGCAAGCAGCTCTGAGAGCCAGAAGGCTAAGCGCAAGGTCAAGTTCAGCAGCATGGAGCTGCAAGTATTGGTGGAGGAGGTGGTGAGGGTCCACAGGCAGCTGTTTGGGAGGCTGTCCCTCACAGTCCCTGAGTCCACCAAGAGGAAGCTGTGGAGTGGCATCGGTGAGAGGGTGAATGCAGTCGGTGTCACCCCCAGGAGCCTTGGCGACCTCAAGAAGAGGTTTTATGACATACGCAGCCTCACCAAGAGGAAATTGGCGGAGCTGCACAAGCTGGCAGGTCTGACTGGTGGAGGCAGGAACCCCGCGCCACCCCTCACTGAACTGGAGGAACTGGTGTCCACAACGATTGAGACCGAGAGTGTGGTGGGAGTTGGGGACCTGGACAGCTCAGCCAGAGCTACATCAAAAGGTAAGAAGCATGCACAGCATGACACACCCTACCAGACACCTCCCCTTTAGCCCCAATGCACAGCCAAACCCCAGCCCAGTACTGCTAGCAACATACATGAGCAATGCATCATGGTAAATGTAGTCAGCTAATGTAGTAACAAATGCCAGTGCACATTAAACTGCAATGCACTTAAAAATTGAATCAGAGAATTGAAAATGATATGTGCAATGCTTTTATTGTAGTGACTGTAAGACATTTGCACTCAGTTCACAAATGCTTCTTTATACCTAGGGGCACCATCAGGCACTGGAGCAGCAGCTCCACAAGCAACAGCTCCAGCATCAGCGGACAGTGCGGTGGCAGGGCCAAGCAGCATGGTTCCTTCACAGGAGGAGGAGGAGGACAGCAGTGCCATGGCCAATGAGGATGACCCAGGACATACCCTCTCATTTCCCCACTCCCCCCTACTGTCACTATCTCTCCCATTGCAGTTCTCACCAGAGAACTCACCCACACGGAGCCAGCCAGCACCTGCCACATCTCCTGCCAGGAGGATCATTGTGGCCCCATTGACCATCATGGAGGGAGCTGCGGGTCAGGCACCAGCACCCACACCTGCAACACCTGTGGCACAGCAGGCCACCCAGCAGGGCAGCACCAATCGGCGCCGGACACGCACTTCCAGCAGTGCTTTACCAGCACGGGAGGGCACCGTCTTCCAAGGGCTGGAGGGGAGCATGGTGCGGATCCAGCGGATGCAGGCCAAGTCCATCCTGGCTTGCCAGCGCCAATTGCGGGAACACAACCTGCAGATGGGGGAGATGTCAAAGGGATTTGTGAATTTCGTGGCAAGTAACAGGGAAATAGCAACAGGACTGGGGCGCATGACAACCGCCATAACACAGCTGTGTGCCAAGATGGAGGAGCATGAGCACACTAGGCGCAGGGATGCCCGCGTACAAAACCGGGCAAGCAACCGACTTGCCGCAGGAACGGCCCTGCTATGCCGCCGAGGGGCAAATATGGAAGACTGCCTCACTCAGAACACTGCAGAGGTGACCAGGGGCATGGCCCGCATCACCACTGCCATGGAGGTCCTCATCATCTCCAACACGGTGGTGAATCCTGCCCTGGACGTGGCCGAGGCTGGGGACAGCAGCAGCCGCAGCAGCCCGGCCAGTGCTGTGTCTGAGCCGCGCCGGAGCACCAGGCGCTCCGCTGAGGCAGCCGGACATGCAGAAGGGGGGGAGCCACATCCCAGTGGTTCAGCAAAGCGCAGCAGGAAGTGAGACTGCCAGGGTGGGTGAGGCAACCCGGCCCATTTCCATTCCCCACCTTTACTGTACTTATTTAATTTGTTGCACATCAGTGCTGTAACGTTGTGCCAACATTATTAAATTTCTTTTTGTTCACATCCATGACCTGTCTGTGCATCTGTACTCACTCAGAAATAGTTTTCTGTTATCTCCTCACGTCTGTATCTGCCATCACTTGGTGTAGACACCCCAGCAGGTTGTGTTTGTGGCACAGCAACGTCGTCGTCATGGTCCTCGTAGTCTGACAACTCCACCTCAGTGCCCTTCTTCACCGCAAGGTTGTGCAACATTGCACAGACAGCTATGATCTTGCAGCAGGTGATGGGGGTATACTGCCTTGCACCTCAACTCTTGTGCAAGCATCTGAACCTGCTTTTCCAGATGCCAAAGGTTCGTTCTACTACATTCCTTGTGCTTTTGTGGGCCCGGTTATACCTCCTTTGGCTGGGTGTAGAGGGGTTGAGGTAGGGGGTGAGTATGAATGAGCAGAGGGCATATGCACTGTCGCCTAGAAGGAAAAGGGGTAACATTACTCACATGCATACATGTACTTTACAGTGCTACATTTTGTTATGGGGGTCTGATGATGTGTCTCACCTAGGAGGTATTCTTCACCAAATTCCCCAGCCGTCAGCCGTGCATAGATGCCGCTGTTTTGGAACATGTACGAGTCGTGGGTACTCCCTGGGAATTTTGCTACCATGTCTGTGATGGTGCACTTAGCATTGCAGATCACCTGCACATTGATGGTGTGCGTAGACTTCCTATTGCGGTATATGTCTTCTGTGTCAGCAGGGGGGCAAATCGGAATGTGCGTGCCATAAATGCAGCCGATGATGTGGAGGGAATCGTGCCATCTGGTAAAAGTCTGCTTTTGTTTGTACCAGTTCCGCATGGGTTGCAGGGAAAGAAATGTATTGGTCCATCCTCTGTATCATGGCGTCAAGGAATTTGTTGAAAAACCTTGACAGGCTGCTCTGGGTCACCCCTCCTACCGCAGCAACTCCACTTTGATAGCTGCCAGACGCAAGCAGGTGTAGGCTGCATAGCACCTGCACGTGCGTTGGGATGGCGTGTGCCCTTGGGGTGGGGTGGTCCAACAGTGGTTTAAGGTCCCTGATGAGCTCCAGAATGGTGTCTGAGTCCAGCCTGTACCTCTGTAGGATCTCTGCCTCTGTGAGCATGAACAGGGTGATACTCTGTCTGTAGACCTGTTCCTCTCTTTGCCATTCCCTCTATCCTTCCTGCTGTAGCCGTAGCCGCCTTGCAATGACATAAAATGCTGCCATCCTGCAAGTTGCATTGCATTTTGGGTCTCATTTTATAGGTTGCAGTTGGTTATCACCTGATTCAAATACATGGTAAATACCGAATTTGAAATACCGATTTTGAGGCAAAATCGGTATTTCTGTGCTTCCCTACATCTCTATCAGACTTTTTGCCTGTCCGATTCGGTAATTTACCAATTCGGTATCTCTACCGAATCGGTAGATGGTCCGATTCGGACTATTTACCGAATCGGTATATCTACCGATTCGGTACATGGTCCGATTCGGTATATATACCGATTCGGTATGTTAGCGATTCGTTCTTTTACCGAATCTGTGTATTTCCGATTCGGTTTATTACCGATTCGGTATCTATACCGATTCGGTACCGAAATCGGACGGATTTCAGCCTCCTACATCCCGATGGTTGGATACCGCTCGGTAAGGGCCGAAAATCAGTATTTTCGGCCGTTACCGATCGGTATTGGGCCACCTACATCGGGCCCATAGTTCTCTAGTAGCCATAGTAATGCTATTATTAGACTTCTTCACCAACAGTTCCAAGTCAAGAGTGATAAAAATAGGTCAGCGCTAAGCTATACTGACTGAAGGAAAGTTACACAACAATAGCCCAGTTTGAAAATACCTTACGAATACTATAG
The DNA here is from genome assembly GCF_964263255.1 of Lissotriton vulgaris. Taxonomy (NCBI): domain Eukaryota; kingdom Metazoa; phylum Chordata; class Amphibia; order Caudata; family Salamandridae; genus Lissotriton; species Lissotriton vulgaris. The sequence continues at coordinate 483,098,022 of NC_141691.1, read as the reverse complement.
CTCTGGACTTACCTATCCGTCGGTACCTCGGGGCAGTCTGCAAGCAATCTGGGAGGTACCGAGGAAGGTAAGGAGTCTGTTCTTATACTCGCGCTGATTGGGTAATGTGCACCAATTAATTTGTGCAACTTAACGTATTTTTCTTAAGAGTCTTGTCATGTGCTTAGCCCTCTGATCTCATAAAGAGTTCAGAGGTGTTTTGTTAGTAATAAATATCTTGTTTATTTTCATAACAACCTGTGTGGTGTCCTTTCATTTGGTATTCAAGGGGTTATATGTGGTAAAACAGCTGGCTTCACATGCCAAATGAGTTTAGCCTAAGACTGCTTTGTCCATGCTACCATTAGGATAGCTGGTCTATAAGGTTGACTTACAACCAATCACCATAAGGGTTGCTTGGACTGATACAAGGTGATCACTAGAACTAGTGAGCATCATATATCAGGCCAACTTCTCACATCACACATAAGCAATCAAACCTTGGCAGCTATGTAACTGTCTGCAGCCCGAGAACCAGTGCAACATATCTGCGGAACCCTGCTCCCTTCTCCCACTGGCTGAATACAATCACACTTAGGCGGGACCACTGGCGCTGCGGCGAGAACGGGCTTGAATTGGGACTTTAAAGCTGATCGACGGAGGTTCATCAGCCATATCTTTGCAGGACTTAGAATTGTTGCAGAGAACGGCTCATGCCCCTGAGTGCCTCTGTGTAGGCTGTGCGTGAAGGGCATGTGCAGGAGCAAAGAAGGCTGCAACGCAGGACCGAGCACAGAAGAGGCACTCCTTGAGGTGTGAACCCCCCTCGAGCCAGCGACCTACCGACTAGGTGAGTGCCCTCAGATGCCCTGAACACTTTACCCATTTCGAATAACTGCCAGGTGCACATAACTCACTTCTTTGTGCCAGTGTTTTATACTCCTGCTTGAAGCCAGCATCGTTGCTAACTGCTTCTAGGTACTGAGCCGAGGCTGGGCTTACATTCCCCCACCCGAATAAAAAAGTGACATAATGGGGAGCCGAGGCCAACAGCCAATGGGTCAAGGGAGCCGTGGGTCAAAAAAGTTTGGGAACCACTGGTTTAATGGTTGCGTCTAACTCATTTGAGGGCATTCTCAATGTAGATACATAGGGAAAAGGAGACAGAAGGACATAAAGTGATTTGCCCAGGATTACACAATGTGATAGAAATGGAGCCAGGATTATAACTAATTTCTTCCAGTTATACTACCTACAACTGCCAGAGGCTGACCCTTAGCAGCAGGACGATATACTCGGGAGAATCTAGGTTTATTTCAAACCTCTTGAGTGATACTCAGCTTGATCTTGAGCAAGTGCGTGTGTCTGCACTTTGTATTTGGTTATTGCTGAGCATCTCGAACAGAAATGCTGTGCTGTTACACTGGAAAGGCACACCGACTTTTCAAATGTTTGGTTGAAAAAAAGCAAAGATTTGTTTCTGTTCAACGCACAAGCTTAATATTAATAAATTATTTTTATGTAGTGCTTCATACTGCACTTCTAAGCACTATGTATCACGTGTGTGGGCGATCCAACAAATGAACATGGAGAACCGAATCAGAGCAGAGCCATGGGTCAACTCTGGCTCCGAGAGACCTTGCATGAGCCAAGCCCTGAAAATATTTGGCACGTACATTATGCCTGAAACATTATATTACAATAGGATAAGGTGACTTCAAAATTCAAAAAAGTACATTTATTGAACCCTTGGAATCGTTTCACCCTAGTACATCATAGTATAGATCTTTTAAATATGCACTTCAGCCCCGCCCTGATAACAATGCTATAAGTAAGCTAAGAGGCAGGTCAGTTGTCATGTGTGCCCTATATGTGCCATAGATTCCTATTATAGATAGAGCACACCATAGCATTTTAAGTCAATTACAAGAGAGGTTTCTGTACAGCGCACATCCTGAACTCACATATTTGAAGATGCTCTCAAATGTGATAATGAACAAAAAGGTGGCACAGTGAGCTAAAAAACTGACTAGGATCACACAATTCTTCAAGAAAGGAAGCAGAGAATGATTTTAAAATGTACAGCGTGCAATTCAGCCACTAGTCGGGTATCTCTTTCTAACATCAAAGGCTAATGCTATGTCTTTAATTCTTGGATGATGAGAATATGGTGCTGGTGACAGGAATAGTCTATGATATATTTTTGGCAGTTTGGCAGGCGCAAACTTTTCGCAAGGGCATGAGAGCGCTTCATAGACAAAGATTATATTGCACCTTTTTTTCAGTACAGGGACATTTGCCAGGATGCGGAGAATGCTGGGATTTGAAGCTGGTTCCCCATGTTGTGTGTTCAGCAGCTGTAGCCACGAGGCCACCTTCCCACCTGTGGAAGCTTGGCTCGTTTTGGGTTTTAGGTTGTAAGAGGACCTTGAGCTGAGGCAGAGCCAGGCTTCTGTCTCGAGCCCGACTCGAGCTTTCAGTGCCCTCCCACCTCTATGTGTGTGAGTATTACACAATTTAATGGAACTCAATTTATTGACATTGGAAGGGTGGAAGGATCAGCTAGCCTAGCCAGGATTTAATCTTGTGGCCTACCTATCGGTATTCAACTCACTGAGCTATTAATCTGATGCACACTGCTGATGCTCAGCTGCTCCTAATTTCGGAAGACAAGGAACTGTGGCATGAAGAGAAGAAGTGGTTTGCCTAGGATCACATACATTTGGTCCAAATGAAAGAGAGAGGAGTTGGTCTGCTTCTAGAGTCACAATGTAGGAGCTGTACCAGTCTTTCCAAACATATTCAGATATGTCAGAGAATAATTAGATAGCTGAATATATTCTCAGATGCCTTGTCACAGGTAACTATTCATTATGATCCAAAGTTAATGTCTGCTTTGCTTTAATGAGATTCTCGTATGGAAATAAGATGTGTAGTTTTATACCACATCTTTTGTGTCTAGGCGAGCTGAATGTTTAGCGTATCAGCACTGAGTAGCCTAGACAATGAGCGGTAGGTTAGACTCACATTCTTTTCCAAAGTTCATCATCTATCCATACGTTCCTCCTCCTAAATCCATAAGGTCAGCCATACTCCCTCCATCCATGCCTGCCATCCATATACCTACCCATCCATGCACCCATATATCTATTCTGCTTGTTTTACATCCATCCTGCCAGCCAATCAGCATGCCTCCTTAAACCAGTCCGTCCGACCGTCCGATCGTCCGTCCGTCCGTCCATCCATCCATCCATCCTTCATTTCAGCCAATCTGCCTGCCTCCTTGACCCAGCCCGTTCACTCATTCCCATGGGTCCGTCCATCCATCCATCCATCCATCCATCCATCCATCCGTCTGCTCCTTATATGGCCATTACCACCAGGCAAGCTCTGCCTTTATCCTCTTGAAGTTACATCATGTAATGTTAAACTTTTTAATATGGGATATTTCCACCCATGACTGGACTCTGGAGCCCTTTTCCTTCTGAGAAGTGCCAGGACTCTTTAAGTAAAACTATTGCACCTCTGCTGAGAAGAGCAGGTACCCCATACCAGCGCACCTGCATGCTTCTGAGTAGTGCCGGCACTGTCCAATTAAAAGTATTGCACCTCTGCTGAGAAGTGCAGGTACCCCATACCAGCACACCTGAATGCTTCTGAGAAGTAACGGCACGCTCCAAGGAAACTATTGCACCTCTGCTAAGAAGTACAGGTACCCTATCCCCGAGCACCTGCATGTTTCTGAGAAGTGCCGGCACTCTCCAAGTAAAACTATTGCACCTCTGATAAGCTGTGTAGGTACCCCATCCCAGAGCACCTGCATGCTTCTGAGAAGTGCCAGCACTCTCCAATTAAAACTATCGCACCTCTGCTAAGAAGTGCAGGAACCCTTTACCAGAGCACCTGCATGTTTCCGAGAAGTGCAGGCACTCTCCAATTAAAACTATTGCACCTCTGCTAAGAAGTGCAGGTACCCTATCCCAGAGCATCTGCATGCTTCTGTGCAGTGCAGGCACTCTCTAAGTAAAACTATCGCATCTCTGCTAAGAAGTGCGGGTACCCTATCCCAGAGCACCTGCATTCTTCTGAGAAGTGCCAACACTCTCCAAGTAAAACTATTGCACCTCTGCTAAGAAGTGCAGGTACCCTATCCCAGAGCACCTGCATGCTTCTGAGAAGTGCCGGGACTCTCCAATTAAAAGTATTGCACCTCTGCTGAGAAGGGAAGGTACTCTCCCTCTCAAAATAAAGAAGTGAGATTACTCAGTGCCTGACAGTCCCGACCCATTTAAAGCACTGGTTTTATCTCATGATGGTGGTTAGTAGGGCAGGGCCACATCTTGCAACCTCCAGCCTACCCCAAGTGAGTCAGATGTAGGTAGTGGTTTAATTCCGTGGGGGTGCTCTGCATTGGGTTTTAGGGTATCTTGCTCTCCACTTGACTGTTGTGAGCAATAGCAGTGCTGTGCAGGAGGCTCACAGATGGGAACTGTGACATAGAGAGATGGAAACAGTGCTTAATTTGTAAAATAATTACATAAAAAGAGGTATCAGTGTTCAATTTGTAAAATAATTAATTAGAGAGAGAGAAGCATTGCTTGATTAAACATTAGTTTACAGAGAGAGAGAGAGAGAGGGATGCAGTGCTTAATTTGTAAAATAATTACGTAGAAAGAGCAATGCAGTGCTTAATGTGTAAATTAATTACACAGAGAGGGGGATGCAGTGTGTAATTTGTAAAATAGTTACACAGAGCGAGAGATGCAGTGCTTAGTTTGTAAAAGAATTACACTGAGAGAGGGGTGCAGCGCTTAATTTGTAAAATAATTACAGAAAGAGAGAGATGCAGTACTCAATTTGTAAAAGAATAAGTTCCGCAGACCAAAGTTTTTCTCAGAAACCCACGTCCTGCACTATTGAAGATTGTGGTGATGAATACCAAGGCTGCACAATCTTGATTTCACCTCATGGCGCTTTAATCCACCACCAGACAGATCGTGACTCGTTAGCTCTCTGTCCTACACTTTTTTCCTCCCTGTTTCTCCTTTTGTCACTGTTTTTCTGTCTTTCTCTTCCTCCTTCTTACCCCATTTTTAGGTCTCGGCTGGGCAGCGCGCATGAGCTGTCTGTTCGCGAGATGCTGTAAACAGTATTGTGGGGAAAGCTTCGCCCACTTTCTGCCCATCATTGTCATTGGCTGCAATCATAAATGCAGCCTTCTGATTGGTTATTAGCTTCTTAGTTTCGCCTCCTGACCATTAATTTAAAAATCGTTTTGTTCCCTTAATCGTCCTCGTTTCCTCCAGCAATCCGTATTTTTTTTTATCACAACCACCCCCCTACCCCCTCCCATTCATCCTTTGTTTAATGACCGCACTTCTGTTTCAAATGCAATAGGGCTCGCGTAAATACGAGTCCTATTGCATTTTGAGTGCTTGTTTGGTTTCCGATTGGTGGCTGCATTTGCACTCTTTGTCTCGCATACATGCAATGCCTTACATCGTACGCATGCGGGACAAAACAGTGATGATCCACTGTGGGAGGCAGAGACAGCACAAGCAGCGAAGTGGCAGCCGGCCTGGTCAGTCACTGATCGAGGCTGCTTGTTTACTCTCCCTCCCGTTGCTCGTGCCTTCCGGCTTGTTTTGTATACTTTTTTTTTATTAGGTCACCACCGGACCCCACGTTGGAGCTTCCAGTTCGACTGCTCTCATGCTATACTTTATTGCTTTCACCCTCATGGTTCGCGCGAACGCAGCTTTTCTCTCCCCCCACCCTTTCCTTGTGCATCGAATCAGTGGCGTAACGAACCTTGAGGGGGTTCCTCTGCAAGGTAAGTGAAGGGCCCCCTCCGAACTCAATCTAGAGCTCCCCAGCAGAAGTGCGGTGCTGACGGGCCCCCTGGAGGGTGAGGGACCCCCGCACTGCGGGGGCTGCAGGGGCCTGTGTTACGCCCCTGCATCGAATGAGGCACCATGGGTGTCATTATGTGGAAGAGGGGGAACATTTAGGCTGTGTTCTGCAGGTCACTGGCCTGCTGTGGAAGAACACCACGGTATCCTGGAGGTAAGACTGGAAGCGAGAAGGAGGAAATATTAACGGCAGAGGAGTACACTGACTGAAACTTAGAGCCCATAGGGGCAAGAGCGGGAACTGCAACAGACAGTCACGGGACGAGGCACTATGGGGGCCTCAGGGGAGCGGAGCGTGAGCGGTCTCCCCCTGGGGTCATTCGTCCAGTGGACCAGCACGAGGGCAGCGTCAGGCGGGGAGAAAGGCGTGAGCTGTGGAATGTTCACAGTGCGCGCTGAGGGAGGCTACGAGGCGGCAGCTGGGCGGCGGGTTGGTCGTTTTTTGTAAGTGCTTTAGGGATTTTTCCTCGGGTTTATTTTCGGAGCCCTCTGCATATTTCGAGTGCCTTCTATTACCTTGTGCTGTGTACCGGGCGTATATTATTGAATTAGCATGTCATTGAAAGAGGAGCTGCTCGAGGCGCTCCGTATCATCCAAGAGGAGGGCAGGGACGATTTATTGTCGGCGGAGGCTTGCAGAGTGTCACAGCATTCCCCTAGAACAACAAGGCAGGGGCAACGGGGGTTCAACGTGCTGTGGAGGCATGTTTATCGCCAACAGCGGAGAGAGGGCGGGGAGCGCGCCGTGTGGCAAGAAAAAGGCCTGCCAGCGTTTGTGGAGCCAGGGGAACAGTGTGAACAGCGCTGAAGAGACAGGCTCACTCCCTGTCACCAGTTGGGGTTCACTTGGAAGGAATTTTGGCGATTACATAGCCGGTGGAATGGCTGCCAAAGGTTGAAGGTAGGGGCCAGTTGGCGGGAGTTGAAAGCAGTTTTAAGGTGCGCAAAGCTCCTTTTAAAGTTTATAGTAGGCGGGGAGGGATGCATGGTGAGGGTTACGCAGGCCAGTTGGTAGATACCCTGAGGGGATTAGCGCAGCAGCTTTTGACTGAGGATTCAGAAATGTCTGGCAATGTTGCCCTTGTTTTACTAAGTCTGCCACTCCATAGCAGACCCCCTCTTTGGTACTGTATTCTAGGATTCCGAGGATGAACAGGAGGGGTTGGAGCCTGCGATAAATACAGAGAATTTTACTTTGGCAATGGCACCTGGTGGTGTCCTGACGCAGGTCAATAGTAATTGTGTGACGATGGACCAGTTTACAGGGCATGCAGGCAAGCTGCTTTCTTATGTTGAACCTGAAACGGGGAATCCGACGGACGGAGATTCCCTAAGCCAGGTAGATGAGTGTGAAGTCGAGGTAGAGGAGGTGAGAGCACACAGGAAGTCAGTTCCACAGAGGCCTGAAAGTCAGGAGTATACTGGGTATGAGCAGCTGAGCCGTTATAACACTGAAGATATTTTTCCTCGTGCTAGCCCCCCCCCCCCAGAACAGAAGGGACATAGACCAGCTAAGGTCATGGGGGAAGAGGAAGGCCAGTGGGTGTGGGTGTCGCACGACAAGTCTCAGCTTGGCGACAAGGAGAATGTTTTGCATGGCTTATATCCAGGGACAGGCTCGTCCCTTTCTCCTCAATTTTTTTCAGGTATTAGGACCCAGAAAAATATTTTGGCAGCTGCCACGTATGACAAACGTATGGTGGAGAAGTCTCGGCCAGCGGCACAGTGTGCGGGTGTCAACAGTACTAGGGGGGCAACTTTTTGTGCTCACTCATTACAGAAGTCAAGAGCGGAAACGACGAATCCAGAGAAGACGACATGTCAGAAGCAGCTGAACGTCATGCAAGAGTTCCGAGACAGCAAAAAAAAAAAAAAAAAGCTAATTCCTAGAGGTAAGCAACAATGGTGGTCAGTTTGGGATGCAACTTGTCTCGCGTTAGACAGAGGGGTGGGGGGAGCAGTACGGGATCAGGACAAACAGGTAAGGTCAAGGGCTAGCAAGAAGCGTAATTTGTCCCTTAGCGCCGGGAAAGACCGTAGGAACTACTACAAGGTTAACTTTTCTTGGCATTGAGATTGACACGGTTGCAATGATAGCAAAACTGCCACACGACAAAATGCAGGAGATTAAGGATTGTATAACAAGTGCTTTGAGACAAACAAAACTGGAGCTTAGACAGATACAGCGTTTATTGGGCTACCTGAATTTTGCATGCAGAGTCATCAGAGCAGGCCGGACTTTTTGTAGAACACTGTTCATGGCTATGTCTGGCACCTGGCTTCCACATCCTAGGGTTTGCATGCCCCGAACAGTGAAAGAAGATTTGAAGGTTTGGTTGGCATTCTTGCAGGATTTTAACGGGGCCCATTGCATTTTGTAGATGAGCAGTTGGTATGGCAGGTGCAACTATATTCGGATGCAGCGGGCTCTAAAGGTCTCGGCATATTTTGGGAAGGTCGATGGTGCGCCGAGGAGTGGCCTGAGAATTGGAAGTCACAAGGGAGGAGTATAGCCTTTTTAGAACTATTCCCCCTCATAGCAGCACTGATGGTATGGGATGTTGAATTTCAAAACAGGTCGGTCCTTTTCCATGTAGACAACATGGCTGTAGTGTATCTTATCAATCATCAAAAAGCAAAGGATTTGAGGGTTTTGCGTCTACTCAGGGAGTTTATGTTGATCAGTTTGAGCTTTAACATTGTTTTTAAAGCACAGTACATCCCTGGGGTTGATACCTGCATTGCTTCCGCCTTGTCTCGTTTCAATTGGCAGCGTTTTTGTACTTTGGCGCCAGGGGCAGAGGCCAGCAAAACCCCCATCCCAGACAGGATTTGGGCCCTAGGGGTCTGAATATTACGCAACTGATAGAGGACTCCTTGGCTGACACTACTAAAAGGAATTACAGACAAGCATGGGTGGAGTTCATCAGTTATGTTACATTTTTGCAGATCAGTAGCAAGGCAATCATAACGGTCCCATTATGTTGGAATACATCCCTTTTCTGTCTACCAAAGGTTTTATTGCCTAACACAATCAGAGGGAAGTTAGCTGGGGTTTCCTTTTATAGCTGTTTACTTTGGGGCATCGACCCTGTAGATAGCTTTCTGGTCACAAGGATGTTGGAAGTTTTGAGTAAAAAGGCAACTATAGCCCCCAAGCCTTGAGCGCCCATATTTTGTCAATTGTTACAAAAGATTTTAGTTAAGCTACCCAGTTGCTGTTACAATTCACATGACATGGCTTCATTCAGACTTTGCATGATTTGGTTAATTTTTGGAGCCTTCCGAGTTTCAGATTTGTTGGGAGGGAGGGGGTAAAGAAGGCCTCAGGTCAGAGGATGTGGTATTGGAGGGCAATAGGATCAGGATATGGTTGAAATGCTCCAAAACGGACCAGTTGGGCAGGGGAGTTTGGGTTTTTCTCAGTAAGACTGTTTTTTTGAGTTGTTGCCCAGTTTTAGAGTGGGAGGAATTTCAGTTGCTCTGAGATTTTAAAAGGGGGGAGGTTTTTGTACATAAGTCTGGTGCACATATATCAAGCGCCCATTTGTTGGCGGTTTTAAGGAAGGTGTTGTGCTTCCTTGGAGAAAAGCCTGCAGCATACGGGACGCATTAATTCAGGATAGGAGTAGCCACAGAGGCAGCAAGGTTGGGCTTGGGATGGGAGGCTATAAAAAAAATAGGGAGATGGAAATCAGGTTGCTGTGCACGTTAAGTGAGAAAATAATGTTTGGGTTTGCTGTGTTTTTTATTGTTTGCTAATTGTTTTCTCTATATAGGTGATATTCGTGGGGTTACAGGAAAGAAACAAATCTGGATTGTCGGACATTCGTTCGTCAAATGGGCGGCCATCTTTGCTGAGCGGCACATTTATGGAAGGAGCCTTGGCATTCCCAGCGATGGACACGAATTACTGTGGCGCGAGAAAGGTGGTATGCCATGGGAGGAACTATTCCCTACTTTAGCCAAGGTGAGGTATGATAGAGGTTTGCCAGCAGTGTTAGCAATACATCTTGGCGAAAAGGACTTGGTGCCCCTATCTGGATTAACATTCATAAAACGTATGCAGCTTGATTCAGCAGTTTCAAAAGACAATTGGTTAGGCACTCGTATTGTGTGGACTGAATTCATCTACAGACGTCACTGGAGGAATGCTAGGGACCATTCTGCGATGGACAAGGCTCGAAGGAAACTGAACAGGGCTATGAAGGTTTTTGTGCAGGAATGGATATAAATTACATTTGCTATGAACACATTGGTAGCAGAGAAGGCCACCTGTTTAGGGAAGATAGGGTGCACTTGACGGATCTGGGTTTAGCGTATTATTTGCTTGAGCTGCGAGATTTGTTAGCAAAGGAACTGCAAGTCAATTTGTGGTGCACAGGAATGGCGTAAAAATGTTGAAACATGACAAGGGTGGGGTCCAGGAAAACTCTTCGGTTTTCCTAGGTGGCGGTGTTTTGGGGGGGGTAAGTCTGGAGCGGGTTTGCCCACCCCGGATTTAAAGAAAAAGAAAGGTGAAAAGAATAAAGGTAAACAACGAAGGGTAATGAAACACAAGGTTTTGAAAGATTGTGATAACATAATATTGGATGGTTTTGGTCTGAAAATGCTAATATTTTATACCCAAGGAAATAGTAATGGTTTTGGCATATTTTACTAAATTGTGGATCTTATTAAAGTATTTGCCTGAATTCTGGAGTTACCTGATCTAAAATAAAGGTGGCCTTTTCTGCTATTAAAGAAACATGTGTCCGAGTCTGGTCATTTTGGGCGATGGGGGCCTGAGGGGGAGCGGAGCGCGAGCGGTCTCCGCCTGGGGTCATTCGCCCAGTGGACCAGCACGAGGGCAGCGTCTGGCAGGGAAAAAGGCGCGCGCTGTGGAATGTTCACAGTGCGCGCTGAGGGAGGCTGCGAGGCGGCAGCTGGGCGGCAGGTTGGTCATTTTTTGTAAGTCCCACCCTCCCATCCCCCCCCCAAAAAAAAATACATGTATTTATATATAGTTTGCAATATAGAGTGTCACTTTTAGATAGGTAGGTCCCAGGCTGGAAAAAAATTATGGTGGTGTTTTGGGGGGGGGGTTAAGTCTGGAGCAGGCTTGCCCACTCCGGATTTAAAGAAAAAGAAAGGTGAAAAGAAAAAAAAGTTACACAACGAAGGGTAATGAAACACAAGGTTTTGAAAGATTGTGATAACATAATTTTGGATGGTTTTGGTCTGAAAATGCTAATATTTTATACCCAAGGAAATAGTAATGGTTTTGGCATATTTTACTAAATTGTGGATCTTATTAAAGTATTTGCCTGAATTCTGGAGTTACCTGATCTAAAATAAAGGTGGCCTTTTCTGCTATTAAAGAAACATGTGTCCTAGTCTGGTCATTTTGGGCGATTGGAATTAGTGTCCTGTGTGCCGCAACGCAGTCTACAACCCTCCTCATAAACCTCATTATTACTTTTACACCCTAGTGTTGTGTTATTTTCCCCTCTGTATCCCATTCCCCAAGCCTTATCTCATCATACACCCACCCAGTCGTTCCTTCGAGTTCTGCGCTCAGTGTGCCCTTCATGTGCACCCTAATTCCTCAATAGTTTCAGACCATTTGCTGTCTTTGTGAGGGGCAATTAACACAACACTGTGCCTTTCATAGTAAAGCGTGGTGGCACTCAACGTTAAAATCAAAGAGCCTTGTGTGCACTGAGCAGCTTTCACTGACCAGGCTATATCTCTGCAGTCAGTGACAGCGGCTCGATGCACGGATGCCACCGTGCATTGCTAGATGTAAAGCAGGGTTACTAGAGATGTAAGGCGGCTGAGTACATGTAGCTCATTGCAAGTAGCTCAGTGCAAGCATTACTAGATGTAAAGCGAAGTGGCAGCTGATTTTAAAATCAAAGGGCCTTGCCTGCACGGAGCCGCTGTCACTAACTACACTGCGCTTTTTATCTGCCTTCAAATAGTAGTCATTGAAAGTGGGCTCCGTGCATACAAGGCCCTTTGATTTTAACTTCAGCCTCCATCACGGTTTACTAAATGTAAAGCAGTGTTTACTACTCTCCCTTCCAATTTTAGGAATAGTGAGTGCACTAAAGCTGGGCCTGTCAAATCTGCTTCATTTGTGAGATTTAAACGAGCGGGAGAAACTCTTCTAAAAGTGCTGACTGACCAAGTGCAAGACACAGAAAAATGTGTTTTCTATTTTTTAAAGAATTCATTTATCTGTGGGGGTGGGTGGGAATGTACTTAGAAATACTTTTGATACTTTTACTAAAAGTGCCAGATGAATTTTAGCAGATTGTTTTCTTTCATCAAAAAGGTGTCTCAGTGCTTGTTTTTTAAAGGAGATGCTGACAATGCCTTTTATCATTGTTTTTGATTTTGAAACTTAAATAAAAGGCAATGCCATTTGCAATGCCAGTATCTTAAACTCGTTTGGAGTTTATCACTGCTATCCTCTTAGCTCTGCAGTCACTTCTGTGATTACTCTGTTGCTTCTCATACTACTAACACTAATGTTATGTTACTGCTCTTACTACTTTTTTACAAATTATATTGTTACTACTAATGTACAAATGCTGCTGTCACAAAGCTACTCACGCCTCTATTACTGCTCTCCTGCTGCTATTCTGTTCTTCTCCTTTATTACTGTTACTACTATCCTGTTGACTGCTAATACTGCTGTGAGTGCCTACTGCTGTGTTTGCTATTCCTGGCACTTCTGTTACTGCTGTCCTACTCAAACTTCAGTTACTGTTGTACTCCTCACAGTATTATCACTGCTGTTTTACTAACACTACTATTAATGCTCTCTTGCTAACTTTTATCACGGCTCTCCTGGTAACTTAACTGCTATCACTACTCTATTGCTCATGCTTACTGCTTCACTAGTAAAACTGCTGCATTACTATTCTTCTGCTTCTGAAGTCCTTGCTAACCTGCTAACTTATTCATCTGATACTAAACACAGTATATCAATATATTTATAATAGCAACTACACCACTAAGCTCATTAATGCCGAGACCAATTGGCATGGCCAATGCTTGTTGTTTTTCTGTCTCTTGCCCTGGATGAAAGACTGTTAGGAAAAATGAGTGCTGGTCCTCAAAGATGAGTACTGATGGGTGGGTCCCACCTGCAAACACCAGTTCAAATTGAGCAGGCAATGGATGTAGAGAGACGAATAGAAAGGTAATCAGATAGACAGGCATATGAATTTCCTGAAAAGACCAGCAGGAGATGGCCTAGCTCTGCTGGCATTAAACAACGGGCCAGATGAGTATTAGCTCTGCTGTCTGTAACAGGCGAGGAGCAGCTATGTTGTCTGTACTGATCAGAAGATTAGACAGCTGAGCAATGGAATGAAATAGAGATTTCATTGGGATTCAGTAGGCCCTTTAACTCCTTAAACTTGGTGCCACTGAACTTGCTGCACTATTGATATGTACGCCTCATAATTTTCTTTCAATAGCAAATTGAGGCAAATTAGTAAACAGTTCCGTCATGTAGCTGGGTAGATCAATGCACATACTGCATACCTGCAGGGCTGACTCCCACAGTAATACTTGGGAGCTCGTTGATGAAGGTGCGATTAAAAAGGATGGAAAGGAAAATGTGTAGCTTGTTATATATATCACTACAAGGTGGCATGAATGTGGCAGCAATCCCTGTATAATAAACTTAGAGTGTGAGCGAAAGTCAAGTCTTGGGATAACGTGATGATGTCTGACACCACCCTCCGCACTTTCAAAAGTCACTGCTTCTTCACCACCTTTCCTCCTTTGCTAATTTCTCTTACTGGACACACATTTTCCCATACTCAAGATGTCTTAATCTGCTGATCTCAATTCATTTTTGTCAATTCTGTGCTGATATGTTACATAACATTTTTTGTACTTGCATGCCAGGCTTGAAAGCCGAAAAATCTCACATTAACCAAACTCCATTATGTTGGTTGTTTACAAATATATTCAGAGCATTGATGCCTCATCTGTTATTTGTCCGCTCTATGACGTGGATTGTATCTGGGAATGTCTCTCCTGTTGCGTCATTGATATTCGTGTCGGCAGATGGCACAATCTGCCATTAGGATGACATTACACCAGTGCTTGAAATGGAAAAAAGTATTATGTCTCTCTTAATAAGTGCAGGTTCTCTCCCTCTCAAAATAAACAAGCATTGGCATAGCTAATAGGTCTAGCTTTTGGGACCTTATAAGTATTTAGTTATGCAGCCCAATATCCTTAGTGCAACAACATCAACTGTTGCATGGCTCAACACTTATAAGGTCCCAAAGGCGAGACCTATTGGCTATGCCAATGCTTGTTTTTCCTTCTCTGCCCTTCCCAGACTGGCCAAGCCTTACTGCAGAATAACAAAGGGCAGAGGGCGGGTGGCCTCTTTGACTGCAGGCAGGTGAGGTCACAGGTCAAGTACAGGGCCATTGGGTAGGCTTTCGCGCGCTAATGGCCCTGCGAATAACAGAAAGGAGAGGGGAAATTATTTTGTCCCCTCGTCCCCCCCATCCTTGTCCCCCGTGTCCCCCCACTCCAAAATCTGGGGGGGATATGTCCCAAGCGTCCCCTACACTTCCTACGCCCATGTCAGTGGTAGCTGTAGAGTGCCTCGCTTCAGTCCCGAAAGATATTTTAATATTGGTTCAGTCGCCAATAGGTCTAACTTTCACAAACTGGAGAGCGATTACATTGCAAATGCTTGTTTTATTCTACTTCCTGTTAATGGGGCAAATAGTACTCCATGGATTACCTTGTCCGCTTGTTTACCTACACAATTGTGCTTACAATCAATTCTAATACTCCGCCTCCGAGAAGGGCTCGGCTCTTGTTTTAACGTTGGCCATCCTGTGCCCTGCTGCTCTTGTGAAGGTTTCTACCGAACGTGAAGAGAGACAAAAGACCATGACGAAATCGTACGGTGTTTTGATCGAAAAAGGAAAGAGACATTGAACAAAAACTGAAGGAAAAAAAAGGGTGAACAGTTCTGAATGCTCCACAACGTTTACAGTAGGTAGTCGAATTACCGTAATTCCTGAATGTATAACATTGGAAATTACATTTCGGGATTATATCCGGTTTGGAGTCTACAGAGGTTCCCGTCGATGCTTACAACCTTATATACCGAACAAAGTCTAATATGGCGGCTTCGTTGCTGATATTTTAGGAGACGCTTGAACCAATTCAGTCCCCCCACAGCGGCTGCGTCACGGGTCACATTGTGTGATATGATCAGGTGTCTCATCACACTCAAATCATATGACTTCGCTTCCCCTGAAACCGGCACTTGAGCCCGCAGTGTCTTGAAAAACTTTGTCCAACCTTCAGCGCGGATCCGATTGGACAACGATTCTGAGCTTTCACGCCATTGGCTGTGGAGTTTGGGCTTGGGGGAGAAGCCGGAAGATAAAGCAAGACTTTTGGAAGCCGTGTTTTATATAGTCTTCTGCTGTTGCCGAAGGAAGAATTGCTTGATCATGTTTTCTGTGCCGTTAGCGCTGCTGTTGTTCTGCTTGGGCAGAAGTGGGGCGCTGGAAAACGGCCTGGCACGGACTCCCACCATGGGATGGCTTCACTGGCAGAGGTTCATGTGCAACATCGACTGCAGCTCTGACCCGCACAACTGCATCAGGTGACCTCTTGGCTGTTCCTGTTTCTCGCCGGTCCAAAACCCTTGTTTTGAAATAGAGTTTTGAAATAGATTGAGCTTATGCCTTCATTACTTTTTTTTTTCCACAAATTGTATTTATGACCAGTGTTTGTGCTCCACCCCCTCGAATTCTAATGAGTAGGGCTGAGGCACATATTACTGTGGCTGACATTCAGGTGTTACCCTCTAATCATTCCAAACAATGGTGAGGCTCACACGTGTGGATACATTAATAATGTACTCTTTTTGATGGTGCTGGTTGGTAAATCCTCCGTATGAGGTGTAAGTAAACTGACCAAATGAAATATCCTCAACACGTGAGGAACGTTCCCAATCTGCACTCAGATTAACGCTTTTTAAATAATTTAGAAGGTTATCTATGTAGTTCCAAGACATTTCTCTTATTTTCTCTCTGGTATCTTTTTTCATTTCAACTCAAAATGTCCATCTTCTACTATTTCATTTTAACAATTCTTGCCAACGTAAATTAGCCCAATGCATTTCGGGGTGTGCACTTCATCAGGGGCTAAGTCTTCACTGGTATGATTATATAGAATGCCATTTAAAACAATTACATCTGTATATTTGGGGCTTGTGAGCAGTTTCCGTAACTGATTCCAGCGTGTCTATTTCGGTGACAGTAAGAGAATCGAAGTGGTGCGGGTCGTGTGTTTGAGTTTTCCCATAGTTTGTGTTGTAGGCTATCGGATTTGGAGTCTGTCCTTCTGCGACTAACTGTTTTCGAGAACAATGGGAGAGGGAATTTCAAAAGAAAGCGGACCCCCCTATATAAACTCTGACCCTAAATCACATTTGGTGTCTGGAAATAAACTATGAGAAGGGGAGCAGGAGGCCCCCAAATTGTCAAGCAGCCAGCATCGCTGTGCAAGGAATAGAAGCTCTGCAAGACTACTGCTTCTGACTGGAACTGGGGACCAAGGCTTGTCAGCCTCCAAGTTGGGTGAGGGCATGTCACCCAGGGAATACTAGACCTACTTCCCCTTGAGCACTAGTGCCTGCTTGCTCATCAAGACCAGTGTGTCCTGTGAAGAATAGGAGCGTTGGAGGGAGTGCATTCCAGTCAGGGTTTGGATCCCTGTTGTGTGGTGCAAGAAGGCTGCTGCACCAATTGGGTTGTTGCCCATGTGTAGGTTAAAATCTGTGACTGCGATGCCATGTAGGGCAACCATGCTGAGTGAGGACAGTAACACTGTGTCTTTGAGGTCCACTGGGAAAAGGCAAGGAGCATGGTCTGGTCAAGGCTCATTGATAGGCGGGGGATGCCATTAGGGCCAAAGCCCTGATTGAGTATGAGCACGGGGAGTGTCATCCTGTCCCCTCATACCTGTGGGGAGGATACAGGATGCTAGCATCGAAGGAGCCCCAGCCTCTGCCTCCGCAGCACAGTGTGTGAGGGACTCCAGTACACCTCCCAGTACAGTGTGTGAAGGAGTCACCAGAGACAGCTGCTTTAACTTCAGCGCCCATAGGGGGAGAGTGCTTGGATAATCCAGTTGTGCAGGTCTGGTGAGGGTAAGA
This sequence comes from Lissotriton vulgaris, assembly GCF_964263255.1. Taxonomy (NCBI): domain Eukaryota; kingdom Metazoa; phylum Chordata; class Amphibia; order Caudata; family Salamandridae; genus Lissotriton; species Lissotriton vulgaris. Next base: position 483,080,928 of record NC_141691.1, on the reverse strand, counting down.
CTGATGTACAGACCAGGCAGCCCAAGTTTATCTCACTTCTGTTGGAACACTTGACTTAAAGTGTCAGACTTCTAGTGGGGCTTAACCTGAATGTCGCTTATAATTAGGGCTCCCGGTTTTATGGGTTTTTTTTTTTTTTTTTGCCATTTCTGTCTGTATTTATCCATATTTATTTTTGAGACATTTTTTTCTGTATTTATCCACATTTATTTTTGCCACAAGCAAAATACGACGGTACAGCTAGTATTTTTCCACATTTATTTAAAGTGACACTGCACACATGCTCTCTGTTATTGGTCAACCCTATACATTCATCTGAAAACTTTGCCATCTGTTGCACCAGTTTGCCAGAGTCAGACCTATTGACTTTGCCAGTGCTTGTTTTCCTTCAACGTTATATGTTGCAGTAAATAGCTGGACTGCAAGTGAAGTGACAGAATCGTAGTCTGGCCAGGTGTGGATTTGAACTGTGGATGACCGGATGACCGATGCAGTCAGTAGGACCTAGCCAGGTGTGATCTTGTTCACTTTCTATCCTGCCCAGCCTGTTCTGGGGATTGAGAACGTTGTGGTGAAAAATGGCTGCATTCTTCAGCTGCCTTGCGGATATCTGCGGCCAAGGATAATACATTCTTCAAATACCCTCTGATTCCCTAACGTCCTTGCTGCTGAAGAAATCTATGTTCACACTGCTATTATGGGTTCTATCCTGGCTGGTCCACTCAGCCTTTCATCCGTGTGAAGTCGATACAAGCCATTGAGTTTAACAACAAAGCATCTATTACAGTGCAGATGCCTGTATGTTATGGTATCTGCTGCCCCAGCTGGAGGTTGGTCTTATTGCCTGTGGACCAGGTGCTGCTTAGTATGGCACATGCCATGTGTGATCTTGTTGTCTGACTGCCATGTGTACATAGCTGTCAAGGTTTCAAACTGCTATGTGTGACATTTTAATAATTTCAGTGCAAATATGGGTGGCATTTCAACGACTTAGAGTGACACTTTTTCGTGATCAAAATAAAGCAACGGAGACGAGGAAACATATAAATTATCAGAAATTACATCCATTGGGGCACTGAGAAAGTTTAAGAAGATTTTAAAACTGCTGCAAAGCACCAGAATTGGAAAGGCACTTAGATGGGCATGTGCAAAGCACTCTGCTTCTAAGCACCTCATGCCACTGACCCCCCCAGCCCTCCCCAAGTCCTGGGGCGCACCTTCCGCCCTATCATGCCACTCGCACTCCTAAGAGGACACCCAGGCTGCAGGCACAGAGAGCAGGTGCAGTTCGTGCTATTGGTGTAAATTTGCGAAGCGCTCTGCTTCTATGCACGTCATGGCACTGACCCATGGTATCTTCATCTTCAGCCCTTCCTGAGTTCTGAGGCGCTCCCTTTATCCTGTTATGAGTTTCACACTCTTAAGGGGACTCTGAGGCTGCAGACACTCAGAAAGATCTCGTGTAAGGTCTAGCTACATGTATGAAAGTGAGTGCCGCCCTGCGTCTTAAACATACCACTGCCAACCTGTATCTCTAGCCCTCCTTGGGTTCTGTGGCGCTCTCTCTGCCTTACTGTGCCTCTCGCACCCCTAAGTGGACATCCAGGCTGCAGGCACAGAGAGCATGTGACAGATGAGCGGCCTAGATTTAAAATTAAGAGTCTGGGAACACAGTGGACTAGTGGACACCGCCGCACACAGGCATCAGTATTTATTTGGCAAGAAGTAGCACTAAGCAACTGAGGCACACATGTCACTGACAGCCAACCGCATTATTTCAAAAATTACCCCTCCGCTCACTGACACCAAAAATATTTATATCACTGGTGTGGCCTCTAATTAAAATGAGTTCGTAAATGCTGTCTGACTTAACTTATGTCACGAGGATGCAGGCTCTCTCCACTCCGGGACTCCTGAATAGTACTGTGTACAGAGCAGCACATTCTGTGCTCAACGTGAAGCATGGCTGCCAGTGTTCACAGGGTGGGGGCAGAGATTAATGATCCCTCGGACTCTGAAGCTGCCTTCTCAAGGGAAAGCCGTGTGAGTACGTGAGATAGTTATGTATGGGCAGGGAGACAGCGTGACTGCCGTCGGGGACTGCAAGGGTGCCAAGCAGACTGCCAGTGGTCCCCCCTTTCCCCGCTGCAATTGCCTGCGCATTTTCTAATTCAGCCTACATTTCCAGGCACAAACAAGATAATGAGCTAAAGAAACAGAAAAGAATCGGTCCTATTTTTTTTTGTTCAGAACACAGCTCGCCTTAGTCCACGTGGCTGACTCAGGCTTTCCATGCGGCAACCATCAGGGTGTTCATGGTGCCCCAGGGTTTAACGCCCTCCCTCCAAGACACTCCCTGGAGCAAGCTGTGTTTGTTCAGTCTCGCAACAATGGTGTGAATAGAGGCGCCTAATTTGACTCTGGCAGGACCTCTTAGAAGGGGTGAAAGAACAACAAGGACTCCTCAACAAGTAAATGGTCTTTTATAGACCTGTGAAGTACTCTGGTGCGGCTGGCAGCTCTGTGTGACCGCAGCTGTCCCAGCCCGGGTTGACACCTCTTCCACTAGTATTTTCCCGTTTTTTTATATATAAATACAGATAAAGGAAAACTTGTTTTCCGTCTGTATTTATATGTAAAAACGGAAAACCAGGAGCCCTACTTATAATGAATGGAGATTAACCCCCTACTGCTAGCATAAGTGGGACTCTGAAACCTGCCTGTTAAAGCGCTAGAGCCCTGACCTCCAAGGTCTGTGTGGTATTTGTGTGCCATATTTTACTTGTGTCTGTATATAAATACTCCTTTTTAGGTCTCGCGCCTAGCGTTGCATTGCGCAGCAGAGCTCGCGCAGTGCTAGAGCTCTTGTAAGGGGTTTTGAAAGCTGACCACAAGCTTGTGCGTGTGATCAGGCTTTCGCAGGTAGGCATTGGCTTTCGCTTTTATTTTTTTTACAGAAAAAGGCACGCGATTGGGCAAAGGCCGGCAAATGTCACGTATTTGCCCTGCCAATTCCTGTCCGTGACTAGGACTTGCATCAGCGCGCGGCACAGGTGGCAGGCTCCCTCACCGCCCGTTCCTCTGTGGGGTGCGCGCACCACTGCTTTCGATTCCCGCGTTCGGCTCCTCTGTGGTGCGCGTGCACCAGTTTTTGTTTTTGTTTTTATTTTATTTTTATTTTATTTTTTTTCCTCCTTACATCCTGTAGCATTTAGTGTTTCCAGTGAACAGGCTTTTTTGTTTTTTGTTTTTTGTAACTCATTGAAAGCTGGTCAACAGCTGCCTTTACTTTTAATGTCCCGGATCACCACTTCAGTAAATATCTACACACGCTAACCAATCGGCACTTGGATGATGTCATGACATGGAACTCAACATGCTTATCGTGCAATTGGCATTCTTCGCTTGGTGAGCTGGGGACAGAGACAACGGAGCCATTGACAGCGAATTTGCAGATTAAACGCGCACTGTCAATTCTTTTTCGTTTGCAGTCCACACAGGTTAAAAAAAAAAACAGGACGTACTACATTAACCCTTTTGAAATACCTGGTGTGTGGTGTGCTTCGTACCCTTATGGAGGCAAATTTAGTCAGACTCCTTATCTGCCCCCTCCGGGGCATAAACACGGTTGCCATTTTGGGTCTTTAGAGGGGGTCCAGTGCCTACTGTAAAATCCCTGGTGTGTAATTTGATTTCTACTCCCTGGAGCCATATTGCAGGCGAACACCCTATCAGCGCAAACTTCATATTTCTGTTGCTCTTTCTGGAGTCAGCTGGGAAAAGTCAGGTGTCTAGTGACCTTTCACCCCTCCTATTTGGGGAACCCCTAATCTGGTTGTGGGAAGGGGGCATAAAGACTGTTGCTCCTTCAAAGTATATGGCCTAAAATCCCTGGTGTCAAGAGGGCTTGAGATAAACATCCTAATCTGCCTGAAAGGGTTGAGACGCTGTTGTCCTCTTTGGGGTTAGGGAATGGCTTTGACTGGGTGGGCTGCCCCCCACCTCCTTCGTTTCTAATCCCTTCTTTTCAGACTCACCCCTACAAGTGGTCAGATTGGGGGGCAGAGCCCGGATCTCTTTGCCCCTCCCCCCCCCCCCCCCCCCCCCCTCAAGCCAAACCCCAATGAGACCTAAACTTTTGGGGGGGGGGGTGGGGGGGTGTTGTTGACCCATGCCCAAGAGACGGCTCCCAGTCATCTGTCTTTTACAGTAATTGACCTCCACGGTCAATTAGTCGAAGCGAAAAAAAACTGCTGTGGAAGCCCCCCCCACCCAGCAGACGGAACTGAAAATAAAAAAGAAACATTGAATCCCTATGGTACTAGAAGCCTTGTCATTTTGACATGGCCTGCTCGTTTATGGCACCTGGCTTGGAGCAGTTTTAAGATGGAGGTCAATAGCCTCCAAAAGGTCACCCTGTATCTCAACACGTGCATGCTTTTAGTTATTTCTTTTAATTGAAGGAAGGCAAAGGGGTGACACGTTATATGTATGCATTTGCCTATGATACTTTATCATGTAAAGTATTTCTAATATGGCTGTAAAACCTCATTGATTGACATCACATTTGAAACTGTTAGAGCAGTCATGGACTGTTATGAGGGTAACGTGCAGGGGGTTTCTACAGCTCAGAGTGGTATGCCTTGTAGATGATTTAAAGGCAACGTTATGATTTCTAGGTGCTAGCAAATATGGAATTCAGCTACCTACTGCAAATGCTGCACTGAAGTCGATAAAATACCATAAGTCACACAATTCCATCAAACCGTTTCTTAATTGGAAATATAATTATTTTTATGTCACTGCAGTGAGATCAAATTATAAAGTTAACGCTTTTTTGAGGCATGGCACAGCAGTTCCTTTGAATCTCACAGAAAAACAAATGTATGCACTTTTATTTTTGTGAGACTTATTGGAGAAGGGGACGTGCCTTGTACAAAACTCAATTTGACAGGGAATGTGAGAATTTGTACTACAATCTCACTACTGTGTTCCAGCTTGCTTCTTTGTGCTGCCTGAGAGCATTAACTTAGGACACTGGTTTA